>NC_046321.1:44856006-46056006 GCF_009819535.1 Lacerta agilis
CTATGGGTAGGTCTGCATGTGATGATATATCATCTAGTTTTTAAAGCAATTGTTCCCTTTCAAAACTATCTCTCTGCTTCAGCTGTTGCTTCTATTATTAGCTCTTCTGGGTTTTAATATACCATTGAAATCCTGTATTTTCTAGTCATCGAGCATTTAAGAAAGTGCTCGTGTATCTCATCCATACATAAAAATAGCAGCACTTAATTATACACTCTTTTCCCTCCGCTGATTTTGTTTCAAGGGGAAAGGAGGAAGTTCAGTTTGGGTTTTTTAAAACAAAAAATATTCCTAAAATAGTTTGAACCCATCTTTAAAATACGTTATGGTTACATAGTACATATTGGTCCTTTGATTACACAAAGTTGGCGGAAATAAATTGAAATGAAATTTCTAAAAATATGCCTTAGACCAGAGTGGGGGACCTGTGGCTCTCTGGCTGCTAATGGGATACTTCTGCCATCATCTCTAGCCACCATGGCCAGTCAGGAATGATGGAAATTATAGCCCATAAAGACACAACAGTCTACGCTGTGCCTCATTTCCAAAGGAAACACAAACCATGGGTCAGCAGCTGGAACCCCTGGAATTTCACACTGCTCAGAGAATGGTTGGCATGTAAACAATGAAAACCTTTCCATTTGTTCTGCTCAGGGATATGGACAGTATTCTCAAAGAGCTGAGACCTACCACTCATGCACTTATCCTTCTTGGCTTCTACAAACTGTCAGGAATAGATTGCTTGCTGAGTGGATAATGGGAGTGGTGGATACATTCTTTTCAAGGAATTTAAAACAGTAGATTTTTTAAAAACAAACAAACCATGTTCTACTTTATGGAAGGATTTCTAGGTAATCTCAGGAACCGCTGTTACATCACACCCAAACAGGCCAGAAGGATACTGTGTTTGATAGGACTAAAAGCCTCCAAGAGACAAAAAAGAAACAGCAAGGAGTGGATCTAGACACCGGGGGACGGGACGGGACGGGGGATGACACGCTATAAGTAAGAACGAAAGAAAAGAAATCTCTGGAAATTTGCATTTTAAAATTTCCTGCTCTCTGGCACCATCTGGTGTTGCACTTTTAAAGTGCTGTTTCTTTACTAATGTAGCTGAGTTGAGTCCATGGACACACTCACTATTGTCTACTTCCCAGCCTTGGTCATTCACCAGCCTAAGTAATCAATCGTTGAACAACTTGAAATCCGTTTGGTCCAGAGAAACCTAAATCTTAGAGGCCACCACGACCACACACTCAAGCACATTGTCCATGAGCATAATGTAACAGTGGTTCCACTCCTTCCTGAAAGGTTGGTTGACTTTGTTTTCAGGTAGGAAAAAGAAGTGGAAAAGCTACGCTGTGGAAAAGTTAACAATATGACAGATGCATCTGTATATGAATAGCCATTAGATACTTGGATGCATATCGGTACCTTAGTAGCAGAAAGTGTCCAGAGCCTCAGAAATCTCAAGTCTTGATCCTTGAACTGGAATAATGTTTTTTATTACCTACACCATGCTAGCAAATATATATTTTTAGTATATATATATTTTTTCCCAATCATTGGCATCCTGCTTTTCTGCTTGCACACCTAACAAAGAGACGTATTCACATCAGTAACCCATAAAATCATAAAATGCAGGGCAGGAACAGAAAACAATACTATAATCAACAGAACTCAGAAGACAAGTTAAGCACATCATTATTAAAAGCAATATCTATATTTATGGAAAGATGCCCACAAATTCCCTGCAGTGTATGTTTTCAAGCATTTTAATATCCCACTGAAATGTGAAGAAAGATAGAGAAAGAAAGAAAGAAAGAAAGAAAGAAAGAAAGAAAGATGAATTGCTCCATGATAAATCTGCTGTTTTAGAAATCAGCAATTGAGGGCACGCTCAGCAAATGTGTTTTCAGCTTTTGGGGGTGCAAACCCTACTGCCTTAGGGTTTATATAGACTACTGTACTGTGCTATATAAACAAGGCTTAGTTTGAGTCACAGCTTGCCAGGTCTCTCCCCCCCCCCCCCGAATCCATCTTCATTGTTCAGGCTTAGCCTTAGCACAAACCCATGCAGCTGAATATTTGTGTAGTGTTCTCCATAAGAAATCACAGACAACTGCAACACACACCAGAACCAAGGACGTGACTTCCTGAGAAGTATCACTTCAAATGCTTTTTTTATTTTTCAAAATAAGCATTGCATGAGAGTGCACAGCACACTTGACTCTCTTTTAAAACATATGTGCACATTTGTAAAAATGAGATCAGTTCCATCGGTGTGAGGCTTATTCCGTGCCAAGGGAGTCACAATGAGGCACGAAAGGAAGGTTTCACCTCCTTCAGAGCTAGTAGAAAATGCAATAATAAGAAAGTGGACATAGTGTTCTTTTTCCAGGAATCAAAGTGTTAAAGGGTGGGATTAAGAGTGTATTATCTTGATGGAGGATTATGGAAAAACCACTTAGACAGCTGCTGCCTTTTCCGCAAGGAGGAGAGGCAAGCGTTCATAGAGCAACAGTGCTGTTTCATGTATTCTGAGATAAAATCTTTGAGTTTTCCCTCCCCCTTCCCCTTTAGACGCCTGTTACTTATAAAACTGGTCTAAGGCAGCGTTGAGAAGATGTTACGGGACACCAGCTCCCATCAGCCCCCACCAGCATGGGCAGTCTTCCGAGGTGATGGGAGTTGTAGTTCAACAGCATCTGGAGGGCCACATATTCCTAACTCCTTGTCTAAGGCAGCCTGTCCACCTTCAACTGCCGATGCCCCATTCTCATGAGACCCCTGGGCCAAGTCAGTGCTGCTACATCAGAGATGGTTTTAGGGTAGCGTGATTGGTTCTGTGGCACTGGGCGCTACACTGCAGGGGGCACCACAACAATGCTGTAGAATGGAGCACGAGAGGTGGGGGGAGGACCAAATTTTAGCAGGCACCACTGAGAGTTGAAAGCCCAAGTCCAGCACTGGCTAGATGTTGCAGATTACAAACACAATTTCAACCAAAGTGCCTGAGAGGTTATGTACATATTTACTAACTAAAAAAGTATTTATAATATGTATTTTGTGCAGCACAAACTTATGCAGGTTTATGCATTATGTGATGAGACCTATCCCTCGGTAAGTATGTTTAGCATTGTTGCCTGTTTACTTGGAGGAAACTCACATTATATTCAATGGGGCTTACTCCCAGGTAAGCGTCCAGGGGACTGCAGCTTTAGACTTTGATTTAAAAGATACATACGTAAATGTTGCAATCTTTTGGAAACTTACCTGTGAGTACATTCTATTCAGGTCAATAGAAGAAGAAGAAGAAGAGTTTGGATTTGATATCCCGCTTTTTACTACCCGAAGGAGTCTCAAAGCGGCTAACATTCTCCTTTCCCTTCCTCCCCCACAACAAACACTCTGTGAGGTGAGTGGGGCTGAGAGACTTCAGAGAAGTGTGACTAGCCCAAGGTCACCCAGCAGCTGCATGTGGAGGAGTGCAGACACGAACCCGGTTCCCCAGATTACGAGTCTGCCGCTCCTAACCACTACACCAAACTGGCTCTTATTTCTAAGTAGACACGTGTAGGATTGTTCTGTAATGCTCTTCAATACAAATGCTGTTTACTTTCCTTAAACACTCACAAAGATTGTTGTTGTTTAGCCGTTTAGTCGTGTCCGACTCTTTGTGACCCCATGGGCCAGAGCACGCCAGGCACTCCTGTCTTCCACTGCCTCCCGCAGTTTGGTCAAACTCATGTTGGTACCTTCAAGAACACTGTCCAACCATCTTGTCCTCTGTCGTCCTCTTCTCCTCGTGCCCTCCGTCTTTCCCAACATCAGGGTCTTTTCCAGGGAGTCTTCTCTTCTCATGAGGTGGCCAAAGTATTGGAGCCTCAGCTTCAGGATCTGTCCTTCCAGTGAGCACTCAGGGCTGATTTCCTCCAGAATGGCTAGGTTTGATCTTCTTGCAGTCCATGGGACTCTCAAGAGTCTCCTCCAGCACCATAATTCAAAAGCATCAATTCTTTATGGTCCAGCTCTCACTTCCATACATTACTACTGGGGAAACCATAGCTTTAACTATAGGGAGCTTTGTCGGCAAGGTGATGTCTCTGCTTTTTAAGATGCTGTCTAGGATTACTTCCTATTCACTGGATTTGCTGAAGGGCGCATGATATTGTAGCTTCTTTCTCATATACACTTATATTAATTCCAGTGCCTCATTTACTTGATTTAGGCCAGGGTTACCATTGGCTCTACAAATACTGAATAGAAATAAGATGTAAGTTGACAGTTCAAAAAGGAGATCTGAGCCAAATCTCTGCAGGACCCGAGTTTAAATATTTGGAAGATAAATGTCACTATAAAACTGTGTGCATTTGTGCCAGCCTGTACTAATGTATGAGGGCCGATTATTAACATTTTAGATTTTACCAGTTTTCAGGACCCACCATAAATAACTTCAGAGTCTAAGAACCCATGAAAATATATTTGGAATGCATGCAACATTCCCCCCTATAATATACATTGAACCGTACATTTTGATTTTATGGCAGGCTAGATATAGGAATCACTCATTGGAGACATTCCCAGACAGAAAGATTTACCATTTGATCTAGACTCTTTTCAAGTATGGAATACATAATAAGATATACCCATCATATATTATGATAACATAGTGCCTGATAATTTAGAAAGAAAGTAGCCATTTGGTCAGAGTAATTGCATTTAATTTTTCCCACAGCTTCCCCCCCCCTTCAAATGATGCTTCAGACCCTTTATAACCACTGAAATATAATATGTGTGGTCAATATCCATGACTTCCTTTTAGAGACGATACAATATGATAAATACTTATTGCTTGTAGCCATAGGCCATTGCAAACATAAATCATGAGAAAATATACTTCCTCTTTAAGATAAGAGCAAACTCTTGAAGCATTCTGGAGTTACACTTAATTTGAGCTTACTCAAATTAATGAATTGCCTTTACAGTCTAATGCCATGTGATTCAACGTATTCATTCATATTTTCTTGACTGCATTTTCAAGTAGCACCACTTGGTAAAGTATGTACCCATATTCATCAGATAACAACAACAATAAAAATTTAAATACCACCAGTGCTATTTTTCTAGAAAGAGAGGTGCTGGAATTCACCATGAATGCCTCCCTTGTTCTCTTATAATGCCAATGGCACCCACCTGAGAGGTACTGGAACTAAGTTCTGGTGAGTTCCAGCTGAAAAAATCCCTGAAAATCACTATATTCTGTACGGACCACTCATTGCACTAAAAAGGTTTACTTACAAAACTCTTCAAATGTCATTCTTGTGCTTTTCCATACAGCAGTCAGAAAAAGTTACATAGGTGGTAAAACATTATTTGCTTACAGAAAGGTAAAAGTTCCTAAACTACTGGTACACAGAAACACTACTTTCAGACTCCATTATTGTCTGAAACAAAAGAAGCTGTTTAAAGCTTGCAGCTGGAAGAAGCAGCTCAGATCTCCTCACATACTGAATTTACATGAGCTTAGTTGCTCATTTCTCCCAAGAAGCGGGCAAGTGACATGAGCTAAGCCAGACAGGACAGCTTACTCTATGGGAGGGATGTCCAACAGGTTGATCAGGATCGATTGGTCGATCCCTGGGAGGTTTTGGTAGATCTTGGTCGATCGCTGGCTCCTCCATCCGGCCCCGGCCCCTCGATTGGTAGAACGGAAGATGGGGTTTTAGCAGCAATGCTGACTGTCTCATTGGTGATATCTCTTTGAGCACTTTTTTCTTTTCTTTTTTTCTCCACTGACCCCCCCCCCCCAAAATGGGACATTCCTCCCTACAAAAAGCTCAACAACTTTGAGCTGAACCTCCCAAAAAGGGGTAGAGCACTGCCAGATTTTAATTGTGAGAGTAGATCGCAGTCTCTTGGAAGTTGGACGTCCCAGCTCTATGGCATTAACCCCTTCATGCATTAATTAGACATGCATTGTGGCTATGTGAGGCTGGTTACCCTACATAAAACAATTGGATAACACTAGAAAATATTTTTTAGCACGAGTCATTTACTTGAGGGAGCTGAGAAGATTGATGCCAGCTCCTCCTTTCCTGACACGGGGTACAGAAATATTGTATTCCGGCTGTGATCCCTTCCCAAAAAGGTGACTGATGTTAACACTGACCATTGTTTGTTAGGTTAGGGCTATGCCATCGCTGCAGGTGTATCTCTGGTATCTTTGGGTTGCAACATTAGTTTTGTACCACACATAGCTAATATCTGGTAGGCTGTCCAAATGATAGGATGAGTTCAGAATCTATCCCTCTTATACAATCTTGTTTTTCACCCATGTTGTGATGACTGTGTGAAGTTAAACCAATTTTCTTTTCCTGCATGATATATTTTTATGGGCAAGCCATGTTCGGAGATTAATGCTCCACAGTAAAGTTTTATTCTTTAGCATTAAGCATGTAAGAGTTCCCGGAGTGTCTATATAATAATAAAGGCAATGGTGAAGAAAGCAGAGGAGAGACACATCTGAACTTTTGTTCTTCGGCTTCATAATGGACCATGATTCAAGGCATTAGGAAGCAGATCACAGAGTTTATATTGCTTTCAGAATCCCTACCGTAATGACAGTCAAAATGATAGCTGTGAAATACTTAATGTGACTATTGCTAAGATATGTCTATGCCACAATACCTTCCTATGAAATTATTGTCCTTGTGTCAATAATAGCAGAACTCTAATGACTGCTTATATATTTATGATGGGCTATCATTGCTCTAAAATACAATTCCCCAAAGATATAGCTGTCGTACTTAAAGCAGTTTCCTGTTCACAATTAATGCTCCTGATCCCACGATCAGCAAGTTTTACTCTTTTTTATGAGTGTGTTTTGTAGCTGAAACCAATTTAATTGGAAAATGAGCTAATGAGTCACACCTCCAGGGGAGCAGTTTTGTATGCATATTCAATATCCTGCAGGTAAAAAGGCTTTTTGATTGCCTCCGTTTGTAATATGACGTCTCAGATGTAAACTGTGTGATGTGCCATGCTGCCTACCTGGATACCTCTCTTAAACCGCCTGAGGAATTTTTTTGAAGAACAGCCCTAAGTGGAGCAGCTCTGAAAAGACTTTATTTACCATTACTAGTTTGGTGGTGTAGGTGCGGTTATCAGAAGGCATGTAGCTTAGTGCTAGGGCACATGTTTGGCATGCAGGTGTCATGGTCAAGGCTCAGCATCTCCAGGTACGACTGGGGATAAATCTGTGACTGAAAAACCTGGAGGCAGCTGCCAGTCAGTTCAGACAATACTGAGCTAGATGGACCAGTGATTTGACTTGATGTGAGATAGCTTCCTGTGTAAATACTACCAGTGCTATTTTTGCCTCTGGCAAACTAGGGCTCGGCACAAAGTTACCTAACAAAATTACATGATATTCTTGCAGAGAAACTGGACATCACAAAATGCATGTAAGTGCAAGGTTTGACGGATGGCTGTATCTTGGTTCCCATATTGTTTTGGAAATTGCATTTGCCAATTTCCCCTTTAATTGAGACCTGAATCAAGTTCCTCCCTAGCTACAGTGGATGCATATTGGAAGAAGACAATCGGGAGGTCTGAATGCATATATATTCTGTACTACTGTTTGATGCATTGTTTCTCAAATCAGCTTCTAGCTGATTGGACTCATTAAGCAATTCCTAATGCAACAAGTGAGGAGGAATTAAAGAACCTTTTAATGAGGATGAAAGAGGAAAGCGCAAGATATGGTCTGAAGCTCAACATCAAAAAAACTAAGATCATGGCCGCTGGTCCCATCACCTCCTGGCAAATAGAAGGGGAAGAAATGGAGGCAGTGAAAGATTTTACTTTCTTGGGTTCCATGATCACTGCAGATGGTGACAGCAGTCACTAAATTAAAAGATGCCTGTGCGACGAACCCCCACCTCTCAATTCCTAAAATCGTGTCCAAAAGGGTACAGGGGTGAAACCAACCCCCTTCACTCGGTTCGCCTCAAAACAAACCCCTCTTACTTCAAGGACTTATTAGTAATGAGAGCCTAATTCCAGCTTTCGTGGCCTGGTATCTTCAATACTCTGGGTTACTTAAATGAACAACCTCTTGCCTACAGTAAAGGGCCTCCCTCAGCTCGGATCCCCACTGTATCGATTTGCCTCAACACTCTGGCAACTTCGTGGCACTCTAGGTTTTCACCATCTAACACTTTTCTGTGTGAATCTAGGACACAAACTATCACTTCCCTTTCCTCAGGTAAGTTTTGCCCTTTCTTGAGTCCACACCTCTGTGAGATTGGATACCCTGCTGGACCGATAATGACGATTCCTCCTTGGCACCAAAAATAACTGAACTTTATTTTCTTGAGAACATAGTTGATTTAAAGATTCATGCATTCACAATCTTAGCTGTAGTTATACAGAAACATCTTTCAATCTATAGTTTCATGCTAAACTAATCCTAACCTAAACCACCACTATCCTAGCCCCACACCCTTCTTCTTCCCTATCTCCACACACACCTTCCCTCTTCTCCACTGTCAAAATGGCTGTTCCCTCCTTTTAAACCTCCCCCAAAGGATGAGCTGTCAGTTGAGTTGAAGGTGGATTAACTCCTTCTGAGCCGGGCGGTAATAACTCCTCCACCCTAGGGCCAATCCGTCACAGCCTGCTTCTTGGGAGAAAAGCAATGACAAACCTAGACAGCATCTTAAAAAGAATGGGACATCAACTTGCCGACAAAGGTCCGTATAGTTAAAGCTGTGGTTTTCCCAGTACTAATGTATGGAAGTGAGAGCTGGACCATAAAGAGGCTGATCGCCAAAGAATTGATGCTTTTGAATTATGGTGCTGGAGGAGACTCTTGAGAGTCCCATGGACTGCAAGAAGATCGAACCTAGCCATTCTGGAGGAAATCAGCCCTGAGTGCTCACTGGAAGGACAGATCCTGAAGCTCCAATACTTTGGCCACCTCATGAGAAGAGAATATTCCCTGGAAAAGAACCTGATGTTGGGAAAGATTGAGGACACAATTAGAAGGGGACAACAGAGGACGAGATGGTTGGACAGTGTTCTTGAAGCTAACATGAGTTTGACCAAACTGCGGGAGGCAGTGGAAGACAGGAGTGCCTGGCGTGCTCTGGTCCATGGGGTCATGAAGAGTCAGACACGACTAAATGGTTAAACAACAACAAATGCAACTGTGCCCAAAAAGTGGCATGGAGTAAAGACGTCCCTGCCCTGTTCATGTCCTCTGGTGTGTACACAAGCAGAAACAAATTGAAATTATGCTGCTGTGAACAGTTGCGTGTGGTTTACTGAGTTTTTTGTATGACGCTGCCTTTGATTATATGGGGAAAGGCGGGATATAAATATTTTAAATAAATAAGTATGCCTCTTCTTCACCTGCCCCACTTCAAACTATTGCTAAGATTGTGCTTCTCCATGAAAACTCTGAAATGCATGTCAGAGGTGAGAAGGAGAGAGGGTTAGTATTTGCATCCCTTCCAGTCCACATGCAGAAGCTTTTAAAAGCCTGAGCACATAAGAAGGATTATGTCTGATGCCCCAAAGAAAGTAAACATTCAGCCCCTGACAAGCCTCTCTGGGAAGGGCATTCCATAACCAGGGCATTGTAGCAAAACCAAGAAGCCAACAAACCACTTCAGTTCAGGCAGAGAAGGTGCATGAGGAAGGTCGTCAGCAGATGACCTTAGGTCAGGAATGGGGAATATGTGGACTTCCAGATGTGGCTGGACTGCAGTTCTCACTTGCTAGTGCTGATGGGAGTTGGAGTCCAACAACATCTAGAAGGCCAAAGGTGTCCCCTTGCCTCACTTTAGAGCCTGGGCAGGTGGACATTTAACTAATAGGCATTCTACTAGGTGCTCTCATACCACCAGTACTAAGCAAATAACACTACTGTATATATATGCTATCACTTAAAACATCTGTGGTATTCACTCTAGAGGCCCACCATCCCTACTGAACAGTTCTGCTCATGAAGTGAATGAGTTGTTAGGTATAGTTAAATTTTAATTGGCATCCAAGTGCTATTATACCGATTTACAAGGAGTGTGTGTGTGTGTGTGTGTGTGTGTGTGAGAGAGAGAGAGAGAGAGAGAGAGAGATTACAGCCTATTATCAAATTACTGTCAGTTTTGATATTTCCCTTTCCGAGATAATTACATAAATGTTCTTGATGACAATAGTTGCCAGAGTCGCGAGAGCTTCCGCACAGAGTTTTTGCAGTTTTAATGACAGCTCCACAAAGAACCATCAGGACTCTTGTAATGACTTGTGCAATTGAACACATCTTAGGGAGAGCAATTGGAGCACTTACCAGACCTTGGGATGCCCCCAAAAGCAGAATTACAGCATCTGTGTAAAGACGCAAATGGTGTGAAACAGAAAAATGAAAGTGAATTGAAGACTGGAAAAAAATGGCTCCCTTGAAGCGCCTTATGCTATATGTAGATGTATTAAACATGGAAACTATAGAAAGCAAACTTGAGAGGAAGGGGCACTGATTTGTGGCAACGGAAATATGAATGTGAAAGAACGTCTGGGAAAATGGAAGAGTCTTCAGACAAGAATTTACTTGGATTTGATTATATTGCCATAATGGGCTAAACCAGGCTTCCTCAAACTTGGCCTTCCAGATGTTTTTGGCCTACAACTCCCATGATTCCTAGCTAGCAAGACCAGTGGTCAGGGATGATGGGAATTGTAGTATCAAAACATCTGGAGAGCCGAGTTTGAGGAAGCCTGGGCTAAACTTTAGTTCAGAGACAGGCTTTTAAGATTCAGAATAAGATCCACATGCAAAAGAAAAATCAGGCCATGACTATAATTTGCATAGTGCAGTGATAGTTGCAATGATGGCATAGTGCAGTGATAGTTGCAATGATGGCCCCCTACAATGCCCAAACTGCCATGCCAGATTGTTACCAAACCCAAATCAGCGTAATATGTTAGGCCTGCTGCCAGGGAGCAGCCACCGAGAACAATTATTTAGATTCCTTCACCATTTGCGTGCCCAGGCACAGACCCCTCGTCCCCGGGAGCCAGGCCCAGATAAATAAGACACAAACACAGCGTAATTATGGGATTAAAAGAGGCCACAACTTTGTTAACTTCAGATGTAGGAAACCTTGGCTTAGGCATTGGCTATCTATCCCTCTCAGCTCCTGCAGTTGGGGCCTGAGGCTAAGCAGGGGCAGACAGGAATTATGGGGGACACTTCAAAACGTGCGTTTACGCAGCTGTCCCTCCACCCCTGCAGTTCTGGGAGTTTGACCATACACTGAGCGCTCATGGTCAGTGACTCCCACCATAAACCCCTCTAACGGGGCCCTGCTAATGCCACCATGTGAGGAGTGCGTTACCACGCTACCCTTCCATTCTGTTGATAGACTAAAGGATTCTGCCCAAGACCTAAAACCGCCACCCAAGGACTGAATGGCCTGGGTCGGCGTAAGCCTCCTTACCTGGCCCCTGCTCCGCCCCCAGGCCGCAGCTGATTATCTGATTTGAACCAGGGCCAGGCGGGAGCCCTGCAGCCTCAGCAGCCAACCTAGGGGACAGAGCAATGGCCAGCTGGCTATGGCCTGTCTCCGGAGGCCTAGGAAGCCCATGCTGGGTTGCAAACGCCAACCATCTTCGGTGTTATGTATTGAAGTTCTCACCCTAGGCCACTAGGGGGGGTGTATATAGTTCCTTCTGCTGCAGTTTTCACTCAGGTCCGCACATGCAAATGAGGGATTGAAAGTGACGTTCAGGGATTGGGTAACTACAGAAAGTTGTTACTGTTGCTTGTAGCTGAGTTCTATATAAGCAGGCTGCTGAGCCCTTTAGCTCACTTCTGTTCCAGCCTGAGAATAAACAAGAGCTGCTTGAAAATCACTGTGTCGTCTGCTGTGTCCACCCACTACTTAACAGTTGGGACTGGTGGGTGGTCATTGTACACACCTTGGGTACCTCCAGCCTGCCAATTCTCCTTTTGAACTCTGCCAGTAGACCTCCTGCAACACTGACCAGATGGAAACTTGGTGGGTTTTATAATGAATACTGAATAATTTGTGCATCTGATATCTTCAAGGAACACAGGGAATGTGCCAGTCTCCGTTTTAACCAATGGCAAAGTCCAGAAAGCAGACTGGAGAATGGGATTTGTACAAAGCAGAAAATCTGACGCTGCCACCCCATGCTAGCTTGGTATCTCTTATATCTCTTATATTATATTATATATAAGATATCTCTCTCTTATGGCACCATCTCTTTCCTAGGGAACTTTCCTGCCTCGCTTCCTGTTCATTATTATATTTCAGTAATACAGGGCTACAAACCTGAACAAGCCCTTAGCTTGCCTTTGGTGAAATAGTTAGGGGATCTTGAATGTGCTGCACTTCAAATATTGAATGTCTTTAAATGAGTTCTGATGCCTAGTGAGAATGTTTGAGCTCCTGATGGGAAGCAGCTGTTGGTAATAATGAGCCCAGCAATGAGAAGTGTGTTTTAAAAGAAAAGTTGAAAATAAATTTGTTTGTTTTGTACTTGGTGCATTTTTGTTTTTCCCCCAGTCTCAAACTTGTTCTGCAATGCCCTGAGGCATTACCAGAAGAGAACAGCATAACCACAAATACCATGCAATTCCCTTTGCTCCAATATCTGGCTGTTCAGTGGGAGTGCTACAGAAATCTGTTCTGCAAAATAATGTTTGCTATTCCCAGTGAATTAAATTTGTTTTCCATACTTCTAAGTCATTAAGACATTATCTTTATTCATATTTATCTAACTGCTAAGGCACCCCTAACCTTCGGCCCTCCAGATGTTTTGAACTACAATTCCCATCATCCCTGACCACTGGTCCTGTTAGCTAAGGATCATGGGAGTTGTAGGCCAAAATATCTGGAGGGCTGCAGGTTGGGGATGCCTGGCTAAGGCTGATTTTCATCACTTTATAAACTATTTAGTACTCTGACCTCTAAAATAATGGTCTGGCAATTAATCTTTCTCTGAATTTAGATACTGCACTGACACATTTTTTGTTTAGTTTTGTTTGATTTATATAGTGCTCTCAATGTAGAATACAGAAAGCTACCTTACACTGCTCCATCTAAGGGTATTAACTATCTGCACTGGCAGCTCTTCATCTCTGGAAAGTTGTCTACATATTTAATTCCTTGATCATATAATACGTATGTGTGGTTTGATTAACTTTCTGAAGGTATATGCTCTAGAGACACAATTTCTCTAGTTGACTGAGGGGGTCCAACACAACGTCCTGACATCATGCGTGTGAGGTCACGAGGAACCAGCGGGGGGGGGGAGAGCCAAACTCTCTCTGAACATTGAGGGGGCGTGGCTGAAACTGCCTTGGCCTATAGGAGCTGGTGTCTATGATCTGCTTGTAGTCCGGAGGAAGGAGGGAGACACACACCCCATTCCAGTTTTGGCATAGTTGTAGGGTGGATTGTGTTTGGATACCATATGTGTGTAGTAGTGACTAGTGGCAAGGGACTTGTAGGTACATTCACCTTCCTCAACCTGGCACCCTCCAGACATTTTGGTGTCCAACTCCCACCAGTCCCAGCCTCTAAGCCAGAGATGGTGTGAGTTGTAGTCCAACAACATCTGTTGAGCATAGTTAGTCAAACATTTGAGCAGTGGCGGAGGAAGCCTCCGCGCTGCCTGGGGCGGCGGCACGGAGGCACCCCCTGGGGGCGGGGCACCACGGCGTGTGCGTCGTGATGTCACAATGCGTGCGTCATGACGCCACGACGCATCGGATGCACTGCGCATGCCCGGAATTCCGGGCATGCGTAGTGGATCCAAGCCAGTGAGCGAGCGGCGGGTCGGGCAGCCCCACAATCCGCTGCTCGCTCGCCGGCTTGCTGCGGGAGCAACAGACAGGGTGCTGGGTGGCCGGGGAGGGGCCGGGGAGTGTCACCCCCCTCTGTGGAACCTGGGGCGGAGCGCCCCCTATGCCCCGTCCTTCCTATGCCACTGCATTTGAGCAATAGAAGCTGAAAATAACACACACAGGCTAGTTTGAAATCTTTGGAGTAAACTCAGATTTGGCTTATCCTGGTGCATCCCCACAATGAATGGGAATAAGTCACATATTACGATAAATAAACCCGTGATATGCCTACCTATGTCTTTAAACAATATATTATTCCTGAATTATACTTGGGAGAGAGTGGTCTTTTAGAAATACCCATCTGCCCATTTTAGAGAGCTTCTAGTTTTATATTTTTATATAAATATTTAAATTTATAGTGCCTGGTTCTTTCTGATTACATGTTCTGCAGCTGTTTTCTTGATAGACCCAAACAACAGGAAGCATCTTAACATTATATTTAACTTTTCATTAAGGAGACACACAAAACTTCCTGTTTCTTATATTAAGCCAGCTTTGCAGCTGATATATACCAAACACAACAGGGAGTTCTCAATAATAATAATTCTGCTTGCATTTAATAATGATGTGTTACATAATGAAGATTATAGTGGGAGAAAAAGATCTCATACTTCCAGGGCAGAGTAGTTTAAAATAAATTGAAGCCATTATTTTATGTCCAATGGCAGGGTGAATTAAACAGAATCTTATTCTGTGCTCAACAATTTTTCCCCGTTTTGTTTTTACTTTAAAGAACAAAGTAATTTAAACGTATGACAGGGCAGAAATTATCAGACTTATTGGGCTATTTATAAACAAAGAATTTGACAGAGCTCTTATCTGTGGACTCTCCTCAGGCCATAGCATGCTACTCTATTAAGGCTGTTCCCCTATCATCTTTTGTCATTTTTTTTAACCTCACACGTCATATTATCTGGAACAAAAAAGCACCCTTTATGTACATGCATGCCTTTGTTCCTATATGATTCACCCATGAAAATGGCAAGAAATAACTGTATGCCAGAATACCATCCCAAATTTTGTCACCTGGCGTTATCCATAAAAAATGGCGGGGGGGAATTAAAGCACAAACTCCCACAACATTCAAAGTTAGCAGGGTTGCAAATGTTGCTGTTGTTTTCTGAAGTGGGTGCTAAACCTCTGGCAGAGTCTACTAGATTTCCAAATGGTCACATGAAACAAAGAAATTATCAGTCAAGGAAATGTCGAGAAAATGGAACAAAATGCTGCCTGAATGCATTGTGTTTTCTGAGAACATCAGTAGTGGGGAGGGAACTCAACTCATGGCTGCTGTATACCAAGGGCTGGGACAATAACTTGTGTAGGAGGCTCAAAATATGTTAAATAAAAAATGTTTTTTTTCTAAAGTGGAGGATTGGTTAGTTTGGTTGCTAAAAAAAGAACATCAGCCATTCAACCCCATGCTGTTGTTGTTGTTGTTGTTGTTGTTGTTGTTGTTGTTGTTGTTGCTATTATTAATTTGTGAGTTTTCTAAGAGCATGATTTATCATTACTGCCCAGCATTTAGAATCAAGCCATCTTAATTACGCAGCCTGACACTCCTGTGACAAATGGAAAGTCTGTGCATTTACTGCATTAACTCATTGCTTGATGTTGGATTTCCACCAGATGTTGCTGACTCCAACTTCCATTGACAGCCCCAGTCAGTATGGTCAATAGCATACCCTCCAACATTTCTCCGATGAAAATAGGGACATCCCTGTTGGAGATTCATTGCCCGTTATCTGCAGTCATGGGATTGTTATCTATCACATGATGGTGTATGTTGTCATTCTACAGAATGGGAAGTGACGGAGACAGGATGTTTGTGTTACTGTGTTACTATTGTCCTTTGTTCTTTTTCTTTGCTGTCTGATGCTGGGCGGGGGGAGGATGTTGCAGTGCTCCATGTGTGTTTATATGTAAATAAAAGTAGATTAGCCAAAATGCTGAGTTGCTGAGTTCTGTTACGCAACTGCACAAACTCTGCGAATCCATAAGTGTGCTAATGCTTTTTGGCATTAGTCGTTGTGATGTTCGGGCTGAAGAAAGCTTTTGAAGCTCCCGAATGATCGCCCAGGAGGGAGGGAACATGCCAGTCGGGCATGTGTCTCTGCCAGGGTCCTACTTGTGTGTAGGAAATCCTCACAGTCCCATTCCATAGTGATAATTCTACTATTTATATCCCACACATCTTACTGGGTTGCCCCAGCCACTCTGGGCAGCTTCCAACATATATATATATAAACATAATAAAACATGAAACATTAGAAAAAACACTTCCCTATACTGTACAGGATTGCCTTCGGATGGCTCGGGGGTGTGTCTCGAATAACTCCATACCCTCCAACATTTCTCCAATGAAAGTAGGGATATCCTAATCAAAGTGGGACATTCCGGGATCAAATCAGAAACTGGAATGGCTTCTCTAAATCAGGAATGTCCCTGGAAAATAGGGATACTTGCAACAGTCAGATTTGATGGGTGTTGGATTCCAATAACAAGTAGAGAGTCACAGGTCCCACCCACCCAGCCTTCTATTACTGTTTCTAGTAAGTGAAATGCTGGTTGGCATTCTATATATACATAAGTGGTGCCATCACATCTGATCCCTTCCAAGTACACTTTTGTCATCATTTGGAATCCCTGGAATCTGCATCAAGCTTTCTTCATCACCTGAAATACAAATATGCAGAACGTATTACTGGAAAATATTAATGTGATGCACTCAGCTTGTCTGAGCCTTTTGGTAGCTAGCAACAATATGCTTTTTAATGGAAATATGCTATATTAAATGCATTTTTTAAAGAAACAAAATCAATATTGTAAAGATATGAGACAAATATTATGACTGGCAGAACCAGTATTTTGACAGTGTATGCAATAGCTGTGAAAAGCCAATATAGACTAAAATACCAGCAGGGTCATTCTGCACTCCTTAATGCCCCTTTGCCTGCCTTTTCAAAATGTATTGTGACTGGGGAAAGGCTTTATGAAATTCATTTCCTCAATATGCTCCCAAAGATAAGTTTGCTTTTTATAAAATTCACTGGGCAAGTTCTGTTTCCATAAATTGCCATACTCCTACACAATAAGAAAAGGTCATGCTCGACTGACTGAACCATCCATATGAGCAAAAAGGTGCAGTCAGGTTGGAAGGCAATTTCCACCTGCCTCTTCATCCTGTGAGCAGGTTCATACACATCTGAAATAAAGCGAAGCCTCTCTCCATTCAAAAGATCAGGGCATTGACTCACAAATGCGGACTGAGAATGCATATCCTCCAACATTTCTCCAATGAAAATAGGGACCAAATCAGAAACCGGGATGGCTTCTGTAAATTCAGGAGGGTCTGAGAATGTCTTTAATGGTGGTTTGGACCATTTTGCGATTGATAGTTCTTGAGAGAGCATGTCACATAGAGGAGCACAAATATTTCTTGTCTCTCAAACAACAAGATCTAGTTCAATTGCACCAGCACACTCTCTCTGTTCAGATTTGACAATAGGTGGGGTATATATTTTTTGCCAGTGGGCAATGAGGTCTGGTTACTCATCGTGTGCAATGGCATTGGGCATTGGGTTGCAGATGTGACTGGTTTGGCGGTGTGTTGGCAGAGAGGGGCTGACTTGAATGGTGGGTAAGGCATTGGGTTGGATCCTTAGTCTAGGACTAGGTGGTGGCGAGTTGGGAGACCCACCACCGCCTGTCTAAAGAATCAGGGGATCCTGTTAAAGGGATCCAGGGGGAAATGTTTCTGTCTGGACACTCAAATGGGGTCCAATAGTGATATTGTCATAATTTGATGTATGTTATAGAGTGATCCTTAACCTTGGTTAACCCTGCCAAATAATCTACCAGCAGATGGGTTGGTTGATTCAGGAGCAACACTCAATGTCTGCGCCAAATCCTGCTGACATCTGTAATCGATAAAGTTCTGGTTTGTTTTAATCCCAAGTGCTTGTCCTGTGTTTATTGCAGCTTCACCATGCCCCTACTCAAGTCATGAGTAATCTCCTGATAAAATTGGCAATGTACATCTAGACATCAGTGCATAGGAATCATGTACTATGTGCAGAACCTTTAAAATACTTTGGATAGGAATTAGCAAATGAGATGCTGTGAACAGGCACCCACATACATCCCAACTCAATTCCAGCTAAAACCTAAACCAATTCAAATACTAATATTATTGTTTAGGGGGACATGGCTTTCAAGCTCCTATTAATTATAAACATTGTAAAAAGTCAATCTTGGTACACATCAATACCATGAAATTTATGTAATCTGAACTAAATGGTTTTGAGTTTTGAAAATTAGATTTTGAATGTTCTCCGGAAACTACTTATTATGGACTGCTGCATTAAAAAAACCACACACATTAAAAATTAGAAATAAATTCAATTAGTGTGCAGCCAGCTTGAAGCCACTCTGAAGAAAACAATAAAAAGAGAGTAAACACAACCTTTCAAATTCTAACTGTTGTGAAGCACTATATATGTATCTGTCTGAGGAGCCAATAAATAAATAAATAAATAAATAAATAAATAAATAAATAAATGCTGTCTTCATAAATTGGTTGCATTGAAACCAACGCATATCACCAAATGTTGTCATGCGTGCAAAATTACCTAAGGTATATGGAATATTTAATATACCTTGAGTTTCTAATTTCCTGTGCGAGCAACTTTCTAGAAACATAAACACCAGGCTTAATTGGAACAGAGGTGTGCCACTACTGGGGATAATATGGATGGAGTGACAGTATATATTCTTATTGGACACAGTAAATACTGTGATAAGGAGAGATTATTTTTTATTATACACTCCTTCTTATTACAACCTTTATAATATAACGAGACCACCACATAGCTCTTCCTTTTAAAGAGCTGCATCCTTCACTGATATAGATCAGCACTATTCCAGCTATTTTCGTGAAACTAGTTTCATATCAGAGGATTAAGCTCTGTTCCAAAACATTGGGAAAGGTGCCCCTGTGTAATTTAGATGGTGGGAGGGGCACCTAGGGATAAGTACAAAATAGCTTCTAGATTTATACATTTCATCCTAGTCTTTCATGGCACATAAACGATACAATTTAATGAAAAGTGACGTTTTATTCCATAAGGTTGTTTGGAAAGCAGCTGCGATGATAAAGATTATGTGCTGGAAACTTTCCTATCACCCAAGCTTTAATTTGTACAATATAGGAGCTAAATCAGATGTTATTTTCAAAGGTTGATAGCACAAAGCAAAGCAATGATAAGAAATATTTCCTTTTACTGGCATATAAAGCATCTATATAAGTATATGTTGGCTAGTCAAACAACCTATCATCTGCATTCATTTTTAGCCCATATTTGCTCACAGAATAATTCCTAATGGGCAGGTTAGATCTTCACTAGTGGAGAATCATGCCATATCAGTCTGCTGCAGACTAAAAATTTTATGGGAGATTCAAATGCATATTGAAAATTTAGGTTTGCACTATTAAAGTGGGTCAAAGCACTGTGTTGCCCCTTTGCAACAAATCATTTTAAAGAGCTTTTTGCTGATAGGAAAGTGACAGTGAAATGCACTGGGAAGTGTGAGGAGGACAAATGATTAACGGGAAGACATAGAAACACAGTGCAAATAAATCACGATGGATGCTCATTGTCCCCACAAACAAATGAGAACGTCTCCAGTCTTCAACATTCAATCTAACCTATGCAAGCAAATCTCGACAAGTGCTCAATAAACAGGCCATCTGTTTATTGAGCCCTTAGACTGGGGGAAGACTTTTGTTCCAGCATTGCTGCATGGGCAGAATGTTACTGCATTGGTGGAGCACAACTAATTTAAGAGTTCAAAAGCAGATAGAGATGAAGGAATGGAGCTTATAAGGAATCTGTATAGAAGCACCATATAGGACTACCTCACTCTGTCATCATTTCCATAGAGCCCACAACTGGTGAAAGGGCACTTTATGCAAACAAGAAACAGCCAAGGCTCACAGCAAACTGGGTGAGACCCATTGCTAACACATGTCTTCTCAGAACCAGAGGTGAGGAGGGCCAGGGGGACCGTAGCCCCAAGTGCATGATTTTGAGGGGGTGCAACTCAGGTACCCCCACGCAGGGATCCCTGCCCTGCCTGCTGCTGGGAGTCTCTGGGCCCCCGAGCCCAGCCTGGCCTTGCCACCTCACCTCTTGCCAGCTCGCAGTAGAGAATCAGAAGCAGTGGGGGGAACATGCACATTTTTTAAAAAAGAAAATGTTTTGCAGAAGTTAGCATTACCTAGGCTCTGAAGAGTTCACAGTTGTGGGCAGTAGTTAATAAGCAATAGGATGCCAGTCGTGTCCTCAGATATAAAATAAGTAAGTAAATAAAAGCCCTAGACTTTTTTTTTTTACAAAATCCTAGGAGTGCAAGAGAGATGCAAGGCAATGCAGTATGGCAATGCAGATCTGAATAATTGTAGGCATCATGCCATGGCCCTGTTTCCAGAAGAGCCTTTTTAAAAGCACCATTTGGAAGGGAGGGGGGAACCCAAAGACTGTCAGTGCAATTTAAAGGTATAGCATGTTTTATTTGGTTTGGTTTTGCTGGCTTTTCTATTTGTGGGATGGCTAATCCCACGTATGTGACACAAGAAGACCCTGAACTCAGAACTATTCTTTAAAATGTTTTCTGCATAGTTTCACAAACTAGACATATATAGGCAAACAGAGTACCAGTAATTTGCATGGGTAATGTTTGTCTACTCTAGACAAACCTAGACAGCATCTTAAAAAACAGAGACATCACCTTGCCGACAAAGGTCCGTATAGTTAAAACTATGGTTTTCCCAGTAGTGATGTATGGAAGTGAGAGCTGGACCATAAAGAAGACTGATCGCCGAAGAATTGATGCTTTTGAATTATGGTGCTGGAGGAGACTCTTGAGAGTCCCATGGACTGCAAAAAGATCAAACCTAGCCATTCTTATGGAAATCAGCCCTGAGTGTTCACTGGAAGGACAGATCCTGAAGCTGAGGCTCCAGTACTTTGGCCACCTCATGAGAAGAGAAGACTCCCTAGAAAAGACCCTGATGTTGGGAAAGATGGAGGGCACAAGGAGAAGGGGACAACAGAAGACGAGATGGTTGGACAGTGTTCTCGAAGCAACTAGCATGAGTTTGGCCAAACTGCGGGAGGCAGTGGAGGATAGGGGTGCCTGGGGTGCTCTGGTCCATGGGGTCATGAAGAGTTGGACACGACTGAACGACTGAACAACAACAACAAATGCAAATGAAGGAGGGCAACTTTAATTTTTAACTACTTCTTATAATGAGAAACAACTTCAAGCAATGCCAATATAAAATATTAATATCTGGGAATAAAGAACATAAAAAGTGTTGGTTCTTTAGATACCTAGATTCAGGCTTGGGGGCAAGTATGCTTTGGTGAGAGAATCCCAGCAGAGATCTTAAAATCACAAAATATGCAGCAAAGTAAAGTGTGGAAATACAAGCAATTAGACCTTTAAAATAACCTATTCTTAGTTGCTTCCATAGTTCCCCTTTTCCCATAGCACAGAAAAAGACTACGGTTGGTAAATTAAAAATGGTTTACTTACAAACTCTTGAAAGGTCAGATTCATGTGCTTTTCCATACAGCATTCAGAATAACACATGCAGTGAAATGGTAAATGTTTCTACATTATTTATATAGAAACACAGAGGTTACCCCTCCTTACTCATAGGATTCCTATGGTGGAATGAGAGACTGAAAGCTTGATAACCCTTCCTCCTAAGGTGAGGGGGAGTGACCTAGCTAAACCTGGCAGGAAAACTTAGTCTATGGTCTTAACTCCTTCATACATCAATTAGAGTTGAATGTGTTGATTATATGAGGCTGGTTATTGCGCAAGAAGAGCCTGCTGGATCAGGCCAATGGTCCATCTAGTTCAACATCCTGTTCTCACAGTGGCCAACTAGATGCCTGCAGGAAGTCCAAAAGCAGAACCTGAACACAAGAGCACTCTCCCTTCCCGTGTTTTCCAGCAACCACTATGCATAAGCATTACTGCCTCTACCCATGAAGGGAGAGCATAGCCATCATGCCTAGTAGTCACTTATAGCCTTCGCCTCTATGAATTGTTACTTGGTGAAATGTAGCCAGAAGACACAAACAGTCATGCTTTCAAATTTCACATTCCTTCTTGAATTCTAAATAAATGTTTGGAAATGCTAATTGAGGGTATACGCCCCCCCCCAACAGCTGTTTTCAATATGCTCTTTTTAGGGCTACACATTTCACATAGGTTTATCTACAAATATGCAAACTGCAGCAGACAAATAAAAGATTTAAAAGCATGGTGAGGCAATCAACAACTTTTGCTACTGTTAAGCATACAAGACGCAGTTAATGGCTTTCTTGGCAGCAAAACCGACAGTCTTAGACTTTCAGGGCTGTCTAATTTTATTTCAGCATAGTCACAATATGCTCATCCGAAGTTCAGTCCCCCTTGTATTCAAAGACGGCTTTCTGTTTTAATATAATAAAATGTACTCAATGTCTCCCTTACTGTATCTGTTTTCATGGCTAACCAGCTCCTAATGCTCTTTCCAGATACTTGTTCATTTCCTTCCTGCTCTGCTGTCTTTTTGGAGATACGTGGCCGGTAACAGTCAATGCTCATAGGGTTCAATAGATCGTGTTTCATTTACGGCGGAATTTCTTGAGACAGACCTCCCATGTTCCTGTTTTCAGTTAACTCTTTTCTTCTCATGAATATGCTGGAGAATTTTCCTACCCTCACCTTAGATGGGTGCCACAGAATCTGGTCTAGTCCTGGGCATGTGGATACGGCCTCGGCCCAGTATACCTGAAAGAGCATTTCCACCCCCATCGTTTTGCCCGGACACTGAGGTCCAACGCCGAGGACCTTCTGGCGGTTCCCTCACTGCGAGAAGCAAAGCTACAGGGAACCAGGCAGAGGGCTTCTCGGTAGTGGCACCCGCCCTGTGGAGCGCTCTCCCATCTAATGCCAAAGAGATAAACAACTACCTTACATTCAGAAGACATCTGAAGGCAGCCCTGTTCAGGGAAGTTTTTAATGTGTGATATTTTCATGTATTTTAATCTCTGTTGGAAGCCACCCAGAGTGGCTGGGGAAACCCAGCCAGATGGGTGGGGTACAAATAAATCATCATCATCATCATCATCATCATCATCATCATCTTATGAAGGATCCCTGCTGTTGTCTATCCTTCACATGTTTTGCTCTCTTAACTGTTGCAAACACAACTGTTATATACTTCTCACTCCTGCAGCTGGTGAGAGGATACTTGACCAGTGCTACCCAGTTACAAGAACAAACTCAGTTGGTCTCTAAGGTGCTACTGGAAAGAATTTTCTATTTAGTGCTACCCAGGTTCGGCTTCCTTTTAGATCTCCAGGGAGACGCTTTTGCATTCTCAAGATAACTTTTTGCTTACAGCTCTCTATCTGTTTCTGCCTTTCTCTAGGTCCTTCTAGACAGTGATCTCATATCAGAAATGGGTCCTGAGGATTATATTTTTCTGTATGCATGTTAACTTCCATACAATGACGGGGATGTATCCAAATCTTTCCAAAGGGCAGCATCCAGAATAGGCAAGTGGGTGGGTACCTTATCCCTCTAACTAAGTTGGTGTCATTTAAAGCATAATTTGTCAACAGTGGTAATCATGCATTTTAACTGAAGCAGAGGAAGGTTCTTGACTAAAGTACCTGAAAATGCAGGTGTGGGTTTAGTCTATAATATAGTCCCTGCATAGCTGTCTAGACTAGACCTGTTGATATGCTATAAATGGCTAATAGGTAGACTAATCCAGGGGAATAGAGTTCAGTCTACACATTGATTTATTATTTGTGTGAGTAGGCAAGCAGGTATTTCCACCTCCAGGGTGGTATTTTACCTCTTAGTGTAATCAACGAGGCAGAGAAATATCAATAATCACAATGAGCATCAGCTTATTTTATCCCCAAAAGTAGGTTGCAACCACCACACACCATGTTTTAGAGCCTTTATATACATAGAATCATAGATTCCAACAATTGAAATGCAGGAATCTCAACTAAAGCATCCATGCCAGATGACCATCCAACTTAAAAACCTCCATTGAAGGAGAGTCTACAACCTTTTGAGGGAGTCGGTTCCGCTGTCAAATACTTCTTACCGTCAGAAAGTTATTGAGTGTAACATAGGATGCAATTTGCAAAATGGCAGCATATTACAGTAAGATAATGAAGGCTTTTACATGACTGGCATTTCTGAAAACTAATGGTTCATCACAAAACAACTATCCACAGTGTGCTGAATATAGACAGGCTGTCAGCTATAGAACAGCTTTTAAAATAATAATTACCATTAATAATTACTATTAAGATGCATAAAATGCAAGCATCCTGAAATAATGTTTAAAATGAATCAAACTGCCAGGTTGGTGCACTGGAATTTAAACACATATCTTCTCTCGGTGCTGTTAAAAGTTAAGAAAGTTTACAAACCTCTTATCCTTAAAGTAAGGCAAACTTTTATGTTGGATTTTTGAAAAGTAAAGATTGTGCACTTTTCTCTTGCTTAATCATCATGTTGCCTTAATGACTTTGTAACTTTGTACGGTTTGGCGGTTAGGCATTGGAGTAGTCAGTTGGAGGTGAGGAGAGGTAGTGGCCAGCACCTACCCCTCCTAATTCAAGGGTATTCCGTTAAAGGAATCCAGGGGGCGTGGCCCCATCCGAAGCCCAGATGGGGGCTAGGGCCATGGCACGACCCCTAGCAGTGACCCTGGGGGAGTTCCTAGTTGATGTGCATCAGCAGGGCTCCCCCTACTGGTGGTTAACAATTACGAGACTTCCTGCAGACGGGCAGGAGTCAGATATATGCCTAAGCCAGGCACGTCCAACAGGTAGATCGTGATCTACTGGTGGACCACTGGTAGACCACTGGCTCCCCCCATAGAAGCTCAACAACTTTGGCTCACCTAAAAAAAGCTCAACAGGGCTTTCCTCCTCCCTAAAAAAGAGCTCAACAACTCTTTCACCTGAAACGCAAAAAACAGGGCTTTTGTTCCTAAAAAAAAAACTTCAACAACTTTGACCTGAACCCCCAAAAAGGGGGTAGATCACTGCCAGTTTTTAACTCTGTGAGTAGATTGCAGTCACTTGGGAGTTGGCCACCCCTGGCCTAAGCCAATACCACTCACATTCTGTAACCAATAAAGTTGTGGCCTTTTTAGCCCATTAACCTAAAATACTGGTCTTAAGTGTCCTTAACATCTTAACATTAAGATGTTCCTTAACATCTCAGGTGGGTTTGGGACCTTGCCACGCAAAACCTCTCATCCTTAAAGTAAGGCAAACTTTTATGTTGGATTTTTGAAAAGTAAAGATTGCACTTTTCACTTGCTTAATCATCATGTTGCCTTAATGATGAATGCAATTGAAATTTGTGTACATCACAAGGAATGTTATTCTGAATGAGTCTTTTCAACAGAACCACTGTCCATTCGGTATTGCAGATCTAAAGAATTAGCAGCCACTTCATCAGCCTCAGCATGTTTGCCCGTTATGTTTACATTCCTTTTTACCATGAAGAAAGTCAGTGAAACAGACACTTGTTTGTGTGAAATCAGACCAAGGGCAGGAAATACATGCAACTGTGTGTGTGTGTGTGTGTGTGTGTGTGTGTGTATAGGGGTGAATTTTAATGAAGTTAACCCTCTAAAAGTCTACATATTTGAGGAGCCTGATGTGTGTATTTTAGTTCAGAATATGTGCAGTTTGAAGATCGAGCCTGCTTTGTTTGGCCTAATAAACCAAATGCAACCTATTTATTGTTTGGAACATGCGATAGGGATGTAGGTGGCGCTATGGGTTAAACCACAGAGCCTAGGGCTTGTTGATCAGAGGGTTGGCGGTTCGAATCCCCGCGACGGGGTGAGCTCCCATTGCTCGGTCCCTGCTCCTGCCAACCTAGCAGTTTAAAACTACGTCAAAGTGCAAGAAGATAAATAGGTACCTCTCTGGCGGGAAGGTAAACAGTGTTTCTGTGCGCTGCTCTGGTTCGCCAGAAGCGGCTTAGTCATGCTGGCCACAAGACCCGGAAGCTGTACGCCGGCTCCCTTGGCCAATAAAGTGAGCGCCACAACCCCAGAGTCATCTGCGACTGGACCTAACGGTCAGGGGTCCCTTTACACTTTACCTTACATGCAATAAATACCTTATCTGAAGAGCATAGTGGAGGAGGCGCTACCGAAAGGTAAAAGGGTGAAGTGGCAGCAAGCTTGTTGTGGTGCAAAGGGATCATAGTCAAGGATCGTGATGCATCTTGTCTGTGACCAGTGCTATTTTTCCTAGAAAAATAGGTGTTGGAACTCAGCATCTTCATTGTCTAGATCCACCCCCCCCCCTAGCAAATTGTAAGACACTGCAGTGTATCGTTCACGCCAAAAGGGACATGGCAAGAAAGATGCATTAATGTTGCGTAACTGTTTCTGCTGTTAATTATTGTTCGGTAGGATCAACACCTTTGCCAGTTGGAGAGTCAGAAGAAAAACCATATGGAAATAAATCAGCTTTGTAAAATAGGTTGGATTGTAGCATTACATTTGATGGTATGAGATTATGGTATGAGACATTAATTTGGTTGCATTTGAAGAGTCCTTAGAACCCATCCAAATTACCTGCAGAGAAATGGACATTTATTTTTAAGACTGATGTTCATTGCCTAAGGCTGTGCACATAGGTAAAGGTAAAGGGACCCCTGACCATTAGGTCCAGTTGTGTCCGACACTGGGGTTGCGGTGCTCATCTCGCATTACTGGCCGAGGGAGCTGGTGTACAGCTTCCAGGTCATGTGGCCAGCATGACTAAGCCGCTTCTGGCGAACCAGAGCAGCGCACGGAAACGCCGTTTACCTTCCCACTGGAGCAGTACCTATTTATCTACTTGCACTTTGACGTGCTTTCGAACTGCTAGGTGGGCAGGAGCTGGGACCAAGCAACAGGAGCTCAGCCCATCACGGGGATTCGAACCGCCGGCCGTCTGATTAGCAAGCCCTAGGCTCTGTGGTTTAACCCACAGTGCCACCCGCGTCCCTTTGCACATGTTATGGCTTAAAATGCTACTAGGACATTCTTTTTTCTCAATTCGGATCAAAGCCAGTTTGTGGGAAAGTTACCAAAATGCAGTATATTTTATGAAATGACAGGATAGATATGTATCTTGGCTATTATCATATGTACATCACTTCCCAAACCAGCAGCAGGAGCACACTGGATGTAGAATAAATAGAAGTGCATATACAACCTAAGTCAGAAACCTCTTCAGATCAAGGAAACAGGCTTAGTAATAGAACTCTGATATGAAAGGACAATCTATTGCTTGACTATGCAACTGAATGCAACAACACACAGCTAAGAGGAAAGGTACAGTACCTTGGTTTCTTACTTTAATTACTGTGATGTTATATACCGGTAGTCTTGTCCAGTGATATCTAATAATTTTGTAATCGGCATTTTTAATGCCTGAAATACTCTGAAGATGGGAAGGGAAGTGAGCAGGAACTGGAGAAAACACTAGCAAGGGAGCATATTCAGTGCTGGGAATGAACTGCATTAGTTCAAAAATCTCTGAAAGTAGTTCTCACAATTGCCGAGAAGGCTGAATGTGAATTAACTTTGTTTTGGGGTAGAATGTGTTGGCTGGAAAAAGAATGAAATGGACATGGTTAGGGCTTTTTTTTCAGCCAGAACTCAATGGAACTCAGTTCTGACACCTCTCAGATGGGCGCCATTGCCATTCTAAGAGAACAAGGGAGGTGTTCATGGTGAGTTCTGGCACCTCTTTTTCTAGAAAAGTAGCCCTGGATATGATAAATTTAAAAGGGGAAATTGCTGGATGCCTAGATCCAGGTTTGGGGTAAGTACTATTTTGTGAGACAGCACTAGAAGAGATTTAAAAACCACAAAATATGCAGCAAAGTAAAGCGTGGAAATATATGCGCCTGAGTTCCAAGCTTGATCTCTAGATCAAAACCCCTGCATATTCCAAGAACATATATATTATTAAGGTTGGAATATTAAATCATGAAATACTTCTGGGAAGTTTGGTTGGTAAATATTATTCTGCATAATTTACAGTTGCATAAACACAAGCAAGAGGAATTTAATTCAGCCCATCTCCTGTTTGCATAGCCAGTCTCCAAGCATTATGGCCATTAAAATGCAGTTATGGATAGTTGATTGCCAGTGAAGTGCTACCAAATGGTGGCTTAGGAAGGGGGGTGCGGTGGGTGCAGGCCGGGTGTCATCACTGAGGGGGTGACTGTGGGGCCTGGCCTGCAGTGCGCCCGAGCCACACATCTCTCCTGAGGAGTGACATGATGGCTTGGGCACCTGCAGGCTCCCCGCTGCCCGAAATGGCAAACATGGGGCTTGCAGACTCGGTGGAGGTTCCTCACAGCATGCTCTGTCCTGGCTTGCACCACCCCGGGCGCCCGAGCAGATAGCTACGCCACTGCTACCAAATGCAAAGTGGCAAAGAAAAGCTTTGATTGTTCTTGTTTTAAGAAGTTTGTAAATTTGCCCCAAACCCAAAGCAATCAAATGGCAGCAGCTACAAAAGCCAATGAGTCTAGTGACTAAGTACAATCCTAGTGTAAATGATCACAAATGCCTGGTCTTTGCTCCGCCCCCCAGCTGGCAGCTGATTGGGTAGCCGGGGAGGGGGCGAGCAACAGCCAGCAACAAAAGGGGGTGTCAGTGGACCAGCCCATGGCTGAAAAAGTTTGCTGACCCCTGATATAGACCATTCTTCATTACCAAAGCATCACAGAGTGGTTTAAAAAATACTACACATTGTTGTGAGGTGGTGGGGTGAGCCGGCGGCGGCATGTAGGCTGTATGTCTGAGTCACTTCTAATTCTAATACATAAAAGTGTTTAACGTGTGTCAATCAATTATTTGCTAAACGAATACAGTATATATATATTTTTAAATAACTTCAGTGGAAGGCTGGAGATCTTTTAAAATTACATTCTGTATTTATATGAACTTTCTTTTGAAATTGGCACACAGTGGCATGACCTACTTTTAAGATATGAGACAGGGGTTTAAAAAAGGCAAAGGGATATTTATTCTTGTTCTTTAGTAAAGAACATTGGGAGGTTTGGGTGAAACAAGGACCTGGCACAGACTTAACAATTATATACAATTCAATTTAGACTCTCTATGACGGGTCTGAATGATATACAAGAAGAAGCCATATAATACATATTGTATATATTTTACATTACCGGCATTAATCCAGCAGAAGATATTGAATTAAATAAAACCCAGTACTGACAGATTCATGCGGAATAGCAAGCTTGCTGGAGAAGGAAAAGATTATGCAGCAACATTTATCACTGACAGTTTCAGATCTAACTAAATATTGTCTTGCCGCCATTTTAACAATGTTGTAACCCTGTTCAAGCATTCACCAGGAGTGCCAACTCGAATAAAATATTGTGGGGTCAGGGGTAAGCCCTGCCCCGCATAATCTAGGAATATATCCGAAATACTGCAGTCCTCAGCAGCGTCTTGGAGGCAATGCCGTTTTTCCATAAAAATAGCTAAAAAATGGCATTCTTTGTGATTTCTCTCCAAAACTAAAAGAAACCTCAACAGCTTTGGCAAAAAAATACCCACATATTTTTTATATTTTTTTTACTGTTTGAAATATGGCAACCCTAGCATTATCGATCACATGACACAGTGTGCACACACACCATCTGAATGGGAATACCCATCAATTTTGTGGGGGCCAAAGCACCCACATTTGGTTCCTATGGTGTGCATGCAAGTTCCTCTTCAGAGCTTCACACAAAAGGGTTTCAAGGTGCATTCAGCTGAACGCGTCTAGTGGTCTCCCTGCAATGGGTAGTCCTGCATGCAGCTGAATGTGAACAGAACCCCAATTCAGAACTCTGTAGATAAACTTGTGAGTGTCAAGATATTTGGGTCAGGAGCACACTTGCGCTACTAGTAGAGAAGGGCAATCTGTCCATTTGGCTTCTCATTCTTACATTCAGTTCTCTACATTTTCATTTGTTGTTGTTGTTTAGTCGTCTAGTCATGTCCGACTTGTGACCCCATGGACCGGAGCATGCCAGGCACTCCTGTCTTCCACTGGCTCTCGCAGTTTGGTCAAACTCATGTTGGTAGCTTTGAGAACACTGTCCAACCATCTTGTCCTCTGTCGTCCCCTTCTCCTTGTGCCCTCCATCTTTCCTAACATCAGGGTCTTTTCCAGGGAGTCTTCTCTTCTCATGAGGTGACCAAAGTATTGGAGCCTCAACTACAGGATCAGCCCTTCCAGTGAGCACTCAGGGCTGATTTCCTTAAGAATAGATAGGTTTGATCTTTTTGCAGTCCATGGGACTCTCAAGAATCTCCTCCAGCACTATAATTCAAAAGCATCAATTCTTTGGCGATCAGCCTTCTTTATGGTCCAGCTCTCACTTCCATACATCACTCCTGGGAAAACCATAGCTTTAACTATATGGACCTTTGTCGGCAAGGTGATGTCTCTGCTTTTTAATATGCTGTCTAGGTTTGTCATTGCTTTCCTCCCAAGAAGCAGGCGTCTTTTAATTTTGTAACTGCTGTAACCACCTGCAGTGATCATGGAATGCAAGAAAGTAAAATCTCTCTCTGTCTCCATTTCTTCCCCTTCTATTTGCCAGGAGGTGATGGGACCATTTTCATAGCAGTTGGCTATTTCCCCAAGCAACCTGCCCTCAGGGATCCAAACTAAGAAGCAGGCAGTAGCAGACGGTGTGTTGTGATTGTGGCACGCACCTGACCTCCAGCCCATTGCGTCCCCTGCTACCAGGAGGTGGGGGGGGAGAATGGCAAGGTGAGGTGGCAGCAAGTTTGGCACAAATGTTATGCAAATCTATGTTCTCTTTTGTTCTCCCTCCCCCAACAATGCACTCCCTCTCTTAAGATTAAGAAACTAATTGTCCCTTCCCTTCTTTACACGCATGCAGCAATCCTTATAGAAAGCCCACAACTGAAGATAGCAGAACGGTCTGGGATTTAATTTATATGAAAGGGAATTCATAAAATAATAAAATAAATACTAATAAAGCAACAAAATTATGACTAAAAGGATGAGGATAAAAATAATAATTGTTCCGGGACTCAAATGAAATGCCTAGCTTATTGCAATGCTCTCATTCTGGTATTTCAGTTTCAATATGCAGTGGGGGGCGGGGGAATAGCTGTGCATTTTCTTCCCCCAGAACAGGTTTCATGCTCTATTTGAGCTTTTAATCATAGCCAGCTATGATTCAAAACCAATGGCAGCCAAAGTGCCTTCACTATATTCATAAATCCATATTGATTTACAGCACAAATCTAACCATGTCTTCTCAGAAATGAGCTCTGGTGACTTCTATGGGGTTTACTCCCAGATAAGTGGTGTTAGGATTGCAGCCTTATTTATTTCCAGGCATGGTAAGATAATGGCTGTTTTTTTAGGAATTTTAAGATAGTTGGCTAGATATTGATGTTGCTTTGAGTTGCATTTTTCATTTTTGTAAACCAATCAGTGCTTTAAACAAATGCTTTCGGTAAGCGTAGAAATGCTTCAGATGAATTAAGCAAGCCGGGAAGGAGACTCTGGCCGCAATCAAAACCTACATTTAAAGCACTATGATGCCACTTTAAACAGTGACAACTGTGGCGGAATAATGCCTGCTGATGATTCAGGTTCATCATGGGCTAACCTATCACTCCCATTTTAGGTAGGTGTTCCCTGGGAGGCGGAGCTAGTTGGCATTCTAAAAGGAGGGGGAACAACCGTTAAAAGGCAGTTGGGGGTTTGGCAGTTGGGGGTGGAAGATTAGAGAGAGAAAATGCGAGGTTAGGCTTTGGGGAATGGGAGGAAAAGTCATTACCATTGCTAAAGGGATGCAGGAAATATTATAACAAAGCTGAATTACATGAGAAGAAGATTTGTACCAGTAATAACCCGAAACATCCATGTTTTCAAGTTACCTAATAAAGTTAAATGTGCTTAAACATTCGTTGACTCTGGCAGTGTATCAGTACCTTAAGAGGTGTGACTAGGAGGAGAGAACAAAGCTTTCCTGTGGAAGAGCAAACTGTTTGCTTATTCTCCTGTCATACAGAGGGCTGGACAGTGAAGCCAAGTGTGCCACTTATTTGCCTAAAGGGGAGGCAAACTGCAGTAGTTGGGAACCCTGGTAGGGAGATTCCATAGGTGGCAAGAGGTATTCAAACGTAGAACCCTGAGGTACCCCAGAGACAACTCCTATATGAAGGATTCATCCTAGTTGTTAGAGAAACCTAGGGAGAGTCACTGTTGGGGAAGTATTGAAGGGGAGGGAATAGGATCCCTCACAACTTCCACCGAATAATCCTGGGAGCTGTAGTTTGACGAGAGTGCTGAGAGTTGTTAGGCAATCCCTATTCCCCTAAAATCCCTCTTTACTGGGAACTCTGAGAAATGTAGCAGGGTGGGACTGGGGGCTCATAACAACTCTCAGCACCTTGAATAAATGACAGGTCCCATAATTCTTTGAGGGAAGCCATGACTGTTTAAAGGTGTATCCAAGTACTTTTGATATATGGTGTGGATGTGGCCAAGGACGGAGAAGGAGACGGATCTAGAATGGAGAAGAGAGAAAAAGTGAACCATCTTCTTCTGTCTGAATAACCTGGATGGATTGTGAGATTCCATCCTAGGCAATCTTAAGCAATGGGGTTGCCCTGAGTTGTCACAAACCTGGGTTTGTGCATGCCTCTTACCCACGTTGAAGTAAGTCAAACATTGAGTAAGTGGCTGTTGTTGTTGTTGTTTTAAAAAAGGAAGATCCAAGAGCCAGAGAAGGCTATTTGTTTGCCTTGCTATGGCTCTAGAATCACACAGCAAAGACAATTCAAGACAGACCCTTTTTTTCTCTAGCCCATAATTAGCAAAGTTTTTTTTTCTCTCTTCCTGCATAAAAGAGCAAATGGAGAGGAAAGCTTTAAAAATAACAGTGGGGAAATGATCAATATGGTCTTGTTTACAGCACCAGAAAATTTAGAACTGACCGTGCTGCCAGTGCTGTCTTCTTGCTGCACAGTTTGTGGCATCTTTTTGATGACTAAAAATATTTGGCTTGGGCTTTAGGAATCAGAAATGAAAGGCTGAATATCAGAATTCCCTATATTCAACATGCTTCGTAATATGGTTAGCGTTAGCCCATATCACCCAGATTGCAGTGCTGATGTTTTTGGGTAACCCTTTCATACGCAATCTAATAATAATAATACGGTTTTGCAACAGTATTTATTCTGTGACCCAAAAACTCCTCTCCAACAGTCTAAATAGCTTTGCCGTTTTGAACGCAAAAGCTGTGACAGACAGTCCTTTGCCATCTGATGAATATACGACTGCAAAATTCAGGCGTGGCAGATGAAAAATGTCCCTCAGCTTATTCATGGCCCTTTCTCTTTTGCAGAGTTGTTTGTATTTATAGAAGAGAACTGACAACATATCCTCAAGCTGCTGCATGCCAGATCTCATAAAACAATTCACGACAATTCTGTCCTGTCTGTGCTTACAAGGGTAATGCAATACCATAATAAATACAATTCACTGTGATGCTAGGGAGAATTGTGTCATTGGAAATTCTCTCTTCCATCTTCAAAAATCATGCGCTTAGTGTGCCCCATGGCACTTGAACTCATGGATTAGAGGCACCCTAGAGGCAGACACTGAACAGAGGTGTTTGTAGGCCATCTGAGGTACAGGCCTTTTTAAACAGATACAGTATTACTTTCTAGAGAGTCAGTGTGGTGTAGTGGTTAAGAACAGTGGACTCGTAATCTGGTGAACTGGGTTCGATTCCCCGCTCCTCCACATGCAGCTGCTGGGTGACCTTGGGCTAGTCATACTTCTCTGAAGTCTTTCAGCCTCACGCAGCTCACAGAGTGTTTGTTGTGCGGGGAGGAAGGGAAAGGAGATTGTTAGCCGCTTTGAGACTCCTTAGGGTAGTGATAAAGCGGGATATCATATCCAAACTCCTCCTCCTCCTCTTCTTCTAAAAGCAAAGCATCCATGTCTGGCACTGAGATTCAGAAAATATATACCATGTGCATGCACCTCTAGCATGATGACTCTCCATGCTCCATACCCACCCGTACCCCTGTTGCATCCTAGTGTACAGTTTTCCAAACAGCTTGTTGGAGCAGAGGTCCTTTACCTGACCTCCTGACAGGTGAGCAGCTGCTGCTTACTGGGAGGGGGAGGGACATGGCTGCAGGAAGGATAGTGCAGTGCAAATGTACCACCAAGAGTGCTGGATCTGCTCAGCCAGTGAGTGAATTTGCTGCTATCTCACCCCAACCCCACCTGGTAAGCAGCAGTGACTCACCTGTTAGGAAGTCTGGTAAGTACCACTGCCTCATGAGGCTACTGCTCAAAAAGGAAGACAGACAATTTCCCCCAAATGCTCCCTCTCAGATCCTTTTCAGATTTTGAAAATTGATCTTATTAGAATTATTGGACAAGGCTACTTGGACAATCAGGAAAAGGACTGAAAATCTAGCCAATAATAGAAAAGTAGCCAAATAAGGTTTTCAGAACCTTTGCAGGTGCAGGGGAAATGCTGGTCCACAAGTATGTCTACATGACATAATTCACATTCTGGTTTTCTTGTGTTAGACAGGCTTGCTAGATAAGAAACTGAGCATATACCCAAGCAATCAGGCTGCTTGAGACTGGTTTTTAGGACAGAGAAATATGGAACTGGTTAAATTAAGCTGACTTAACATTGGGAATCCAGCTTATTTCTGCCAAAGATACTATTTCTCTGTATGCCCCTAAACCAACAAACATAAGAAAATGAAAATGCAGTGAAATCTTTGTACCTTGATAAAAACACATGCAATAAAATGTTAATACATTCAAAACATATTCTTTCACAAGGAATCTTTAAAAACTACTTGGTTTACAAGGCTTTTTACTACCCTTTAACCAGAAAAACCAGTCAGCTTGTGGCTCAACGGGCAAGATCTGGCTGTGTTTTGAATAACCCCGCAAAGGAAAAAGCTTCCCGATACCAAGATGAGGGATTTACTGAAAATACAGATAGAAAAACTTTAATTAGAAATAATGAACTGTAGTGAAGTTGGCAGAAGTCCACAATTAGTGTGTTTCTTTTTTCGTTTGATATGTGTTATTTATTGAAGAGTGAATTATGTATGTATTCATGTCTTTCCTCTCCTTTTTCTTTTCTTTTCTTTTCTTGTTTAAGATTTAAATGAATTAATGAAATGTATATATTTATATTCTTTGTTCTTTTTTCTTTTAGATCTTATTATACTTTTTTATTTCTCTATTTTCTTTCAAGTGCGTGTAGCTTGATTTGAATGTTATGTACTGAGCTAAATCCTAGAACAATAGGATCCAGAATGCAGCAGTCTGATTGGTTTGCAGGAGCCACCCAATCCAGCTCCTGGTGGAAGTGAATCAGCGACCTGATTGGCCTACAGGAGCAGCCCGGAATCAGCCCATCATGCAAGGCCCATTGTGTAAATAATGCACCATTTACCCACAAATTTCTCTTCTATGTTTTGATATAATTTGTTGTTGTTGTTGTTGTTGTTGTTTAGTCGTTTAGTCGTTTCCTCAGCTTCAGGATCTGTCCTTCCAGTGAGCTCTCAGGGCTGATTTCCATAAGAATGGATAGGTTTGATCTTCTTGCAGTCCATGGGACTCTCAAGAATCTCCTCCAGCACCATAATACAAAAGCATCAATTCTTCGGCGATCAGCCTTCTTTATGGTCCAGCTCTCACTTCCATACATCACTCCTGGGAAAACCATAGCTTTAACTGTATGGACCTTTGTTGGCAAGGTGATGTCTCTGCTTTTTAAGATGCTGTCTAGGTTTGTCATCGCTCTTCTCGCAAGAAGCAGGAGTCTTTTAATTTTGTGACTGCTGTCATCATCTGCAGTGATCATGGAGCCCAATAAAGTAAAATCTCTCACTGCCTTCATTAGTCTCCATGTTAAACTGGTAGAACCTTGAGAAGACCACCTATCTTCAATTTTTTAAAACTTACGTTTGTTTTCAAGACTTGTATCCACTCCCCTGCAGTAAAGCTTCTAGGGTGGTTTACAAAAACAAGATAAAACAAATAAATGAAATATATAACAATAATAAAATACATACTAAAGACTGAGAGAACAAAAACTTAAAGGATAGTGGTGCAGCAATAAAATTGCTAGTACATTTGCAAAGCTAAGCTGGGTCCGGTATGGTTTCAAGCTGAGATTCCTCCATTGCAGGGTGTTGGACTAGAGGACTCTTGGGGTCCCTTACAGTTCTAAAGGTAAAGGTAAAGGGACCCTGACCATCAGGTCCAGTCGTGTCTGACTCTGGGGTTGCGGCGCTCATCTCGCTGTATAGGCCAAGGGAGCCGGCGTTTGTCCTCAGACAGCTTCCGGGTCATGTGGCCAGCATGACAAAGCCGCTTCTGGCGAACCAGAGCAGCGCACGGAAACGCCGTTTACCTTCCCGCTAGAGCGGTCCCTATTTATCTACTTGCACTTTGATGTGCTTTCGAACTGCTAGGTGGGCAGGAGCTGGGACCGAGCAACGGGAGCTCACCCCGTGGCAGGGATTCGAACTGCCGACCTTCTGATCAGCAAGCCCTGGACTCTGTGGTTTAACCCACAGCGCCACCTGGGTCCCCTTACAGTTCTAGGATTATATAATATTAATGTTGGTGCCCGGTAAAATTCCCTGGAGAGAATTCAACAAAGGAGGTGTCACCATTGAGATGACTCTGCCTTATTTTCTTACTTTGGATGGTCAATGACTTGGATAAGAGTCAACTACAATTCCCAGTGATCCCTGTGAAGAGGGATTAGATGTTAAATCACTCTGGGAATTCTAGCCTTGTGAGGATAATAGAGGTCTCCTAACTACTTTCAGCACCCTTAACAAACTATAACTGTAATAATTATTCAGAGGAATTTCATGACGACAACAACAACAACAACAACAACAACAACAATAATTCCACAACTACTCAAAGTCTTATCATATTACTTTAGATGTATGGTGTGAATATGGCGAAAGCGAGAAAGCACATTGTGTTCTATATATGTTGTCATTTTTGTATGAAAGAACAGCTTGTAGGAAGCTTGAAACCGATCCCATTTGTTATGAGCAAGTGCCATATGAAACTCCTGTTTTGATATTTTTAAATATTTCCACCATGTTGCCTCTATGTTGTCTTTTTAGCATTCATATTTCTGCATGCAGCCTTCTGTCTTCTTTCATGGCAGGGTATGGTATGTATCGGTGGGTGCACTATTGAGTCATCAGGTAGGTAAAAACTATTAGTAGTAAGCTCTGCTTTTCAACAACATAAACTGAGGTGGTTACCTCGGGTTACATACGCTTCAGGTTACATGCGCTTCAGGTTACATACTCCACTAACCCAGAAATAACGCTTCAGGTTAAGAACTTTGCTTCAGGATAAGAACAGAAATCGTGCTCTGGCGGCGCAGAGGCAGCAAGAGGTCCCATTAGCTAAAGTGGTGCTTCAGGTTAAGAACGGACCTCTGAAATGAACTAAGTACGTAAACAGTATTTGTACGTCCACTGTATTTGGAATTGTGAGCCACTTTAGAAGAATGGAGGTGCAGGGAGGTGTAGGAGACTAAAACTAATAAAAGGCACAAAATGATTTTATAAGGGGGCACAATAGCTCATTGGTAAACCAATGGGGCCCCCAAGGCCCCAGTTCATACCTACAGTTAAAAGTCCACTTTCCACCCATAGCCTGGAGAGCTGAGGCCAGAATGCACAAACTACCGCAAGTTGATGAACAAATAACCTTCCTTGGGATAAGGCACCTTCGCCGTTTACCTTCCCGCTAGAGCGGTCCCTATTTATCTACTTGCACTTTGATGTGCTTTCGAACTGCTAGGTGGGCAGGAGCTGGGACCGAGCAACGGGAGCTCACCCCGTGGCAGGGATTCGAACTGCCGACCTTCTGATCAGCAAGCCCTGGACTCTGTGGTTTAACCCACAGCGCCACCTGGGTCCCCTTACAGTTCTAGGATTATATAATATTAATGTTGGTGCCCGGTAAAATTCCCTGGAGAGAATTCAACAAAGGAGGTGTCACCATTGAGATGACTCTGCCTTATTTTCTTACTTTGGATGGTCAATGACTTGGATAAGAGTCAACTACAATTCCCAGTGATCCCTGTGAAGAGGGATTAGATGTTAAATCACTCTGGGAATTCTAGCCTTGTGAGGATAATAGAGGTCTCCTAACTACTTTCAGCACCCTTAACAAACTATAACTGTAATAATTATTCAGAGGAATTTCATGACGACAACAACAACAACAACAACAACAACAACAATAATTCCACAACTACTCAAAGTCTTATCATATTACTTTAGATGTATGGTGTGAATATGGCGAAAGCGAGAAAGCACATTGTGTTCTATATATGTTGTCATTTTTGTATGAAAGAACAGCTTGTAGGAAGCTTGAAACCGATCCCATTTGTTATGAGCAAGTGCCATATGAAACTCCTGTTTTGATATTTTTAAATATTTCCACCATGTTGCCTCTATGTTGTCTTTTTAGCATTCATATTTCTGCATGCAGCCTTCTGTCTTCTTTCATGGCAGGGTATGGTATGTATCGGTGGGTGCACTATTGAGTCATCAGGTAGGTAAAAACTATTAGTAGTAAGCTCTGCTTTTCAACAACATAAACTGAGGTGGTTACCTCGGGTTACATACGCTTCAGGTTACATGCGCTTCAGGTTACATACTCCACTAACCCAGAAATAACGCTTCAGGTTAAGAACTTTGCTTCAGGATAAGAACAGAAATCGTGCTCTGGCGGCGCAGAGGCAGCAAGAGGTCCCATTAGCTAAAGTGGTGCTTCAGGTTAAGAACGGACCTCTGAAATGAACTAAGTACGTAAACAGTATTTGTACGTCCACTGTATTTGGAATTGTGAGCCACTTTAGAAGAATGGAGGTGCAGGGAGGTGTAGGAGACTAAAACTAATAAAAGGCACAAAATGATTTTATAAGGGGGCACAATAGCTCATTGGTAAACCAATGGGGCCCCCAAGGCCCCAGTTCATACCTACAGTTAAAAGTCCACTTTCCACCCATAGCCTGGAGAGCTGAGGCCAGAATGCACAAACTACCGCAAGTTGATGAACAAATAACCTTCCTTGGGATAAGGCACCTTCGCCCCTAATAAATACCTTCAGGCTGCTCACTTCTATAGGCTGCAATCCCACCTGGGAGAAAGTCCAACTGAAATAGGTCTTACTTCTGAGTATACATGTATGTAGGCTTTGCTCTGCTAACTCTTGCCTGTTATATGTAGGTTGAGGGCTTGCTCTTGATCCCAAAGCAGGAATACAAAACTATAAAACCAATAAAGCTTAAGCTTCAGGGCCCCTAACCTTGGAGGAATCTCAAAAGGGACTCTGGTTCACATTGCTTTAATTTCTTGCGTCTACTAGACCCAACTTGACTCATGCACACAACTCAATTGTCTATTTTTGTGAGTTTATATGTTTCAGCAATGCCAAAGTTGGAGAGTCAGTAGTACAGGCACAGATGTTGTAAAGGTGTTTTGAGCTGCGTGGAACAACCCCACTGAAGGAGACGACAGCGCTCACTCAGACCTCACTGCTGCTTGCCATGGGGTCCCCATAACAGTTCCAGCTTCAGGGCCCCCCAAAATGTAGGTCTGCCACCAGGGGTGCCAATTTGACTAAAATATGGGGGACAGGGCTCAGGTAAGCACTGCCCCGCATAATCAATCACATGACACGGCATACCCCCCTATTTGAATGGCAATGCCCATGATCAGACCCTCCACATTTCCCCAAGATTTCTTGTAGCCTACTAAAAGTGAGACAAACAAATGATGACCTTATGTGCCATCATATAAAGGGCCTTGCTTTACTCTTTACTATGTATGACATTGCACCCCCAAATTTGAAAGTGGGTATCTTTAATTTGAAATACGTGTGTGTGGGGGGGAGCCGGCCCATTCAAATATTTTAGTGGGGGGGGGGAGGCTCCCTCGTGGCGTTGTCTCCTCGGTCTGCACACCAGGGCGGGAGACCTCCTCGCCTGCTCCTCTGGTGTTCCCCGCCCCTTGATCTTCCAGCGCGTTTCTCCCGCTACGCCAACCCGCACAGGGGAGGAGGGCGCGAGAGAGGCGTCTCTGTTGCCGCAGGATCTTCGGGGCCGAGTCCCCCGCCTGCCTCTGCAGCTCACGGAGCAGGAAGTTCCCGCGTCGTCGTCGGCGAGCTTATTATCGTCACGTGACTCGGCGAAGGCAGCAGCCGCTCCAGCCGCTCGGGTCGAGTTCGGCAATCCGGGCTGTGGGAAAGAAGAGGAGGAAGAGGAGAAGAAGGGAGGAACCGGGACCCACTCGACGCCGCCGCCCCCACCGCCATGAGGAGCGCTCCCCGGCGACGGTGCGGCGTCCAGCTCGGGGCTCTGTGGCTGCGCGCTCGCCCCTGCCCGTGCTGAACACCCGCTTTGCTCCATGCAGCGGCTCCTCCATTGCGGAAGCAGCAGCGCCTCTCCTGCAGGGACGGCGCTGGCCGCGTCGGCGGGAGCGGGAGCAGCAGCAGCAGCGGCGGCTGCCTCAGCCGCGTGATTCCCACTCCGCCGCTCCGCCGCTCCGCCGCCGCCCTGCGCGCCTGCCTGCCTGCCTCCCGGCGCGAGCTGGATGGTGCTTCCCCCGGCCCCGCCGGTGCGGCCGGCGGCAGGAGTACTATGCTGACTCGGGTGAAGTCTGCGGTGGCCAATTTCATGGGAGGCATCATGGCTGGCAGCTCGGATCACGGCAGCGGCAGTGGAGGAGGAGGAGGAGGCGGCGGCGGTGGTGGTGGTGGAGGAGGCATGGACCTGCCGCTGCGCTTCCCTTACGGCAGACCCGAGTTCCTGGCTCTGTCTCCGGACGAGGTCGAGTGCTCCGCTGACCACATCGCCCGGCCTATCCTCATCCTCAACAAGGAGACCAAGCGCCTGCCCTGGACCACGGGATACGCCGAGTGAGTAGCCAGGCACAGACCCCCCCCTCCACCTCCCACCCCTTAAGCAGCCGGGTCCCGAAGCAGGAGGAGGACGGCCGGCAGGGTCCCGTCCCCCACTCGGCTGCCGGTGCGCCTTGGAGAGGAGGCGCGCCCACGCCCCCTCTCCAAGGGCGCTGCTGCAGCCGGGAAGGGGGAAGAGGCCGGGGTAGGATCACCTGCCTGAACCTCAGCGCTGGATGGGGAGCGTCTGAAGCAAGCCCGGCACACTCGTTTTCCCAACCGGGGTTGGATGGATATAGCCTTAACTTCTCCAGTGAGAGGGAAGCCCATCATCCTGGGAGAACCATAGAACCGTAGAGTTGGAAAGGGACCACTTGGGCCATCTAGCCCAACCCCCTGCAATGCGGGGGTCTTTTTGCCCAACGTGGGGGGCTCGAACCCAGGAACCTGAGGGTTAAGAGTCTCATGCTCAATGGACTGAGCTGTCTTGATTGACTCAACCCTGGAAATGGGGGCGTGAAGTCAAGGGGAGAGAGCTATTTCAGGTTTTCTGTTGGGAGGGAATGGTCAGCCACCCTGTGGGTAGATCCTGTCAATGCCTGGTCACAGGTGGACTCATGTAGTGTGGCTGTGTGTATGTCATCTTCCCTTGGAAGCCTCCCCCCCCCATTCCTAAATTCAAAATTTACTACTTATGGTTATGAGAATGTGCTCTGTGCATACCTCCAACGCCCTGCTCTTCAGGTGTTAGGGTGAAACCTTGAGAAATGCTGCTTCGGGTTACGGTAAGTCCTCTTATGTTATGCACTGGGTTGGTTCGGTCAAATACTCTCCCACAAGTGATTGGGGGCAGCTTTCACTTCTCAATTGTCTGTTCTGAATGGGTGCAAAAAGTTAAGTTGCTTTTAAGTCTTATTTACTTCAACTTATATGAAACACAATCCTCTTGAATCCAGTAGGTTTTACTCCCAAGTGGGTGTGCATAGACGTGCAGCCTGACTCTGTAAATATTTACTTGGAAATAAATTCGGTTGACTTTAATGAGACATATTCCTGGGTGCAAGCATACATAATGCTGTAGCCATAAAGTGCTTATCCTTGACCGGGTCATGTGCATCATGCGCCATCTGGTTTTGCAACTCCATGTGTCTCTTTGAGATTTTCTCATCTAGGTCTAGTAATTTTGATGGGCTTATTAGAAGGGAAGGGAAATGAAAAGTGGAAAGTTTGCCCTTTGAGTCTCTCTCTCCCTCTTCCCCCCTCCATGTGCAGATTTCACCCAAAGACTGTGTAGCATTTTGTTCTGCTGTAGATCTGTGTTCTGCAAGTCTCTGGATTGTTTATTTTTACTGATGCGGAAGGGGGTTTAAGGAAGTGTTGTGAATGTATGGGGAGAAGTAGAGGGAGGGAGAAAGAAAGAGAGACTGGGTGCTATCTTACTGTTTTGGTAATGGGAAACTGGCATTTAGCGCACACCCCCTTTTCCAGGCCTGTGCTGCGAAGATGATGGCTGGAGTGTGTGTCATTGATCTGTTCCATTCTCAAAATTTTCCATCCTCCCTGCACACGAATCACTCTATCGCTGTAGAAGCAGGATTTAGGAAGGTGGAATGAAGGAGACTACAGTAGCTTTTTGTGCACATATCTTTCTCCGGATTCCAAACTTCTTCAGTTTTAAGTGCCATATTTTATCATTCTTGTGTTTATCGTGTGCTTTTAACATCTGAGTGGAAGGCTTACAATGAAGCAGAGATCTCCTAAAATAAAATGTGTGGATTTTGTTCGCAAGGGTGCATATTTTGATAAGATGGGAGGGAGCTGCAGCTTTTGAACTGGTAGCAAAACGCTTCACCCTCCCCCAGGGTGTTTTTGGGATGGATTATGTTACTGCAGCCCTGGACACAAATAAAAATGAGAATTTACCTGTGATGAAGTTTGTGCAGGCAGATGAGGATGATCTCTGATCCTGTCCAACTCCTTATTAGGTCTAGGTTAGCTACGCTGCGTTGCATTCAGCAGTAACCAAATTGAATCTTACTGCTGTGTTTTATTTGTTTCCATTCATAATGCTTATTTATAAATTGAAGGCTCTCTAATGGTTAAGCAGTAAAAAGGGAGCAAACTATAAAAAGATCTGTTGGCCAGTTCAGAAGGAAGACATTGTCTAATGAAGTTAGTAGCCGACCTCTCAATATAATGCTGCAGGATTAATGGTTGAAGAACTTTCTGGTCAATTCAGTAGCTGCTTGTGGTTCATGACTTCACTTTGTCATGTCACTGTTGTTTCCTTGAAAAGGGCTTAGTGATGGCCAGCAGCCAAAAGAATCATTTTTGGCATAATCCAGAGGTTAAGCAACCACTTAAGTCCCCGTCTGAGTGGATACTTAAATATATTATTAAATTTCACTGGAATTTTACTTACAGTTTAATTTAGCATTGCAGGATTAAATACGATGAGAGCAGTGACTGCATATCTCCCCTCGTCAAGAAGAAATAGATAAATTAGAACTCAGAATAAGTTGCGCTGAGTTCAATGGGACTTGTGTGTGTTGGGATATTGCTGCCAGTAATGATAAACCATATATTTGCTATGTTCACCAGTGAACAGTGTCACTTCACCCCAGTGGAGTTAGGGCTTTAGGTCTCACTTGCACAAATTCAATGTAATGTGGGTGTCGTACGACTGTTTGTGTTTCTATCAAGAGCACAGGAGTCAGTCAATGTTTATATGTAGTCTGGATTAGGTTAATTTGGATTATGATGACTTTTTTCAGCAGAGCTGGGGAAGCTGTGGCACTCCAAATGTCCCCAACCATTGGCCATGCTGGTTGGGGTTGATGGGAGATGGACTCCTATCCTCTGGAGGGCTGCAGGTTCCCCCCCCCTCTGTTTTACAGGTTACTGGGAATTATCCCAAGTACAGTGGTACCTCGGTTTAAGAACAGTCCTGTTTACAAATGATTCGGTTTACAAACTCAAACAGAAACCAAACAGTGGAAGGGCACCGGTGGCGGGAAAGCGCGCCTTGGTTTAAGAACAGATTTGGCTTAAGAATGGAATTCAGGAATGGATTATGTTGGTAAACTGAGGTACCACTGTACTCTAATATGTCATGTGATTATTTCCTTGCTTTTCATTGCAGGCTCTAGGACGTGGAATAAAGAGACTTATGCACATTCACTTGAAAGATAACCACATCACTTGCAATTAAATTTAGTCCTAAGAATTAGCCAGGTGCCGGGTGTGTTTTTGCAACTGGCACGGGTCCAATTGCAACCACATGGAGATCTATGGATGCCAGGTTGGCAACTGGGGAAAGCAAAATGTCACTTAGAGGAGGATCTGAAATATTTTCCTTGAAGCTTGAATTTGTTTTATTCTGGATTGCTTCATTTGATGTTTTAATGTGTTGTAAACTGCTTTGAGCTTTGTTCTTTAAAATGCAAAGCGGTATAGAAATGAGATGATGAATACTACTACTAAGTTCCACTGCAACCAAAGAACGGTGCCTAGACATTCCATTGTGGCAACTGCAACCTAGGCTTAAAGTGCTATTTGGTGATTAGATTATATATCTTGAGTTTCTAACACTGTGTCAAATGGATTGTTGTGTGTATATTTATGAAATGCCCTCCAATTTTTAGATATTGTACTGTACTTTGTTGAACTGCTCTTCTGTGTACTTTGTTGGGACTTGTAGTCTATTACCTTTCATAATTCTGTTTGTGATTAAAGTTGGTTTTCTGTAGAAAACAAAATCTCACCCCAGGGACTTTTGAAAGACTAGCTCAGAAACCCCTCTCTACCACTATTGGTATGGGTTCTGCAGAAGAATCACATTATACTGAAGACTTCGCCTGGGAGACCAACTTCTCTTGTAGTTGCTTTATCAACCAGATGAATTGAGTTCTATTAAGCTTTGACAATCTGTCCGCCCCTTTCTGTATCGTAACAAGAGATGGTTATTCCTTGCTGCTAGGCCTTTGGTTTTATTCCTCAGGTAACTTGTAATGATCATCTAGTTTTGTGTGGCAAAACAGAAAATGCTTTGTTTCAAGTCTGCTCTGGGGGGGCGGGTCGGGTCGTTTGAAGTACCGTATATGTGGACATGTATTGTTGAAGTATTCGTAACTTTAAGAAGGGAATGTGACCCTGCAGAATTTTTGCTAAGGGCTTCCTTGTAACCAGATAATAAATTGAGATGGTGTTTTCTTTTTCTTTTGTTCTTTTCCTTCTTTTTATGTTAGACTGAAAAAATGTTTATATTTTTACTCTGAATCTTAAGATAAACTGTAATGCCCCGTATGAGTTCTTTCCCCCTCCCTTTAAGAATGTAAGGCTCATCAGTAAATCCAATTAAAATTAGTGGCACTAACTTGAGAGACAGAATGCTTTTAAGATTATAATAGCTTTAGGACAAAGTATTGACCTTGCTGAAGTAAATGCAGTTTTTGCTGTTTACTTCAGTATCGCAAATTTGCACTGTTCTTCTGCAAGCATGGTTTCTACATTATTTTTGGAAAGACAGAAAGCTGGTGTCTAGACAGTACTTCTCTATACCACAGGCCTGCTGTGTGGTGATCTCCAGCCCTTAATGGATATAGGTGTAGCATTGCATAACTGTAAGCCTGCAAAACACAATGCTACTTGGCTGCAATAATAATTTTGTGAAAATAGTGAGGAACCAGGCGACACTTACCTTTCATTAGGTGCTGTGTGTAGGCATAGCTTTTTGTGTTTTCTCATGTAGATGTTGTTGTTGAGTAAATATTACATAGTGTATTATTTATTTACATAGCATATTATTTATTAAATTTCTATGGTACCCTTCACCTGAGGATCACAGGGTGGTTTACAATATACAACCACAAAAGCAAAAATAAATAAACCAAGACTCACTTTTGGGGGTCAGCCATAATTGGCACTTTCACTGGAATAATTCCTACTGTCTTGTCCTTCTTTTGTTTGTACCCTCAGTAGAATAAACAGTTGAATTGTGCTGCCCCCCACAGTCAACTTTGTGATGTCTTGGCATCTTGCATCATTACACGATGCCTTCCTATGTGCTACATGGAATCTGGCTGTGTTGAATCATATAATCTCATATTCAGGACACAGGAAACTGCTTTCTACTGAGCCAAGCCATTGGTCAGTCTAGCTCAGTATTGTCTACAATGACCGGCAGTGGCTCTCTAGGCTTTCAGGTAGGGAGTCTTTTCCAGCCCTACCTGAAGATGCTGGGGCTTGAACTGGGGACCTTCTGCATGCAAAGCAGATAACTCTACCACTGAGCTATAGCCCTTCCCTATTCATGCAAGATAATCTGACACCATGTTGAACGAAAAGCATTGAATGCATGGAGTATGATGGGAAGCGCTGCAGAAGAATAGTGACAATGGATTTCAAACAAAAGTACCCATTGCAAAGCAATATCGAGCTTCCTGCGCTTTCCAGATATCATCTCTGTATGCTGAAGAAAGCCTGGAAGTGCAGTTCAGAAAGTGGCACACCTGCTAGTTGAAACACTTGCTTGTGTTTTCTTTTTGTTATAGTTTTCAATAAGGGATACAAGTGGAAATTTACTAATACTTTACCCTTCCATCATTAAACTTCAAGCAGATCCATTTACACTTAGGAGTCTAAAATCTGTACTTGTTCTACTGTGTCTCTTGCCCCTCCAATAATTTACTCACATTTTAGTACACTAGTCGTTAACCATTTACCATTGATAGATCCTATGTCTATCAAAGTTCAAAGTGGTTAATTGTGATCCTTCACATTATCTAGCTTAACAACGTCCAGTCTTTTTAACTTAGTAAAGAGCTGTACATTTCCACTGACCCATAAAGATGATTTTGGCATGTTCTTGTCTTGGGGGCACAGATAGAAATAAGTAGGCTCAACCATATATTTTATTTGCTTTGTCTAACCTGACAGATTCTGGTCCAGAGCTCTGGATTCCAGTTAGGATTTTGTGCTTTTGGTCTCAAAGTCATATTGGGCAGAAATACCCAAGTTTTAGTGTACTAGTAGAGTTAGCAGTTCGAAAGCACATCAAAGTGCAAGTAGATAAATAGGTACTGCTTCGGTGGGAAGGTAAACGGCGTTTCCGTGCACTGCTCTAAGAAGCGTCTTAGTCATGCTGGCCACATGACCCAGAAGCTGTACGCCGGCTCCCTCAGCCAATAAAGTGAGATGAGCACCACAACCCCAGAGTCAGACACGACTGGACCTAATGGTCAGGGGTTCCTTTACCTTTACCTTTAGTAGAGTTAAATGTATTAGTAGTCATTTTGATGGTGCTATCAGCAACAGAAAAAGAAAGCAAGGAATCTAATCACTATTGTTTGTATCCAATGTTAGCATTTTCTGTGGCGATGAAAGTAAAAAGTTGAATGAGAATAATTTTTAGTTTCTAAAAGGCTTGAGAAAATCAGCTTGCTGGTATCATGTAACACTAAACTATGGTTTAATGCTATGTGTACAACCAGAGAGGATTGCACATACCACCTGGCATACCTCTCCCTACATGCAAATAGAAGGACTCGTCCAGTGTTTACTTTCATTTTTGAAGAAACCGGGCTTAGCATTATGTTTGAACCAGATACACTGTGGCTTTAAGCAAACTGGTTAGTTAAACAAGCTAGTAGCATAACCCCCAAGTTTTTGGTGTTTTAACAATGCCTTGTTTGGACTGGCCTTCTCTTTAAAGAACTTTATCTTGTAGCTGTGTGAAACACCCTACCTTTGCGGATGTGTTAATCTAGGTAAAGGCAACTATTTGCTTTGTGGTCTTATTTTTGTTTAATGTAATAAGATATTCAGATATGCTCCAGAGTGCAGCTTTCCTCTCTCTTTTCCCCCTATAAACACACGGTCGTTTCTATGAACAGACAGTCCAGCAATTCATTGAGGGGGACGAGGTACGTTGCCATCAACCCTGCTGAGTCACTTTCACACTTTGCACTGCAGTATGTGTTGTTCACACAAGGATAGATCTTCCATCTGTCACTTGGAGGAGGTTATGCAAGTTTGGCTGCTGAACCTGGTCCACTCAGAAAGGTCTTTAATTGAATGTTGTTTCCATTTATTTTTTTTGCAAAGGATACCAATTTAATGCCACATCACTTAAGGATAGGACAAAAAGTAATCAATATGAATTGGTGAGATGATAGCTGTAGCTTTCTTCAAAGTACTGTGCTTTAGGATTGGGCTATAAGAATGCTTAGCCACGTAATACAATATTTATATAAATTATCACTTTACAGGAGCTTGCCAAGAACTTGTTTGCTAAAACATCACAATGCTTAGTAACAGTTCTCCCTGGTTTTGCCAACTAACTTGTTTTGACTTTAAAGGGCATGTATCTTTTAAGTAGCAGAGAATTTGTAATATTATTTACAGTGCTCTCAATATTTGAATTTTCATTACCTTGGAGAGGGATCAGTGATGTTCCATGCCTAATATTTTACACATAAAGCATCTGCTTTACTCCCCTATTTCCAATTGTATTCCTAAGCTAATGTGTTTATTTACAGAATTTCTGTGCCATTTTCCAACATAAGAGTTTTCTGGGTGGCTTCAATAAACAAGGCAATTTAAATGTAAAATAAAGCCTAAAACCAAGATCTGCATAAATACAGCAATGGAAAACTCATGGATGAGTTTTGAACACTGGTAGGGCAAGATATCAAAGACAGGACTAGATAAAATTATAATTATTTCCTTAAAATTAAATTTGTGCACACAGAAGCCTATACAATTTCTACATTCATAGGAGTTGTAAGCAGAGAGATGCAGAAAATAACAAAAGTGTGAAACTTCACCTCATCCATCTTTAGGAGTCCTTTGACAGTATTAGCAAGCTGTATAAATTGTCACTGTTATATTCTTGGGCAAATTGTCAAAAGCTTTGTTGGAAATCCATACTTCCTCACCAAAAGCTCCTGTGTAAATTTAACATATCCTCTTCTGTATCTGTTAAATGGTAGAAGAAAAATCACACAAGAAATTTTCTGTGGGAGACAGGGGAAGGAGTTGAGACTCTGAAGGATCCAAGTGGTACCAGTGCTATTAAACTTATTTTTTTTTAAATGATCCAGAGTCAGAATGAGCAATGAAGTGGCCAAATTATCAGATGGTCCCTGAATGGATTCAGAAGCAGATTGTCAAGAATGTTGGAATGGTATCTCCAAACTGAGTGAACGAAAGTGCAAATTATATTTAATGCAAGTAAGTTCACTGGGACAGAAAGGAAAAAAATCTTCCCATGCTCTGAAGAGGTCTGAACTGGTTGTGAATATGCAAGAGAGAGAGAGAGAGATTGTTAGCATAGCTGTACAGGTGCGGGCAAATAGGAATTGGCATCCAAAAGAATCAACAGTGTTTTGAATGTTGGGTAATTCACTGAAAGTGTCTACCCAGTGTACAGTAGGGGTTGTAAAAGAAAGAAAATGGCAGGTTAGGGATAAGGAAAGAGTCTGAATGGGAATGACTGCATTGAAGCAAGAAAGGCTCCAATGTTTGGGGCATTTTGGTTTGAGGAAAAACTATAAACGGGGCATGATGGAGGTTTGTTATAAAATTATGAATTGGTGTGTTTTACCAAAATGTATGTGAGCAAGTGGTAGATAGCTAAGTAGGAATGCATTGGTTTGAAAAATGGGAAAGCACACTGTTGTCATGATTGGAGCACTTCCCAGTGAGATTTAGACACACAGTCTGCCATGGGGTGGTGAGCTTATTTAGATAACCCACCCCATAGGCTGATGGATTCCCGAGAGCCGTGGAGAGTTTACAATCAAAGCCCTTGTTCTGTGGGGAAAGGAGTTAGGCAGTTGACACAGCAGCTCCTAAATGCTCACTCCCACTGAACAGAGATTTTTTTTTTTGCTTTGGCAGGGAGTTGTGGGCAATGAAACAGGGAGGCGCCTCCAAAGCGAATCTGGCTCAACATGAGAGCTCACTTCAGAGCCCGTTGTGATGACAGCAGTGGAGAAACACCAGTTCACCAATAATGTTCATGCATTATAGTTTATGCGTTGGCATTCATTTACATGAAGTAAATACGATGCCACCCAGTATTAAAACTTATTCATGACACCACATCTCTCCAGAAGGTTACCATGACACCTCTCCATGACACCTCTCCAGCTCACAGTAGTTCTTTGAAACTGGTAATCAGCTGCCATATTATATTAGCGTATTTGAGTGTCAGTCAGAATATTTTGTATATTCAAAACTGTGGTATATTTCTAAGGTAAAAAGGTAAAGGGCCCCTGGGTGGTCAAGTCCATTCAAAGGCAACTATGGGGTTGAGGCGCTCATCTCACTTTCAGGGTCATGTGGCCAGCATGACTAAACCTCTTCTGGCTCAACAGAACACCATGATGGAAGCCAGGGCACATGGAAATGCTGTTTACCTTCCTGCCACAGTGGTACCTATTTATCTACTTGCACTGGTATGCTTTTGAACTGGCAGGAGCTGGGACAGAGCAACAGGAGCTCACTCCGTCGTGGGGATTCAAACTGCTGACTTTTGGATCAGCAAGCCCAAGAGGTTTAGACCACAGCGCCACCCACATCCCACTTATATTTCTAAGACTGACTGAACTGGGACTCAAAACTGTCTCTTTGCACAGTGGCATGGGCTAAAAACTTCAAAATATTATGCACAATTGTTTAAAAGATGTGGCCTAAGTGCTGAGGTCACATTTTACAAATGTGAGATATCCAGTGGAAGAACAATAAAATGTCTAGTTAAAATAACTGTTTTATCATTGCAGACTGGAATATGTAAGTGATGGAAGAGGCTGATCTGTGTCATATTCCCTATGTGATATATTAGACGTTTGATATATTAGACGCTGTGATGTACAGTATTAGACGTTGTCGGTCTTAAGCTTTTGAGGGTTGTGTGATTCCTATAGCTTTCAGATTAGTTACTGTATTCTTGCTCTCTGTATCAAGGCTTCTGAGATACTTTGTGGTGTTGTTGTTTTTTTACTTGCAGTGTTACAAACTCAGATACAGTATATAAGCTAGGTGCCAAATAGCTCTATAAACCAAAGTTACAGTCGCCAAAACTGAATGTTGCCATTTTGGGGCAAGATGGCTCTAAAGTCTTATTTTTCAAATGATGGACTGACTGTGATTGATTCTCAGTTAAACAGATGACAACCTTGAGCTAGGTTACCGGTAAGTATTTTAAGAACTTAAACAAGAACAGTCACTTTATCCAGGGACAGTTCCCAAATCTATTGGCCTGTACCTCCCTCTTTTTCTTAATGGTGACAGACCATTCGTAACATAAGAATATTCTTTACACTACAGCTATGAGCAGGGTGGGTGGGGTAAGTGAAGCTACAACAATTAGCTATAGTGTTGTTCATTGTTTCTGCTCAGGCTGCACAGAGAAAGCATTTTGGTTCCTGAAATTCATACTGACTATGCAGATGACTGATAAAATTCTACAGGATGTGGTATTAGTGTGTGCAAACAGTCAAGATCCAATGATCCCCAGGCATGTACCTCTAGATGGTGGATATGTCATGTGCTGTCCTGGCACCCAGGCATCTTCACTTGGTTGCGAGTGGCTGATAGTCGAGTACAAAATGCGCCTTGCACCTGACTAGGTACAGAATAGTTTCTTAGGTGAATAGCTATGTGCTAAGGAGCCAGGAAGAAGGGTGCCTCAGAGCACATGTTTAACCCAGATACCTGTACTCACACCAGAACCAAGCTCACAAGTCCTTTCACAAAAAACAGACCCCTTGTTCTTCCTCCAAGTGTCTTTTTTCCAGCAGCTAATTTGGAAGGAGGAACGGAGTTTTTCATTGTTATTACTGTTAGACAGTTGAGAGTTAGAAACCCATGGCAAACCCGTACTGCAAAATTACCCAGTAGATCCTAATCTGTCTTGCCTCATTCCCTGCTCTAGAGGATTTTTGGAAATGTCTCAACAGTGCAGCCTTTTCTGCAGGTCCCACCACCTCAGTTAGAACTACATCAAGATACTTGCATCTATTTGTGGGATTTTGGATTGGCTATGATAAAATGCTGTTTGGATGGGATTTATTTCGAAACTCATTGTCTGCTTCTACTTTGAGTCATTGAAAAGGAGCTTGTGAGCAAGTGGACTGAAACAATGACTTGGACCCCCTTTCACATGTTTGTAACATTATGTCACAGTGAACTTGATCTTCAAAGGAGTTGCAGGTATTTCATAGCCGTTTAATTCTTCAAGCATTCTTGCAGGTGGAACACGGGAGTAGCCTCCATAAATGGCAGTATTAATGGGTGAGTTGTGCTGTGGAATCTGTTCCTGAGCACGGAATGTTGGCTTCTGATAGTGGTAACTCTTGATACTGGATTTGGGCTGGCACCTTACACAAGACCCCGAGAAGGGTACATGTTTCCCAGCCTTCCTCAACTTGGTTGCCTCTAAGTATTGTAGTGTTCCCAACTCCCATGTTGTTGTTTAGTTATTTAGTTGTGTCTGACTCTTCGTGACCCCATGGACCAGAGCACGCCAGGCACTCCTGTCTTCCACTGCCTCCCGCAGTTTGGTCAGACTCATGTTGGTAGCTTTGAGAACACTGTCCAACCATCTCGTCCTCTGTTGTCCCCTTCTCCTTGTTCCCTCCATCTTTCCCAACATCAGGGTCTTTTCCAGGGAGTCTTCTCTTCTCATGAGGTGGCCAAAGTATTAGTCGGTGGTAATTAATTATGGGAGTTGGGAGTCCAAAATATCTGGAAGGATCCAGATTGAAGAAGGCTTCTTTCAATGTGGTTTTGACCTTCAAGATTCTGAGGGTCACATTATCTTGACAGGCAGCCAGAGAGTGAATATTAGGAGAAAGCTTTTGTTTTGTATAATGAGTAGCTAGAAGAGTTGGCAACTCTCCCTCTCATCCTTCCCTTCTCTTGCTGTACTTGAAATCTCTTATTTTTTCTCCCCCGTAAGTAATATACTGCTTATGTGTCCCAGTTGTCATTACGGATTTATGACTGCTTCATATCAATTATTGCTACTTCAAGTTATCTTCCTTGCTAAATGGCTGCCTTGTAATATTGTTTGTCAGTGCAAGCGAAATGAGACGTTATCCTCTGAGAATGGCGGCTCCGAAGAAAGAGAGTTTATAAAGTTGTTAACACTTGGATTTGAAATGGCATTAGGAAGAAAGTTGGTTGCAGTCAATAAGACATCTGTGCCAGTAAACATAGTCGCAGTACTTCATTGATTATTGCTTTCCACATATCCATAGGATTGTTAGCTAGCAGCAAAACATCAATGATGGTACTGCGGGTAGATGTTTATAAGCAGAAATCCTGGTCTTCATGCAGCATTGCCAGCAGTACTTAGAATAGAGTGAGTGCCTGGAGGATGGATGGCAGCTAACAGATTGAGGTTGAATCCTGACAAGACAGAAGTACTGTTTTGGGGGGACGGGGTGGGTGAGTGTGGGGGCCTCCCTGGTCCTGAATGGGGCAACTGTGCCCCTGAAGGAGAAGGTACACTGCCTTGGGAGTCATTTTGGACTCACAGCTGTCCATGGAGGCGCAGGTCAATTCTGTGTCCAGGGCAGCTGTCTACCAGCTCTATCTGGTACGCAGGCTGAGACCCTACCTGCCCACAGACTGTCTCGTCAGAGTGGTGCATGCTCTAGTTATCTCCTGCTTGGACTACTGCAACGCACTCTACGTGGGGCTACCTTTGAATGTGTCCTGGAAACTACAACTAATCCAGAATGCGGCAGCTAGGTGGTGACTGGGAGTGGCCACCAAGACCATATAAGACCGGTCTTGAAAAACCTACGTTGTCTCACAGTACATTTCCAAGCACAATTCAAAATGTTGGTGCTGACCTTTAAAGTCCTAAATGGCCTCGGCCCAGTATACCTGAAGGAGCATCTCCACCATCATCGTTCAGCCCGGACATTGAGGTCCAGTGCTGAGGGGCTTCTGGCGGTTCCCTCCCTGCGAGAAGTGAAGTTACAGGGAACCAGGCAGAGGGCCTTCTCGGTAGTGGCGCCCGCCCTGTGGAATGCCCTCCCATTAGATGTCAAGGAAATAAACAACTATCCAACTTTTAGAAGACATCTGAAGGCAGCCCTGTTTAGGGAAGTTTTTAATGTTAGAAGTTTTATTCTGTTTTTAATGTTCTGTTGAAAACTGCCCAGAGTGTTTGGGGAACCCAGCCAGATGGGCGAGGTAGAAATAAATTAACAACAACAACAACAACAACAACATGCTAGCCTTATTAGTGGCTGTGAAAATTGTGGTTTAAATTTTTTTTTTTTTTACTCCAAATGGGGTTATGATTGAGACACTAATTGATTGAAACTAGTGAAGCTGCACAGAAGCTAGAGATGTCTTTTCCCAGAACAGCTCCAGTGACAGCAGGGTTGTTTTTTTATATATATAAAAAGAACCACACACATCAAAACCCAGCTGACATTCCTTATCAAGGTGCCATTGTCAAAGAGATTATTAGTGTGATGCTTAGAGTGCCTTCTCTGACTTGCAAAGTAGAATCTCTGCTGCTCAAGAGAGGAATATCGCACTCTCTTTTCAATCTAGACAGCGGGGGGGGGAGGGGACTCCCAAGGCATTTTTTTTTACAGCACAGAAATGGGTTACTATGGGTCTGAAGGATCAGTCTGCTCCCAGTGTCTACCTATCAGGTCTTCGGGATGTGATGTGCCATAATTGTTTGTTTTCATGTATAAACCAAAGTCATCTTCATGCTTTGGCCTAGTTCGTACATCACAGTAAAACATGGTTAATGGTTTATCTTCAACATCTGGGTAGCTTTTCTACACACATACACACACCTTGGTGGTACCTTGGGTGAAGAACTTAATTAGTTCTGGAGGTCTGTTCTTAATCTGAAACTGTTCTTAACCAGAGGTACCACTTTAACTAATGGGGCTGCCGCTGCACGATTTCTGTTCTCATCCTGAAGCAAAGTTCTTAACCTGAGGTACTATTTCTGGGTTAGCGGAGTCTGTAACCTTAAGTGTATGTAACCTGAAGCGTCTGTAACCCAAAGTACCACTGTATATGCTTTCTTCAGCAAAACTAGCTGTTAATCAGCAAAATGGCAGACCCTCCATCCAGCTCTCACCTAGGTGCTTTCCTTTCCTTTCCTAGTTTCTCGCCCTGGGAGATCTCCACTTCCTTACCTCACTGGTGTCCTTCTGCCATTTATCAGTGAATTCCAGTGGAGTGCCAATCCCATCTTCAAATGGCCTCCTGGTGTGACCAAATGGGTGACAGACCCCCTTTGATCCTGACCTGTTGTAAGGTGCTTGGTTTTTATCTCTCCCCATGTCAAAACGCACCCTCAGGGCAGTTGGAGTCCTGCTGCCAATATGTTTCTTCAACTGTGGGAAGGAGTAAAGCAGGCATAACTGACTTGCGCATGTTACTGCTGAATTATGGAGGCCCACCTTCTTTGACCAGCCATCTCTATAATACACAGGTTATGAACCCATTTTTACCTCAGCACAATAGGAAGTTTTCCCTTCACACGTCTCAGTTTTTGAGACATGTGTAACAAGTCACAGGGGGCCAGTGTGAGCTATTGAGGTGTGAAAAGAAAAGATAAAATGTTGCCAGAACATCCGGGAATACTTCCAGATTAGAGGACAAATATATTTACTCCTTTTGCAGTTTCTGTATTTTGCACATGCCTGCATTATTATTATTATTATTATTATTATTATTATTATTATTATTATTATCATTTTAACATAAGAAACCACACATCTTGTTTTTAGAGCTTTTCCAGACATACAGCCATATGTTTTGCTGCTTTAGTGTTTGAATAAATATTTGAGTTGTTTGGCTTTAGTAGCTGTTCGCCTGTCTCTTTTCTTTTTTTGCTCTTGCAAAAGCAAAGAAAAATAGACTGCTTACTTTCGTACATGAAGGAAAGCTTCTGTATTCCATACCGTCCAACATTTATCCAATTAAAATAAGGATGTCTTATTTTTTAATAATAATAATAATAATAATAATAATAATAATAATAATAATATCCCACCCATCTGACTGGGTTGCCCCAGCTACCCTGGGCAGTTTCCAACATATATAAAAACAAAATAAAACAATAAACATTTAAAATACCTTCCCTATACACTTACAGGGCTGCCTTCAGACGTCTTCTAAAGGTTGTATGGTTACCGTATTGGCCTGAATATAAGCCTCACTTTTCCTCCCAAATTCTGACCATGAAAAGTTAAAGTGCAGCTTAAATTTGCAACCTTACAAAAATTGGCTTTTATGATATCGGTGCTGAAACAGACATATGGTAAAACGGAACAGGTGTGAGTGCCTGTGGAATTTTAAGGGAGCGGCTTATATTCTGGTATTGTCTTTTTTTCTTCCCCCCCCTTGAATTTTAAAGGTGCGGCTTATATTCGGTCCAATACAGTATATGGTGGTCACATAACCTTACCCAACCCCTCCTACTCTCCCTCCTCAAGCAGCACAGGACATACTAACAGGCCCATCTTAGATTTGCAAGTCTGGACCCCCGAGCTCCATCACCCTCTTAATCACAATCCCTCATTACCTTCATTCCTGTAGCTCAGCTACAGTTTTATAAGGGGGGAGATGAGTATTTGCTTTGACATCCTGTTTTATGGTTCTCTTGCTTTACAGGAATCAAATCTATACATAGCTCTTGAGGATGGATTTTAGCTGCCTTACTGTTAAGGTTTATAATTTCTAAAATCTTCATCTAATCCCCCCCCAAAACTGATAAAAAGTGGAGGAATACAGATTTATATCCATGCAGTGATGCAATCAGAGTTAGATCTGCTGGCGCAGGAAATTCTCTGCATTTGAGAGTTAGCAATCATTTCTGAAATCCAGATTAATATCCTTAAAAAAGAAAAAAGCAGCTGAATATTCGAGCTAGAATGTTGATGGCACACAGTCATCAAATGTGGTCAGAAGCCCTGATCTATGCCATCATGGAAATTACATTTGGTAAGAAATATATATGCTGAATCCTATCTTGAAATTCTACCAACTACGATTCCTTAAGGTGACTGGGTGGGTAAGACAATATATTTGTGGATTTCATATGCATTTGCAGAATTCTACTGGTTTGCAGCAAGGCTTTAAAAAAAAATTAAATGAAGTACAGAATTATCAGCTGAAAGTGAATCTATTCCATCAGTTCACATAATAAAGCAATCACAATTTGATGAGCAGCTCTATTTTGGAAGCTCTATTACAAGAGCTTTTAAAAGTAAAAAATCCCACCACCCATTTTCCTGCGGCATTTTTTTTTTAAATTGTAGGAAGGGAAGCATACTATTGAATGAGAAGCACTGATCACACGTTAAAAATAAACACAGCCAGCTTAATATTAGATGGAGCAAGCCCGGTAGAGTTGGCAGTTCAGGGGAGTTGTTGAAGTTCCTTCTGGAGTCAATTATTGCTGTTTGGCAATTGTAAGCCTTAATGCTGCTTGCAGCATGTTAAATAATAAATTAGAGCAACACTTTGGTTTCCGTCTGCTTTTATAGGCATCCAGATTTCTTTCCATCTGACGATGGGTGGCAAGCTAGTTCTTTACATCTACAGAATCGGGAAGTCATTCTCCCCCCCCCTTCTTTGGTGACATCCATAGGATGTGTGTGCACACAGGCAGGGGGAGGTATATATATATATATATATATATATATATATATATATATATATATAACCCTAATGATTATGACTCAACTGAATTAACATGGGAAATGGTCCTGCAGAAGAGATTGTGCAATAGGGCATTAGATTAACAAAGTAAAGTCTGAATACAAAGCTCAAACCCTCTGTTTTTATAAAGAATTTTCTTACCACGGCATATATATTTTTCACAGTTCAGTAGTTGCTTATCCTGGGGTGGTTTTTTTTTTAATCCCACGGCTACTGATTCCAAACCCTTCCTCATATAGTAAAACTGCTACTGGAAATTCACAGAGGAGACGGGAACGCAACTTCAAAGCATTTAGTGTAGAGCAGTAAAAATTAATTAATTACATGGAATTATGTAAATCGACTGCAGAAAGTAGCACATATGATTAGAGCTTAACTTCATTTTACATTTTTTTCTTTGCGTGGGTGCTGTAAATTCAAACGCATAGCTAGGTGTATTAAGGCAATCTTTACAACTGGGTTTTACACAGGTTTTTTTTTATTAAAAAACTACTCATTCAGTTGGCAGTTTGAACTTGTTATCTCTGGTTGCAGAAGAACTGTTCTGTGCATGTAGATGTCGTTCCAAGTTCTCAAATTTCCCACCTTTATGAGGTCTAGGCAGTGCCTTATCCATGCTGCTTCTGTGGAGAGGTCTGTATTTTATTTTATTTTAAATATTTTTATTAAAGATTTTCTTGATTTACAAAGGTAGTGCAGTGTCTTTCTTGTATTTTTCCATATAACATTTTTACAAATCAGTTTTTGTTGAGACATTAGGAAGACGAGGGGGGAGAGGTGGGTGGGATGGGGAGATAGGTGGGGTGGGGTGACGATGTTTTTATTTTACTTAATATGAGTAGGGTTTGGGGTCAGCGTTGTTTGTGTAGGTTCTCTGTTGTTCGCTTGTGCTCCTTTGGCAGTGAGAGAGGTCAGGGTTGGCGTAGGGTGTGATTGTTCATTTGTGGTTGGCTGTGGTGATCTTTGGTTTCCTCTGTGAGTGGGGTTGGTGGGTGTTATGGATCAGGTTAGCCATATTGATTTGTATGCTGTCGGTAGATTTTTGTCATTGTCTTGTTGGGCTGTGTGTGTGATGAAGGGGAACCATACCGGGGTGAAGGTGTCTTCTTCTGTTTGTCCCCGTGTCAGTTTCAGGTTACTGGTTAGTTTTTCTAGTAGGGCTGTTTCCCATACTACTTGGTACCATTGGTCCATGTTTGCTCCTGTCAGGTCTTTCCAGTGTCTGGTTATGATGTTTCTGGCTGCTGAGAGTAGATGGATTATGAGTTCTTTGTGTTGTAAGTGGGCATTATTGTCTTGGAAGATGTTTAGTAAGACCAACTCTTGGTGGTTTCTAACACTTGCTTGGTTATTTTACATATTTCTTGTGTGGTTGTTGTCCAGAATGTTTGGATTTTGGGGCACTCCCACCACATGTGGAAGTATGTATTGATGTGAGTTTCTTCAACCGAATTGGGATGGGAGGCTGCCCGAGAACCAAAGGTACATTACCCTGGAGTTTTTGATGGTAGAAAGCCGGGATATAAATGTAAGAAAATAAAATAACAATAATAATAAATTGTGCAAGCCCCAAACACAGTGGCTTAAAGCTGCTATCCTATGCACATTAAGAAAAACACAATTTAACTCCATGTTTCCCATGCCTGGCCAAATCTGATTAGCTCCATAGCATTGTGAGGTCATTATTTTTTTTTATTATACTATGCTTCATTGACTAGGGCAGGGTTTCCCAAACTTGGGTCACCAGCCGTTTTTGGACTACAGTTCCCATCATCCCTGACCACTGGTCCTGCTATCTAGGAATGATGGGAGTTGTAGTTCAGAAACAGCTGGAGACCCAAGTTTGGGAAATCCTAGGCTAGAATCACTAGGGAAGAACAAAGCCCAGGGATGGTGGTAGTGTCGCAACAGTATTGGGGTCAGAAGAACTGGAAATAGCAGTGAAGAAATGGACTACAGTGGTACCTCGCTAGACGAAAAACTCGCTAGACGAAAGGCATTCGCTAGCGAAAGGCTGACTCGCAAGACAAATTTTCCTATGGGCTTGCCTCGCAAGACGAAAAATTTTCACGATTTTTTTTCCTTTTTTTTCGTCAAACCGCTCTTCCCTCGTTGGTGCTTCGCAAGACGAAATTTTCGCTATACGACAGCACTCGCAGAACGAATTAATTTCGTCTTGCGAGGTACCACTGTACTGTGTCTTTCTGGGGAAATTTACCAAACATGTTAACAGGGTAAGCATTTGGCACAGCCCTGTTGTACATATAAGCAGCTATAGGGTCTAAGCCCTTGCAGGCTTATATGCCTTTGCAGGGTTTCTAGTCATAAATAGCACTTTTCATTGCGGCTGGAAGACTAAAGAACGTCATTGAAGACTGAAGCTCTGACAATGTATTCCTAGTAGGCTATCTCTCAACACGATCCTAATAGACACCAACCCAACCAATTGTGTTAGTGTAGCCTTGGTCTGTACCAAATTTAAATTCATCTAGGTTTTTACATTTCATTTTTAAAAGGTTGCCGTGTGAATCAGAAAAGCGTTAATCATTTCAGCCTAGATCCTTTTGAACGGAGATAAGGAATGTGCCCTCTTGACATCATTAAAATACTTCCCTCCCCCATTTTCTGTACAACTAACCCATTGCCCTCATTTTCAGGGCTCAACTACCTTGCTGTTCGCACAGCTGGGAGGACATGCAAGCTTATATTTTCAGAACTGAAAAGAGCTACTGCTGTAGCAATCTGTCCACAGCTGAAAAAACTGTGTTAGCTTCAAAAGCACTTAGGTTCTACGGGGTGGATTAGATAATGAAGCATTAAGTTCAGTTGCCACACCTGTTTTCTCTGCAGTGTGGCTTCCTGTGTGTTATTCTTTTGACAAACTTGAGGTGAAGGAAGCAGCAAATGCATTAATCTTTAAAATGCAAGTGTTTGAAGTGTATGTGTTTAAAAGGATAACCCTCTTTGGTTGCATCTGATACAAGGTGGAGGTAAGAACGGTGAGATATATGGATTTGGGAGCCCCAAAGAGACACACATGATGGTGACTTAACGTGGAAGCCATTGTTGCTTGGTTTCTATGTTACTTGCATTTGCTTGAACCCTGTGTGTGATCAGGTGGCTCTGCAGACCTTAACCCCTCCCTAAACATGGGGAAGGTCAGGGACAAGGTGGGCGGGACTGTGCACTTTGGGACTTTGTGGGGTGGGACTTAAGCACACACACACACACACACCCCAATGCCCTTGTTCATGGATACAGCATCTGTGTAATCTCCAGTAATCTTTGTGTACAGAGTCTCATTCAGCCCACAGTGCTTTCTTTTGGCCACAATACACAGTAAAGGATGATGCAATGGCCAAAGAAGAAAGAAATCAATAAGGGCCTGGGGTCTGCTCCCAACAATTCACTTTGGTGTGGTCAGGCAAACCACGATTAAGGAAGGAAGCTGGGAGTGCATGCAACAGCAAGTCATATTTAAAACAACCCAAGGTTCGAAAGCCTGCACCAAACCAAGGCTCCAGGTTGTAGTTCATTGGCAGTGTGCATGCACACGGAAGCTCATACCAAGAACTAACTTAGTTGGTCTCTAAGGTGCTACTGGAAGGAATTTTTTTTATTTTTTATTTTGTTTTTTCATAATGAAACTATTAGGCAGGGGTCACTCTTGATAATAAGCCATGGCTTAATAAACCATAAATCAGTAAACCACCAGCTGCCCCTCTTTCAAACATCTAGATGACAATTTGATTATCTGGTCTAGAATTTATTTTGTTCCATTTATCCACATTGGTGGAAGTATTGTTAGGTTTTTCTGAGGTCAGTTCCCCTCTTTGCTTTCTGCTTTTGTGCATTTTGCAAAGTGGCAGAATTAACTGCCTTGCTGGAGAGGCTCCTCTTGACTTGAGGATTCCCCCCCCCATCCTTTTTCTTTAGGGAAATGCTGAAATCTGCAGTGAGAGAGAAGATGTAACTTGTCAGCTCTATTTCCTGCCAGAACGGCTTATGTTCACTTACCTTTCAAACTGATGCTAGAGGAGAAGAACCAGGCTTCTTCTAAAGTTCAGCTTCTCTTTTGTTTTAAGTCAAAAAGTTTTAATAATGCTGTGTAAAATCAGGACTCAAAATTGACACTTGTTCAGTGCATGAATTTCTGGCGTCTTTCCTTAAAAAAGAACTGTTGGCAGGTGACATGGGAGAAGTAAAATGGAGCTTTGGTTTGCCAAATAATCATTCAATTTAGAAATCCCTGTTGTTTCACAGAGGTATTAGTTAAAACGGTAATTTAAATATCTCTAGTCCGGCATTAACACCAAACAAGTCAAGAGCTTTGCAATAACTTTAATGTCTCAATTTTACTTCCAACAGTGTGCTAGTCCCTTAGAGCAAACTATCCCATCAGTGCACCTGGTTTCTAATCTGAAATGTTCACTGAAAGAGAAAAAAAACCCAGCTGAACTGAGTAGAACTTAATTTCCAAGTGAGCATCTTCAGGCCTATAGCCTTTGTATAGGTGAGTACAGGAAGGGGGTTGGGGAAGTGATAGTTGAGATTAGAACATTCTAAACTTTGAGCAGGAGTCAAAACTTTTATCTAATGGGTACTTAATTAAAACTAATGAACCGCGTTGTTCATTACAAGCTTTACTTGGAGAAATGTGTGCTTCTGAACGGTCCTGTCATCATGATTGTTGTTGCCATCCTGTAAAGCTCAGCAGGAAATTCTAGGCATGCTTATTTAACTATCAGGGCTTCTTAATTAGGTTTGAATATGCTTCTGTTTTTAGAAGGCCCAAGCTATTTCATAATGCTGGAAATAACTGTTCCTTTTCCAGTGATAACTTCCTGTCAGAAAAACAGTACCTGAAACACTTGATTAATTGGAAAGGTAAATGATCATGGTCCCATGTCATAAGTGCTTATGGTACAGGAAAAAAACATTAGGTGTGACCCGTACCACCATTCATCATAGAAAGAATTTCAGAATCGCAGTTGCATTGAGAAATATAGGGAGAAGTGCACCTTCTCAATTTTCTGCAGGAGTGCATGCATTTGTATTGAAACGAGCACCTTATGAACAAGCAAAGGCAGGTGCAAAATCATACAGTCAAGTGGAACTATTTTTTTTATCATTATTTGTGACCATCTCTGGCTCACATAGAAGATAAATCTCTTTGATCTGCACTCTTCTTTCCAAGTACAGTGGTACCTCGGGTTACATACGCTTCAGGTAACATACGCTTCAGGTTACATACTCCGCTAACCCAGAAATAACGCTTCAGGTTGAGAACTTTGCTTCAGGATAAGAACAGAAGTCGTGCTCTGGCGGCGCAGCAGCAGCGGGAGGTCCCATTAGCTAAAGTGGTGCTTCAGGTTAAGAACAGTTTCAGGTTAAGAACGGCCCTCCGGAACGAATTAAGTACGTAACCAGAGGTACCACTGTAGTGGAAAGTACTTTCCTGTTCATATTTTCATGTGCTGAACAGTTCAGTGTTCAGAACTCCCATTGTTCTAGGCGCATTTTGCGACAGGGAATTTCATTAGTACAAGAAGTTTCTGAGCTCTGGGTGCAGCGCCCAAGATTTCAGATTAAAACTGCAGAGTGGAAGGAAAGGAGTGCCCTTTTCTGCCTCCTCACTTCCAGCTACTCTCTGAAGACAAGAGAAGAAACTCTCTTAAGAATATTAGGGGGCGAGCAGGAGAAGGACTAGAGTCTAGACCATATGAAAAATGAAGCTGCAGTTCATTCATTTTCAACTTTGTATTCTTATGAAAAAGCACGCCTAGACATTTCGTTGTTGCGCCCATAACCTAGGTTTAAGGTGCCATTTAGCTCCTAGAAACTTAACACTGGAACACCTGTGCTATATCAACAAAGCCTTTTACTACGACCATACGCTGATTGCTAGATCAGGGTGAATATTTTGAAGATCGCTGTCACATGTAGATGCAACAAGACACAGTTAAGAAAAAAATAAGGTAAAAAATAACGGGATATGAACCTGATAAATGAAGTAAGGTGAACATACAACAATGCACTCTTGGAAGCCCAGCTAATTTGCTGTCTCTTAACTGGGCAGCTACCTTGTTTTCTAGAGGCGCTTTCCCCCTTACAAAAAGACACATTTTTGGACCCTGATAGCAAATTGTGAAACACACCCAAGCGTGCCGAGTTAAAATTGACTTACCACTTTCTGAAAAATGTGAAGCAATCTGTTATGGTTATCAAATCAGGCCTTCAGTTCTGTCATCTTGAATCAAGGTGTGCAGGTTCTGTAAAAGCTTTCAGAAAAGCACTTCAGGGCCAGTTCTCCTTTAAAACATTGCAAAACAAATACAGTATCCATTACGATTGCTGATTGTGCTTGCAATGTACTTTGTGAGCTTTTTAGCAAAACTGAAACAGGAAAACAAATTTTGGAGCTGCTAGCCCTCCCCAGAGAGAAAAAATGTTTGTGTACAACACAATTCTGTTTTGAAATTAGAAGCTTAAGTTATTGCTACCTTTTATTTTAAAAATTAACCAGTTAACAAACTGAATCAAGTACAGGGGAATCATCAGAATGCACAGCACTGTAGTACAGTATGTTGATTTGGGTTGCTGGTTAGCAACACGTTATTCAAGAAAGACTGTAAGTATAAATGACTTTGGACTAATGTTTATCTTACCAGAACAACGTGGAAGCTTTACTTGTTAAAAGGGTTTAGGTAACTGAGATCAGAGACGTTCCATTGTACTGCTAAGCGTAACGTGGGAATTGGCTCCTAAATGGCATGCCCATGTTCCACTGCCCCCTATTGTAATTCTGAAGCCCTACATCGGGGTTCCAAATTGTGTTTTGAGCCTACAAACTGATGTCAGCCTCTCAAGTGCACCTAGGAGGTGTGCAGACTAAGGCTGGGAGATAACCGGTTTTCAGCATTGTGATACACCACCAACTAAACATTGCAATACAGTCGTACCTTGTGTTGCGTTCGCTGCGGGTTGCGAACGGCGCGGGTTACGAACGCGGCAAACCCGGAAGTGTTTACTTCCGGGTTTTGCTGCACGCGCAGAAGCGCTCTGCGCGGTCTGCACATGCGCAGAAGCATTCTGTGCAGGTTGCGCCTGCGCAGAATCGTGATATCGCTGCTCGGGCTGCAGACTTTTCGGGGTGCAAACAGCACCCCGGAACGGATTGTCTCCGCAACCCGAGGTACCACTGTATACTGATAAATCATAATGTCTGAAATAAGGATAGAGCTATGTAGAGGCATGGGCTGGCTTCACGATTTTTCCTGCAACGTGATTTTTGCTGGCATCTGCTCTTGTGATTTGCTGCTCCTTGCATGAGGCCAGGGAGAGCTGAGCTGAGCTGGCAACATTAACGGGCTGCAGGAATTGAGAGAAGCATTGACTGGCTTAGCCGTTTCCCCCACGTTGTGATTTTTGCATAGTGCACATACTCACACACACTGATGCACGATATATTGCCAGTTCAAAATTTAAGAAACTGATTACACATTATGGACTTCAAACCGGTATTGGATTATATATTGATATCTTGCCCAGCCCTACCTAGTGCAGACTGGGGCAATTAGTATACAATAGAGGGGGCAGATGCAGGAAGTGCAAACCCGCTCTTGCTCCAGATGTGATTGTAATCAGGTAGCACATGCCAAATATGTATGTGCTTTCTTGATGGTTTTCTCAGTGGGAGGTAGAGGTGGCGAGACAACATGGGAGACCTAGGGTGTTGGTAGCCATTTCCAATTTAAGGGCAAGGGGAAACTTTAACATTTACAGATACCGTATGTTCCAGATTAACAGTATGTGATTCACTGGAACATGGTTGAAAAAGAACACAATCCAATTGCTTCAGGTTTGATCCCATGGACTGATATGGTCAAGATTGAGCCCAGGGCTGCCAATCCAGGATAGCACTGCATCGTGTGGCCTTTGATATCCTAGGGTGTCTTAGGGCATAATGATCTTGTTCAAGATTGGCTCCCAAGGATGGCATGATTGGACTTTGCTCTAGTGCCCTAAACCTGCCTGAGGGCTGGTTGCCATAACAAAAGTGCCATTCTTGCTTTGTAAGGTGTGCCCAAGATGAAGTCTTGGCTTCCATGTCCTGTTCGTTTCAGGTTAAGGAGGTCCACAAGGTGGTGGTTTACGCAAAGGGCCCCCACCACTGCTCATGTTGCAGGATGCATGGATTGCTTTTGTTCCAAATGGAAGGAGAGAGAAAAAGGAAAAGAAGGGGGGAAATATCAAGATGTGGACATGTTAGCTTGCGTAAATTGACACATTGGGCTTGCTTATAAATAAAACCATATCCAACATCTTGAGATTTTTCTCCTTCCCCTTTTTCTGATTTATTCTGGGTGCTCGCCGTTTTCTTACTCTTTCTATAGATGGGGCTGACTGGCTTATGTGCCACAATGTGGACATTGTCACTGTGACAGAGCCACTGCCTCTTGTAGCCACGTGGTAACAGGATTGCAACAACCAGTGAAGCAAGAAAATTTGCACTGTTTATTTCTATTACAAACAGTGCATTATAGCTATGCCATCACATCTTGGCATAGCTATAATGCTCTGTATTATGATTGAGAAAGCCTGTTGAAAAAGTTTATGGATTTGTTAGCTGCTCTTAATGCACTTGGTTTTGTTTTGTTTTTAATTTGCCTCTAAATCAGTCTTCTGACAATATAACCAGGGCACGATGTATGCTACAGATCCACGAAGCATAAATATCTCAGGGATATAATTATCATGTTGTGGTGGTTTGAAAATGTTAATTAGAAGCTAACATTTGCCTTCCGAGCAGATTCCTTCTAAATATTTTATCATCCTCATGCTAGAACTTGTGGGGAGATTAGTGGCTAAATTGTAATAGCCGCTGTCTAGCATCTATAAATTGATGTAATAAGCATAGCAAAACCTAATTTGCCAAACTGTATGATATCATTATTAGTAAGTGTAGTTCATCTCATGCTTCTAGGCATATAAAGATGTATATCTGACTGGAGGAAAGGGAAAAGTTATTGAACCACAGTGACCTTAACAAAATATGCTTAGTCTCAATTCTCCAGTAGGGAGCTCTTGCGGGACCTGGGTGTTTGCCTGCATGCACATAAATGCCAGCAGTGCTTTAATAGGAACTGGTGGTGTATGTAATAGATAGTTTGCAAAGAATTAACTCTTCTTTATTCCATCAGATTAGTGACCTCTTGTTGGATTTACCCTGGATATTTTTGTCATGAAAGGCAAGTAAAACTGGCAGTTCTTCTCTGGCTCAGATTTTTACCTGAGCCAGATAAGTATTTGAGGCCTTGTAAAGTTTGCCTTTCCTTTTGAGAGAAACTTCACTGAGTCTCTGAATTCTCTTCTGAGCCTGATTTGGGATGGTTTTGTTAGCATCCTCTACACATGCAAGAAGTGCAAGAATCACAGTGAAAAGACATATGGGAGTTTTCTAAAGGATGACTCACAATGTGCTTAGGAGGAGTTATCTTGCTGAGTGAAACGCCATGTTTTACTGTCTTTGTTTTTTATGTCTTTTGTGTTTTTATATTATTATTATTATTATTATTATTATTATTTATTATTATTATTATTATTATTATTATATATTTTGTGATTTGTATACTGTAATTTTCTGTTGTGAACAGAATACAGTATACAGATTAAATAAATAAATAATATATTATTTTCCCTTATTGAGTGTAATGAACATAAGAAGAATCCTGCTGCTGAGAGACCACATGTCTGTCTCGTAATAAGACAAAGCTGCCGAATCTTAATTGCAAAAGCAAAAAATAGATTTCCTTTGCTAAAACTTCTCACTACAACTTCTCACCATTAGAATCAGGTTCCAAGCAAACATGCATATGTAGGGGAGAACTTCACACAAAGATGGTGTGTTGCTTTCTGGTTTTGCTGCAGTAGTTTTCTGATAAACGGATGACATTATTTCATGCTATATATGTATGTTGCAGGGAGTGAGTACTAAGAAAGGGAAAAAAAATCCTCTGTTGGCATATGTGAACTGGTTCCAGTCACGTGAATAGCTGTGTGCTAATTTAAGTTGACAGCTGTATCAAAATGGATTAGCGCCACCACTGCCAAACTCTCAGTTTAAACTTTCCACACATATTAAACGTGAAGGAGAATTTTAAATGCTTGAAATAATTTTACATAAGCCATTTATCTTGTTTTCCTTGAACCCTGGGAGACCCCAAGTCTGCAGATTGCCACATTGCTATTATTATTATTATTATTATTATTAATTATTATTACTCCTCCTCCACCAGCAGGTCCCAGGGTGAGTTATAGCAATTTAACATTCAGTATTCAAAACATCTAAAACAAATTACAGTCACAGAAATAGGATGGGGTCCTGAAAACACACAACACAAATATTCTAGGCCAGGGTAAAGATGTGTGCCTTCAGTGGGATATTATATTATTGTGATATTTAGGTTATGGTTGTATATGAACTACTTTGGGAGCAAGTATCATGGAAGTGAATAGAAACTACCACCAATATAGTTTTTAAAATATATATATATATATTAAATAATATTAAGTATAAGTCCCAGGGAGCCAGGAAGATGTGGGTCTCTGTGTATTGTAGATTAAGATAGAAGGTTGATAGAATATAACATTTTGTGTTTGTGTGGGTGTGTTTCTTTTTTTCCTATTCCTCTCTCTTTTCTTTCCCCTTTTATTATTTTTCTCTCTTTAGATAATAGCTTTGCTTGGTTTTTATGGTATTGTATCTTGAAAATGTTTAATAAAATTGATTCAAAATTGAAGCTGTCTCCAAGGAGACCTACATTCGATTTTTCTGTAAATACGGGGGATAGTTTTAGAGAGGGAGGAGAATAAGGTACCGGTAATAGGGCAGATTAAAGAATGTCTTAACATGTCTGCCTGGAGTGAAGGGGGAGCCTTTCATACATGTCCCATCTGAAAGGCCCTGTTTGGAAAACGTAAGAGAAAATTAATGAAAAAGTTAATGGTTCCTCTCATTTGTCTGCTTTCATCTTTGCTGTGTGTGCAGTCCCACACTTAAATATTTTGTTTGTTTGTAACATAACAACCCAGTTCAGCTCGTCTTCACCCATTGAGTGTGAATTGGCACCTCCACATTGCACCTAGGCACAAAGGTGTCACAATTTGCATAATTTTGATAGCTTGGGAAGAAAGGGTAGCATTTTTGAATGACCGATGCTGAAAGCAAGCATTTGGATGCATCAGGTTTTCTTATGATTAAGGGAGGTAATAAAACAGAACTGTCAGCCTGCCTATTGCTGACTATTGAGACCCATTTGTCCCAAGGGTCTGAACTGGGTGTCTGGACTGCATACAGTCTGGGGCCAGAATGCCTAAATCTCTTTCCCCTCCTTCTGTGAACTTCACCTTGAGATCAGGTTGAGGAAGCTCCATGTTGTGTCACACTGGTCTGGGAGGTATGTTTGACATGAAGGAGAGAACCTTTTTGTAGCTACAGTTACAGGTGGGTAGCCGTGTTGGTCTGCCATAGTCGAAACAAAATAGGAAATTCTTTCCAGTAGCACCTTAGAGACCAACTAAGTTTGTTCTTGGTATGAGCTCATACCAAGAACAAACTTAGTTGGTCTCTAAGGTGCTACTGGAAAGAATTTCCTATTTTGTTTGTAGCTACAGTTAGATTTGTAATGGTTTTCGGGTGCCTTTTTAAAAGACCTGATTATTCCAGCTGACAGTTTAGTCTGCTGCTCTTTCTGTAACTTCTTGAACTGATTTGAGGTTTTTTTGTGTTCTAGATGGGTAGTTGTTTTGGGCACCTTTGGGAGGAAAACCAGGGTATAGGTCGATGCTGGATAAATTTTTAGTTTCTTGCTCCTGGCAGCTCACCACTCACAGATACAGTTTTCATGACGTATTGAGATGGATGGATTACCCCCAGTATATGAGTGTTCCTCTTGTCTCCCTCTGCTTTAGTTTACTGTGCTGTTTCATAAGGCTTTCTCCCAGGTGTTTGCTGGTGGCATTTACAGCACTGCAGAAACCTTTGTTTAAAATCTTGTTGTCCAAAGCAGCTCTGCACAGATAGAGCCCCACTAAGCCAAATGCAGGTTGTTGGTTATCTACTGTGGTCTCCCTATTTCTGTTATCACAGGCAGGCAGCAAAAAGCAAAAGAGTTCTTAGTCTCTAGTGGGGTGAAATATGAGGCAAGGGGGGAGTATGTTCAGCTTGGCGGCTTATATGCTGTGTAGGCTTGATCTGAAGAAGCCCTTAACAACTTGGTGCCCACAAGATGTTTCAGAAGACATCTCCCAGCATCCCTGACTCTTGTGCCTGGGGCTGTTGGGAGTTGTAGTTGAAGGTTGGGGGAAGGCTGATTTTTCAACATAGTCAAGAAAAATCCATCTCATTCATAGAATGTCTGGAAATGCTGATGCCACGAGGCCCGTTTCGCATGTTACACTATTGTGAAATAATTTAGCTGTTCTGAGATCTCAAAGTAATATCATCATTGCTTTCAGAAACAGTGTGACTATTTACTTTTCAGGCACCTCAGGAGATACAGATTGAAATAACTGCCATGCTGTCCAAAATCTTAATTATGACAGCATGAATGTTTGAGATTTTCCCTCTGGCCATATATACTTGGATAACCAATTCACAGATTTGAGAAACAATATTTGGGAGACAAAGGGGCAAGGAAACAGTTGATACTATCAAAGACCCGTTTCCTAGAAAACTTTATAAAAGCTGCAGCAGGCGACGTCTTTATTGGGACCAACCAAAATTTCACAATGAGCCCAGGAAGTTCCTGAGTTTGAAAGACTTCACCATGCCACCTTGGAAGCCTTGCTGTCTTGTATTTTGTGATGCCATTGCATGTCACAATGTGGGAAAAAATGTTGGCAACAAGCCTTTTCCATATTGAGTAACATTGGACACAGGAAGGGGATGGATAAGAAATAATCTTGTACTGCAGTTGTAGCTGCCAGTAGCTGTTCTAATCACAGTTGATGGGTGTATGGCAGAAATCCCTGTAAATAAGTAGATTAGATGAATACATGAATAGGAATTTTGGGTTCTGCTAGCCATGGTAGCCAAAATGCAGCCTCAGTTTTCCGAGATAAACAGTCCTTATTTACCATATGTTTAGGATTAAAAGCAGGGAATGGGTTCCACCATTATGTCCTTATTTGAGCATCCATGAAACAGATGTGCGGCCATTGTTGATGGGCAGATTGCTGTGTAAGATGGACCATTAATTTTATCCAGTATGGATTTTGTGCTCTGAGCTTCCTGTCCCTTCAGAAGTGTCCCAACAGTGTGATTCCCTCCAAGTCAAGAAATGATTGTGGAGAATTACAGAATTGTAGACTGAATTTTCTGGCTTTATTCCCAGCAGCCCTTGCTTAGGCCAGAGTAGGCATATGGCTTATTCCAAGTGAATTGAATCTGAATGTTGTATTTTTAAAATTTTGTATGTATTCTTCCTCTGTGTGTATATTATTGAAGGGTGGCGTACAAATTCCTCAAATAAACACAAACACATGTTGTTGTCTTTTTTTTTTTAATAACTTCTTACTCAGCTTATTTATATTTTGTTTATTTATTAGGGTGATCAATGCGGGTAAAAGTACACACAATGAAGACCAGGCCAGTTGTGAAGTACTTTCAGTTAAGAAGAAAGCAGGAGGAACTAATTCCACACCAAACAAAAACTCCTCTACTAAACGGAGGTCTTCGTTGCCAAATGGGGAAGGACTGCAGCTGAAAGAGAATTCAGTAAGTTGCCGTTTCCTTCTTTAATCTGTCCACAGTGAGATGGTTGCTTCACTTGCAGAATCCTTGTGCAAGTAGTCTATGCTGCAACATTCTCTCAGTAAAACACATGTGTGTAAGCATGGCAGTTGTGGGTAGAATGGGCAATAGTTCCCATTCTTTCCAGCTTCTGGTGCTGTCTTTGATTGCTCAGGTTGTTTTGCACCCCTAAGAACAATTGTGTTGAAAATGTGGATTGACTTATAAGCTCTGGGTTCACCCCCTGAAATGCTTCCAATGATTGCTTCAGCTCATGGGCAGCTTAAAAAGAGGACCAGACAAATCCAGAGAGGAGAAGACTTATCGGCAAGACTCGCTATTGCACTCATTCCTATTTCCGAAGTTGACATTGGCACCTGGTTCACCCCTGTGAGAACGGGGTGTGGGGTTCAGATGAGCCTTTGGCAGAACTCTTCTTAGTATGATAAATAAGGGTTAGGTGATTACAGCTGGTCATGGTGGCTGCAGAGGGTGAAACTGCTTAGGATGCCCAGGTTGTAAGGCTCATTAGCTGTGAGCAGAAGCTCCTGTTCGCCTCCATGATTCACCTTGGGAGCAGTGACATTCAAAATTACGTGTGGTATCCAACTAAGTTAGACCCATTTAGTTTAATGGACATGCTCATTTAAGTCCATTGGTTTTAGAGCATCTACTCTTCAGGGTGAGCCAGTTGGCTACAGCTCTGCAGCTTCTGCTCCTGGTACATGATTTGAGGTTCATCAAATAACAGGTGCAGCCAGAGACAGATGCAGCTTCTCCCTTTCCCCAAAAGATGCCAGTTTACCTGGGGCCAACAAGAGGGAGGAGACTCTGAGCTTGTTCCCCCCCCCAAAAAAAAACTTTTGAGAAATGAAAGTCTCTAGCACTTGTAAAATGAGAGATAATAAAGCAAAATGTGTGAAATGAATCCACTCCTGCCTTTCAGTGCTTTTAGAAAATGAGAGTAAAGTCACAGCTGTGAGTGCTGTAGAGAAATTCTAGAATCGCAGGTGTGTGTGCCAGGGAAGATCCAAAAATGGCCTTAACCAGGAAGTCCCTTCTCTGAACAACGTAACTTGAGACAATGGAGGACTTGCTGGTTCATTTTGAAGCTGTCCTTTGTTTTTCTTTGGTAAAGAAGTGGTTGCTGCCCAGAGAAAACAATCAAGGAATTCAAGGTTTTAGTTTAGGTGTCCCCACCCAAAACCGAAAGTTGGCTGCAAACACAGGAGATTATTTGCTCTTTCTAACTGATTTAATTTCTTTCAGAAATGTGATTCCCCCTCTTTTGAGTATGCAAACATTAAAAGAATTGCCACACACGTCCAGCCCATTTTAGTATATCCATATATGGGGGGGCATTGCGGCAGAGAGAGAGCATGGGCTATGTCACCCCTCCAATATAGCCCAATTTTGTTATACAGTGGTAGGTGGATTGAGGGTGGGAGGACTGAGAGAAGAGTGTACGACAACCCTGAATCGTACACTCTAGTCTCTTGGCTTTTTTAAAAAAGGAAAATGTAGTAAAACAACAACTGGCTTTGCATGGTTTAGTGGTAGCACTGCTGCAGATCAGGGCTCTTCTGCCTGAAAGTTCTTTGACAGGCAGAGATTCAACAGGTTAAGTCATTTCTAGTATAGAAATACAGTTACGGAAAAGTTTTAATTTGCTGACCTCACTGTCAGACATCTTAGTTCATTTAGTTTCAGTCCCTGTACCTCAGTCGCAAATGAGAACACAATTTTGCCTAGAATATAAATCATCATATGCAAATCTGTGCCCTCTTCTGCTTTAAACCCATAAAATCTTGCTCACACACCTGTTTCTCTGCGTTGTAGATTTTGTGAAGGAACTTCTTGTCCTCAAATAAGATTCAATAGTCTTAAGTTAGACTTGAGCATACAAATGTTAAACTGTACTTTGGCTGTTCCATGGTTCATTTCCCAGTTCTCTGGGTGCCTCATTTGAAAACCGGTTAAGAATTTAATATATGTATAGATGATAACATGCTTTGAAATATATAGCCCGAGTTTATTGAGCTTCAGTGTTTCAGAAGAGATTAGCTTTAAAATATGATTGCTGCGAAACGCTTGCTACTAGAGGGCAGTCTTGTTCCAGAAGCTAGCCCATTTCACTGGGCTCCCTTTTTAAAAGAATCTGAAGCTGGCCTTCCTTGTGTGCCACATTAATGTGTGGTAGTAGCACAGAAGTGAGACATTTCATTCTGTGTGTCTTGCTGAGATATTGTTGCATCTCTCAAAACTTATTAAAGCAAATGGATAAAAACCTGAGGGTTGCAAGCACTTAGGAGAAGTCTCCCAGCATCACATCAACTTGCAGACAGCCTCAGAAAGATTTTGGGGGAAAATCTAGTAGCTTGGAAATGTACTGGTGTACTCCTTAAAGCAATTTTAAGTACTGTGACATGTGCTTTTTTCTTAATTATCACACACACACACACACAAAACTGTATTAGTTACAGGTAGGTAGCTGTGTTGGTCTGCCATAGTCAAAACAAAATAAATAAATAAATAAAAAATCCTTCCAGTAGCACCTTAGAGACCAACTAAATTTGCTCTTGGTATGAGCTTTCATGTGCATGCACACTTCTTCAGATACACTGAAATAGAAGTCACCAGACCCTTATATATAGTGAGAGAGTGAGGAGGGGTATTACTCAGAAGGGTGGTGGGAATGGGTGATTGGCTGATGGGTGTGGAAAACCTGTTGATTACTGTTAACGACTGCAATTAGTCCTCTCTTTGTTCAGCCAAGCTTCAAATTTTGGATTTTACTGTTTGTTTGTTTTTGCGGCTAATAATCTAATGTTTATGCATAGTTATCAAATATCTGATTGATCTTGTTTTGTCTTGGGTTACTCCAATCTTGTTTCATAAAATGAGGCTTGTGTTTTTATTTTTGGTCATAACCTGCTTTGAGGGCCTTGGGTGGAAAAGCAGCGTATGGATCTAATTGTAAATGTAAAATGAAATTGTGCAATGAATTGTCACAGGCCAGGGGATACTTGGTTAGATGCATGCAGTGAGTGTTTATTCATATATATTGAACTATGCTCAGAAAATCAAACCCTGCATGCAGGGTGTGAGTCTTATTGACCTTATTGCGGTTTAGTTCTGAGTAGACCTGCCAGTTAGCAGGGATGCGGGTGGCGCTGTGGTCTAAACCACTGGGCCTCTTGGGCTTGCCGATCAGAAGGTTGGCGGTTTGAATCCGCACAATGGGGTGAGCTCCTGATGCTCTGTCTCAGCTCTTGCCAACCTAGCAGTTTGAAAGCACGCCAGTGCAAGTAGATAAATAGGTACCACAGCAACGGGAAGGTAAACGGCGTTTCTATGCACTCTTGTTTCCATCACAGTGTCCCTTTGCACCAGAAGCGGTTTAATCATGCTGGCCACATGACCCGGAAAGCTGTCTGTGGACAAACACTGGCTCCCTTGGCCTGAAAGCAAGATGCGTGCCACAACCCTATAGTCGCCTTTGACTGGACTTAACCGCCCGAGGGTCATTTACCTTTAGCTTCCCTATAAAATACTTTTATAAATAAAATAACACAAATGTGTCACTTAATTATTTTTTTAAAAAACTATCTGGTGGCAGATTTTTAGGTTTTCCTGTGGCAGAACCACAGCGAAACTGGTTATTATTTCTGGGTGTCCTATCTCAGTGGTGAAATACAAAGGGAACTAAATGACTATAAATGACCAGCACTTAAAACAGATCTTAACATGATCGAGCCATCCTTGGAATTGGGAATTGACATTGGGAAATGCATTTGTTCATGGCTGGAGCCACTCTTGAAACCCCATTCATTTATGTTTTTTTTATATATATATATAATACTTACGCAGGAATCGGACGGCGTATCTTTCCACTACTGGTCGTTATTTGATGGGCACGCTGGATCTGGGGCGGCTGTCGTAGCATCAAAGCTGCTTCAGCATCATATTGCAGAGCAGCTGCAGGAGATTGTGGACATCCTGAAGAACTCGGCCGTCCCTCCCCCGACCTGCTTGGGGGAGGAGCCAGAAAGCATGGCTGCTAACACCCGAACTCTAACCAGAGCAGCCTCCTTACGGGGGAGTGTCGGCGCCCCGGGATCACCCAGCACCCCTCCGACTCGCTTCTTTACAGAGAAGAAGATATCTCACCAGTGCCTCATTATGGGGGCTATTGAGACAGCTTTCAGGGAAATGGTAGGTGTCTCTTCTGTTGTGCTTAGTAATCTATTGGTAGGATCCTTCTCTGTTGTTTTGGGTACAGCTGGGGGGTGGGGAGGGGGAATTGACATGCCGACGTCAGCACATTTAATAAGTCTGTCTGCTAAAGATAAACTAAATGCCAGTCTTCTTAATAGTATTATTGGGCTTTTACTGGCAAAATGAACCTCCACTAGAAACCTGCGTAACGGTCCTAATATGAGTAATTGTGGGCAGACAGTGTGTGCCTTCAGTGTCACAGGTGAGAGCTTCCACGTTGCAGTCTAAAAGAGGGCACAGAACACTGGTTTAGAGTTAGGCGACAGTCATGATCCATGTGGCAGTGGAGGGCAAGCAGGTGGCAACTATTGCAGTGGTGCACCCAAGAATCTGTGACCCGACTCAGTTAACGTAGACCTGTTTTTCTTTGCTGGGCCTATGGTAGACTTCACCGGAAGAGCCCTAAGTTGATGACAGAGTATAACCAGAGTGTATAGCCAGTAGCTGATGCATTGCATCACCTTCCCCAGTGCGAATGTAACGCTGACTTCATAAAATCATGATTTGTACTCCATAACTAGTTTTGTGAACTACTGTTCCTGTGCCTCATCTCTCCTTTATAGACCACTTTCCCCCCTTCCTATGTTAACCATGTTACATTGTGTACCATAGCAAACCATGGTTCCTTCATAAACCATGGTTTGGAGTAGATTTGCAAACTGACTATGAGTGAAGCACTGCTCCCTCTTTCCCTCTTGCTCTCTCCTTCTCTCTCCCTCTGTTTTGTCTTGGAATGTATTTGTGTGAGAAGCTAGAAATGTTTATTTTACACATGGAAGCTATGACAAAATGTTGCCATTTTCCCGTTAGCCAACCATGCCCCTCTCTATGACACTCCATTCTGTGCCATCTGATTTGTTGTTTCTCCCTCCTCTGGCCCTAACGATCAGTCGGCATTCTGTAGCCACTTAGGATTCTCAGTCCTCATAAGACTGTTTTTGGGTGTCTTTCCATCTGGGGTGGTTAAAAAAAAAATTATTTCTGAAAACCTTCAGGTTCCCCCAAACCTGCTGTTAAATTCACAGTCACCCATGAACTTTGGAAATATAGGGAATGAATTGGGTTCTAATTAAACGAGTTAACATTAATTTAGGACAAAGTATGGAGACTAATCAGATTCTGAGATTGCATTTGCAAGTCGTATTGGTCACATGTGTTATGGTGGAGAAAAAAACGGCCCTTTCTTTGTACAGACTTTGTGGGATTTTTCCTCCTTTGTGTCCACTGGCTGCTAATAATTAAATTGTTCTCAGTAACTATAAATCATTAAATTGTTTGATAATTACTGTTCTGATCATCTCCATGGGTTACATCTTTTGTGGTTTTCCCTTCTTTGATACTGCTTCAGAAGCCCTAGAGAGACCCTGTTGTTTAAAAATAATTGGGGCTGAAAAATAATTGAGGGCAGAAGCATGAATTAGCAAGATAAAATTAAAAGTTGTTTAAAACATTCATATTGATTAAACATGAGAACCAGAATATTACTGAACTTATGTAGAAAAAAAATTGGTTTCACCAGATGAATATAAAAAATAAGTTAATGCTTGGAAACCCCTTGGTAAAAATGTTAGTTTTGCATTTTAGGTTTTCTTGCATTCACACCTACAGGAATGTGCAAAGCAAGTGCAAAACCTTGAGAATCTTATGCCCTTTTTAAAATGGGCAGTTTCTAGTCCGTACAGTTGGATGTGTTTGAGAAATCCACAGGTTTGATTCAGAGGTGGCTTGCTTGAGTAGAAAGGGACTTTTCTGACCCATGCAAGTTGGCCCCATGATTTATATTGCCTTCTTCTGCACACATTGATGTGTGCAGTCTTCTGTCACTCTCCTTGCATGCTCCATGCTCAGAACTGGCATCTTGGAGGTCCCCAAGGGCAGCAGTTGAAGAGGAGGGATGTGGGAAACCTTGTCTTATGAGAAGAGTTCTATCTGTGTTTCTTTGGGTCCACGCTGCAAGTGGTTGCCCAGACCCAACTAAGGCATCTCTTCCTTGCTAGATTGTTGCCTGTAGTTCCAGTCTCAGTCTGAAGCATTTAGTCACATCGCTTTCCATTGGATGTGCGGTCCTGTGTGTATTTGGATATGTGCTCTCATCCATGTTTTTTAGGCAGTTTGTCTGTACATTTTGTTTATGTACAGATAGAGCTGGATAGGGCCAGTAAATGTAAAAAGCTCCATTATTTACGGAGCTTCCTGACAAACCCACCACTCTGCCCCTGCGGCACTAATCTCCTACCTCCCGTCCATTACACTGCCCTTCAAAGGGTAAACAAAACGTCACTTGGTTTCTTGAGTTCAGAATAAAGCATGCAGGATCTGTAGGGACACAGGAAGCTGCCTTTATATGCCGATGTCAGGCCATTGCCCATCTAGCTCAGTATTGCCTACGCAGACAGGCAGCAGCTCTCCAGGGCTCTCTCTCCCAGCCCTGCCTGGGATTGAACCTGGTGGGGGGAACCTGGTATGTTCTGCATCCAGTGTGAACACTGAGCTATGGTCCTTGCTTCGCAAATGAATGCTGTGTGCTGATTTTACAGTGGTACCTCGAATTACAGACGCTTCAGGTTACAGACTCCACTAACCCAGAAATAGCACCTCGGGTTAAGAACTTTACCTCAGGATGAGAACAGAAATCGCGCGGTGGCAGCGCGGCGGCAGCAGCGGGAGGCCCCATTAGCTAAAGTGGTAATTCAGGTTAAGAATGGACCTCCAGAACAAATTAAGTTCTTAACCCGAGGTACCACTGTAATTGGATTTGGATGTAGGAAGCTGCCTCTTTCTGAATCAGCATTGCCCACACTGTCATCTCATACAACAGTGCAGCAGCTCTCTAGGGTTTCAGACCAGGGTCTTTTGCAGCCCTACTTTGTAGGAGATGTCAAGGATTGGAACTGGTACCTCTTAACATGCTACTGCACTACCATGCCGAATTTCTTGATTTACTTTGCGTATCAATATGCAGGGGATTTGATCTTCACTAGAACCATCTCTGAGGGACGTGGGTGGCTCTGTGGTCTAAACCACTGAGCCTCTTGGGCTTGCCGATCGGAAGGTCGGTAGTTCGAATCCCTGCGACGAGGTGAGCTCCCGTTACTCGGTCACTGCTCCTGCCCACCCAGCAGTTCGAAAACACGCCCAAAAAAGTGCAAGTAGATAAATAGGTACCGCTACGCTGGGAAGGTAAGCGGCGTTTCCGTGTGCTGCTCTGGTTTTGCCAAAAGCGGCTTAGTCATGCTGGCCACATGACCTGGAAGCTGTACGCCGTCTCCCTTGGCCAGTAAAGCGAGATGAGCACCACAACCCCAGAGTCGTCTGCGACTGGACCTTAACAGTCAGGGGTCCCTTTACCTTTAGAACCATCTCTATATAGAAGTGCTGCAAATCCTATATACATCTTATTTTAACACTGGTGAATTTTGAAGAGATTAGATGTAAAAACACATACAACTAGAAAAAATATATACCCAGTTTGCATAGTGCCATTTATCAGAGTAACAACTTTGGATGCAGTGAGTTCGGTCTGCCTTTCTGTTGTATGAGATGACTTTAAGCGTGCACAGGAACAAAACCGTATGCAGCAGTATTTCCTTGTGGATCATGTTCAAATGTGCATGTTTTTCTTTTTCTTTTTAAAAAGGTATTAAAAATAAATTCGGCTAATAATAAACCATTTGACTCATCTCCAGATTGCTTCTCCATGCTGAATTTAACAAAACGTACAATAAAAATATTAAAGCAGTGGGGAGATAAACTTAGTGCGTTTGTGATATGAACAACTTCACTAGCTTTTGAGGGCTTTGTTACTTTTATACCTCTGTGTTCATCAAACACGACGAATACTGAATAGTAAATAGGTTGTCTGGAGGAGCCTGAAGTGCAGTTCACACTTGAGCCAGAAGGTGGCCTCGTTGGGCAGTTTACCAGTACATCTTGCTCCAGCTTGTGCCTGTCACAAAACCATCACAGAAATTCGTAGAGCAAATGGGATTGAGCCCTCAGTGCTGAACTGCACAGAATCTTATTTGTGACAGATGCCATTAGCATCACAATCCATATACCCTGCTTCAGCCCACTTGGGGAGCGCTTGCTGCCAAGTCCTGCCGAGCAATCCTCTTAAATTTCTCATGTGCAAAATAACTTTCCTATTGCTCTACTTAACCTGGTGCCTACTGGATCTAAAAGCATGATTGTGGGGCTTGGTTGTCAATAGGAATTGTGTGTCTTATCTCTAGTTGTCATGGCTGCTGTTTGTTACTGTGTGTTGCCCTCAATACATTTATTTTCCACAAGGGGATTGGGAATGCCCTTCTGGGGCAAGACTTGACCTGAAAGGGGAATATGTAGCTAAGGGCCAGGGGACAAACCACTAGCCAGCCTTTCCTCCTGCGAGAAGACTAGTCTTATAATTAGTAACATTAAATGGCAGGTGACTAATGGCAATTGCTAAACAAATTGGCTGTTTTTGATATGTGGAAAGCAATGCGGTTGGTTTGTCTTCGGCGTGTTTTGATCCAGCCTCTGAATGCTCCACATTATAATGACAAACGGCCTGTTTCAGGGTTGTTGTTTTTTCCAGGGCATTGAAAAACGAAATGAATAGATCCCACTGTATTTTTCAGGGGCCTGCAAAAAGGACGGCAAGTGTGATCTTCTTTGTGAGGAAATGTATTTGTCTCCCATTTGGCAATGTGCTATGTGTACACAACTTGGCTCTTTTGGCAGCCGTTCAATATTGATACTCTTGCTAATGTTATGCATTCTGTTCCCTCAGCTATCTTAACAAGATTTTTTAAAAAAGAAAAGAAAATAAGCAAAAAGGCTGGATATGCACATTTGGCACACGTACAGTATTTTTCCGTGTATAACACACACACACACACACACACACACACCCTGTATAAGACGCCCTCTATTTTTGGGAAGTCAAAATTAAGAAAATACACTCAGCACTATCCGTGTGTAAGATTACTCCAATTTTTAAACATTATTTTAATGTAAAAAAAAACCTAGTCTTATACACGGAAAAGTACGGTACAAGTTTGTTAATGTGCAACATAGGTTCGCAACCTGGTGCCCTTCGGACACGGACTGTAATTCCTGTTATCCCTCACCATTGGTCATTCTGACTGGAGATGATGGATACCATAGCCTACGTCGCCTTGAGAACACCATGTTGGATGCTCCAGCTTGGAAGTAGCTCAGAGCTGGTATTGATTTTTTTTTTTTATAGCAAAATTCAGAAGTGATTCCCTGCACATGGCAGATTCTATTGACACAAGCAACTCCCTTCAGGGGTGGGGTGGGGAATCAAGTATAAAAGGTACAAAGTTTTCAAACTCTTTCTGAAGTCTGGCTAGTCTGCTTTTTTTTTTTTTTTTTTTGCATAAGTAACATTAAAAAAGTGAACCTCCGCCTGCAGCCTAAAATGGTACAGTCCATTTTGCCACTTCATTCCCAACCCTTTCTGCAGTATATGCAATGGTTGAAAGTGTTTAAATGCATCTCTGGTCATGAAAGCTTAAGTTATGCTTTCCAGTTGTATTATGTGTGACCATTTGTTGGTCAGCATTTGACCAATTGAGTTGGAAATTTTGCATTTCAGTTTTAAAAAAAAAATGTTTTTCATTTATATGGCATTTGAATCTCTCCTCTCTCTCTCTCTCTCTCTGTGTGTGTGTGTTTTCTGAGCTGTCCAGAGGGCTCCTCCTGTTATATAAACGGAGTGAATAAGATAATAACAGCAAACCATTGCCCTTGTGGTGAGGTGTGCCTTTCAGAAGTCCACCTGTTGTGCAGTTAAATTTTTATTTCATACTTCGTGGGGAATTATCGTTGTTTCTAAACTCAGGGTAGGAATGACTTGCTTTGGGGGCCAAACTATATAGAAATTGAATTTTAACTGTGTTGAAATACAGTTTTTATTATATAAATAGCAAGGTACTGTGGATAATTTGTCTGAAATGTAAAGAGCAGCTGCTGAGAGACTCTTTTGGTTGGCAACATGGCAGGGTGAGAGGGTGCTCAGGCTCCAACCAATGCCTTTTGTTATGTAAGCTTTAATCGCATTGCCTCCAGGCTGCCTCTTAATTGTGGATGACCCAACATCCACAAAGTACTTCATGCTCTAAAGCAGGGGTCCCCAAACAAAGCCCCGGGGCCCAGATGTGGCCCAATCGCCTTCTGAATCCGGCCCACGGACAGTCCAGGAATCAGCGTGTTTTTACATGAGTAGAATGTGTCCTTTTATTTAAAATGCATCTCTGGGTTATTTGTGGGGCATAGGAATTTGTTCATATTTTTTTCCAAAATATAGTTTGCCCCCCCCACAAGGTCTGAGGGACAGTGGACCGGCCCCCTGCTGAAAGTTTGCTGACCCCTGCTCTAAAGACAATACCATGGAAGTGGTTGGTATGTTGTGCAGAGATCTGAATATTCTAGTGACTTTCTTGAAGCAGTTGCTGGCTTAAATGTGGGGATGATGGGAACTATAGTCCAAAAACAGCCAGAGACCCAAGTTTAGGAAACCCTGTTCTAGAGTGTGAGAATGTGACTTGGCTTGAGTGTGTGTGTTTGTGTTTCTTTCTCTTTCCTTTATTATACCTTCCTGTGTATAAGGCTGCAATCCTAAACTCACTTACCCGGGTGTAAGCCCCATTGAATTTATAGGACTTATTCCTGAGTTGGCATGATTAGGCTTGCAGCTTTACCAAATTTCAAAATGGTTCCTCTTGCTATTGGTTCTCCTTCTGCGGTTTCTTACTTGCCTAAAACAGGTGTGTGTGGTTATACACATGGCTCCAGAGCGAGGTAGTAGAATGGACCATACCACTACAGTCTACAGGAAGAGGGAATTGCATTCTTAGATGTTTCCCAGTGTAGAAGTTGTAATAACAGAGCTGGGCTGCGTCCATGAGGCAGACTGAGGCAGCTGCCTCAGGTGGTGGAATCTAAGGGTCGCCTCTTCGCGCGCCCCCCTCCCTGCTGCCGTTGGAGGAGAAGTGAGGAGAAGTAGCTGCTTCCCGTGAGATCTCACAGGGTTCTTTCAAGATCTTGCTGGAACCCAGAAGCCACAGCTGTGTGACCCCAATAAGTGAGGCTTCAACAGGGGCAGCAGGTGTGGGCAGATGGCACATGTGGGCTGCCATCTTCCCATTTTGCCTCAGGTGGCAAAACTGGATGGGCAGTCTCTAATAGTAGCAAGAATGATGATGATAATAATAATAATAATAATAATAATAATAATAAATGTCCTCACTAGCGGAATTAATGCAGTCCACTACCCTGCTTCCATTCTGCTACACATGCAGACTGGGCTTTCCTTTTGTTCTGTCCATGAGGTAATTGCTCTTTCTTGTACTCCTCTGCCTTTTCCCTGTCAGCTTCTTGCTGCATTCCTCAGTCTCTGGTCTTCTCTGCTATGTATCAAACATTTGTTATAACTTCTTTGATTTTTCTGAAGCGCCTGAAATAGAAAATCCAGCTTTGTCTGCTTTTCTATATAACTATGCTTCAGACGGTGTTACCGCTCACCTGGAAAAGAAAGGCAGTATGTGGTTCTATGCGTTAAATTGTGACAGGTTCTCTCTTTTTTTATTCCTCAGGACTTGCAGATAGAGCGAGAAAGGGCTGTGTACAATATATCTGGCGGCTGTACAGCCCTCATTGTGATGTGTTTGCTAGGAAAGCTCTATGTGGCAAACGCTGGCGATAGCAGGTAGGCACAATTCTTCACGTTTCTTGCTAAGTTAAGAACATATAAGAAAAGAACCACAGGCCCATCTAGTGTGGCATTCTGTTCTCACAGTGGCCAATCAGATGCCTATGGGAACACAGCAAGCAGCTCCTGAGCAGAACTGAGCTCTCCTCTCAGTAAGCGGCAGCTACCAACCTGCTGGAAGCTAGCCTTATGACTCAGTCCTGTCTGGTGAATGTTAAAATATCTAACCCATCATCTGTCAAGTTCATTGGTGTCAGGAGTCCTGGAATACAGCAAATCTAGATGAGATTTTTCCTGCTGCGGGGATGGAGGACAGGAAAGTTTTTCCTCAAATAGAAAGCAAGTGTCCTGTTATACAATCCAGGATACATTAAAAAAAAAACCCAACGAGGTGGCTTCTTTTGAACCTGATTAGTAGCGCTGTGGGTTAAACCACAGAGCCTAGGGCTTACTGATCAGAAGGTCGGCATTTCGAATCCCCACGACGGGGTGAGCTCCCGTTGCTTGGTCCCAGCTCCTGCCCACCTAGCAGTTCGAAAGCACGTCAAAGTGCAAGTAGATAAATAGGTACAACTCCGGTGGGAAGGTAAACGGCGTTTCCGTGCGCTGCTCTGGTTCTCCAGAAGCAGCTTTGTCATGCTGGCCACATGACCCAGAAGCTGTACATCGGCCATTAACGCGAGATGAGCGCCGCAACCCCAGAGTCGGACACGACTGGACCTAATGGTCAGGGGTCCCTTTACCTTTAAGAGCTAATGTGACCCTTTTTTATTCACACATTAAATGGTGTTAGCTCATTCTTGGCTTTTGACATATAAAGGCAACTGGTTTATATGGTCACAATCTATATCTGAATCTTATCCAAAGTGTCTTATTTTGTGTTCTTGGCAAACGTCTCCTTTCCTGAGATGGGTGGAGGAGAGTGCTTTCCAGTATGTTCTTTTTCAAAGGGGTTGATATCAAGGTCAAAGCATTGATTTTCTGTCATTCGGAAATTGCATAAAGAAATGCAGGCACCAACCTCAGCAATGTTCTCTCAGCCTTTCTTCACCTACTGCAGCATTGCTGTTTACTATTCTGTTAATGTTTCAGCAGCACCTTACAGTGCTAGGCACAATGCACTATAATGCATGTGCATTATAAACTCTAGACTAAACTATTGCTGTTACAGTAAAGAATTTACAGCTCTGCTGTAATAGCTGTTACACATCTGTAGCCAGAAATTTGTCGTTTTGGATCAATATACAATCCAGCCCCTCTTGCCTTTTTCTAATTACCGGTAGTAACTTCTCCTTTGAATATTTTACTTATCTGCCTCTTTGCACCATTATTTCCTCAGCCACGCTTATTGACCCATTGCTTCAGTATGTGGATCTTGTCCTTCAATAGGCAGAATGTTTTTTGAGAATTCTGTGATGTCACAGCAGCTCACATGGTGATTGGAGAGGGGGCTTGCAGATCCACAGGGTAGTGGTGTAGGATCATGGGAGGAATGCAACTCTAGTGCTTTTCACACAGCAGGAGCTATGATATGGTGTCACTGCTTTTGCCTGGGCCCCCGTGTAACTCCCAAAACAAGGATGCTTGCTTGGTGAGTGGATGTGTTCAAGTGCCAGGGAAGATAACCAGTTTTCAGGTGGAATCCAGGAATGCAGATGACACACAGCAAACACTGTCACTTCTTTACCTCCCACTATTGCAATGTATTCTAGGAGAATGCTGTTTGTAGAGTAAGCATAAAGGCTCCCTTCACATCCCTAGACACATGGGTAGCTGATTTGCAAGCTGCTCGTGCTTGAATTCAGAACAAATTGATTTTCAGCATTGCTTGCATTGCTTGACAGGTATGTCCTAGCCTAGCAAACTGTTTGCTGGCTTGCATACTCATTTGCTTATCTGGGCTTGTCTCCGTCCACTGCATCTTTTGAGGTATTGAAAGTGTGTGTGGGGGGGGGGATAAAATAACTGGAGGCTACTATGATTAGACACTGGCTTCATTCCATCCCTCCTACCAGTTCCGCCCTTGCTTTGCACCTGCCAACTCAAAACTGTCCACTCTTCTGGTTTAGCACTCCAGTGAAGAAACAAAAAGAATAATAATCTCCCATTAACAAACACATGAAACAAAAAAGTTGTCCTTACTTATGACTGGTTCATGCATAAAACTCTGTTTACATGTCCAATAGCATAACCATATATTAAAATAAACAAACAGAGAAGTTGTGTGTGTGTGTGTGTGTTTGTGTGTGGAGGAATTGGCCCTATCTATGGGGACTCCTATATCCATTTTTCATGTGTGCACCTGCTATTTCTCCAAGTTACCACAATTTATTGAGATGCCTTCCATCATTCCCCTATGTGGTCATTTGGGTTCATGTGAGATCTTCTCCACACAGGTGTGTGGTGCTGTCACACCTGAGGAATGCCTGCTTGGCGTTGACCCATGAAAGGGCCTTTTCATGGAAGGTTGTGGAATGCCCTCTCTGGTGAGGTGTATCTGTCTCTCTTCTTATTGATAAGGGAATTAAGAAATGGCTGAAAGACAGTGCTGGTTGAAAGAATGTTTGTCTACCTACCTACCTACTTACCTACTATTATAGATGTGTTTGCCATCCTGGGATCCTTGAGAATTAAGGATAGGATATAAATTTAATAATAATAATAATGTAATCCAAGTGGAGAAAACCAACACAGATTATTTGTTTGAACAGTGCCTCAGCCTCCATAATACTACATATTACAAGTAAGTAAGCCAGTGGTTTTTAAACCATTACTAGAAAACAGCAATGTAATTGTTTGTTTAAGGCAGTGGTTTTCAACCAGTGTGCCATGGCTCCCTGAGGTGCCTTGAATGATGGTCAGGGGTGCCGCAGGCAACACTGGCCTCTGTCCCTCCTTCCTTCCCTCCCTCCTCTGATGGCCTCTTGCGTCTCTGCCTCCCCAAGGCTTGCACAGCTGTTTATTGCATCAGCCCTGGCTATAAGCTCCGTGGGCAAAGGGTGCCTCTGGAAGGCACCTCTCTTTGGGACGGGTGGGGGGGGGGAGCTCAGAGACCAGGGGAGGCAGCGGCTGCTGCCCAGACAACTCCCAAGGACGAGGGGAGAGAAGGCTGAGGGAACACTCCACAAGGGAGGGTGTTCGAAAAAAGGTGAGAGGCTGCTGGCTCTGCGGGCAAGTAGTGACATAACTGGGTTCCTGAGCCCCACACGGGTGCCGCAGAAAGAATGTAGTTGGTTAAGGGAGCCGTGGGCTCAAAAAGGTTGGAAACCTCTGATTTAAGAGATTTTATAAACATCTAACTAAAATGACCCAGGTGGCGCTGTGGGTTAAACCACAGAGTCTAGGGCTTGCCGATCAGAAGGTCGGCGGTTCGAATCCCTGCGACGGGGTGAGCTCCTGTTGTTCGGTCCCAGCTCCTGCCCACCTAGCAGTTCGAAAGCACATCAAAGTGCAAGTAGATAAATAGGGACCGCTCCGGCGGGAAGGTAAACGGCGTTTCCGTGCGCTGCTCTGGTTCGCCAGAAAGCGGCTTTGTCATGCTGGCCACATGACCCGGAAGCTGTCTGCGGACAAACGCCGGCTCCCTTGGCCTATAGAGCGAGATGAGCGCCGCAACCCCAGAGTCGGACACGACTGGACCTGATGGTCAGGGGTCCCTTTACCTTTTTAACTAAAATGATTATTGCCAATATAGAGATAAAACCAGCAGACTTTTAAATAACAAAATTATATGCCTGGATATGCTTGCTAAAAGAAAAGAGAAGTTTTTTTAGCTTATTTTCAGCTGCTCCTTATGTTCTGTAAACAATCAGTGGATGCATTCCAGGCATGATTCTGTGTGCATATTTGGCTGCCATAGTAAGCAAACGGCTGGGGGGGAGGGAGGGAATCTATACTTGTAGCCTTCAGTTTCTTCCAACTGCTTTGGTTGCTTTCTGACCCATATAATCAAAATCTACTTATATTGACATAATGTAGTCCCCTTGCCTTATTCTGTCCATCTGCTCAGTTGCCCACTTTCTTCTTCTTTCGCAATAGACGCATATTGGATTCCTCTTCAGAGAAGCCAGATGCTTCTAGCTCACCTGCATGTTCAACTGCCTGTTGACAAAATGAGCACATCCTCCCTGTGGCTTGGAATTCATAACACACTGTCAAACAGAGTTTTCCAATTGGTTTCTCTTTGTCACTTCTTGCCAGATTTTAGTATACCTTATAAAAATGTGCAGTTCAGTGTTCTGTTTCAGATCATTTTTGGCTGAAAAGGTGTGCAATAGAATCAGGGCACGCTGTGAATACTCTTTTTAACAGGGGGAGGAAAGTTTGCTGTTGTTTTGATCATAGGAATATCAATAGGCCTAACTTTTGTCTTCCTTAAATTCATCAGTTCAGCTCAGTAGTCTTTAAAAAAAATAAGTTGTGAACCTTAGCAAAAACAACAACAAAAGTGATTGTGGGGGGGAAACCATGGTTAGCACCAGTGTTATATTAGAGATGTGAGGATCCCTTTTTAGCTGAAATAATAAATGGATCAGCAGTTATGAGCCCAAATTTGTGAACATCCTCACTGCAAAGAAGATTTAAGTTTCAAAAAGTATACTGTTTGTTCCAGGATGTGAAACATATGAGGGACTATGGCTTGGTGTAACTATGGTTAGTCAGTGCAGATGCTGTGTTTTAACTAAGCTGACAAAGAAATGAAAGGGAAAGTGCACATTTCTGAGACTGGCCCTTGATTTGCAAAGAGCTCTGCACCGCATCCAAGTCAGCAATCTGAACATGGGTGGAACAGTCATCAGGTTTGAAATATTGGAATTTATTACTTGTATCCTGGTTTCTCATCCATTAACATTTTATTGCCATCATATCCCACAAGCACAAAGTTCTTTTAAAAACAGCAACTGGAACTCAGGGCCATCGTTACCTGGGGGTGCAAGAGGTGTGGGGCACCTGGGCACCGAATTCTGGGGGGTGCTAGGTGCCCGCCGCTGAAGCCGCCTAAGCTCTTAACTATCTAGCTGGTATGAAATAATAAATTTGATCAAGCTAGAAAAACAAAATACATATAAACCTAGGTATCACCAAAATGTATACATACTGTTTCACTAAAGGACTTTCGACTTTGTGCATTCATTTACCAAAGACGGCGCTTGTCAGTCTTGGGGGAGCTGGGCGGATCTTTGCACCCCGTCAGTGAATATGCTAAAGACTCCCCTGCTGGAACTTTTCAGGTTTACCTACAGTAACTTTCTTGATGGGACTTGAGTATGAATCACACATCTTGTTTTCTTCTTAATGTAGACCAAGGATGTGTACCATATCACTCCATTTAATTGTTTGGAACAATGTGTGTCTTTTTGTAATAATAATAATAATAATAATAATAATAATAATAATAATAATATTTATTATTTGTACCCCGCCCATCTGGCTGGATTTCCCCAGCCACTCTGGGTGGCTTCCAACAAAAATCAGATACAAAAATATCACACATTAAAAACTTCCCTGAAAAGGGCTGCCTTCAGGTATTTTCTGAATGTCAGGTAGTTGTTTATCTCCTTGACCTGTGATGGGAGGGCATTCCACAGGGAGGGCGCCACTACCGAGAAGGCCCTCTGCCTGGTTCCCTGTAGCTTTGCTTCTCGCAGTGAGGGAACCGACAGAAGGCCCTCGGCGCTGGATCTCAGTGTCCGGGCTGAATGATGGGGGTGGAGATGCTCCTTCAGGTATACAGGACCGAGGCCGTTTCAGGCTTTAAAGGTCAGCACCAACACTTTGAATTGTGCTCGGAAACATACTGGGAGCCAATGTAGATCTCTCAGGACCGGTGTTATGTGGTCCTGGCAGCCACTCCCAGTCACCAGTCTAGCTGCCGCATTCTGGATTAATTTTGTAACATATTGTGCTAAAAATACTAACAAGACACTTAATCTGAAAAGATGTATCTTTGGGCTGAAAGATGTATTGTTCAAGATGGAGCACATGTAGAGATATTTAATCACCGAGGGCCCTTCAGTTAATGTTGATGTTCTCATTTCACCAACGTAAGTCAGCCTGCCTTATCTAGCAGTGGTACTACTGAATCTGACTGCATATTTGTAAAATACATGAATGACAATACAGAGTATGACAGATTGAATCGCCCTGGCTCTTAGAATCCAGTAGCTTTCATATCTAGATATTTCCTTCAAGTACATATTTAAGGGTTTTGAAGTGTACAGTTCTGTCACTTCAATCCTGCCTTGAAATGGAAATGATCAAATTTATGCATTAATTTAGGACATAATACTTCTACTGGCCAGTTTGGTTGGTTTACTCATTCTGCCAGACCCTAAATATATAAACGTTAATGATGGAAGAATGTTTCTGCAAATGCATTACCAGGTCTGGATTCCACATCTGAAGGCCACAGAAAATTACAGAGTTTATTTACGAAGCTGGGTAGTGTTTCTTTAATGCTCTTAGCTGTCCAATCTCTCAGTAGATTGTACTTTTAATTGACTGCATTTTAAAGTAATTGTCAAAGTGGCTCTAAAGTGTGTTTGTGTGTGTGTGTGTGCGTTGAACTGATAGTCGGTGAATTAAAAAGGATTTCTACAGAAAGGGTTTGTCGTCGTCAGCAGTAGAAGTGCTGCTGGCAGAGACTGGATGAGACTGGGCAGGCATCTGCTGAGACTGATTAGAGGCCAATTCAAATGTCATGACAGCGACATAGCAGCTGCTGAATAGCACATAGCCACATGAGTCTGCCACATGGCCCACGCAGAGCCTTTAACAGGGTCTGTCCAGTGATCAAAGCTCTTAGTTGATGGTTATCTCCTCCTAATTCTAAATTTATTTAAGGCTTATTGAATTTCAGGTTTAACAATTGCAGTAACAGCGACAAACTCCAGTCAACCCTCCTTCCCCTGCCCACAACAAAACACCAGCTTAACCCATGACGTTCAGTTTACTTGGAACTGCCAGGCAAAGAACCTTAAGTGTAACTGGTACACATGAAATGATAGCTATAAACGTGGGCACAAAGGTGAAAGGCTTCTGGGACAACCTGTTGACCCAAGTTTGTGGAGCCCTGGTCTTTAGGAGAACCAGAAGCATGCCATTCAGCTTCAGCCTGAGAGGTCAATACTTTATATCCAAACAATATGCTCTTTGAAGCCAGCATTCAACATGACTCTGAATCCACACATGTACATTATCTGCCTTCCAACCAACTGCACCATACAAATGTTGCAAGTCTTATGCATGAAACCACTCCTAAAAGTCCTGCTTTTCTTAATTCTTCTCTTTCCTTTCGCCTGTTTGTCCATCCTGTGGTCACTTCATGCCGTTTTCACTTGACTAAGCTAGGATTTTCTCTTGTCTCCCTACGTACAGTATCAAAAATTTTACTATTTCTATCATAGTCTCATGCAACATCCTCCTTGTTGCTCTCCCTTGTCACTGAGCTTTCCGTCTCTAGTGTTGCTGCCCATCGTACATTTGGCGCTTTCCCTGCTTATCTCCTCCCCCCGATGTGTGTTTGTGTGATGTATAAAATATAATTTAAAACAATTCAACATTTCATATATTTATATAGCTGACTTTGCTGGCTTCTTTGTCCTTCCTTTTCAGCTTCACTTTAAGCTTACCATATTTTGAAAATGTCTACATATCATCTTTATCTCTTGCTTTCTCTTTCCCCTTCTTTTTCTACATTATGTTCCTTCCCATTAAGAAATCCTTTTTCCGTTCCTCGTTGCTTGCTTCTCCCTACTACAGAAATGCCCATAAACTTGACATCTCACTCTCTTGGTTTTTAGTACTTTCAAGTGCCTCTTCAAAACACCCTTTTCCACTCTTCTACCAGCATTTTCTGGGTGATGCTTGTAAGCCTGAGGACTAGGTTCATTTCACTTTCCATTTTAGGTGTTGCTGTTGTCATTCTTGATAAAACAAATAGTTGTATTTCTGAGTATGGCTATTTAAAAAAAAATCTATATATTCCATTTTCTAAATTTCTATCTTCAGTTTTACTCCGGGCACAATCAATCAACCAATTATACCCTTTGGATAACTCCTGTTTGTCTTAATGGGGGCCATTTAGAAGAAAGTCTTGAAGGATATTCCTATGGTTATCTTACAATTTCAAGTTGGGTGGCATTTTCTGAAGCTTCATCGCTGGGCTACCTTGTCCATACATGCTGACCTTTTGAAAAACACTCTCACTTCTTGTAACTGCCTTGTTCAAAGGCCGTAATTGCATTCAGATAGATGGGCACAACAGCAACATATTTAATCACAAGTTGTACCTGTGTTTTCCAGGAAAGAACCGATAAAGATCTGGAGCTACGATATTTTTTATTACAGAGCAAGAACATGGTGAATGGAAGGAGGTGATGGAAATGTCATAGGGTAGTTCATGTATTTTGTTTAATGAGAGCGCCTGAGTTTTAATAAATGATTTAAAAACAAAAACACACTTTTTTGTGTGTGATTATACAGCCTTCTTGAACCCTAGTGCCCACCATATATTTTGGACTACAGCTCCCATCAACATTGGCTGGCACTGATGGGAATTATAGTCCAAAACAGCTGCTAAGCACTAGGTTAGTGGTGTGCAATCATTGAACATTCAGGATCATTTTAAAAAAATCTGGTCATCTATAAAATAATGTAGGCCTGGGGGGAAAAATCAGGTTGACTCTCAAGCTATGGCAGTCCTTACAATCTGTAAGCCCTTTGGTACCCCCCCCCCCCTCTAAAATGATAAAACAGCTTTTCCCACCAGGTGTTTTAAAAGAAAAAAACCTTTGGCCTGGATCCGAAGAACTGTGCAATTTGTTCAGTGTGACTAGGAGGGATTTGAACATAAGTTTTTCAATACACAATGCCCACCCCAAATTCTGTATGGCAAACCTCTCCTGAAATTAAGGGGCATTTCAAAATCAGTTTGAAAGCATGGCAAGGGGCAGAGGTGGTCTGCCATTGAAAGTAGAAAGTAAAAGCAAACAATCCTGTTGGGTATTAAAGCTGCTCATTGGATTCCAGCCACGAGGTGTCATTTTCAGAGATTTTGTTTGCCCTTCTTGCCAGTGAAATGTAGCTTTAGGTGCATTGTGATTTCATGCAGGGCTTGCTCATTTCAAATATTTGTGAAACATTTGAAACCAAGTGAAATATGTTAGTACTCTACCTTAAATATTTGTGAAACATTTGAATCCAAGTGAAATACATTAGTACTCTACCTTTGCTTTAAAACATTATTTCAATGATTGTGCTTGCAGAGAAAAATTGAAAGTGTAGAAAAGGGTGCATTGGACTTTTTTTGTGTTACTCATTGTAGTATCACTCCTCCTGCTCCTCTGGTCATCTGAGTCCATTTCGAAATAGATTTTATGGGTCCAAGAAGTAAAAAAACAAACTAAAACAACCTGTGGGTATCCAATCACACATTTGTAAATAGAACCATTTCCCACTCACTCTTGAGAATAAACCTTTCTTTCATTCCAGGTTACTTCCACAGTATTAACTTCTCCCAGATCCCAGTGCCCTACTTCTGTTTTGTTTTACTTTGTGTGATCATTTTCTTATGCATGAGAACTGGATAAGCATTTCTAGGCTCCTTAATAGGTAAAAGGTTTTCACTCAAGAGTAGACGCACTGAAATGAATGACCATGACCCACTCAGGTCATTACCGTATTTTCCGGCGTATAAGACGACTGGCCGTATAAGACGACCCCCAACTTTTCCAGTTAAAATATAGAATTTGAGATATACTCGACCGCAGATTCTCCACCCGGCATATAAGACGACCCCCGACTTTTGAGAAGATTTTCCTGGATTAAAAAGTAGTCTTATACTCCAGAATATACAGTACTTACTTAGGACTCGTTAGTGATTTAGATGGATGTGTGTGTGTGTTAAAGTCAGTTGCTCTAGAGCAGGGGTCAGCAACCTTTTTCAGCCGCGGGCCAGTCCACCGTCCCTCAGCACATGGGGGGGGGGCGCTGGACTATATTTTGAAAAAAATATATATGAATGAATTCCTATGCCCCACAAATAACCCAGAGATGCATTTTAAATAAAAGGACACATTCTACTCATGTAAAAACACGCCGATTCCTGGACCGTCTGCGGGCCGGATTGAGAAGGCGATTGGGCCGGATCCAGCCCCCGGGCCTTAGTTTGCCTACCCATGTTATAATCCAAAAGTTGCTGAGAAAAGCAATGATAACTATAGTACAGCATTATATCTGAAACCAGTCAAGAGTTGTCATTGGATGCTTCTTACTTCTCGCTGATAGTTATCAGTGTAGATGTTCTTTGGTATTTGCACAAATGAAAGTGGCATTTTATTTAACCCAGCGGGGGAGCTTAAATTCATTGTTTATGGTCTGATTTTTGTAAAGAAGGAATGAGTTGATAGTTTTCACTTAGCCGTTGCACTCTGGATTTCGTTCAGTCTCTCGTTTCAGGATAAAATTTTGTACAGCTGCATAGCTGTAGCTGGTTCCTGACAAGGTTTATATACTTGGCAGTATTTAAATACTTTTCACACATCCCCTCTCCTTCATAAAAAAGGTAAAGGTAAAGGACCCCTGACAGCTAAGTCCAGTCGCAAACGACTCTGGGGTTGCGGTGCTCATCTCGCTTTACAGGCCGAGGGAGCCGCCGTTTGTCCGCCGAGAGTTTTTCCGGGTCATGTGGTCAGCATGACTAAGCCGCTTCTGGTGAAACCAGAGCAGCGCATGGAAACGCCGTTTACCTTCCCGTCGGAGTGGTACCTATTTATCTACTTGCACTTTTTGGTGTGCTTTCGAACTGCTAGGTTGGCAGGAGCTGGGACCGAGCAACAGGAGCTCACCCCATCGCGGGGATTCGAACCGCCAACCTTCTGATCGGCAAGCCCAAGAGGCTCAGTGGTTTAGACCACAGCGCCACCCGCGTCCTCCTCTCCTTCATAGCTCCTCCCTTTTCTTTCCATTTTCTGCCTTCCCTTTCTCTGAGCAAATATAGCAAAATGAGGCCAGACTACAAAAAGAGATAAAACTTGTAAACATAAAGAAGAATGAACTTCCAACTATTAGGATGCAACAAACATCCTGACTGCACTATTGGGGCAGTCACCTTTCAAGGTCATATAAGATCAAATTATAGCTTTTTGTCTGATGTCTCCTTCATAAGGTTTTAGAGTGACAGTTATGCCATGGAAATAACAGGAAAATGCCCATTGTTGGAGAGGATTTTCTTTTCCCATTGGCGTTTGCAGGTAGGCTTTTCTGAGATGAGAGGGAGAGAGACAGTTTAGTTATCAATCATCCCATTTCCTGTCTCCCTTGGCAGGTACCTAGTTAAATTTTTGTTTAGACAGGATTTGCTATACCTTCTCCATTTGCTGCTAGAATGGTCATGTTCTGACATGACATACAACCAGAGTGACTGGGAAGCAACTTACCGGTATATGAGTCATCTGAAGCCAGAAGGTTTATAGCACATCGGACACCGCAGAGATCATAGCGTACAATGGTTTGTCCTCTAATCTGTGCTATAAAGTCCCCTATGCAAATAGGCTTTTCTTAATGTTTGGATTAAATGCAATGGAAAAGTAGTGTGTCTGGCAATTTTAGTAATACACTGTTGGGTCTAGGCTTTGCCTGAATAGACTTTTAGCAGTTCTTAAAATATGGATCTCCTTCACTCCCTCACTGTGTTTTGTTTTGTTTTTGTTTTTTTACATTGCAGGGCCATAATAATCAGAAATGGAGAAGTCATTCCAATGTCTTCAGAATTTACTCCAGAAACAGAACGTCAGCGTCTTCAGTATCTGGTAAGGGGCCTAAAGATTTGGATTAGTGGGTGGTGGTGTGCATTGAGCTATCACTTTCTCGGCCCTTATCTGAAATGAAACTTGTACTGTCCTTCTGGAACTATATTGTTATCCTGCACTTCAGCCAAAAAAGGCTGAAGAAATGTGGGTGAATATACCCTGCTGTCAGGTTTACAGGCTTACATCCAAAAGGAAAATGAATTGGGAGGGAGGAGGGAGGAAAAGCAAACTCGGTCATGATTTCTTAGTCACAGAGTTCTTGTAATGACTAGCCATAATAGAAAGATTTTCAAGAAGAGGAGGAACTAAAAGTTGCTGGTCTTCTAGCAAAGCTGATGGAGAGATGTGCTGCCCCATTCCCATCAGGCTGTAGGAGAGGGGATCTGCACTATATTTTGAGTTGGCAAGTAGGTATTAGATAATTTTTCAATATTGCAATATATCATGATATCTGAAATAAGGAAGGAACTATGCAGAAGCAAGCAGGACAATATCCTGGCAATTGCTACTGCTTAAGGGTCTAAAACTGATAAATGATGATAATATGAGTCACCTCATGGTCACTTTTCAGCAGCAGGCAAGCCAAAATGCATCCACTTTGCATTTTGGGCTTGGCTACCAAATGGTGGTATTCAGGACAATCCACAGTACGGTAATGAGTCATAGTGAATATAAATAATCTGAGATTGCCAGACTGCCAGCAGGCCTGCTAGGAGGCAGATGCAGCAGTGGCAGAAACAGCTTGCCACGACCACGGTACATGTCAGCAGTAGCTGTGACAACCTGCAAGGCCTTGCGGTGGTGATAGAGAGTGACGGCTGTAGCAGCAGTGGCCTGTGAGGACTCATGGCATTCTGGCAGTCCCAGATTACAGTGGAACCTCATGTCACGTACCATCTCCCTTGCGAATGGTGCGGGTTACGAGCTCCGCTAACCCGGAATTAGATGCTCCTGGTTGCGACCTTTGCCCCGGGATGCAAGCGAAAGTCGCGCGGCAGCAGTGGGAAGGTGCCATTAGCGAAAGTGCGCCTCATGTTACGAGCGGTTTCGGTTTGAGAATGGACATCCAGAATGAATTAAGTCCGTAACCGGAGGTACCACTGTATTCGTATTCACTATGGCTCATCACCGTACTTTGAATTGTCCTGAATACTACCATTTGGTAGCCAAGCCCCAAACCAAAAGTCCTGTTGTGATGCATTTTGGCTTGCCTGCTGATGAAACCGAGTGTGTGATTATTGATAATATTGTCATTTATCCATTTTAGTCCCCTAAGTACTAGTAGTTGCCAGGACATTGTCTTGTTCACATCTGTATAGTTCCCATCCTTATTTCAGACATTGTGGTAGATTGCATTGTTTAGCTGGTGATATTGTTAGGTTTACCTGGTGATAACGTTGCAATGTTTAGCTGGTGAGTTATTGTGATGTCGGAAACCAGATACCGCCTAGCCCATGGGTAGCCAAACTAAGGCCCGGGGGCCGGATGCGGCCCAATCGCCTTCTAAATCCGACCCGCAGACGATCCGGGAATCAGCGTGTTTTTACATGAGTAGAAGGTGTCCTTTTATTTAAAATGCAACCCTGGGTTATTTGTGGGGCATAGGAATTTGTTCATTCCCTCCCCACCTCAAAATATAGTCCGACCCCCGACAAGGTCTGAGAGACAGTGGACCAGCTCCCTGCTGAAAAAGTTTGCTAACCCCTGGCTTAGACCTTACACACATTGTCATTGGTGATATATTTCCAGCTCAAATATTATGAAACAATTATCACGATGTGAACTTTTAACCAGTTTTGTATGATTTATTGATATATCGCCCAGCCCTACTTGGTATCTATAATAGTGATACATTTAGGCTTTCTCTGAGAAAGGGTACTTTGTATCTTTCAGAACTGACAGCTCACCCAATTTATTATGCTCTCCAGAATTGGCAGATATTGGAAGGGTAACCCGGCAGTGGTCATCCTTGCCCTTTCAGCTGCCATTGTGGGTATAAGAAAACACGCACCCTGAAATCCCTTTTGTAAGGCTGTGGCATCTGCCTGTGCCTTAAATTCCACCAGTGCAACTGGCACTTCAGGCAGATGCTCCAAACCAGCCTGTTTCTCCCTGTCTCTGAAACTTCACTTTAAAACCAACGTATGTCCTCTCCCACAGTGTCCAGAAGCTGATGGGGACAAGCTTGTAAAGGCCAGATGGCCTTTCTTTTCTCAGAAATGCTCGCTCTCAGTAGAACAATGCTTGGCTGACTATAAATGCTGAAAGGAATGTGTGTGGTTGTGGTGATTGCAGGGAGGCGACCGTACTCTTCTGCGCCCTGATTTTATTGCTGTTTACATTGCCAGAGTCTGAAACATTTCAGAGGGAAGAGCTACTTTTGGAGTCTCGTTTTTCACGGTGATGAATACAAAGCATCTGCAATAAATATTTATGCTGCCTGCATTTGCAAAACACACACACACACACACACACACACACACAACCCAAACGTGTTTGTCTTTTAAATTAGCAGGGATCTGTAGCATCTTGAGACTGGGGTTTCATTTGAAGAAAGCAGAGATAAAACATTGCCTGAGAGGGTCTTTCCCTCCTTCAGCCTCTTTTGATCTTCATTCTGGTTAGATCTGAAAATAGCAGCTGCCTTGAAAAATATTTCTGCTACTTCCCCTAACTCTTTTCTTTACCTTTGTTTGTTTACTGCATCCCCATATGTAGCAAATGCGCTTGGGTTATGGCTATCAGGTTCAAAGGAAGTAGGTGGGAGATACCAGAAGTGTGAAACCACATTAGAGAGATCCTTTCAAATGCACTGGAAGTAACATGTAGAAGATAATTTTAGGACCATTGATATTTCTGACCAGTTCTCACCTACTGCTGTTAGGTTTATGACTACTCTTGTTTTGTTTCAAGTACTCCTGCAATTTCAAGTACTCCTGCAATTGATGATTTCAAAAACAAATGTCAATAATTTTCCCAAGAGTATTCTGTACCACTTTTTCGATTTAGCATTTTTACTCATGCGCTTCTCCTTGCAGTTGTCTACAGTTGTTATAGCTTAATATTGACAGAACTTTCAGAAGTCCTTTCCTTATATTTGATTCTCTCCTCTCTCCATCCCTACCCTTCCCTTCATATTTAATCTGATTTCGTGTTTTATAAGGAATTATTTGGGGTAAAAATCTGCTGCCCGAAATAAACAGAACTGCTTCTTTTCTTTGGTACATTAAAGCAAGGTGCATGTGACTTGTTTCTTAATTTAATATTTCTTGCTAATCACCTTGAGGAAAGGCAGGGTATAAATATTTCAATAAATAAAAGTGATTTTATGCACATCAACTTTTATTTTAAAAAAAAATTGCTACAGGGAAGTGCCTGAGTATGTTCCCTTCTCTTCCATTTAGCAGTTCCTGAAGAAAGCACATAATACGTTATTTGCAAATTATATATAAAAGCATTAAGCCTGTCCACAAATTGAAATAACAGTTTAGTTATTACAAGAAAAAGAGAATATTGTATTACTTAGGCTCTTGTCAACAAGCAAGAGGAATCTCAAATAAGCCATTGAACCTGTAAGACTTGCATTAAAAAAGTTAGACGATAAATTTCTAGTATTTTACCAATTCCAGTTTTAGAAGTTGCTTTCTGTGTTCTAAGCTCTGAGCCATCTATGACTTATTTCCCACAGTTCTTCCATCATGGATTTCCATATTGACTCTTGTTTCAAGGAGGTCTTGTGGTTTTTCCTCTTCACGTAGTTCTTTTTTTAAAATTTAAATTTGTTTCCCTGTTGGAAACCTTACCTAGCTTCCTCCAAATTTATTATGAACTCCTATTATAAACACTTGATAAATTAGCATATTTTTCTTTTAAAAAAATTGATTTGATTCAAGTATCAAAACAAATGAAAGTTAACTATCTCCATCCCCACACACATATACAGTAGTACCTCAGGTTAAGAACTTAATTCATTCCAGAGGTCCGTTCTTAACCTGAAACTGTTCTTTTTTTAATTTTTATTTATTGATCACATATATTAATACATTATACAATTACATTTACACATCACTCACACATACACAAATAGCACACACCCAATTACACTCATACAATTACAGTTATGATAATAGTTATATAACAGTTATAATACCGTATACCAATACATATACATATATCCAAATATTTATATATCTTCCAAACTCATTTTAGACAAAATATATTTTTATTACATAGATTATTTTTTAAAAAGTATAGACTTGTTCTTTCTAGCCTTCCGCTTACCACGGTATGACTAAATTGTTAAATAATTTCATTCATCGACTTCCCTGTCCACCTCTTCATTAGAATATGTATGAAAGTTGTTTACCATAAATAAAATTATGACACCGACCTCATTTACTTTATTTCTTATAGTTCATGATGGTATAATCTCGTGCGTCTTTTTATTCCTATGTCGTTTTCCAAAATGACAGGGGTTATTCCAAAGCTAGTACTGTGTTAATGCTACATCTTTTTTTTAGGTATTGCAAAAAGCTGCTCCATTCTTCAATGAACTTTTCTCTCGAATTATCTTTTATCTTTTCTGAGATATATGCAAGCTCTATATATTCTAACATTTTGTATAACCATTCCCTCTTGCTTGGTATTATTGCACTTTTCCACTTTGATCCTATTAAAATTTTTGCCACTGTTGAGGCATATAAGAAGAAATTCCTCATTTTTCTTGGTATATCTGGTATAGTTATACCTATGAGGTAAGCCTCTGGTGTCTTAGGGAATTTGGTTCCAAAAAATTCCTTCCATTTCTGAATGTATTCTGAAACTGTTCTTAACATGAGGTACCACTTTAGCTAATGGGGCCTCCTGCTGCTGCCGCGCCGCCACCACGCTATTTCTGTTCTTACCCTGAAGCAAAATTCTAAACCCGAGGTACTATTTCTGGGTTAGCGGAGTCTGTAACCTGAAGCGTCTGTAACCCGAGGTACCACTGTGCCTACACACACAAGCAAACGTTTTTCCCAATAGTTGAGGGCTTTGAGCAAGATTGGTTTTAAAAGAATGCAGTTGTACCTTTGTTCTTGAACAGAATCAGTTCCTGAAGTCTGTTCGATTTCTGAAAATGAAGGCATGACTTCCGATTGGCTGCAGGAGCCTCCTGCACTCAATCGAAAGCCGTGTCGGACGTTTGGCTTCCAAAGAAAGTTTGCAAACCGGAACACTCACTTCCGGGTTTGTGGCATTCGGGAGCCAAAACGTTAGAATCAGAAGGCGTTCGAAAACCAAGATATGACTGTGCTACAAAATAGCTCTTTAGGTTTGCTTTAAGCACAGCAACTGTTTTTAAAGATCAGGAAAACTTTTAACTGCTTTGGTTGGCTTAGAATGAACTGGAACCATTCATGGAAAGCTGAGGGTATCAAAACTCCTGATGACAATGCTGAACTAAGCAGATCTCCGGGTAATTTTGTTTGGTTTGCTTCATGCAAGCATATGCTGTCCATTATTTCAGCAAATGTACTGATACTCTGACGAGTATGCAAATAGCTTGCATGTTTCCTTTAATTTGCTCATTTGTTTCTGCCAAGGACACTCAGGTTAAGTCAAGCTCAAACGTCATGTGCTTGTTCTTCTGTATTAATATCCACTTTTTATTCTGAATGGCACCACATCTCAGAATCCCCGTGTAAAACAGGTACTACATACACAGGTGGGATATATAGGAAAGTTATTATACAGTGGTGCCTTGCAAGACGAAATTAATTCGTTCTGCGAGTGCTGTCGTATAGCGAAAATTTCGTCTTGCGAAGCACCAATGGGGGAAGAGCAGTTTGACGGGGGGGGGGGATCGCGAAAATTTTTCGTCTTGCGAGGCAAGCCAATTGAAAAATTCGTCTTGCGAGACAGCCTTCCGCTAGCGAATGCCTTTCGTCTAGCAAGTTTTTCGTCTAGCGAGGCATTCGTCGAGCGGGGTACCACTGCAAACATAACACCCCAGTATCTAGTAGCCTGGGCCACACATGCTCTGTTCCAGCCTGGAACAGACCCATATGCAGAACAGACAGCTGACCCAGTTTAGTTTGATGGACTTGGGTAGGACTGAATCCAGACATCCTTGTTCCCCTCCCTCCCAACAATTGGTCAATAGGATCTAAAGAGCTAACAACAGTGCTGACAGTACAAAAGGCTAGAGCATTGTGCATGGTACTAGCAGTGATTTATTATATGGTTAAAAACCAGCATGCTGTATCAAATACAACAAACAAAGCAAATACCAATAGGGATGAAACAAAGGAAAATAGAATGGTAGGCTGGCAAAACTGAAGACATAGCAATTTAAAAGAGAAACAGGAAGACTGTGTAGACCCAGTAGGCAAGAACAACTGGCGTATCTTGTAGGCTGCTGCACAAAATCTCGCAACCAATGCTGTAGTAAATGGGACAATTCCCAGTTAGAACCTCTGGGCATTCCTTCAAATAATGGGGCAATTATCTTTATATCTTGGTAGCAGGGGCAGCGTAAGAGAATGTCCCCTATGATCTCTACCTCTCCATCATTACAGGGGCAGAGCCTTTTGTCTAAAGAGATTTTTCTGTAGCACCCATCTAAAATGGCAGTAGTGCGTACAGAACTCGAAGGCCAAAACTGGTGCCAAAGGTGATGGAAGAGCCACATTTCAGTGCCTACCCTCAACTATGTACAGTACTGTACCAGGTTTTATAGGCAAGTTGTCCTGAACCGAAAATAATTGGCAGAAGCACAGCAGTGGTGTAAGTTGAGGACAGAAGAGGTAACAAAATGTTTTTGCAGTAGTTCAAAGGTTTGAGGGTAGGGAGAGGGAGACATTATCCAGTGGAAGTTATTTAAGACTTTATAATAGTGGGCTTCTGAGGTTTTTTTCATCATTTGTTTACAATTACCACCTCTCCTTGAAAACAGAGAATAACAATGCAAGAGTTCCAATAATGATTGCCCTCTTTCATTTCCCCCCTTTTTAATCTTGTAGGCATATATGCAGCCACACTTGCTGGGAAACGAGTTTACACACTTTGAGTTTCCAAGGAGGGTCCAGAGGAAGGAAGTTGGGAAAAGAATGCTCTACAGAGACTTCAATATGACTGGCTGGTAAGAACGCCTCCTCTTTTTTTAAAAGGCAGCATCCACACAGCAGTTTGTTCCATTTCCCTAACAGTTAATTTCTGCATTATATTTGGGCTTTCATGCAAAAAGCCACTTCTGGAAAACTAATGGACCATAGTGCATGCTCAGCACTCATTTCCGCGTTATTTGAGTCCAGAGATAATCCGTTTGCAACCATCTTAACTTGGAAAAATGTGGGAGTAAAGTGATGAAATTTGGGGCAGTGTACTGGTTTATAGTTCTTCGCTGCTGTTTTCCTGGGGGAATTGTGGAAGAACAGAAGCACATACATATTCAGAAAGGGTGGGTGGGTAGCGACATCATCCATTGGCATTTGTTGTTGTGTCACTGCACGTCCTGTGATGCGAATGAAATTTAGTGCGACATGTTAGCAATATTGTTCAAAAAGCCAGTTCCCTAATGCCACATTCCATTAGAATATTTTTTTTTTGGGGGGGGAGGCAAAACTGGATTATTAAAACTATTTTCCATATTGTACAATTTCACATCTACGCTAGATGGGTCCGATTTGAGGTGATGTTGGTTTCTTTGTAAACTTTCTTTTCTCCTGGGCTCCGGAACTTTTTCAGAGCAATTGGCTGGCCAGCTTGTATAGGTTTGCTGAAGGTGGCTCATGCCCAGGACTTGGACCATCCATTTAGTCTTTGGGCTGGTTCAAGGCTGCTACTCTTAACTCTCTTCAAGCATCACCTATCACTGTAGCTTGGTGACTTTGTCAGGAACTAAACTTCCTAGAGTGTTACATAGATGGGAGATTGATGCTTATTATCCTCAGTGTCTTGACACCTACTGTGGCTGGCATTGTAGCTACGGAACAGTTTCTTGCAGGACAAGAACCTGAGGTACCTCAGACTGAAATTTGCCACCTGGTCACATTTAATTACATTTTAAAGTCCAAGTACACTTCATGTCCTTGGGATTGAAAGCAGAAATTGGGACATTCAGAAAAAAAGCCTGAATTACAGTTCTCGTGTGACTGTATTAAGTGCTTGGAATGTTTCCCATGCCTTTTTTCTGTGGGCCAGCTTAAACCTTTCCAACCAGCAACCTAGGAGCAGCCTGAAATGGAATGATGCCTGTCAAGTTGGCATTGTCCTCCCTCCCTCCCTGATAGAGCAGGTATTCAGGTCTCTTGAGTATTTGATTTTAACAAGCAGCTGCATTCTAATCTTGCTTCCTGTTTCTTTTCTAATTTCGTCTGGGGTTGATCTTTCGCTTTTCTCTTGCAACAAGCGCCAAAGCTATTCTGCTTGTTTAATTCCAGTTGCCCCCCAAAAAAACCCCAACCCCCCACAAACCATAGTCCCAGAGGAAGCCTGCTAAACACAGCAGCTCATGTGTGCTTTGTGTTGTGTAACTTGCATGTTGCGTTCAGCAAATGTTGTAGCTGTGGGCGCTTCTCCTCTTTATTGCTCTGCTCAGTGGCACTTGACAGCCCAGCCAGGCAGTCTGGCAGAGCAGGGAATAAGTAGATTGAGAAATGCCACAGAATAGTTTATGAAGCCAACACCAGACCGTCACTGCCTCCTCCCCTCCTCTTTAATATAAATTGATTTATTGAATCAAGTGCAGAAGCCCTGGTTCCAAAACCTTAGGTGTTATCCTCCAGAGAGCCACCTAATAAAAGAGGCCCAACTGACAGTCCTCATTAGCTTTGCCACAGATCCCAAGGCAGTATTTAAAGTGGCAATGTCCCTTTCCCAGACCTGGATTTATCTGCCAGCCCATGCCGACGGGCCTAATTAGCTAGCTCTTATTAGTCTTATTCAGATAAGTGGTCTTCTCTAACAGTCTGACTCCAGGGTACAAAGAGCAATCCGCAGCCTGCCTGCCTTATGCTTCCACCTGCTCAGTTACACCTTGTTTTCTAATTCGTATAATTCTCATGAGCTCCCATGGAAAATGGTGTCTGTGTGTTTAGCTGGTTTTTTTTTTTTGTTTTGCTTTGTTTTTCCGAGTGAAACATTTCAACTTCCAGCAGTGATCATGATTTTGAGAGAGGGAACGTGTCTCAAGTGCGTAATTAAACAACCCCTCCCCCACCCAGCATGTGATATATATTTCATTCAAGTAGCTTTTGTGTTTTTTTAATAGTTATGGAGACAGCAGTCCTGTTTTAGGGAGGGGGGTGGTTAAAGAAAGATGACTGCTGTGTTAATCTGCAGCTACTGACAACAGAAGGAGACAGAAGATAGAAGCAGAATTAGATTTAACAAAAGTGCTTTGCACGGGTACTTTTGGGTTCCCGGTGTCATGTGCCCCAGAGAAACATAGCTCCCTGTATTCTGTTTGTAACACGTTTCTGGAATGATAAATGGCTGTTCACAACATGCATGTTCTGCATCTTTTCAAGATTTGCAGCTCTGACTGCAGGAACAGCAGGGGAGGAGATCTGACCTGCTGTGTACAGCACATCTCCTGGCAATGACAAATGACTCTTCTTTCCCTAAGTGCACACATGCCAGAGGAACAGAGCCAGTGCTGTTGGAGCAGGGCTAGCTGGAGACAACAAACAAACCAGAGAAGCCCCATAGGCACCCCCTAACTGTGAAGGAAAGAATAGCAGGGCAAGATGTGTTTTGGTAGTCTGCCTTATCAATTTTGCTGTAAACCTCCCAAGATACGTTTAGTGTGTCATTTCCCTTCCACATTAACACAGAAGGACCTTGGATGGCAATAAGTACTTTTAATTGGTACCTGAATATTCCTAATTGATAATTTAATCTTGCAGCATTCTGGATGCCAGTGTGGTATCATTACTAGAAGATGCAAAAAGGCAACCAAAATGATAAAGCAACTCCTGGTTAGCCATTGTGAGAATTGGATGCTGGACTAGATGTTTCACTGCTTTAATTCAGCAGGCTCTTCCTATGTTCTTCTCTCTGTGTGCTTGCTTGGGAAACTCAGGTCCATATTCCCATTCACCTATGAAGCCAGCTGGGTGGTCTCTACCACTGCCAGCTTCACCTACTGTATCTCATTAAAGTAGTGCATGGTCTTGTGCAACTTACGCTTGTGCAACTTTTCTATTTTCCTCTTCCTATAAATTGTTATCACCCCTCCTCTTTCGTTATTGGAACCTTGCAAACATTTTAATGTTGCACCTATCTATCTGCCTACACAAGTAATACAAACAGAAGCTAAGGTTTTGATCTCACATGTGAGGTCTGTGGAATTCTGGTTGATCTTTTTATTTGGTAAACTGAACAATTGTGTGTGTGTGTGTGTGAGAGAGAGAGAGAGAGAGAGAGAGAGCGAGCACATAGCTGCACTTGCACAAATCCAGGCTTAAACAAGAAATCCTCCGATAAGGAAGTGCATGTGCAAATAATATTTGGTCCAGGACAATGACTAATAAAACTGAAATGAAGTGTCACACAAGAGTTTCAGACTGGGTTCACTCTAGATTCTATTTCTTATGCCCTAAATAATATATATATAATAATGCCTCTGTATGAAATTCTTCTATCTGAAAGTGTCTCTTGTACAGAGCTAGCCCATGCGATAGCATCACATGAACTTGAGAGGTGTGTTCTGGCCGTCATTCTCTGTGACATTGCTAAGGATTTTGCACAATACACTCAGCTGTGTTGGCACATGGTAATAATAGACTAACCCTTGGATAGTTTGAATCGTTGGAACACTGCTGCCTTGGCTTGCTTGTTAAGTGTTACTATCTTTGACAGCAACACAGCTGAAGCAAGAGTGAAGAAAATAGCCATTCCCGAATTGTGCATGTTGTTTAATGGGCTTGTCCTTAGCTTTGATTTCTCTTACTCTGCATAAACAGCTGACTGAAGAATCTTGCTTAGCCAGGCTTTGAAAATCCAGAACGCCCCCCCCCCTTTAATATAGAAAGTGTCTCTGTGTGTTTTATTGACTTTCAGTAAATACTGTTATAAAATTACACGCCCCAAAAAAAACAATAACAAATTACCCTCCTCTTGCATTCTTATGGACTGGGATTAAGTCTCACATTTCAAGAAAAGGGCACCAATGACATATCTTTTTAGCAAAATAAAAAAGAGATTGTTCCTGAAAGGATTCTTTCTTTACATTTCCTGGAAAAGTGGCAGTTCCAGGTAGGTAGCCGTGTTGGTCTGCCATAGTCAAAACAAAATAAAAAATAAAAAAAATCCTTCCAGTAGCACCTTAGAGACCAACTACGTTTGTTCTTGGTATGAGCTTTTGTGTGCATGCACACTTCTTCAGATATCTGAAGAACAAACTTAGTTACCGGCAATCTTCTGATGCTAAATGAACCCCGTTTTAAAAGCATTTGCAAGGATGTAAAATGCTGACAATACTGATTTGCACTGTCTTCCTGTTGGGATTTTTTTCTTTCCCTTTGGTACTGGATACTTCTAGCACCTGCAGTTTTATTTCATACTGTGTTCAGACCTCACTTGTCATCCCATCACCACCTTCTTATAATGCATTGCATAGTATGAAAGCAACCACAGTTCTTTCACATTCACTCTTACCAAGCTGCAATTGGATTTAGCTCCTTCATCCTTGTGGGTCTGTTCCTGGCCTTTCCACAAGGTGCTCTGCATCTTCCGTGGCCTCGTTTTCCTCCTATGGTTTCTTTATTTCTTCAAGGGAAGGAATTGCATTTGGAATCTGAAGCGGTGCATAAGCAAGAGACTTGTGCTGCTTAGGGACTTTGGAGGAGAGCAAAGTGTGAGAGCAGACCTTTTAGAATGCATCACTGGTTGTAGCCCTGAGAAAAAGTTAAGAGGCGAGTCTCTATTTATTCCCCACTGCCATTTACTAAAAAAGGGTGGTTCACACCTCCTGCAGCTGCCTACTAGAACTTCCCCTCTTGCTTATGTTTGCATAAATATAGATTACCCATGGGCATTGAGTTACTAGCACACCCTTCTGAATATGTATGAATCAACACATAGCAAACTTGAATGAACCTCAAGACATTTGTTTCCGTATATAACATAGTCCCCTAGGCAACCTACAGTAGTTCAGGTAAAATTGCCCACACTGATCCTGCAGACTGTGCAGGTTGCCTTGGCACTCCAGGTATCTGTGTGTGATGAAGCAGGAAGCACAGCAGCTAGAGGGCAGGTGCAGAAATTCCAACCTGAACCTGAATGAGCACAGGTGAGGGAGCATTATTGCACCTATCAAGTGGTGGTGTTGGCATTGCACCTGCATTTAGCTGTCTGGCAGAGGTCTTATGGGTGGTGAATGGCCAGGAGAGCAGTGCTCTGATTCCGCCAGCAGCCTGATGGGACAATATTGCTAGGATAATTAAAAATAATAATAATAATAATAATAATAATAATAATAATAATAATAATAATAATAAAATTATTATTTGTACCTGATCCATCTGATTGGGTTGCCCCAGCCACTCTGGGCAGCTTCCAACAAATATAAAAGCATAATAAAACATCAAACATGAAAAGCTTCCCTATACAGGGCTACCTTCAGATGTCTTCTAAAAGTTGTATAGTTATTTATCTCCTTGACATCTGATGGGAGGGCGTCCACAGGGTGGGTGCCACTACTGAGAGGGCCCTTCAGATAAATCATTGAGATTAAGACAGAATTATGTGTCACAGATGGAGCAAGCCCTATGGAGGTGTCCAGAACATTGTCAGTGAACAACTTCCTTCCACTTATCTTCTTGACCGTTCCCCATCTTGGCTTATTAAAGCTAGCTAAAGGGGGGGTGACTAGGCGAGTGATCAAGTGATCAATACTTTATTGGAAGAGGGGAAGGTCTTGGAGAAGGTGGTGGTGTGCCTACTTGTTAAGAGGACCTCCCTGGACCCAAAAATGTTTTAACAACTGCCACCTAAATGACCCTTTTTGGGAAAGGTGCTTGAGAACGTAGTAGCAGCCCAACTGCTTCAAAGCAGTTGCACTGGCTGCCAATTTATTTCCAAGCCCAGTTCAAGGTGCTCATGTTGACCTTTAAAACCCCAAATTTGGGCCCCAAATATATGAAAGATGTCTTCCATTCCTACAGACCACCCTGGGTAATATGATTGGCAGAAGAGGCCCTCCTGGTAGTTATACCACCCTCAGTGGTTCAAGGGTCAGCAGCCTGGGAGAGGGCTTTCTTTGTGGTTGCTCCAAAATTGTGGAACTCCCTCCCCATAGAAGTGCATCAGGCGTTGTCGTTACTCAACTTTTGGCTACAGGTGGGTAGCCGTGTTGGTCTGCCATAGTCAAAACAAAATCAAAAATTCTTTCCAGTAGCACCTTAGAGACCAACTGAGTTTGTTCCTGGTATGAGCTTTCGTGAAGAAGTGTGCATGCACACGAAAGCTCATACCAGGAACAAACTCAGTTGGTCTCTAAGGTGCTACTGGAAAGAATTTTTGATTTTGTTTCAACTTTTGGCATGTGCTAAAGACATACCTCTTTACCTGGTCTTGTGACAACGGAAAAGTATTTTTATGAGCTTCCTGAAGTTGCATCTTATTTCCGTGGTTGTTTGGTATTGATGTTCGGTTTTGTTTCAGTTTGTATTGTCTTTGATATTGTAGTCTGCCTGGGAAAGTTATGGTGGGTAAGAAATCTAACAAATTAAGTAAACCCATTGAAATTAACTTTATCATACTGTGATTACATTGAATGTACTCGATGTATGACTTGGTCAAATATCATCTATAATCCTGTGAGACTTGATGGGACCTAGCTTGTAAGAATGTTAGGCAAGTTCATAGAGAATTGGGACTTTCAATGGGCTGTTGGTCATTAGGCAAAGAACAAAAGGAATAATTTATTGTCGGGAAGAGGAGATGGATGTCTCCATTGTGACCTGCTTGTCAGGATTACCAGCTTCCCAGGGATACCCAGCTGAGCACTATTGGAAGTGGACTATTGTGTTAGCTAGACCTTTAGCAAGGCAGTTCTAATTTGGGACCGTAAATCATTATGCTACATCCTACTCCCTACCTGATGCTGTTGAAAAATTTGCTATGTCCTTCGCAGGGTTGTCTGGAAATCCCTGTATTTCCTTTGTATCCATAATAGAGGTAAAATCCTGACACCTGCCTTTAAGCTGTACACTTGGAACAGGCCCCAGCAATTCCAGCCGTGCTCTTTTTGAGTATGTTCACACTATGTTGTTGTTTTGTTTTGTTGTTTGTTGTCCTTAAAAGGCAGTTTTAAATTGATAACAAGATATGAAGAAAAGAGGATTCCCAGTCAATGGCACATTCAGGCGTTTAAAAGGTGTGTGGGGCTTAAATTGGGGAGTAGGAACATGCACCTGCAAGCTCACCCCCCCCACCTGTGTTCTTGTATGTCCGCCCCACCCCAGGCCATCCTAAAAGGCCTGAAAAGAGCTTGGACTAGGGCAAAAGATACATACCTGTTTAGTGAGTGACATCCATGTTGTTCTTCCTCCAAGCTAAGAGATGGTGTCTGTGTGAAAGCATGGGTGTAAAAAAGAAGAAGTGTGGGGAGGTAAATGCCCATCACTGAATTAAAAGCCTGGTAGGGACAATTTGTCAAAAGGGGAGAAAAACTACAACAGAGTCTGTGTTAGGTTTCTGTGGAGTTTGCTTGGGACAAGGCCAATTGGTGGTGCTACTGTGCCACTCCCAGGTGTTTTTTTGTGGAGGGGGTACCAAGCTATTGCTATGTGTGTTGTTGTTTTTCTGGCCTTCCTTTTGTAAATGTTGAATGCTACTATTTTCGTTTTCAATTTTTATCCAACCGCCAGCCTGCACACACGCTTACCCTTTAATGAGCGCTCCTGTCGAGTGCAAGAGGCCTTCACAAATGCCATGCGGGTGGTGAGATGGAAGGAAGCAGCAGCAACTTTCGAAAACACAGCGTTCAGAATATACAATCCTGCATTTGCTTTTAAAAGCCATCCTGATGTGATCTGGTGCCGAGAGAATGTTAGGCTCAGGGCCATATTGCAGCCTCACCTTTACTACAGTTTCTGTCATGCTTTGGCAGCTGTTGACTCTCAAAGGCAGTGGAGCTGCCATTTAGCTGCGATTTTATTGTTTGGTGCTGTTGGATTAAACAGATCTCTCCAGAGGTGTCATGCTGGCAGGCTTTGAAAAGGGGCTTCCTCTATTCTCTTTCTCTCTATCTGGGTTTGTGGGATGACAGCAGTGGCACAGCATATTTAACACATTGTGCTCTGCCTATAAGTGACATGGACAGCATAAACATAGTTTTATTGCTTTGCTGTCAAGCGAAATTGCCCAGATGGGTGTGCACTGTAAAATAAAAATGGGGCGTATGTTGTGATGGGAGAGGGAGACTGGGCAGGTGTATTGAACAATTTTTTACAGCTTATTTTTGAGTCCCTTTCAACAATTGCTAGCCTGTCAACTAGAAAAAGAGCTGCTTCCTCTTCTTTGACAGGTCCAGTTTTGTCCATGTCCCAGAACAATAAACCATTAGCCAAGGTTAAAAAGCAGGACCCCTCCCCAAGTCTAATACTCAATGGCCAGATCCATGAAAATCTTGTTTTTCAGAATCTTCATGCTCAAATCTACTGGCAATGGTACATAGTCTTGGTCATCAGCTGTAGATTTCTGTGCTTTCCTGTCTCTCACTAACAGAATCCTAAATGCTCATCCCTCAGTGTCCAGATAAACAATAGTGGTTGTGGGACTCCCTCAGGAGGTGGTGGACTCTCCTTCCTTGGAGGTTTTTAAGCAGAAGTTGGATGGCCATCTGTCATGGATGCTTTAGCTGAGATTCCTGCCTTGCAGGAGGTTGGACCAGATGATTCTCAGGGTCCCTTCCAACTCTACAATTCTGTGATTCTATGAAATACAAGCAGAGCAGACCTGCCTATTTTATTTCTTAGGGTGGCTTCTTACCACCCTGGGTAAGGACACTCCCCATGTGGAATGTAATTGTGCACAAAAAGTAGTATGCAGTAAACTATCCCTGTATATAGTGGACCCTTCAGTCATTTACAGCTTCTCAGGGCACATGCAGCAGGTATAAGCACCCATATAGGCCAATCAACCTACAAGTGTCTGGCGTGATAATTCCAACAGGGAGTTTCTTTCCATATTGGCTTACCAGTAATTATTTGGAAGGTGTAAGGGATCCTGGCACTGAGAATTTCTGGCAAGTTTGAATGTCATAGTCAAGGTCAAGTGAGCATTAAATAACCTGATGAAAGCTATATCAAACTTCAAGCTTTCCTTTATGTATTTATGTATGGATTTTTTTTTTTAAAAAAAGAGCTGGTTTATGTCATCCTTTATCTACAAACCCTGCTGTTTCTCACAGCTACCAATTAATTCTTAAATTAATTCTTAAATGGATTTGGGTTGTTGTTGTTTGGGGGACACTGTGGCCCACACTTCTAGTAATTGGAATGTTTTCCCAACTTACTTTCCCATCTGTTATTAAAATGAGAAGGTAGGGCTTGTTTATAAAATTACATTATGTTATTTGCTTAACTTTTTCTTTTGCAAAAATGGTACCATCCAGCAGGTGTAGTATGAAGAGAGAAAGAGAGAGAAATCAGGAATGCATTATAAAGTTGGAGCCTAGACAAACTTGTGTGGAAAAGGCAAAAACAAACAAACAGTCACCTAGTGTCAGGGCATTGGGTCAATAATTGAGTGCAAGCTTTATAAAATGCTGTTTTATCTTCCCACAGGGCATACAAAACCATTGAAGAGGATGACTTGAAGTTTCCTCTTATATATGGAGAAGGCAAGAAGGTAGGAACCAGTGTTTTGCCATTTCAAAGGAATATGGTGCCTTATAACTGTTTACTACTCAATTTAGCCTCAAGCAGTCCAACGTTTTCCACTTGCTATCTCTTTATTTTATCGTTCTGACAGCTTGAAAGAATATTGTGCCTGCCGTAAATCAGTTCCTGCTGTCTGTAAGGGGGGAAATGCAGTCTGTGGGGGTGTGTGAAAGCAGTTTAATAACATTTACGGATGAATTTCTTTTTTCACCCACTTAATTATTTTGTTTTCTTTCAAGCAATCGTGACTGAGAGGCTTTTTGAAAATAAAATATTTATTTATTTGATTTGCAGACAGCTTACTGCAGTTTGACTACTATGTTAAATGTGAACCACTAAGCTGGAAAAAGACAAAAGACGTAATGTTTGTTTAGTTAGTTTTGAGCAGAGTCTTAGTGTATTGGGAGCAAGCAAGACTGAACTTGCACAATTGGTGCATGAATTTATTTTGTGTGTGTCTTCTTAGCTGCATTCACTGCTCAGTTCAAGCTTAGGAATAAAATTATCTTTCAGGAGAGGGGTGTGTGTGGAAAGACTGAGAATGCTCTTGAAAGAGATGCATAATTAGAAACAGCAAGGTTATTTGCACTGATCCCAGCATGCCTGAGATACACAACTCTAGGATCAATAAAAGGGCACTGAAGTCTTAAGATTATTGGCATTGGTGTGCTCATACTGTTTCTAAGCAACTCTTTCCCAATGGCTTTATTTGATTTTTGTTTTAATAGCCTATCTTCAGAATTAATCTAGCTATGCAGGACTCAAACCTGATGTGGCGTATCTGTACGATTTGATGGGCTGGTTTGTTTTCAGAAGTATTTGTACACTTGCTACTTCTAAATTTATTTTTCTGCCTATTTTTGTGTTTGGGCTTAGTGGGTTTACTTCGCAGTGTATTTTAGAGCCAGAATTGAGTGTGTCCAGTATTGTCAGTAAACCAGTATCATCAGTAAAATGAGGTACAGTATCTGCATCATAAGCTGTCTCAAGAATCCTACTCTTTTGCTAAGGGATCTTGGAAATACCCCAGGGCTGATGCAAAGGTGTCAGGAAGGAGGGAGGTTGGTAGAGGACATTTAATTGTCCTGTGATGGCCTTCTGTAACCTTCTGCCCTTCTACAACTTCCATTAGCCCCATCCAACACAGCTAGTGGTCAGTAATGGTTATAGTTGTAGTCAACTTCTGGGAGCAGCAGGCTGGGGGAGGCTGTCTCAAGAGTTTTCTTGCTAGGTATTTGTAGTTGTGTTCATTGCTTTATAAAAAAAATTGTTGCCTCTATTTTAGGCCAAAACCTCCCCAGTCCTTGCCAAAGTTTTTTTTTGTATAATGAAAGAAGGGTACAGGTTATGCCCTGTAGGTGAGTTTATATGATTTGTCACACATTATAACTGCATGTCTCAGGTCACTAGTCTTGGGCAACATTCCCTCAACTTCTTGGTAATATTGGCTTTGACTCATGACAGGATAGGGGCTCTTGATATGTAACCACATACTTCAGGGTCTGGAATGCAGGCTGTCTTGGATGGGGTTGCCCTCACCCTGAAGAAACTGGTTTGCAGCTTGAGGCCATTTCTTGATCCAGCATTGCTTCTGTACGATTGGATGGCTGTGGTGATGAGAACAGCTTTCTACCAGTTGCCTTTTTGTGGTGGGCATACTCCCCAGCCAACACAAGATTAGACTCAAGGGGGTTGTTTTCCTTGGGTGTAGGCTTTCCAACATGGGGCAGGAACTCTGAATATGCGCCCATGTTGGAAACTCTACGTAGGAATAAGATAGCAACCCCCCACCCAACAAATGCTGATCGTGTGTTTGTTGGGGAGGATATCCAGCACATAAATAATCTAGGTGGGGTGTGACTTCTTCATATGTTCCTACTTGCCCCTTCATGCATTCAAGCAAACATGTGAAGTGAGCTTTTGAGTAGGATTTATTGGTGCAGTTGCTGGTAACAGCTTTCACATAGACACCTGCCTTCCAGAACAGCTCTGTAACTGGTTTCTTTCTCCGTTTCCAGGCTCGTGTCATGGCAACTATTGGGGTTACGAGAGGACTTGGAGACCATGACTTGAAGGTGCATGACTCAAACATCTACATCAAACCTTTTTTGTCCTCGTCGCCAGAGGTAAAACATTCACACCTTTTTTATGGGGACAGGAAAAGGGACCTAAACTATGGCTTTAAAAATCTTTGCAACACGTCTTAACCTGCTTGTGAAATGTTTAGGAGGTCGCCACATGACAAATGGCTGCAATGAACACCTTGAATGGTCATGGCTTAATGAAAAGATGGTCAAAACTCATTCCCCTGTCTAAGAGCACGATTCTATGCATGTTTGCTGAAAAGTAAGTCCCCTTGTTCAGTGGGGCTCACTCCCAAGTAAGCAAGTTTAGGATTGTGGTCAAATACGGCTAGAGGATGTAAGTTAAATTTATAGCTGTCTAGAGGGATTTAGAAAGCCCATAAAACACATTTGACAAACATTAGTATAAAAGTTATAGAACCATAAAGTGGACATTTGGCACTCTGTACTGGAAATTGACTACAGGACAGGAAACATAGAGGAACTGTTTGGTGTTTTATTTTTTTTAAAGCAAACCCTTAAAAAAGGGGGGGGGGTTAATTGGCAAGTACAGCAGATAATAAAGCTGAGTACCAGACTTTAAAAGATACATATAAATCATTTGCATTGTATTTCTATGTTTGTCAGTGAGTTGGATAAGAAGGAAAAATGCAATTAAGAGGGGATTTATTTTATTTAAGTAGCTCTGTTGATCAGTTGTAAAGTAGCCAAGGATTGCTTATGTTTCCCTTGAATTCCATAGTGAAAAATGGGTCATATCAGGAGTGTTGCATGTTGTGCTTTGAACTTGGTGAAGCTTTTAAAACACATTTCCTGTCATTTTGGACATCTTCACATAAAACTCTTAAGCCCAGAATAACTCCCAGGTTAAAGGAGACAAGTGACATGCAGGTCTTGGAGTGTATCAAGATGGCGCTGCTCTTGTTCCTAGCTGGGTGCTGCACCATAAAGCAAAAAAATGAAGAGTGTGCTCAAAACAGGTAGCTATCTTGAATCACCCTCACACACACTATAGGAAAATAGTGATGGAACACATAGTGCAGTGGTTGGGAACCCCCAGCCCATAGGCCTAATTTGGCCCATGAGGCTATTTCCCCCCCCCCCATACCCTACCTGCTCCACAACTGACATGTTGTGGAGGGTAGGTATTGTTGATTCTTTCTTGGTAGCCAGGGCTCAGCTGGCAAGGTAGCTTGGACTCCGGTACCAATCTGCAGTGAAAAGAAAATGTCCATTTTTGCAGGTGTAATGAATCCAGTGAGACCCTTTGCAGGCATGCTCTCAGATCCAGTCAGCTGACAGTGTGCCTTCAGAGGGCTTACATTCGGCATTGGTCAGCTGATGGGCACTGAGAGCAAGCTTTGTTTCTCAAATGTGCCACATTTATCCCATCATTAGTTGTCTTAGCTCTCCATCCAGCCCACCCAACCCACACATCATATTTAATTAGGAAGAAATGACTTAGTAGTCGATTCTTGAGACATTGGATATTGGCACTGTGACTGGCACTTCTGAAAAGCTGTGGGATTACAATCACTAAATATGGAAGCTGGCTCTGCCATTCTGGGGTTGGGGAATGTTTATCTGGTTCTTGCCTTTCAACTTGCTGTTTAATTGTTGGCTTTTTTTCTCTGAAAATTAATAAATACATAAAGCAAGCAAAGAAGGGTTAAGTGTTGACATACAGCCTCTGTGTAATTTTGTGTTCATTGTATAGATTTAACTATATTTTTAAAGGCTACCAGTACATTGCTATAAACAAGCAGAAGCCACTATATATTCTGTTACAGGTAGGTAGCCATGTTGGTCTGCCATAGTCAAAACAAAAAATAAAAAAAATCCTTCCAGTAGCACCTTAGAGGCCAACTAAGTATTCTGTTGTTTGTTCTGATACACACTTTAATAGGAGGGAGGTCTAAACCTTAGTTGCATGAAAGAGATGCACTGCATTTATCTTCTTGCTTTTAGCTAATGAGAAGGGGGAATGAGAATGGATACTTTGTGCTGCGTTTATAGGTCTCTGGTGTTGTAACACTTCGTTGGTGTCTAGAGGGTGTGAGTTATGTTCCTCTGCAGTGGACTTGAAAACTTTTGGGTTTTATTTTTGACACTTTGAATGAGGAATGAACAATTGTGTGTCTGGCTCATCAGCTTCTAAGTCCTTAATCACATCTTCCACCTTGGTAAATGACATATCTCATTTTTTAAAATCCAAGTTTCTCCATTAGTTAAAGGGAATATTGAATGTTTGCACTGGGATCTAACTACATTAAGAAGTCTAAATACTCCATATACATTTCCTAATCCTGGATTTCAAAGATAGCACAACACAAAGAGAGGATAAATGCTTCTCTTCCAGCAATGCCAAGTGTGTTTCCCAACACAACCGTAGAGCACTGACCCTGCCAGCCATAAGGATAAGTCAGCATTCCCAGCCAGGTGTGCTGTTTCCAAATCCTAGTCCAGATAATAACTTCCTTTTGTCAGTTGTGACAAGGTCACTTCACTTCTCTGAAAATACAGCTACTGCTGGAGTAATTAAAGTGCTCTGTTAGTAATTCAGAAGGACTCCTGAAGGTTTTGTTTTCGGACTTCAAGGAGCCAGGTGGCTTGACAATGGGGAAGTATGAAGCAGGCAGCTAGAAGACCTGTATCTCTCACAGAAGACACATTTGGAAATAGATAAAATGACCTTTATCCTCAAGCTGGTTCAATAAAATCTGTCAGTGCAGCCAAGGAATATTTTGGATGCCATACTCAGCAGGCTGTAAGTGAACATTTATTTTTTAAAGTTTTTTTATCAGCATGCAGGACTATGAGAAATACTCTGGTATGTGAGTTTTCTGTTAGTTCCATTTCTTTCAAAACATTTGAGAATATCCTGATCGTCACATACATAGATCATCTTCAGGTTGGTTTGTCAGACTAGGGCATGTTACCTTCTCTTGATTGTCATGCAGCTGAACCGTACATGTTTCCCCAGTGTTTTGCCTTTATAGAGGTGGGAGCTTAGTGAAAAGCTGCTGCTGCAAACTAAAATGGACTGGAATTGTCTGTAATGGTATTCCTGCCTTGAACCTTCCAAAGCTTCCAGATCAGCTAGGTCTGTTTTAAAATAAATAAAATGCCGAGTGATTTCCTGTACTACTTGATGAGGCTCAGTTGAAAAAGGAATATTTTCAACGTATTGACTTAGAGGTGACTGTAAAGCGAGTGAAAGCAGCACTCAGGCATAATGCTGATGTGACTCACCGGAGTCCCCCTTCAGAAAGTGGTCTTTTTTGGGTAGCAGAAACATACAACATTCATTAGAAAGACACCCACAAAAACAAACCCTTGTTTCTCCTTCACCTAATGGTTTGCTTTTGTTTTTCAGGTGAGGGTATATGATCTTCTCCAGTATGAGCATGGACCTGATGATGTGTTGATCTTGGCAACAGATGGACTCTGGGATGTACTATTAAATGAAGAAGTGGCAGAAGCGGTCACTAATTTCCTGCCAAACTGTGACCCTGATGACCCCCACAGGTTTGTAATCTCTCCCTTTTATATTTCCTTAGCAAGGTGCTTTTCAGATTCAGACTGCTTGCCAGGAAAGTGTTTTGTTGCCTTTGCAGTGCTTCCACTGATCAATATTAGAAGCTTAAGCAGAAACAAATGCACATTCTGAAAAGCTTTATTCCAATTAGGTCCTTCATTAAGGAGAATGAGTTGCTTGAAAACTACCTCAGCAGTTTTGTAAAGTTGCCTTGACAGTTGCATTCCAAATTTGCTACATTAGTGAATAAAGCATTCAGTAATGCACTGCTACAGATATTAATCTCCAAGCTCCTGAAATGCTCTCTCATTTATTTGTTACTAAGAAGGGGCAGCCTCCCTCTTTTATTCCAGTTATGTATAGTGTGTTTTCCTGTTGCCACTGCTTGCTTTCCTTATGTTTAGCATTGATTTTCCTGAATTAATGCTTATTTGGCAATTAGACTGGTGAGTGGGAGTGGCTGCCGGGACCATATAACACCAGTTCTAAAGGATCTACATTGGCTCCCAGTATGTTTCCGAGCACAATTCAGAGTGTTGGTACTGACCTTTAATGACCTAAACGGCCATGGCTCTATATACCTGAAGCAGCATTTCCACCCACACCATTCAGGCCTAGCATGGAGATGCAGCTCTGAGGGCCTTCCGATGATTCCCTCACTGCAAGAAGTGAAGTTACAAGGAACCAGGCAAGAGAGCCTTCTCAGTGGTGTCCACCTTGTGGAACGCCCTCCCATCAGATATCAAACAGATAAACAACTACAGTGGTGCCTCGCAAGACGAAATTAATTCGTTCAGCAAGACTTTTTGTCTTGCGGAAATTTCGTCTTGCGAGGCACCGTTTCCCATAGGAACGCATTAAAATTTAATTAATGCGTTCCTATGGGGAAAAAAGTCCGGGGGCGCCGGTCGGAAGGGGCACCGGCCGGCACCGGCGCCGGTCGGGAGGGGCGCGGCTTACCTTTTGGCTCCGGTGGGGTGTTTTCTGCGTCGCGTCCGTCATTTTGGATCGACTGCGCATGTCTGAGTCGATCCAAAATGGCGGACGCGATGCAGAAAACACCCCACCGGAGCCAAAAGGTAAGCCCGCGCCCCTCCCGACCGGCACGGTGCCACGTTTTAAAGCTGCAGCAATCGCTGCAGCTTTAAAACGCGGTGCTGCGCCATCGCTAAAAAGGCTCACCTTTTGGCTCCGGTGGGGAGGGGTGTTTTCCGCGTCGCGTCCGCCATCTTGGATTGACTCAGACACGCGCTGTCGATCCAAAATGGCGGACGCGACGCGGAAAACACCCCTCCCCACCGGAGCCAAAGGGTAAGCCTTTTTAGCTACGGTGCCACGTTTTAAAGCTGCAGCGCTTGTTGCAGCCTTAAAACGCGGCGTCGCGTGGCTCCGGGGCGGCTTACGTGGTACCTCGCCAGACGAATTCGTCTGGCAAAGCACGGCCATAGACGAATTCGTCTCGCGAGTCAACAAAAAACTCGCAAAACCCTTTCGTTTTGCGAGTTTTTCGTTGTGCGAGGCATTCGTCTTGCGGGGTACCACTGTACATGGCTTGTAGAAGACATCTGAAGGCAGCCCTGTACTGTATAGGGAAATTTATAATGTTTGATGTTTTATTGCATTTTTATTTTCTGCTGAAAGCCAGCCAGTGTCTGGGGCAAACCAGTCAGATGGGAGACGCATAAATAATAGTAATAGTAATATAATTCAGTTCAATTCCCCCTCCATCTTTTTATTTTATTTTAAAGAATATGAAGATAATATGCTTTTACCTTGAAATACAGCAGTTCTACCATAAGTCTTTACACATTGTGGATCTTAGTGTCTGATATATATGTATATTTATCTGTTTTAATTGCTTTGTCCAGTAATGATGATCCCTAGGTTCTTCTGCTATTGACTGCAAATTTCTACAGGATTTCTCTCAGTTCCTTACTGAAAAGGAGAGAACATCCAGCAGACAATAAGAATCTTCCATACATGGTACAAAAGTATAACCAACCCCTGCCCATAAATTTGCCAGACATCTTTCTATTAAGACCCATGGTGCAAAGAGAAAGGTCTCTCAGCGATGAGATCCTGATGCAATTTGGCTTTCTGCATGGCTGATTGCATGAGTATGTTAGAGAAAGAGATCTGATCATGGGTCTCATTCATATATTAATCATTTTATTTGTATGCCACTTTTTCATAGTTAAAACCATGCTCAAGGCAGCTTACAACATGAAAAAATGTGCACAATTACAAATATAACAAAAGTAGTCATAAACAATAAATAAAACTCATCAAAAAGTAAACAAATGGAACATTTTCCACATACATCTAAAAAAATATCAACCACAACCCCTCTCCCAACTTATTTCTTAAGAACTTAGAAAACCACCTTCCATCACTGCCAGGCCACTGGTTCCTTTTGCTCACTGTTGTATACACTGGCAGCAGTTTTCCAGGGAGCCTTTGTATATCCGCCCTGGACATGTTGACCTCAAGAACCTAGGAGACCATTTGCACATGTAAAGGATGTGCTCTACTACTGCGCTATGCCCCTTCCTCAAACATCCTTACAAAAATTCTAAAGCTTGATAAAATAGTTATGATCTCCGATATGGAAAGGACTTTGGAAGAAGAAATGGTTAAGCCTCTTAATCTCTCAGGTTTACTGTTTTTGACTGCTGCAAGTTCTACCACTGTGCATAGATCTAATGTTGGGGCAGTGTTGACTGTTCCTAGCAACTGTGCTTGACATGTGCACCGTTACCCTTTCCTATCCAACTAAAAGGATGTTCACACTGCCAGGTTCTTCCACATGATCAGTATCTTTCCTGTGCATTGTAAAACAACCTGTATTGCAGCCTTCCCCATCTTAGTGCCATCCACATGTTCTGGAATATAACTCCTATCCTCCTTGAACATTGGCCATGCTGCTTGAGGCTGATGGATGGTGTGCTCTCCAGGTGTTCTGGATGACTGGGTTGGAAAAAGACAGCCATACAAGCAGAGGGCTGGCAGGCTTCTCCGTTTGGACTGTTCTGTAAAATAGAAACACAAATCCTGCACTTCAAATCTTATACTTTTTGAGGGGATATATGGAATGCTTTCTTTGCCCAGCAAGTAATAAACCTTTACTATTATACATCATCTATAATCTGTGACTATTTCTTCTTCATGCAGGTACACATTAGCAGCTCAGGATTTGGTAATGCGAGCCAGAGGAGTGCTGAAAGACAGAGGCTGGAGGATATCCAATGACAGACTGGGCTCAGGAGATGACATTTCTGTCTTCGTCATTCCTTTAATACATGGAAACAGAGTCTTGTAAAACAAGCACGAATACTGGTAATAGGAAAGGGTTTTTTGGGGGTTTTTTTTTACACAGTAAGAACCTCTGGAAAAGGCAGGCTATCAAGAAAAGAGATCAAGTTTAACTTTAAAATTATGTACTAAGCTTGGTTAGACTGGGATATTTCTACGTGAAACATAGACGCTGAATTGCAATGATTTAAAGGCATCTCCTAGAAACTGCAGCTTCCCTGTGGGGTTTTGTTTTTTGTGTGCGTGCATATCAGGACCAGGACTTTAATGCTGCTAGTATATTAGTGATTTATTTTTAATGTCCCTCCTGGTGAGGACCCTAGTGTAACCTGATAGAATATTTTTCTTTCCCAGTTTAATGTAGCCAGAAATAACACATGAGATGCAAATTGGGAAAGCTATTGTTAACATTGGTAATGTAGCCCATTTCCTCCATTATTAATTGACTAGCTAACTTTGCTTTTGAGCAAATTTAAGCTGTAAGTTATTAAGGTGAACAAAACCTGACACGACAGTTAATTTTTTTTTGTTCAAATCCTGTTAGTTTCAGTGGGTAATTTCAAAAAGATGAGTTTTATTTATGTCAATAAATCAAGCTTTTCCTTTTCTACCATCATAAATACTTTGGAACCTCACAGTTACCCAACCTTTTGAAGCCAACCTTTTCTCTTGACATGGTCTAATCTACACTTCCTGTTAGCACACTTGCCTAAGAGAATAGGGAAAGCTGTTTGGCTGGGAAATGTGTTCCTTATTGTCAAGATTTTTGTATTTATAACTATGATGTAGCAGACTGGGAGAATTCTTGATTTAGAAAGATTTCCCCAGAAATCACCATTCCTTTGGCACCACACGTTTTCATTCATTGAATGCTTTTGTCTCCTCTAATTTATATCCTGTTGAAAGGATCGTTATATACGTACTGTTTAATTTATTGTACTTGGTAATTTTTTTGTCTTTTGATTTCTCTCTTATTAACTATGTAAGGCTGGTATGTTTCAGAAGTCTCCTCCAGAACAGTAGCGTTTCATCTTTTTTTTCCAATGCCCTTTCAAGCATCAATTTTGTTTATTGCTTCTCTGATATTGCAAGGGCCAGTACACATTGCTAATCCAAAAGGTGGAGGGAGGAGCCATTGCAGAGTGATAAGACTCATCAGTTTGTTTGACATTCTGTACCTAGGCTTTTGAATATTAACATAGCATCAGAATAGAAACTTAAGGTTTTACATTTACCTGTACAACCACACATTTTATGTATTCTAGGATGAGAAACATATCCTTGTGGTGTTTTTATTTATTTTTTAACCCCAGTAGTTTTAGGTAGCTGAGAGCAAATGAGTTGACAGTGATAGTGGGCGGTTGATGAGCAATCTCAGAAATGTTAAGTTTTTTTCTGAAGAGAAGCTACCAACATAGCAAGGGGATGGTACCACATGTTCCCATAAGTCTTTCTGTGTTTATATTCTGCCCCCCCAATACTCTTAATAGAATTAGCCTGGAAATAATTATTTGCTTAAACAAGGTATTGTACATTTCTGTTGCAAGTAGGCATTTTATTAATGCTACTATAGTCAACTTTGCATTCCACCCTTGCACCAGATGTTAAGTTGTTTCAATATGCTGCTGCAGCACCAAATAAGTTTCAATCTGCAACTGAATAGTTCAGAAAAGTACTAGTTCTGACATTAAGTAAATCTGCTTGCAATAATGTTTTTCTGATATCATAAAATCTGAAATTTCATGAAAAGTAGATTTTCATAATGCAGTTTTTTCACAAATCAGCAATACTTCTCAAATTCATTCTCAATAAAGTACCTCATTTTTCCAATCATATGTTCAAATTAGGTGGACACATTTTGCCTAAAAAACTGATAGTGTAGCCCTTCCACACAGCCTTTCTGTTTTTTCAGTTCAGGCAATATCATTTTTCTGGGTCATCAGGTCATCATTTGCTTTCAATCTCATGATGAGAGACATTCTTAAGCAGCAAACATTTCATTTGTAGAATGTTACTATTAATGTAACAACACTTTCTAACACAATATATACACCCTGGGTAAGATTTACAGGTGTTACTGTCTTCATTCTGTTTGTATACTTTTGCACAGAACTTGAACACATTTCCCACTTCCAGTGCCATATGTGAAAAGAACGTATTTAGTGGCAAACAATCCCATTGGACCAACCAAAATAAAACGTTTGCCAGTGCAGGAAAACTTGAGATTGGATTTTCATTTTGACTCATAAGAACACGCTACATATGATAGTAACCTAGGTTGCAGCTCCAGAAAACACCTGTACATCAAACTAGTTCAGAATGACCAGCAGTTCTAGGTGCATCCAATTCTTCCTAGAATATTATCTAGACTGCTACATTTTACCATGTCATGAAAAAATGATAATTTTTGAAACATTTAAATGAATCATTAATTATCAGTGTTGCACATCTACGATACTTCATCCAGATCTGGTGATACAATTTCAAATGCTGCTTAATTTGAATAGTATGCAATAAATATATATCAGTAGTAACATCATTAAGAGTAATCCTGGAAATGGCCACTTTGTTTTTAAGAGAGGCAGCAGTGAAACGCTTACCGGTAAATCAAAGTAGCGAAAAACACAAACTTGTTCAAGATATACTGTTAGGACTGAATCAATAACCCAAATTGCACCATTCCTTTCAAAGGCTTTGCTTAAGTAATCCTGTATTTGCTACTGAGCAATTCCCAGAGACCAAAGCTAAACTCTGGATTGTTAAATAAAATTTGTGTTTAATTAAAACTAAACAAACTCTTTCAATTCATTTAGAAATTAAGTCAACTTACTCTGAACTTTTACTTGCCCCCATCTTTATAAGATACACTCAGTAATGGTTTTCACCAACTTAGAGCTGTATAGAACATTTAGATTGTTTTAATCTTTTCAAAATAGCAATGCACTATCTAGATGAATACATTTTATGAGAGCCAGTAGACAGGATTCAGAAAGAAGTGAGTGGCAACCCCTACTCCCCTTAAAAGCCTCCTCTCACTGCTGGAAACTCTCCAGACTGACATCCTATAAACTTTAAGGCAACTTTTGGAACTGTTACTTTTGCTTCTGTGGGTAAGCAAGTGTTTTCTGCTCATGCATTCAGTAAGGGATGGATCTTGCCCATGCACTTTATTATTGGGCTGCAGCACAGGACATTTGCCAAGCCTAGCTGAGAGCTATGCAAACTGGACAGCAAAATTTCATTCACACTTCAATAACTGAATTCCAGGTGTGTAGTAATACTGTTTTTTTGTTTTAAAAAGAAATTGCAATATGGAATTTAGTATTGTCTAGAAATAATTCACTTTGCTGCTGCTGTTGCGTCAACAGTTGTATAATCCAAGACAAGGTTGAAAATCATGCTTAAAAAGTAAACAGGTTACATATATCTTAAAGGTGAAATGTTACTGGAAATTAAGGTTATAGCTTGGGAAAGTGGTGAGTTGGAAAATCGTCACTGGGCCACCATCAATTTCAACAGCGTTGGTAACAGTGTTGGAAATTATTAGAATAACTTGCCTAAAGAAAATGGCGAAAACTCAGTCTTTCATACCATCTCACGTAGGCCAGAACTAGAAGAGCTTTTAGGCAAATAAAAATTGATAGAGATAAGAGAGGAAATTCACTTGTCTTATGGAGCTGCTACAGCCACATGATCAATGTTTGCTATCTGATTGTAAATATTCAATGATAACATTGTCCAAAGTTGCAGATCAGCACTACAGAAATTGCCTGAGACACATTTTATTAGATCACTTAGCTTATCTACTCTTTCCTTCTCCCCCGATTTTAAAACATTCTAGAACAACCTCCTGATTCTGCCTGCCCTTTCCAGTTCATACAATTCAAGGGAAATTCCTTTTTCCAGTAAATATCTGACAGCTGTAACTCATGTCTAACAGATGTCTAACTAATTCCTAATCGTAATTTACCAATATTATTCTATTTTTATCAAATAATCAAAGAGTTCTTTTTCAGTACTTGCCCTATGTTCATAAAGAGAGTTGCAGCACCAATTTTAAAACTAGCAGTCCAGGATACTTATTCTATAAGTACTTCTAAAAGTGACATGTTGAAATAAAATATTTTGTAGGTTGTTGCTTGAACTTTAGAGGTACTTGTCTTTCATATAGCACAATCCTACTAAATTTCTTTTAGTTTTCTTGCCCTTTGCTTAATGCACTCTTGCAGTTTTGTATCTTATGTTGTGAGTTATGTGAAAATTGCACACATGTAATTTTTCTTTCCTGTCGTATGAAGATGACATAGACAGTGGCCAAATACCTCTTCAATCATTCTGCCAAATTCTACCTACATTATACTTGAAGGAGGCTTCTCCCTGTCAACCTCCACTTTACTTTGATGTTCCATTGTAGTTCATTTTAATTTTGCCATTTTCTTCCTTTATTGGCACAGTGACTATAAGCAAGGAATGTACTATATTCTGGGCTCAGCATTCCAAACAATGAAAAGAGTCTTCTGGATAAAAATTGTTTGGATCAATGTACCGGTACTTAAGCGTTGTGACTGTGAAATGTCAAAACTTTTTTTGTAACCCGAGAACAAAAATGTTTAGTAAAGGGATATATTTTATGTGTTTTGAAACTTTTAAGTGCAGTGAAATAAGGAAGCTGGAAAAATGTATGCACAACAAAGTTTTAAAATGATATTGTAAAAAATAAATAAATATAAAAACTTATTTTGGGTAGTATTGCTGTGAGCTTCTTTTCTGGGGAATATAGCTGGTGAATGTGGTCAGTGAAAATATGATATAGTCTACAATTCCCCATCCTTCAGCTTTCTTTTGAGCTGTCTCAGCCAAACTATAGTTGCATAGGTGCATACTGCACCTTCTTTTAAAATTTTCCCATGTGTTAAGTTCTCTTGCAGTGCATGTTCAAGCACTCAGCTATCAATTCTGCTTGCTGAAAGAACAAAATGGGAATAAGCAGAGAAGAAAATTGATGTAAGTAAAATCACCCAACTGAATTCCAGAGCAAATGCCCAGTTGGTTTAGATTTTTGTATGATTTGGGTCAGTGGAGTGCTGCTTGTAAAATTCCACAGAAGCACATAATAAGTGAACAGCTGTTGTTGCTACATATGGACAAAATTACTTTTAAAAAGTTTACTGTTACTGTCAAGTGAATAATATGTGAACTAGCATTTTATAGTTTTTATAGTATTTTAATTGCTTTTCAGTAATTAGACAGAAGTTAGAAGATAAATGCTTGCTTAATAATAAAACTTGGAGAAAGCTGTAATGCATGTTTCTGAAGTTTGGCTGGTGACAAACTCCATAACTCACAGCTAGCAATGAATTCTGTTCTGCAAGTGTATTATAAATACTGGCAGATATCAGGGAGAGCTTTAAAAGGATTCTGTGTTTCTAAATAATTGAAAGGATATTAAAAATGGTTTAGACACATCAAACAATACCAAGAAGCTTAAAAACTTTAGTTTTGTATAATGCTGAGACAACAAAGGGAAGTGGGAATATTTTAGCTCCATGTGCAAGGCTTTAAGCTGATGAGGAAGGGGTGGCTTAGCTACAAGGGAGAGGGATGAGAGAAAAAGATAACAGCAAAGGGTTAGCCAGTGCTCTCCTTTCCAGTGTGTATAGTAACAGGGGCTTCAGCAGGGCCCTCTTCTTATAACTTTCACTCAGATAAACAGTGATTTGCCTGTGCAGTGAAGTGAGCAGATGGGTTGCATAATAAGGGGAAAGCTCTTCTAAGCTTGGTTGATGGTCCAGCTGGAGGGGGGGGGACACTTAACTATAGCCCATGGAAGAATCAAGGTGAGATGTATAATGTATGATGGAGGTTCTCCGTATTGGAGGCTTTGCTGGGGCCAGATAGCAATTTCCAAAGGTTAGATTTACCCTTGTTACCTATTCATAAACATTCTGTTTCAGGAGAATCCACCGTTGATTACAGAATCATATTGCAGGTTGTCCGAGTTTATTTTAAAAGCAGTTTCTTGAGCAAGGCAACCATAGTTCTTTCTCTTTCTTTTAAAAATAATCTTATAACATACGGAGCCCTGTTTTCCTGTGAAGGCATTGGTTGAATATATAGGATAAATATTTCTCTTTGATATCGTTGTTTGTACTTGCAAATATTTCATAATAGGCACTACTGTTTGTTTTGAGAATTAGTTCCTAATATGTGGCACAGTTCTTTGAATTCAACATACACACATATTTGGAGATGGCATTGCTGATGCTGGCATAATATGTTTAGTATAGATTTATGAGGTACCCAAGACTGAGAATGGACTAGGGAAGGAAGCTAGGTTTCCCCATTGTTTTATTTTATTTTTTTAAACCAATAGGGAATAGACAGACCAAGCTATAATAAAATTGGTATTATTACATGTATCCAATATATCCTCCAGCTTCATCCCTCTTAGTATAAATTGCCATTCTCATTCTGACAGCTTGGATATTCTTCACCATAGTGGCAATTATGTGATGTAATTATGTGATGAAAAAAATGTGATGTAGTATCACAGTCTGACGCGCTTCTATATTGTCCAATCTTCTTTCAATAGCAGTTAGCCTGTCTGCATCTTGATGCTCAGCTGGATCGCCTTGCTTTCCAGAAGGGCAACAATCCTCAGCAGCAGGTTCATTCATCATCCTTTGAGATAGAGCATATGCCATAATGCTCTGAATAGATGCACAAAAATAGAGAAATCCAGATACAGTGGTACCTCGCTAGACGAATGCCTCGCTAGATGAAAGGCATTCGCTAGCGAAAGGGTGCTTCGCAAGATGAAGTTTCCTATGGCTGCGACTCGCAAAACGAAAACGTTTTGCGGGTTTCCCCCCCCGTAAAGCGGCGCTTCCTCCGACCGTGCTTTGAAAGACGAAATTTCCGCTATACGATAGCACTCGTGGAACGAATTAATTTCGTCTTGCGAGGCACCACTGTAAATATGTATAGATACGGTTTTAAAGAAATTGAAGGCTATTGGTTAGTCTCCCCCATTGTTTTAATTTTACAGGATCAAAATTATTTAACACTCCTCTGGATAACAAACTGAAAATTAACATTTGTTGAAGAAGTAAATCCCTAAAGTGTATGCAACAATAAAAAATATGGTATGTAAAATGCACTACTCCCCAGCCTTTTCTAGCAATTGTTCTAACAGCACAAGCATTTCAGCTTGCCAGACAAAATGACACCCCCCCAATTTGTTGGAATGATGCTATCTCGGAAACGGCGAACTCCAAGACCCCTGAGCATCTCCCAGAAGGCCCCCTCTGGAATGGCATGTCCCCTCACTCCAGAGCATAGCTGTCAACCTTCCCTTTTTTGTGCGAAATTCCCCTATCAGTACTATACTACATAGACTATAGTACTGATAGGGGAATTTCCCGCAAAAAAGGGAAGGTTGACAGCTATGCTCCAGAGTGCCTTTCACTGTGACACTTCTCTTATGAAAAGTGCACACAAGTCTTCTAGCATCACGCAGCAAGAAGACAGAAACATCCATAGATCTAAACTATGTTTATTTACATTCTATATACAGAGAATCCATTTCCACATCTGTGTTCTCCAAGCTCTGGCAGAACAAGACTGCACACAGCAGAAGTGAAAGTACATCACATTACAATAACACTCTCAGACGGAAGAGATAAGACAGTCTCACACTCTCTCAGACAACTCATGTGATTTAAACTAATCACACTAGCCAAGCTGACGCAGCAGAGACTACACAAAATCCTAACACAATCTTCCCCCTGGGTGGTGGTGGTCTCTTGACCCCAGCCAACTGCGAGGATAGCATAGAGGGAAAGCCCAGTTGTGCTATCATAAAAGTAAAAAGGTAAAGGACCCCTGGACTGTTCAGTCCAGTCAAAGACAACTATGGGGTTGCGGCGCTCATCTTACTTTCAGGCCGAGGGAGCCAGCGTTTGTCCACAGACAGCTTTCCAGGTCATGTGGACAGCATGACTAAACCGCTTCTGACACAACAGAACACTGTGACGGAAACCAAAGTGCACGGAAACGCTGTTCACCTTCCTGCCGCAGCAGTACCTATTTATCTACTTCAGGGGTCAGCAACCTTTTTCAGCCGTGGGCTGGTCCACTGTGCCTCAGACCTTGTGGTGAGCCGGACTATATTTTTTTTGGGGGGGGGGGAGGGAAATGAACGAATTCCTATGCCCCACAAATAACCCAGAGAGGCATTTTAAATAAAAGGACACATTCTACTCCTGTAAAAACATGCTGATTCCCAGACTGTATGTGGGCCGGACTGAGAAGGTGATTGGGCCACATCCGGCCCACGGGCCTTAGGTTGCCTACCCTGATCTACTTGCACTGGTATGCTTTTGAACTGCTAAGTTGGCAGGAGCTGGGACAGAGCAACGGGAGCTCACGCCGTCGCAGGGATTCAAACTGCCAACCATCTGATCAGCGATCATAAGTTGTATGGGCTTCTGCTAGCAGGACTTGTTACTTGATTCCAGACCTAAGGCCTTAATGAGATAGACCTGTGGGTTGTAGTTAACACTGTACAGCAGAATTCCATTTGTGTACCAGTGTTTCCCCTTCCTCTCCTCCCATGTGTCCCAAAATCTGCTCCAGAGGACCCTTCAACCCTCTGGTGCAGATGTTGAGGATGCATGGGGAACCACATGGAGAAGGGGAAAGTCAATTCATGCAAGTGGAAAGTCTCTTGCTTGAGCAGAACAGCAGAGTTGTATACAACCCATTGCTTCTCAACTGTTTCAAATGGGAGCCATTTGTAAACTTAGCCTTGCAGGGACCACCTATAAACTAACTTCACTTTTCAAGTTCTACTTTCACCCTCCATAACAGAAAGTGCAAGAATATTACACCAGTAATCAGAATTTCACACCAGTAGTAGCAAGTATACACTTCATTTTAACCTCAATATAGGAATATATAGGCAGAATACATTTGAATAGAATTGAAGTATGACATAAAGGGAGAAACAATTGTGCTGGTTTAGATGTTATGAGGAAGAGGCACATGGATGGCAGCAGCTAGGTATTTGGCTCTAGCTAAACCCTAATATGGTTACTCTTCCAGACCTTTTTAATATATTTGTAATTTTACCATGGGACCAGAAAATGAAGAGCCACAACTTTCCTTTCTAAAGCATAATACTGCTTTTTATACTTTGTCCATGAATTTCTTATAAACTATCACCATTTAAAAGACATTTTAAGGATGTTCCTTGTGCATTACCTTTTGTTGCTCACATGAAGTTTGAAATAGAAACCTGCGTGTGCGTTTTCCTATTGCGAAATAGGCAGCAATTTTAAAGTGAGAAAAATGGCATGAGTGGCGCCACCATTCTATTTCAAAATAATTTCTAATAATAATTAAGGGTAATTACATATTAGCAAAGCAATGACTTGTTTCAAAATCAGTGGCACAGTTGATTTTCTTTGGAGAGCTCAATTGCCCAGGCCTGCCTTATCCCTTTGTCCCCCACTATCTTGTTCAATAATCATTCTTCTTCATGCAAATGTAGATGGAGTGAACAGGGAAAGGTTAAAATGGAAGCAGGCTATCTTTCATCAACATTGTAATTTTACTGCTTGGCTTGGTGCCAAATACTCGCTGCAGTCACTAGCTGCCATTCCAACATGAGTGAAAGGATCTTTAATAAGAGTGTAAATAAAAGCCTGGCTGAGAAATGAGTTTTCCATCCCAGCAATCACTGGCCTAACCTCTGCCGTAAATAGTCTTTCAGAGCAGCACAGATGGAATACCTGCACCTGGGGATCAAGGCAATCTCTGAGCAGTGCAATTTAAGCAGCTGGGTACAATCGAAACATGAATTAGCTGGGATAGGCTGAAGAATTCCATTTTATATATATATTATGTAGAAACAAATAGTTCACTATAAATTTCCCAATCACAATGGAGTTGCTTTTTTAAAGCTATTTCTTTCTTGGAAGGGGCAGATAACTACAGCTATTGAATTAACCCAGGAGAATTTCTCTTAAGATGGTATAACAATAGGTATTTAATTTATGATTATTGATTCAATAGTGTGAAAGTGATTTATCTGATAACAGCAGCGGTAGCAACGGCACCACAAGAACGATAGGTCATTCTAGGTTTTATGTGTCTGAGTGGCTTTATTAATTCTGAACTACTGAGTCAGATGTACTTGGCAACTGAACCCTCAATACTTTTTAAAGCCCTTTATAACACCATTGGTAACAATTTATTGTACTGATCAAGTGTTGCTGTGTAGTGGAGTGACAGCAAGTGTATGTCAGAACTACTGGTAGTAACATTTTGTTGTTGTTGCTCAGTAGGACAGTCTTTTAAAAAACAAAATCATGTGCTATTAAAGCCCCATGACATTCTACTGGTTGTAAAAGGAGACAGCATTACGCAATCTGTGCTAGGGTCTATATTATATTGGAATAAAGCTAAAGATATAGCTGAAACGTTTTGGCACATAACAAAATCTCAAGCTGCATGACTTGGTACCAATGTGAACAGTGGGCATTATGCTAAGTGATTTCATGAGTATTAAAGTGGCATGCCTACATAGAAGAGTGATAGCAATAAATAGGCATACAAAGATGACAATATGGACCAGCACAACAACCACGTTCATTGGACTAGTTTAAAAATGGCAAGCTGCCAGTGACAGCATTAAATGTAAATGATATCTCTTTCAATTAAGTTGCTATTTAGTAGTGGTGCATCAATGCACAATCACATTCTCTTCCTTAATCTTCTTAGATTTTAGTCTAGTCTAAAGAACAGTTTAATTTGTATAAAGGCTTTTTATTTTTATGCACATACATAACATTTAAGGCTACTGATACAGGAACAAATGAATTACACTGCTTTCTTTCCTATGGCCTCTATTGCATACACAAGAAGAATGAGTGTAACAGCATGTAAAATCGTCACATTCCATTCTGTTATCTTCTATACAACTATGTCACGGCACAACTCATGGAATAACCTTCCATAAACGCCAATGTGTAGTTCATAAATTAATATTTGCCTCCTATTGAATTGCAGCCAAAAGGCATTGCAATGTGCAGTCCACTTGAATGAAGATGTGTTCTATAAAAGGCAAACAATGACTGCATCAATCTCCCTTAGAAGGAGTTGGATAATAAATATATCTTCCCTTCCCATAATCTATAAACATTAAAAACAATTCAGCTCCAGCCATGGGTAATAAGTTTTATATAATTGTTAGTTGTGCCAAACATTTATAAGCAAACTTTGCACATTAAAAGGTGTATCCAGAAAAATTAAATAGGTCTTAGGGTGTTTCTGCCAAGGAGCCAGATCTAGTTAGGAGGATACAAAGAATGAGCACTTGTAAGAGTTTCTTAAGTGGCACAACTCTCATGCCTCCATGGCAGAAGTTTTCAATCTTTTTGAGTCCATGGCTTTCTTAACCAACTACATTCTTTCTACAGCACCCCTGTGGGGAATCTGGAGTCCAGTTATGTCACCCCTTGCCTGCAGAGCTGGTAGCTTCTCACCCTTTTCCAAACACCCTCCCTCAGCCTCATCTCCTCTCCCCTCACCTTAGGAGTTGGTCTGGGCAGCCACGGGCCCTGTTCTCTGAGCTGCCCCACCCCCACCCCAGAGAGGTGCCTCCTCACACTGCCCACAGGGGCCTGGAAAGCACCCCATGGCCAGCCCCAGAGGCACCATTTGCCTGGAGAGCTTGTAGCCAGGGCTGCTGCAACAAACAGCCGTTTGAATCCTGGAAGCTAGTTTAAGGGTGCTGAGAATTTTTAGCTCTGTGAGGGGTGAACTACAGGTCCCAGATTCTTTGGGGGAAATCATATGCTTCAAATGTATGGTATGATCCCAGCCATTATTTGCCTGCCATAACCACAGCTAGTCTTTAGGAACTTGGCCAAGACTAGCTCTTTCTACCATAATAAAAAAAATAAAAAATTCCTTCCAGTAGCACCTTAGAGACCAACCAAGTTTGCTATTGGTATGAGCTTTCGTGTGCTCATACCGATAACAAACTTAGTTGGTCTCTAAGGTACTACTAGAAGGAATTTTTCAATTTTTTTCCGACTACGGCAGACCAACACGGCTACCTACCTGTAACTAAATCTTTCTACCAGGTGTTGGAAAAGTAGATTTACTTCATTGTTCTCTGTGGCTGTGGTTATTTTAAATCTTGTATTATATATAATTTATTATTATAGTTTTATTTTGTAGTAAGCACTTTCTTAACAAGTTACAGGAAGGTGATGTATACAAAATCATATAATTGCATCCAACTTTTTAGCCCCACTGACAATTTTGAAGAAGTGCCAACAAGAGCCATTCCAGAACACTGATGAATATTCAAATATTCAAGCATTCTCTTCCCGTTCATGAGATGGAATAATCTGAAGAATGTACTATGCAGCATTTCTGAATGGTTTGGCTTCATGGTAAACTCTGTGAAAGACAGGCAGGATATGATATACTTTAATAAATGGGTAAAGACTCACTATACTAGTTACAATATTTTCCGCTTCATAGGGCGCACCGGACCATAGGGTGCACCTCGTTTTTCGAGGAAGAAACAAGAATTTTTTTTTCTGGTTTTCCTCCTCTAAAAGCCGTTTTTTTTTTAGGATCAGCTCAAATTTGTGCAGCTTTTTTTGCAAAGGGAAAAGCCCTGTTTTTTTTGAGGATCAGCTCAAATTTGTGCAGCTTTTTTTTACAAAGGGAAAAGCCCTGGTATTTTTTAGGATCAGCTCAAAGTTTTGCAGCTTTTTTGCAAAGGGAAAAGCCCTGGTATTTTTTTTAGGATCAGCTCAGATTTGTGCAGCTTTTTTGCAAAGGGGGAAAAGAAAAGAGGAAAAGCCGTTTTTATGGGGTTCAACTCACATTTCTACAGCTTCTTAAGGAAAGGGAGCCGTTTCTACAGTTTCCAAACAGATAATCTAATCAGCCAGTCACATGTCGCTGGGGAAAGAAACAACCTCCCTCTGCAGCACATTCAACAATGGAGGCCTGGGCAAGGGAGCAGGGCTGAAAGGGAGCCGGGTACTCTTATCTCTCTCCCAATCTCTTGCTGATCAGCTGTTGAGCGGGGTCCTTTCAACACCCCCTTTCTCTTTGTAAAATAAAAAGCACGATCCTCTTTTGGCCCCTGGGCAATTCGGCTCCAGGGACCACCATTCGCTCCATAAGACGCACAGATATTTCCCCTTACCTTTTAGGAGGAAAAAAAGTGTGTCTTATGGAGCGAAAAATACGGTAAATCTATGTCTACAACTCAGTATTTTCCACAAGTACTCAAAACTTTGCTCTCGAGCCATGCAGATTTCACAAATTTTAAGTTACTAAAAAAAACTTGGAATAGTGTAGGGAAATGTAACATTTAACAGCACCTTCAGCACCAATTATGTTCTTAACTACACCTACATGTAATAGCTGCTCACTTTAAACCCATCCTGTGTAAGAGTTCTACTAGCCCATCCCACTTTCCTAAAATGCCCTCTAAAATAATTAGCCTGAAGGGAATGGAATGCAATTTTAATACAATAGCTTGAATAAAGGCTTAGTTAGTAGAAAGCTATTTTGTTCATGGAAGTGGTTCCCAACTTAGTAGTGAGAAAAGTGAACCCAAGTACTAAGTTTTTCTGTAACGCTGTTTTTAAGGTCAGTCTGTGTCTTCCTTTTTCAACATATTTCTCATACCCTGACAGAGTGGCACATAAAGAAAGTCTTCTGGTAGCTTCTGCAAAAGTTCACAGAACAGGACTAATACATTTTCTCATCCTTCTCAGGTCTCTGGATTTAAGCCCTTATTTCTGCTTCAATAAGATCAATGTAATACTGAACTCAGCCCCAGGCATTAATGCCTTATCTACTGATACCAATGAAATACAACTGCAAATACCCGAAAAGGTTATTTATAGGCAAAACTCACGAGAAAGAAAAGCTCCCATTCAATTAATTTAATGAATTTTAAATTGTGTCTAGTTCCATGCAGTTATGTTGCTTTTGTGCATATATCTTTAAAAAGCAGTGCCAGCTGTATAACTGCTAGGATTAAATTATAGAACTGTGCTGTCTTGCTAGTGGTAGGGGTCATATTGGAATGATGGGCACTAGTCTGAAAAATAGAAGAGCAACTGATGACTTAGCTATGGGAAAGATATCTACTTAAGAGCAAAACATACCATATTTTTTGCTCCATAAGACGCACTTTTTTCCTCCTAAAAAGTAAGGGGAAATACCTGTGCGTCTTATGGAGCGAATGGTGGTCCCTGGAGCTGAATTGCCCAGGGGCCAAAAGCAAATTGTGCTTTTCATTTTACAAAGAGAAAAGGGAGTGTTGAAAGGACCCGCTCAGCAGCTGATCAGCAAGAGATCGGGAGAGAGATAAGAGTCCCCTGCTCCCTTTCAGCCCCGCCCTCCTTTGTTGAATGTGCTGCAGAGGGAGGTTGTTTGTTTCCCCAGGACATGTGACTGGCTGATTAGATTATCTGTCTGAAAACAGTAGAAATGGCTCCCTTTCCTTAGGATTTTTCAGAAATGTGAGTTAAACCCCATAAAAATGGGGCTTTTCCTCTTTGCTTTCCCCCCTTTGCAAAAGGAGCTTTGCTTTTCCCCCTTTGCAAAAAAAGCTGCAAAACCTTTAGCTGATCCTCAAAAAAGGCCTTTTCCCTTTGCAAAAAAAGCTGCAAAACTTTTAGCTGATTCTCAAAAAAGGCCTTTTGCCTTTGCAAAAACAGCAGCAAAACCTTTAGCTGATCCTCCAAAAAAACAACAACCCCAAAACCCCAGGGCTTTTAGAGGAGGAAAACCAGAAAAATATTTTTTTTCCTTGTTTCCTCCTCTAAAAATGAGGTGCGCCCTATGGTCCGGAGCGTCCTATGGAGCGAAAAATACGGTAAATTGCTCCAATTATTCAATGCTTTGTAAATTGCAGAACTAACTATATTCTTCCCAACCCTGGAACTAGGGAGGGGAAGAAAATTGTACTCAATATATATCTACCTATGTATGCACACATACAGAGAAGAGTTACTTGCAACCCACAAACTGCTTTTACAGTGAATTCTACCCTATTTTTTGTATACTACACTAATGGAATAAATCTTGTTGAGAAGTGCTGAGCATTTTGCAGAATTCACTAGCAGCTGAAATGAAAACATTACTCCTAAAGCTATGTAGGCTAAAGTTCATGAAGGGTTGCACCCAGAGAAATTAATGAACACGACCAACTTAGGTCAATAATTCCAATGGGTCTGCTCTGAGTAGAACTTAGTTGGATACAACCAAAGTTCTCTCTTACTTGGTGTACCCACATGCAATTATGTGCTTCAAACTGTATTACAAAGACATTTTGAACTTGGATGAGTAAATGTGCATCACAGTTCCCTGTTGTGTGCAAAAATCTGATTGGTTTCCTAACTGATGATGCTGAAACTTTTAAAATTTAAAAAGCAATTTCATCTGAAGTACAATCCTGACCTCATGTTATCATCTACAAGGAATTTTTTTTTGCACATTTTCAAAAATCCTACATTCACTCCCCATTCTTACGGAATACTGTTGTCAGCTGTCATATCATTCCAACAATACTACTGAGAGGATGAATATGGTCAGAATTTTTTTCCTGAGGTTTCATAAAATTATTCAATGTAGAAATGTTTGTGTTTAATGAATCTTTAAAAAAATTAATCAGAAAGTTTCCTTGTGTATTCCTGAAAGTACTTTTTTAAGTGTTCTAGATCCAAGTTTATGCTACATATTTTAGATAAAGTGAAAAATAACACGTCTGCCACAAAGGGTACATTTCCCCATTACTGCTCTGACTTGTGTCCTCAATTTATTTTTTCATCAAATCTTTTTTAACAGGCCACCCTACCTTACAGCTTTCTAAGTTTCAGGTGTTATTTTAAACAAAGAAACTCACTGGAGCTCATCATACAGCACCAAAGATATCAAATAAAGATAAATGTGTTTTATTATATAAGGAAGCTTTTCAAATTAACTAGTATTCCTATCTTTTCATGATTTAGCCATACAAAGTTTGAAGAAGAAAAAAGAAATCCAACACCTAACTAATAAAGCATACAACACAGAGAGAATGTTGCTCACAAAACTAAGTACTGAACAATGAACCTTTACAAGTAAAGAACCTATTGTTTTCCAATCTATAGCTCAGTATATTCATTTCAGCAAGGACAAACTGTAGTTTAATTAATGAGATTTTATATTGTGATCATACTAGTTTGTGTTTCATACTAGTGTTAAAAAGCCTTTAAGATATTTTATCCACAGTTCTTTCGCCAATTATTTTTAATTTTGTCATCTAATAATAGTGCAATTTGGGTAAATTGAGTTATATCCAACATGAATCATACTCAAAAGTAGGTCCTCTGAAATCAATTGTCTTAAGTCATTGATTTTAATGAATCTACTCTGAGCAGGACTAATGCTGGGTGTCACTATTTCACTTTACTTTTTATCCTAAGGTTTTAAAATATGGAGATATTGGAATTCATGAAACATTAAGTGCCTCTATACTTAATTAAATATTAGTTAAAAGATACACTGGAGGGGGAACAAACTAGTTAGGAAGCTATGCACTTACCTGGGAATAAGTCCCATTATACTCAATGGGACTCTGAGTAGACATGTGTAGATTTGCACTGTTAATCAATTCTAAAGCTGAAGACTAATTTATAGCATCTGTCATTAGGAAGGCATGTGACGTTATGTATCATTCTTACTAAATATTAGGTATTGATATCATTGTCTTATTCAATGCAACTGTTTTTCAGTATTTTATATGCAGTGCAGAATAAATGTACAGTCATTAAAATTTATGAAAACATCATAAATGGTGTTTTATTGATGTCATTTCCATAAGCAGAATTCAAACAGTAATTGCCACTCATTATGTCCTAACTCATCAGCCCAGCAACACAATCTAAACATATGTCCTTGCTGGTGTAATACAAGTATCAAAATTTCACTATAAAGATGTAAGTGCCCATCTAAAGATTTAAAGAGATTTGTCGTATGAGATGCTGTCTATTCACCACATGCAAGACGTACAACACATTTTAGCTCTCCACGGATACGTAATAGATAACAACAAACAGGCATGTTCTTTAGCCAAACTAATAATCTGAATAGTACAGTATCTGTCAGGAGGTCACTAAGGAATACAACATGCAAAACCGACATAAATACTGTGCATTTCAAAATTCAGACATTTTCTGAGGAAATAAAAAGCTGGAAAATGCAACATTTCAGTTGTGCGAAGCCAAGCTCTGCAAAGCCATATACTGAGAGGCATTAAACACACGCACGCACACAGAAACGGCAAATGCAAGCTTGGTTCTGTTGCCCACCCCTCCTTCCGTACGCAAGTAATCCCTGGGAAAACAAAGGGGATTCCCATTGTCATTGTCTTCATCTGCAGCTGATCATCACCAGCACTAGCAAGGCAGTAGCTTGCGCAGTTATCTCCACAGCGGGCAATGTCACAACCCGACCAACAGCACAAACTACTACCTCAGCCAGGGCCATGGTGCTCCCGACCCCATCCTGGAAGGAGAGAAGAAAGGCGGGCATGTTCCACCCACAGTAAAACGAAGAGCCCAGAGAGAGATAGAAGGGGGAAGGAGCCATTGCAAAAGGGTTCGGGCTCTTTCTGACGGTCCTCTTGTCTCCTTTATCTGCAGCAGACATCATCCAGACTCCCTTCTTTGCGAAGGACAGGAGGAAACCCCGCCCAGAGCGCGCATTACAACAACGCCGCCGCCACCCCCCACCTACCCCGCCGCCGCCGCCCGCTCTGCCCTTTTCCTTGCATGACCTGAAACTGACGCGAGGGAGTCTCGTTTATTAGGTACATTACAGGCCCCAGCTGGTGCAGTCCCCAGGAGCTTAATTGTCAATCGGCGCGAGAAGGAAAAGCGAAGGCGCGGGAGGGAAGGAGGAAAAAAAAAACTGAGGAGAAAATTCGCGCTCCCATATTCCCCGATACTCGCCTTCGCCTCAGCTTTAGGGCATCGTTCCGCGGCGGAGAGAGAAGCAGGAACTGGTGCCCTCCCCCCTCAAAATTCGAACATGACCGTTGCAAGCTCCCCCCCCCACCAACCGCCCGAGCGCGCGCGCCGGCCCCCCCCCCCCGAGGGAATAAAAGGCGGTGAGGCGCTCGACAAGGCGCCATTCATGGCGGCTGAGGGCACACGATGGCGCTTGCCTCCTCGCGCCGCCGCCGCCAAGCAGATAGACGAAGGCGGGAGAAGAGAAAGCAAAAACACGGTTTTTTCGGTCCCTTTTTTAAAGGACAGCAGTTAAATTCTGCTCCTCTGACGGCGGCGAAAGCATCTTCCTCTCCGTGCCGCCTTACCCACCCCCCGCGCTTCCACTCCGCGCGCGCTGTATCGCAGTGAAAGACGCCGCGGCGCGCTCCCGCCCTTTCCGAGGCTCCGCCGATTTCCCTTTCTCCGGAAGGATGAGAAAAGCCCCCCCCCTCTTCCCTCCGCCTATTGCTCGCCTCCCTCTTGGCGCGCCCGGCCACCCAAACCATAGAGATGGGGAAAGGGGGGGAGCGCGAGTACTCACGCTTTGTTCACGTGACTACTAGGCCTGGCCCGCCACATAGCCTTCCAGCGCCATGTTGAACAAGAACAGACCCGGCAACGGAGCGGGGTTGCGGGGGGTGGGATGGGAGGTCGGTGCTCTCGACCTTCTCTGCTGCGGCCCCCGAGGAAAAGACGGCGCTGGTCAATTAAACCCCCTCGGGCAAACAGGAACTCGCTTTAAAGTCCTTGCCTCAAGGAATGCTGGGAAATGGGATGTGTTCCCCCCCTTTTCTTCGCGTGAGAAGGAAGAGCAAATCTCGGCGCGAAAATAGAGGGGTGTGGGCACCTGACGACCAGCCTCGCGCTCCGAGCGAAGGCTGCTGGGAAATGTAGTCCAGGACAAGCTAGGCCTAGCCGGGAAATCGAATAATATTTGCACGATTAGGTTTGTGAGGCGTTAAGTTGCCTATCGAGCTGCATAGGGGCACAACAGATAAAAGGCGAAAAATACTGTGTGATGCGGCTGAAATCCTAAAAATAAGTCACGTTGAACATAACGGGACTTTGAATAATCATGCAGCACCATACTGTAACTTAACCCACTGTAATATATACAATCTGACTGAGACTGTTAATCACCTGCAGTGTAATAGACAAAGGTGGTCGTCGTCGTTTTGAAATGCATTTAAACTCATGTTTTGCTGCAAATAATTTCTAGGCGTTCTAAGCAGGCAACATACAAAACAACAATAAGTTAAAATGTATCACCCATATTAAAATAGTATGTGGAAAGATTTTAAAGGGAAACCAGTAGTAAAATCCTATACATGCCTACTCAGGAGTAAGCCTCATTGAATTGACTAGGATTTATAACGTAAAGTAAGTATTGGCTTGCAGCCTAAACCACAAAAAAGTTGTAGGTGATCTTACCACCTCATTACTACCGCCATTAATACAGATCAATACAGATTAATACAGAGGCAAATTAATCAAAACATAAGCAGGGCACATGATATGCAAAAAATAAGCAAAATAAAAAGTAAAACTTAAAAACTAAATTATTTATCTGGCTAGACTTGCTGAAATAAAGTTTTTAGCAGGCACCTACAATACAGTGAGAACCATGCTTGTTGCTGCTGTAACTGACATCATCTCCAGAAGGAAAGCCTCCCCAGAAGAGCTTAACACAAGCCCATGTGGCACTATGTGTTTCCACCAAAGGCTGAAGTAAGGCTTTAAAGCTAAAAACTTGAACACATTAGCAGCTAGCGCCAAGATCCAAAAGTTGTTTTACTATATTTTGTGCTGTCCATGCATGCTTTAGTAGCTGTCTTTAAAGTTACAGGCAGAAAAGTGAACTTATACCCAAAGAGTGTAGGCCTAAGTGACAAAAACAAGATCTATACAAGGAGTATACAGGTTGTTTACCACGTTTACTGATAAGGTAAGAAGCTGTGGATCCACATAATCAAAAGCTTTCTTGTTTAGAACAGGAAGTAGAGCTGGGGGGAAACTCCCAATGAGAGAGAAAAAATATTACAAAAGCAGCCTTAAGTGGCCAAATTAAAAGCAGGAAATTCATCCCTCCCAGGCTGCATTAACTGACACTTCCTCTGCCTCGGTTTCTCCCTCTCCCATCTGACAGATTGCTCTGCTAAACATGCTAAAGACCAACATATAATGTACATTTTCACACATTTATATTAATCATAAAGTCAGGGTAGATTGTGTGGTAAACGTAAATCAATCTGAAAAATATCTATACACTATATGGGGGACTTACCCATGTACAGTAAGTATGTAGAGCAGTGTTTTTCAACCACTGTTCCGCGGCACACTAGTGTGCCGCGAGATGTTGCCTGGTGTGCCGTGGGAAAAATTCCAGCCAGAATATCAGCTTTGTGTTCAGCCAAACAGGCCCTGGTTGCGCACTGAATGAAGTATTTTATAATTTTTCATATTTCTGTTTACTTACTATTTCATAATAAAGTAATTATAAAATACTTTCTTTGTGTTTATTTGATTCCTATTCAAGAGAATTGCTTTATATATAGTCAATATAGGCACAGAGTTAAATTTTTTAACATTTTCTAATGGTGGTGTGCCTCGTGATTTTTTTCATGAAACAAGTGTGCCTTTGCCCAAAAAAGGTTGAAAAACACTGATGTAGAGAGTTTTAGCCTTACATTACTATGAGAAAATAAGAGAAAATACCAATTGTAATAATTCAAATCAAATTTTCTAGTTATGCCTGATATTTTCTAAACAAAGAAGAAGAGGAGTTTGGATTTGATATCCTGCTTTATCACTCCCCGAAGGAGTCTCAAAGCGGCTAACATTCTCCTTTCCCTTCCTCCCCCACAACAAACACTCTGTGAGGTGAGTAGGGCTGAGAGACTTCAGAGAAGTGTGACTAGCCCAAGGTCACCCAGCAGCTGCATGTGGAGGAGCGGAGACGCGAACCCGGTTCCCCAGATTACGAGTCCACCGCTCTTAACCACTACACCACACTGGTGTACACTGGTTGAAAACTATAAAAAAGTTAATTTACTACTAAAGATCACATTAATTCAAATCATTGGCTCATATTGCTTTTTGGAGCAGGTAAGCATCAGAAAGACTATTATTGTTCTACAACACAGAAAGCAAATATCAAGCTATCTGGCTGGCAAATAAGAGTCATAATTTGAGAGCACATTGCAGAGCTTATGGTATGAGCTCATTGGGTGATTCTGGTGAAATACAAGATGGCATGTCCTGGGGGTAGCAGGAATAGTCTCTTCCCCAATCTTTGTATCCAGCTTGCATCATATACAGCACATGATCCACTGTAACTGTCAAGATGACTTCATTTAACTGAATGGCTGCAATCCTGGGGACACATAATTGAAAGTAAGCACTAATGGTGGATAGGATAGGATTCAGCTAAATATGTTTGGGCTTGTAAGTGCAGACTTTACCATGTTCATTTGTACTGTACTACATTCATTCATATATATATATATATATATATATATATATATATATATATATAGTTTTTTAATCCATACAAGTATGCCTTTTGGCTGTTCCATGGCAAAAGGTGCAAGTCTACAAAGCACCATACAGTACAACAGTCACCATGGAGGCTTCTGAGGTAAGAGCACAGAAAGGGCTCCATTATAGTACAGTAGTTAATGGCATGTGCCTTATCTGTGACACTATTTATGTAGCAGGTGACCAGACATGTTTGTAAAGTGTGTCACCTCCATAGTAACTTATTATTTTGCTGAGGTTCTCACAGCAGAGAATGGACAATAGAATAACTTTCTATCCAACATATTATTACAGTATTATCAAGATTAGGATCTGACTAAAATTTAAGTGGTGTGGTCTAGGGATAAGATTTCTTTGCAACAATGAAGAGGTTTCACAGGAAATACCCACTCCATGGCACTTCATAGTAAAGGGAAACAAACAATTTTACTTCATGACAGTTTACTATATATCTAAACTATCTTCAAAAATACACTTCTCGGTTTGTATCACACACATATTATTCTCAAGGAGTAGAACAGTTATTCTTCAGGTTGAAAAGACGTTACAAAACATAGCACTTAAAATTATTGAAACAATGACAAGAAATACAAGTAAAATATTGCTGATACTTAAAATCATTTTGCTTTAGTCATAATTCAACAATAGTGACCAATGCTGTTTAGGGCAAAACCGGAAAAAATACGTTTCAACTCAAAGGCTTTTTAAAAAAGCAGAGCTACCAAAAAAAAAAAAAAAAAAGGGCTGACAGCAAAACAATTATTTAGTGAAATGAGGTATGGTAGTGTTTTGAGTGCTACACAGCAATTTTCTGCTTATGCAGATTCATTTATTTCAACATGGCAGCTCACAGATTTTTGCCACTATCTTTATTCATACGTCCTGTTAGCAGAATTGTTATTCATTGGCCACAGATAAGATACATTCAAATTTGCCAAAAGAGAAAAGGAAAAAATCATCTGCATGATCAGATATGAATGAACATATCTGCCAACAAAGAAGGCAAATATTAAGTAAAAATGCAAGCATACAACTTAGTATTCATAATAAATACATTTTCAAGCTTTTAACATTATTGATGTTTAAAAAAGAATTTAAATAATAAATGCAACTTTTTTTTACAGAACTGTACGATTTATTATACACACAAGTACATTTTCCCTTTGTTTACAAAGGCTGGTTACAGATAATGTGGAATGTTACAGTACCTTCTTGCATAAAATTTTAGTACAATTTTGTACTTGAAAAAACGGTGCAAAACACCTGCCTAATAAATCCAAATGAATTAGGTTTCTTTTTTTCTTAATTACATCATTAACACATACACAACAAGCTGTACATAAGCCCACTTTTCAATCACTACTTCAAGTTACTGTAGCAAGTACTGTACTTTAAAATGGATTCCAGTCAGTGAGTCAAAGGCTTGCATTGCTATTCACCCAGAAACATTTGAGATGCAAGCTTGAAGTGATATGAATCACAGAATTCTGGTTAGTACAGTTTAAAGGCGGTCAACACTGCTTGCCAAGTACTGGTCATGAGATTTCGTCAAAGATCTCTCAGATTAGAACAAACATTCGTTTGATGGATGCATTTTTCTTGAAAAGCAAAAATTTGGTCAGGACTCTCCATTCTGTACCTTGGATGCTGGTGGGTGCATAAAGTCCTTAAAGGGAACTAAAGCTTCTTTGAGAGCAGAACAGACCTCTGAAGATGAACAGGTGATACATTCTACTAAAGTTGGATACAAAGCAATAACCTGTGCCCATGTGTTAGCATCAACTGTAAAAAAAATGAAAGTAAGTAATTTTATAGTGTATTCTTTAAAGAATATTTTCCCACCTGAAGTCCCCCACCCCGAGGTAAAGATGAAAAAGATACACATCATCCACAGAATAACAAAAAAGTAAATGCAGATGGCCTCTCATACCGGCCCAGCTAATAAATGTAACAGGAAAAACTATGTTTAGCTAAAGACCACTGCAGGTTAGATTCAATAAATATATGTTTCCTCAGCATCTTAATTTCTTTGCTAAATTGTCTTTTATTCAAAAGTAGGCCTAGGATTGTAACCTTAAGTTCTGATTCTTCCATCTGAATGACAGAATCTGTGTACACTTCTATAAAACAAGCTCACACAGTTTGAAGCATTAGCCAGTTCATACTTTATTGTGAACTTCAGAAGGCTAAAATAATTAACCGGAATGAATTGACTATTACATCCTTAGACCCATCATTTTACTGTGGTATTCAAGAGCTGTAAAAATTAGAACTTGCTTAGAGATACATTTGTTAGAAAATGTACAGGCAAATCTAACCATGAGTCAACATATAAAGAACTATGCATAGTATTATTTAAGACTGTTCAATAAGTAAACTCTGTAGTACAGGTGCGCCCGCCTTGCCCCATGACAGTGAGTGCCCAGGGTGTGCTGTTTTTACTGTGGCATGCACATGTCATGTTGGGGGCATGCTGTTGTGATGCGCACCTGTCCCATGGTGTGCGCACACTGCCCAGTAGAATCTTGGGCGGGCTGGGCCCCTTTATTTAAAATTTGTGGGTGCCTGGGCACCCCCCCGAGCCCCACATACTTGGCACCTATGGTATAGTACTATAAGGGTTCATCTCACTGAGGAACGTATGAAGATACATATTTCACACACACAGTTTTTATTTTACTTACCATTTTCTGGTTGAGTTTTTTTAAGAGAATCTATGAGGGTACTGACAGCTTTTAAAACAAATATTATTTCTGTGACTTGTTGCCTATAAAAGGAAAAACAAAATCAGATGTGAATTTAAGTTTGAGGAAAATTTGATTAACTTGAGCTTATGCAAAATAAATTTCTGCAATGATTTCTAACAAAATCTAAAACTGAACTTTTAAAATTATCATCTTTTCACTGTGACATCTCAATTTAGGATGGATTATATCTAGTTTCATTTTCAGAATGAAGTACGAGAGTATTATAAATAACAATAGAGACGTCATCAAGTGAATGTTGACAGGACTCCAACCAAGATGGATCCCCTGAAGAATAAGGAGCAGATATCAAATGCTCAGGGGAACTGAAGTTTGCAGAAGTACAAGCAAAGCTCTGAGTATTATCAGCAGCTACAGAATGCCGAGTGTCTGCTGGTCAAAACAAAACAAAACAGAACAAAACAGGAACTGAATTGGGGGAATAACCTAAAAGGCATCACTAGATAGCTTGAAGCCTGAACAGGAACACCCCACGTTGGAACTGTTTTGCAGTTTCAACTTGTTTCTAATATGCATCATTTTTAGGAATTTAAAAATACTATGGCAGAGATACAAATAATTTTGCAGTGAGCAATCCCCAGGCACATCATTTGGAAATTAAGGGATATTTCAAAAGCAGCTTCCATTAGGGCAGGTATTGGGAAACTTTGACCCTCCAGATGTTGCTGAACAACTCCCATCAGCCCCAGCAAAGCATGGCCAATGGCCAGGGATGGTGGAAGCTGTAGCTCAACAACATCGGCATTGGGGCATGGAAGTCTCCCATTCAAACAGATCAAATCTTAGCTGATCAGCAGGGAGTTCAGTCATGCTTGGTCACTATCTCCCAAACTGGCGAATTTTGACAGGTGGGAGTCATATCACCCACTTGCCAAATATGGCCCATGGGAGTTGGGGGAGGTAAACAATTGGACCACTAGGCCAAAAAGGTTCCCTAACCCTAAGCTACATTTTGGGTGGTAAAATTCACGCTCCGTTTCTGAATGCTTCTTAAAGAGTTGCTGTGGCCAAATTCATGGTGATTAGTCAAAAAGATTTAACTGATCATCAGTATCTACCAAATCAACTAAGATTCTATTATACTTTTGTTATGGTCATTATATGTAGTAAACTAGAAGACATAGCTACTATTATTTTCAGGTGACCAAGATATACAAGGCTTTCAGCTACCAATGCTTTTGCAACAACATTCTTTTAGATACTGGGAGGGCACATGAGAACCTCGACACAGAAAGGCCTTTAGGAGGACAGCAACATACAAACCTTAGTAAGCAGAAATAAGCAGCTCCCTTAAACACACACACACACAGTACATACCGTGGAAGGGGGCACTTGCCACTTAGTCTTTCATCTTCTATGTAGCGATACAGCACATCTTGTGATCGTTTTAAGAGAACCGAAAGTGCCATTCGTGAAATGTAGCCTTCTTGAGGAGTTGTCACTTTATTACTGAATGAAAACTGAAGCAATGTTTCAAAACACATCTTTGAAAATTCCTCTCTCATACGAATATCTATTTCGGCTTCTGTCAAAAACAAAACAAAAACAAACCCTATTTAAATGTACTTACTGAAATATTTTATTTTAAATGAATTGTTGGACTAGCAGAGCATATGGGAAAGGATAATGATTACAAAAGCAAATTGTATCTGAGATAATATATATAAATATATACATTGAAAGTATAAATAAACTGGACAACTTTAATCACATTTAAAAATAAGTCTCTTGTGCACTGTTCAGCTGTGCTAAAGAACAAAACTACACTAATCTTAAGGGTGTTATCTGCACATAATTATTCATCTAGTGTACATGATATTTAGTATTTTCAGTCCAAATGTTTACTGTATAAGGAATCCTTCTATGCATCTCCTTATACTACTTTATTGTTTGGTTAACATACCTGTAAATGAAGATGACTGCGAATGTATTGAGCCTTTATTGAGCATAGTCATAATTTGACCAACAAATTCCTTGGGAATAAAGTTAGCATAAGGCAGTATCTCTGTGCTGATGAGCTGCACCACCTATAACAGATGAGAACATATAAATGTTATGTTGAAAAGTCATTCACCAGAAGTTCATTAATACCCAGGCGATTTAGACACCGTTGCAGAAATAAATAATGTCAGGAAACACGAGTATAAAGAACCTCTGCCTTTTAAGCATGAGATCTGTACACATATGGCCCATGTCTAGGGTGAAGCACAGGAGCAAGCTTTGGGCTCCTACACCCTCCCTGCACCATCAACAGAACCTTGAATGTGAACCAAAAGGTGCATTAATCCTTACTTGAATAGGTTCCCTGTATATTAACTAAATTATGTAATCTAGTTCTGATTAATTAAACATTTTTCTAGCAAATATTTCGAGTCACTTGACAGGGAATATGCACTCACCTCAACATCAATGCTTTCATTTCTCTGAAACTCTTGAATAGAAAGATTATCTGGAGGGGAACTGAAAGGAAATGGAGAATAGCCTTAACATATGGGATTGAGAGACCAATTTGTGTGTGTGTGTGTGTGTGTGTGTGTGTGTGCACACGCACACACACGCGTGCGCGCACACACAATTGCTTTATATGTTTTATTGTGTTGTGAAATCATTTTGAGATGCTTCACAAGAAGCAATTAATATATGAAATTCACAATATTATATGAGGAACCACGGGACAAAGCTTTTCAGACCCTTGAGCATACTAAATATCCCAGTGTGCAAATCGTTTATGAGCAATTTGAGTATATTTAATAGTTTACAATCCTTATATATTTCAACTTGCAAATTGTATTTAATTTTCTTATTTTGCAAATGGGGAATTGAGGCTGATACTCATATCCAGTAAGCCACACAGCAGCGGGATTTGAAAGAATGGATCATGCACTGAACCAGAGAGTTAAAAAGACATTTATTGCACACTTTCATTTTATACCTCCCTGTTTCATTTCATGCTTAATCAACTTAGTACATTAAACTGGACAGTTGAAAGCAGATTATTCTTGCACTTACTATAAATGAAATAATATATCCCTATCTTTTCAGCTTTCAAGTGAGACAAAGACACATGGCAGAACACAACACTGTTGAATGCTATTATGTCTTTTTGCATCTCAAAACAAGGAATAATTATTCTGACTTTTCAGAGAGCCTCTCACTGTTTTTCAAAATGTCAAGTACAGAATTTGACAAGCACAGAATTTTCCTTTATCACAATTTAGGTAACTATTGCAAACTATCTGGTATATTGAAAGGGCTAATTAAACTACTGCGTGCCAGCAGAGACAGAAGGCAAGACCATCTCCAAAACATTATGTTATGTTTCTACTGCATAAAAACTGTGCTGGCCATAGCTAAATATTTAAATTCATTTTCTGTGAAACAAAAAATGAGCAGTGGGATATTGATATAAAAATAGTGGGTCATATCTAATGGTGTTACTAAGCTGACAGGCTTCTGTCAGCAAAATAGAGAGAGAAATAATTCTCAGCAATTCCTTCTCTCTGCACAGCAGACCTCCACTCCACCCCAATTATTACAGACAGCTGGGTGACCCTCTGGAGCCAGTTTGGAAGCAGAAAGAGAGCTGGAGACTGAAGACGGGGGAAGAAGAGTAGCTGAAAACTGTTTTCCTTCCTTTTCTGCTGACACTAATCTAACAATCAGCTGAGCAATACCATTGGATGCAACCCAGTGACTGTAAACTTTGTAAAAACATTAATTCTAGTAAGATCATACTGCATCTGTGCTTGGTTTGCCAGTTGCACAGTCACCGACAGGAAAATGCTCCAGAAGGTAATAACCACAGCCCAAAAGATTATCGCTAATCCTCTCCCATCTTTGGACAAACTATATAGCTCCCGTTGTCTTAAAAAAGCAAACAATATTTTACAGGATTCATCTCATCCTGGTTATAGTCTGTTTGCATGGTTGCCTTCGGGCAAGCGATACAGAACAATTAAATCAAGAACAAATAGATTAAAAAACAGTTTTTATCCAAGAGCTATAACTATTTTAAATGCTGTAACCAAATGATATGATCTTTGGGGAGTCGCAATGGATTGTGTGTATGTGTGGTTGTAAATGTATAAATGCGTATATGTGGCTGTTAATGTGGGATGGCATTCAATTTCGTTGTACTATGTACAATGACAATAAAGTATCTATCTATCTATCTAATTTGAAATGTTAATTCCAAAATTTAAGAAACTGTGCAGAAATGTCTTTCAAAGGAAGAAGCTGTATGTGCCATCTTAATTTGTGCACAACTGAAAATATATCACTATATATAATGCCTATTACAGTTGCTTAATGCATCCTATACTAAAAAAAGATTAGGTTTCACTTATTGGTACAGTACTGCTATTTCATCCTTATTTGTTGGACCAGTTCAGCCTATATTCACCAGCTAAAGACTACAAAGTTTTTAGTACACATGCCCATCTAGCTTTTGAGAACCTTTAGTGCAGAGCTTTCCAAACTGTTCATGTTGGTGACACACTTTTTAGACATGTATAATTTCACGACACAGTAATTCAGTTTTGCATCATTTCATGACACAGTAATTCAGTTTTACTATCAAACCAGAGGTTAAACTAACCCCTTTCCAGCCTTGGGAGGAGTGTGGGGAGCGTTCGCATGACACACTCACACACTGCAGCCAACACACTAACGTGTCACAACACACAGTTGGAAAGCTCTGCTTTAGTGACACACATTGAGGAAAAATGATGAGCGTCAAAGTTTTCATAAGGTAATATAATTTAGGAAATTACATAATGGTGTTAATTCTCATAATTTGCATCTGTGTCTACTTAGCGTTTTCCTAGTCATGGAACTGTTCCAAAGTCTGAGGAAGAATCAAGTGTTCTAAGACACAGGCGTTTAAGAGCCAGTTTCATAAATAATAAAATCAGATGTGTTCTAGTTTAAGTTTCTTCACTCTGTCTTTAATCCCACACAAACAAGATGTTGCACTTTACCTTTTAGTAAATAAAAAGTTTTCAAAAGTGCTGGCTAACTCTGGCCACATGCTGTCAAATTTTCCAGAGGAAGCATGCTGCCTTGCAACTGGTAGGCCAATGGAAAGAACTTTCAGGAGAGAAGAAACTGCCAGCTTCCAGGTGCTTTCTGAAGGACAAGCATACTTCAAACTAAGTGGCATTCTCAATGTCTGCAAAAATAAGTATGCTTACGTAAGTCAAGCAGAAAGGTGTACAAGAAAGAAATGTGCACTTTATTATTTTTTGTACTTGTAACACTAACGCTTCCCACCCAAAGAAAGAAGCTCACTTAAAGTATAGATCAAATACAGAAATAGAGAAAGAATGTGCCTGCAGGCAAGGAAGACAGAAAGAAAAAAGAAGCAAAAATGGCCACATAGGTTTCCATTCTAATACTAGAATGCTTTTTACTGCCTAGTTCTGAATACTCCACTTACGTTTGATAGAAACCCATTTTCAAAATGAATATAAATGCTAATCCACACAGGTTTGCACATTTCATTTGGTTTGCACTAGTGGAAATTTCAAATACTATTCTTGGGGTAAAAATTTTTCGCTGTGCATTCCTACTAAAAAAATGGTAATGTTTGAAATATACATATATCAAGAAGTCACAGCCAATTCCTTTCCCCCAGTCTGTGTGTGCCATGGCTGCTTTGTCATTAGGCAGGAGCAAAAACTGAGTCCAATCCCCAAGAGTTTCTTCTCTTGCTTTCATGCACCTGGTGCAGCAAGAGCCCAACCTGATGATGCCAGCAGGAAATCCATGATTATCACCATTATTTATATATGTATAGCTGTGTGTATGTGTCATGAAGAAAACAAATGTCACACAAACTCAGCAATGTGTTCCTAAATGTAATAGAGGTTAGTCATTACATGCCAGCCAACTGCAGATTTTATTCAACTACACTAGTACTAGGGTAACCTAGTCATCTTGCTTCTGATTACCATATTCTAGTCTCCAACAGTGGCATTGTTTTCCAGTGTGCAAGGGACTAAAACAAAGATCCAAGCACCAACTATATGGGTAGCTGTCAAAGTTGACCCAAATTTTCTGCAGAACATATTTATGGACAGTAATTTTTGTAACAGAAAATGGTTACTGCGAAAATCAAAACAGAATCACTCTTAGGGCTCCAGGGCCATTCCACAAGCTAACCTCAGAGCAGAAGAACTACAATTAAAGAATCACCTTAAAATTTATATATGAATATTTACCTTGATAATATTTTGAAGAACTCTCTCATTTACAACAGCTTTGTGACAAGCTGTCTTTTGGTACAGGTCTACTACAACTTCTAAAGACCTCTCAGCAAATGGTACATAATTCAATGCTACCCACTCTGCCTAGAAAAGTAAGATTAGGACATCAGTGCATGTAGAGAAACAAGACTATCTGAAAAAAAACACCAAATCCTGCAATGGACCTATTTTGATGCCATGCAAACAATTTTGAAAATTCCACAAGGAAAAATATTTGATCCATGAAAAACTTACAAAAAGAAATCTTCCAGGCCCTTACATATACAGAATTGAGAATAGGGGTGCACAATTGAAATTTAAAGGTAAATTTTAAGCAAGTGAAATGTTGCAATTTATGCAGCAAGAACACTAAGCACAATCTTTAAAGAATTTGAACTCACCGGTGCAAACAGTTGTATCTATTGTGATTCCATTGTGTTGCATGATAAACAGAATAAGGGAAAATTAATACACATACACATAATATCTATTAAAATTCTGATGACTCATTCTTCTGTTGAGTATGATTAGTATTGCAAATACATTCAAAGCAATGGTATCACAAAACAGAAGAACGAAAAGAGAGCCTAACAGGAAAATTTAGAATGCAAAACTGAGTGCAGGTTGATTAAGGCAACTTTGTTAGGCTAATATAGATATATTTTGCTAGTTTTCACTACAAATGTATAGTTTTCTAATAGAATGCAGTCTCAAATGGAAAGGTAACAAGAAAAAAGGAAAGAACTTGAAATGAAAAAACCAGCAAACATTTATTAAATTAGTTGATAACACAAATGTCCAAATGCAGGAAAATGATGGCATTTAAATAACTCATGCAAAGCTGATCATATCTGGAAGCCAGTGCCCTCAAAAACAGAACTGCTAAAATTCAACACACCTCACCTGATTGTATTTTGCATTTGCAATGTGCTTTGTTTCTAGCTGTCCATATTGGGGTGGTTTACAGGAAAATTCAACAAATGCCAGCAACTGATCAAAGATAGCAGGATACATTATTTGCATGCTTTCTGAACCTACACATATGGCCTATAAGAAGCAAAACGAAAGGATTAATATTTCTTCTAGAAACATAAAGCACGCAATAATGCAACTCTGGGCCATTCAGTAAAGCTCCATTTTAAAAGATTCAGGATAGATTAAAGAAATTACCTCCCTCACAAAGCGCCCGGCTGAACTATGGAATTCGCTATCACAAGATGTAGTTAGAATGACAAACCTGGGTGGCTTTAAAAGAATCAGATTCATGGAGAAGTGTATCAATGGCTAATAGCCAGAATTGCTATGTCCTACTTCCACCGTCAGAGGCAGTATGTCTCTGAATACCGATTGCTGGGACTCCCAAGTGGGAAGAATGCTGCTGCACTTAGGTCCTGCTTGCGAGCTTCCCAGAGGCATCTGGTTGTCTACTGGGAGAATAGGATGCTAGACTAGATGGTGGGACTTTGGTCTGATCCAGCGGACCTCTTCTTACATTCTTATCAACAGTATATCGCATAAGCACACAAACAAGAGGGTTAACTAATTTCTGGCCATATATTGTATGGAATGATAGAAATGGAAGGGACCTTAAAGGCCATCAAGCCCAACCTCCGTTTGTTGCAACGATGATTAAGTTTGATGTTGGTTATGAAGTATCTCTCTTCCCTGCCACAACACATTTACACACTGTCAACAATTTGAAAGCATGTGTTACAAGAATCTGAGATGCTGTGGGCATTTAGTTTCTGAAGCATGAAGAAAGGGACAACAAACTACTAGCACACACAAAACATACATTGGATGCATTCCAGTCTGTGGAACTGTGACAACAGCATTCAGAAGGGGTGTTCTGTAATATTATAACAGAAAATATGCATCAATTGCTGGGATTAACTTGGTAACTGCTCTGCCAGGGTGGATGTGATTTAAATCACGATTTAAATCACTAGTCAGTAAGACTTGATTTAAATCACTAGTCAGTAAGACTTGATTTAAATCACTAGTCAGTAGAACTTGATTTAAATCATTTTTTGACAGAAAGACCCATTCTTGCTGGTATAATCTTAATATTTACAACCAGATGAAGATTTCATTTTTGGAATAATAAATTTTCAGAGTAGTTTTTACAGTTATATAAAAAATTACTGATTTGGTTATATTATTAGAAATACATAGACAGATAATTATGAAATTACTGTGAGGTTTAATAAGTTAACTGTTTATATTTGGACAACTTTTCTGCTGTAGCTACTTTATTGGAAGGAGAAAAATAATCATTTCCTTAATAGCAATTTAAACAATTTATTTAACTAAAACAATAACATTATAGCATATGTATCCATGTTTGCTGATGTGGTTAAAAGGTTGTTGTTGTTGTTGTTTTAAAAAAACTTAGATTGAGTTTTAGCACACATGAAAAACTTAGAACAAATCCTTATTTCCTGATGAATAGCGTTTGGACTATAATGTAACTTAAATAGAAAACTATATTTAGAAAGATTTTTCCTCCAAAAGCATTTTATTTTAAAAATTAGATTTAAAAAAAACACTTTTTTAAAAAAAAAACCTGATTTTTTTTTAAAAAAACTGTTTTTTTTTTAAAAAATTGATTTTTATCCACCCTGTGCTCTGCATTCATTCCACAACAAAACATTTAAAAGTAAGATCAAATAAGAACTCTCAGTACCATCTTATCCTTAAAATACACTAAACGGATGGGAACCCAACTAAAATTCCACTCTGTGTGTAAAATACAATCTTATATAATCAAAACAAAATCGAAAATTCTTTCTAGTAGCACCTTAGAGACCAACTGAGTTTGTTCCTGGTATGAGCTTTCGTGTGCATGCACACTTCTTCAGATACCTATCTGAAGAAGTGTGCATGCACACGAAAGCTCATACCAGGAACAAACTCAGTTGGTCTCTAAGGTGCTACTAGAAAGAATTTTCGATTTTGTTTTGACTATGGCAGACCAACACGGCTACCCACCTGTAACTGAATCTTATATAATGTTATGGTTGTGATGGTGGTACACAATGCCAGTGCATGTGACAAAAATAAGTGGATTTCAGGGTGCTGCAGGTGCAGAGCGGAGCTTAGTCTGAATCCTATGCTTTCTTAGATCTTCCCTGTCCTTGACAATGGCATAACATGATGTCATCAAAAGAAGTGGATTAAATTTACACACACTCCAACGTCTCCCTTGCTTTTCCACAGGTTAGACACCAATTCCATACTTATAAAGTATGTTTTTCCCAGTGTCATGTAGTCCACAAGTAAGACTTACAGTAGTGTGTGACCAGTGGGAAATAAACTATTCCTATGAGGGGTTGCCATCTTTTTTCACCCTGGGCGTCTCAAAATGTTCACACTGCACAGCAACGTAACTGGTTCAGCAGTGATGGAAACTTGCTTCTCCTGTTTCTCAGTGCACTGCTTTCTCCTCAATATTACCAACCAGCTCATGATATTTATTACTGTGAGCTTATTCCTATAAGTAGGCATTCTTCTTTGTCTCCGTGTCATCTATATTTATTACTTGAAATAGTTTCCCAACCCCCTCACACAGCAATGCAAACATAAATACGATGTGTTCTATGCACATTGAGTGGAATAAGTAGCACCACAGTGAGGCTGCAGAATGGTTGCTGCGTTTAGCATGACACTCCTTCCTTCTTCATATGAGTATGGCTAATTATTTATCAAAAGGCTGCTGGTGGCTCTGTCTTGGCTTCCAAGGGATTCTCTGTGTAAAGGGAGCCTTAAAGCTTACGGCTGAAAGCATCAGCTGCTGATTCTTAACCCGTAAGCTACCTGCGCCTCTCACATAATCAACTTTTAACATTTTCTTTAAAATAGCATACAAAATTATTCTTGATTCACTGGTATTCTGTATGAACATCTGATTTAACAACTTTATGAAGATGACCTAACTGCAAATGTAATCTGCTGAAGTCACGTTTGAACAGGAAGAAACCTGCAGCAAGCAGAAAAGAGAGGCCTGGAAGAGGCTCTCAAGGAGCAGAAGTACCTTATAAAACAATTATCATTGCCAATTATATCTACCAATATTTAACCTATTCGCATTATAGATGGCAATATGAAGTTGAGTGTCTGCCTTTCAGAAAGTATTTAAAAACTACATTATTACCTTTTGTAAGACATCTAAAGCTGTTAGAACCGCTTCTTGCAAACTTGTTAGAACTGCCTCCGTGTATGATGGTAGGATGAAAGGGGACGCATCTGAACTGATTGGAACAGAAACTGCACCATGTAGAATAACACCCAATTTTTGGAGATCATCCATACTGAAACCTGTTTTGATGTGCTGGTAAAGGGCTGGGAATATTTGTATTAAAGCTGTTAGAAAAGGCTGGCTGGGGATAAAAGTCATTTTATCGCAAGAAACTGGAGGCTTTGTGCTTTCTGAGCCAATCCTAAACCAGCTGTTCCAGGCAGCCCACCAAAGATTCAAGTCTTCAATTTCATCTGTTATTACAGGAGGTTCCGCAACATTATACCTTCCAATCCTTTCTCCTATAGAATCAGTTCTCATAAAAGATCTTCCAAGGCCAGTGGCAGTCACTGTTCCTATGAGGACAGGCACAGGCATATTAATAGCAGGTGGCGTGTCAGGTTTTTCAGTTTCTCTAACAGGGGACACAATTTGTAAGATTTCCTGAAAGCTTTTCAAAGCAGCCAGAGAAACTTCATTGTTTTTGCTGAGTGCAGCTGACTGGATGTGATCAAGAAGGACATCCCAAGCTTGAGAAAAATCTCCTGTTGGGGAAAAAAAAGTTTCAGAAAGTGATCCATTTCATTATCATGCCCTCCCCCCTTTCTCCTTTTTAAAAATGACTTTTAGTAAGGGGCATAATAACGATGATACATCGTAAGAAAAAAGCTCAGCAGGAGAAATCAGAGGATAGGTGTGCTATATAACCAAGAACACACTGTTACAGGGCAGCATTTATGCCTGCCAAAGATCTGTGGCTACAGAATAAGCAGTATATTATTTGCACTTATTAGTTGTTTTTCTTTTTTTTTACAAAATGTAACTCAAAGTGACTTATAAAAAGAGCACATTCGAAAAAACTAAAACAGAGTAAAAGCTAAAAATGCATTTGTATTTATAAAAAGGCAAGACTAGCATACCACCCCACCCTCTGGAGGCCGGATAAGGCCAGGCAGCAGAGGTTGTGTTGTGACCTGTTCTGAGATTATTTTATGATGAATGGTGGGATACAAATCTTAATAAAAATAAATAAATCAACCTATAACTGTGGGATCTTCCCCTGCCCAAGTAAAAATATTCACTGGCCATAAACATGCAAAGAAGGCATTATACCTAAAGACTGTAGCAGGTATCTCCTTGTGTTAAATATTCTAGCTACTCCAGCCAACGTTAACACCCATGTTTCAGCCCACTGTTTCTCTGCTGTATCTCTTGAATGGTGAATGAGAATATTGCCACCACCAGACTCAATCTTCTCTTTATCAGCAGTTGTAGATGACTCCCTCACTCGATCCAGCAAATGAAACAGAACCTATAAAACGAAGCATTCCAGAAGTTAATAGTCTAGCTGTGCCTTGCAACTGAAACTTACAAAATAATAAACAGAAATGTGGGCAAGTCATTTTCTTCCTCAGGCGAAGTATGTGAAAGATCCCAGTTTACTTAACTTTACCAACACTAACATTTTTAGCCCATAGATGTTTGCTCAGAAGTATCAGTACATTTCAACACAATGTTCACCTGGAAGTTCACAACCACACTTAAAATAGTCTGCGCTGGCAAGCACTCCACTACGTTTTCTCAAAAAGCATTTGCTGCAACATGCCTGACACTGACTGCAATGGGAGTTCATAAAGGTGTGTTCCAATATCAGTGACTTTGTAGAAAATGTGGAAGCTCATATTTCAAAAACGGCACAGCTTCCATCCTAGCTAAGATGCACATGAAGCAGAATGTCATGAATGTTGAGATAAGAGAGACTGAAAGGAAAAATAGATTATGCATGAGAAGGAAGTTGTGCATCTATAAGGCAAATTATTAAGAAGCCCATGTTGCAGTTTAAAGTAAGTTATATGTCTGGAAAGGCTAAAGCCCACTGAATTACTTGGCAAAAGTTGGCAGAAAGTCAAACAAATGGATTGGGCACTAAGGACCAATAGAGAATAGGGCGATTTCCTCTTGCAGTAAATTGCAGCCAAGATAATCAAAACTGAAAAATGAGAATACCAAACACATGTAAATACAACTAGGATAAGACACAGTTGTATTATTACTGTTTTAAGATGTATGGTTTTCATATTGTACCTTCCAAATAACTGTGTGCCACGTTGAGTGCTGAAGTAAAGTTCCATGAGCACCAATTGTAGAGAATAAGGTCTGCCCAGCACTCTTTCTCACTGCAGGCCGTGGATCTACACAGAGCTCCCCTAGTTTGGCATACAGACATAGCCAAAGGCAGTCAAATGGTGGCGCTGGGTGAAAAGGACGGTTCAGTGCTATTCCTTTTTCTTCTGCTTGCTTCTGTAGCAATGCTTCCTCTTTGTTCAGATCTTTTTCAATAATTTCACCTCTTTGGAAGAAATAGTCTGAAATGTTCCACTGCAAAAACAAAGAATGCACCTTCATAAATTATATTTACAGAGCACAGAGAAGGATGGCAGCCATCCTGTTGAACTAATTACCCTAAAAATTGTGTCAATCTCCATGCTAGTACTAGTTTTGCTGGCTAGTTTTCACATTTTTATGCAGGAAAGTTTTGAGAAGTGCTAAGTTGAGTTCCCTTTTAAATGGGTTTTTATGGTAAAGGTAAAGGGACCCCTGACCATCAGGTCCAGTCGTGTCCGACTCTGGGGTTGCGGCGCTCATCTCGCTCTATAGGCCGAGGGAGCCGGCGTTTGTCCGTAGACAGCTTCCGGGTCATGTGGCCAGCATGACAAAGCTGCTTCTGGTTTTTATGGTAGCTGGTTTTAAATACTACTTTAAACAGTGAGGTTGTCTTAACGCTTTGAGTTTCATTAAAAAAAAAATAAAGGAACAAGTGTGAATGAATGAATGAACAAATAAATAAATAAATAAATAAACCCAGCAGCAAGGGGTTACATCTAAGAACATATTCTGGTTGACCAGTGAATTATAGCAATAAATAAAAGACCAGGCTACAAATTCAATCCTGCTGCACACTTAACAATAAACCGTATTTTATATAGGACAAAATAATACTCAAAGTATGTCATGCTGATGCTCCTCTTACTCATTTCTGGCAAGAAGGTCTTAGAACAATTGTGCTCATTATTAATTTATACAGGACAGAACCTGTTACTTGAAATGGTGTAAAACGACTTTAGTTTTCCAAAGAAAGACTTAGCTTTCATCTCAATGGACTCAGCTTTTCCTACTGGGTGCCTGATTCTAACTAATAAGCACAATCCAGAGAAAGTAGAATTTGCTTAAATTACACCAAAAATCAACGGAACTTGACACTTAACTCTCCCTTGAATGCTGTGTCCAATCAGTTCAAAAAATCTCAACACATAGAATATGTTTTCTGGAACTTGCACACCAATTCCTATTTTGTATCAATGAATCAGGAATTGCATTTCTCAATATCTGAAACATAAAAACCTGGGAACTGCTATTTGTTAAGGAGTTGTAGCTCTGTCAGGGGTAAACTACAATTCCCACAATTTTTTTTTCGGGGGGGGGGGGATGCACTTTAAATGTATGGTATGTGTATGCAGTCCAAGTCTTACAGGGCAGTCCTATGCACATTTACTTAAAAGTCAATCTCTCTGTTAAATTATGCGAAATAATGCTAAACATTAGAAAGTTAAGGTTCCCAGCTAGAGATTAAACTAAACACTCACCAAGAGACCAATTGATGTTAAGCTAATGTTGAGTTCTTGATTGTGAAGCCCAAAGCTTCCAGCAACATCTACAACAATCTGTAGGCAAGTACATGGCATCGTTGGCAGGAAGTCAGTCACAACCAACTGTAGGCACTGGAATGCAGTCCTTATTAGAGACTCTCTATTAACAAAGCAAAACAAAAATTTATAGGTTTATCAAATGGTCATAAAATATCATAATACCAAACAGATGATTGCCCAACTGATACATGGTAGCTCTGCATCAGTCAAACTCTTTGTGCTTAGCTTCTTACTGTACAGACCTGACAATTTTTAACATGGTCAAGGAAGCCAATCCCCTCCACCAAATTATGGGACACGGGTGGCGCTGTGGTCTAAACCACTGAACCTCTTGGGCTTGCAGACCAGAAGGTCAGCAGTTCAAATCACCACAACGGGGTGAGGTCCCGTTGCTCTGTCCCAGCTCCTGCCAACCTAGCAGTCTGAAAGCACACCAGTGCAAGTAGATAAATAAATACTGCTGCGGTGGGAAGGTAAACGGCTTTTCCATGTGCTCTGGCTTCCATCATGGTGTTCTGTTGTGCCGGAAGTGGTTTAGTCATGCTGGCCACATGACTGGAAAGCTGTCTATGGACAAACGTCGGCTCACTCAGCCTGAAGCAAGATGAGCACCGCACTGAATAGTCACCTTTGACTGGAATTAAAGGTCCAGGGGTCCTTTACCTTTTACCACCAAGTTGTATGGAACTGGCAAGTCTACACATTAAAGGCTTGTCACATGTAATACCACCATTCTCTTCGACTTTCATATGACCATCATGCAATGTCTTGTATGTGTGGCATAGGCACTTTACAGAAGCAAGAACAAACTGCAATGAACTAAATACATTTAAGGTTTATATTTGAGAGTATTAGCTAAAATGTAATAAAGTTTGGGTGAAAATAAGCAGCTTTTCTTTTCATATAAATACTAGGTGCAAGAAAGATGAAGCTTAGAGGACATCAGATTATTTAATTTTTTAGTCATAAAGCCATAGAAAACTTGTTACCCTAGGAATAATGTTACTATATTTTGCACAATAATTTGGTGCAATAATTATAAAAAAATAAGACTACAGAGCAGCACCACAAAGTGACCTAAAAAACAGAAGCAGCAATGAAGATTAGCAATAGTAAATGTTTGCATCCTGGCTTCAAGAAACTCACCCCTGATCACTTCTGATTGCTCCCATGACTCCAAGTACCAAGGGCCACCCAGGCCCTAGACTGTCACCCTGGCTCTGCAAAATCTGTAGCACACATTCCAGTTGCTTGAGCCTAATATCAGGGTGATTGATGTTTGACAGTTCTTTCAGTGGATTTAGAAGCAGCAACTGAAGTCTCTAGAAATAAAAGGGAAGTAGAGACTGAACTTTAGTTCCTAAAGCATCTTGAAGCTAAACAACATCATACACAGAAGTGACAAGCTCAGTGGGGAGGCAGGGACCTATTGAACACCAATGGTAGCTGTGGAGGGACAGAAAGCGAATCACTGAAATTCTACAACAGGTGGTCTCCAGCATAAATCCAGCCTAGGCAGTATTGCCAGCTGCCTCAACTCAAAAGATCCTGGCCAGCAGCTACTTTTCTAGCATATCATCACTAGAAGTGTAGCTGCAGCCAGATCTATGCCAAAAGGGTTAGAAGAGAGGAGAAAAGAGCGGGAAAATATACCGGTAATTGCCTAGTAGCCACCAGCTGTCTGTGTCTTCTGCTGCTTACTCATATACAGTGAAAAGTCCACACAAGATGCCTGGGTTATTGCCTCATTGTTACTCGACATGATTCCCCTAATACCCCACAACCTCCATTCTGCAATAAAGCCTCCTGTTTATTGTAGTGCTGAATCTTGTAAAAAATAAATTGTGAGCAGAACAAAGAAACAGAAACAGAAGCAACCTTATACCCTCCAGGTTGGAAGCCAACATACTGTTCTGGTATCTACCTAGCTAGGTATGAAGCTACTGTAACAAAATACAAGGGTTCCAGTTCTATACTGACTAACTTGGGAGTAAGCCCGTTAGATCTGAATCAGCACACATAGGGCAGCACTGCTATTTAGCCCAACAAGGAGCCACTTCTACTGGCTGGAAGAGCAGCCTTGTTATTTCATCAAGTCAGCTATGTAGGATGGGAAATTCCAGAAGCACAGACATTCCAGCTATATATTCATTATATAGCTAACAATGCACAGAACTGTGGAAAATAACTTCTGATTCTTATTGACAATTAATATAAATTACACAATGACTGCTTGCTATGGAGCAAAATTTCCAGAAGATTTTTTTATTTCCTGGAGCGTTATGTTACCTGGTTCTGAGAGAGTGAAGGATCATGGTTAAATGTCAACCCAGCCTTGATGAGAGACGTTAAAGCTTCTGCTCCCCATTCCCTCATCCGTGAGTTTGGATGTTGGCAAACCTAAATATACAATATAGCTTCCTTTATTCAAGCCAGAATGCACATTACTAAACATTCAACATTAATAATAGGTTTTCAATCTATGAATTCTTTTAAAATACAGATAACCATAACCTGATCTGGTACACATATACAATTGCTCTGTTATTATATTAATAGTAATTTCTGCGGCCCTTTCAGCATGCATGGTGCTCTGTCATTCTTATCTCATGTGGCTTCTGAAAATAGGAAATACAAGATACATATTTCTTATTTGACTAATAATTAATTCTAGGTTTAGATGTTTTGTATCTTAATAAATTCTCTATCCAATTCCAATGATATATGTGATTGCAGATTTACCAACTGTGCAAGCTGGCCCTAAGCTACAAATGAGTCATTCTATGTATATCAAAATCTCTCTTTGCAGCTCAATCTTTTTTTTGCTTATGAGCTTTTACAATATGATATATTACCATCAAACAGCAAAATGAAAAGATCCACTCATTAGCACAAAGTCAAATAGTAAATAAGGAAGACAAACTTGCAAGAAAAACTTACCTTCTGAATAAAAAGAGAGAGGAAGCAGTAGGGAAGAAGTAAAAAAATATGAAACCAAGACAGCGAGCAATAATCTTTAATATATCATCACTGAGCTTTACACCATAAACAGTTTTAATACAGAGATACAGTGTTTCCATAGTGTGTCCTGTGTGATTAGAATGGTTCTGTAATATTGTAAAATAGATGTTGAGAACTGATCTATTTCTCCAAGGGGAAAAAGTCTTATTGTTTGTCAAGCCTCTAAAACTAAACCACTTTTATGATGTCTATCAATCCTAAAAATGTGAAAAAGTTCATTTGCTAATCCCTTGTGAATGAAAGAGATATATACACTGCATGTTAAAAAGAGATGCTGCAGAATTTCCCCCAAATCCATACATGCATTTCCCTCCTTGCTATAGAACCACGGCTGGCTGGGTGTGTGTGTGTGTGACAGGAATGTGGTCACCTGGGCTCTCCCCTTGGCCATGCCTTCACCCCAGGCCACATCTCTCCCTGGCTCTATTTCCACACCTTCCTTCTGCTTGACTGATTACTATGAAAATATATCTTGCTTGCCTGGATAGCAGGAGTGTAGGTGTGTGTGGGTGAAGACACACACTCTACATCTGACTTTTGTGGGGCTGGAATGTAGTCTAGTGTATAAAAGTAAGTGTCACATCCTTTGCTCCACCCACTTTTGCCTCTGGCCCCGCCCTCCATTCATACAGTCAAACCTCGGCTGTTGAACATAATCCATTCTGGAAGACTGTTCGACTTCCGAAATGTTTGACAACTGAGGATTCAAAGGGTGGTTGGCAAAGTCAATGGAGAAAAAAGAAAAAAAATCCCTGTAAGCTGTTCAGCTTCCAAAAAACATTTGAAAACCAGAGCTTTTACTTCCGGGGTTTTGGCATTCAGGAGCCAAAACGTTCCAAAATGGAGCCGTTCAGGAACCAAGGTTTGACTGTATATGGTTCCCCAGAACAACCCCCATGTGAGAATGCAGTCCTTGGGCTGAAAAACCCCATTGTGGAGAATCACCACCTGTCAGATCATCTTGGATTTATATTTTTTCCAACCATTAGTATGTAAAACCTAACATTCTATAAAACACCCTTATTACTTATCAAGTTACAGAGATCTCTGTAATAAAAAAGGAAAGCTCCACGAATAAACTTGTAAGAAAGGGTGTTAGTCAATCCTATAGAATTTAAATCCAAAACTGCATTTTCCAGTAGGATCCAGTTTGAAATTCAGATATGAGAATTTTGTGAGTTATGAGACAAAAAAAATTCATTCAAATTCAGTATAAATGGTAGTACAAGTCCTTCCATTTTAGCCAGTGAAACTCATTTTGTTTCTATTTTATATATACATTTGTTATCTACAACCAAACATTTATTGACAACTTAAAAATGCTACATTTTACATAGACTGCAAATGTCTACGCATTTTTCTGTTAAGGTAATCCTGGCATTTTAACCAGCCATGTTATAACTAGAACAGACAACAGCTCTATCCTAATTGTATAAAGAGCAATATTCCTATGTATCATCAGGATGCTTCCTTCACTAATTTGCAATTAAGCAACAGTTTCTGACAAGTGATTCCAATAAGTGTTTCTATAGGATGGGATTGCACATATGTGCACTTAAATCCATATATGACAAACCATTCATAAGCAGTTAAACAAGACTAATAGTTGACTTATGAACAGACATGTGCATAATTTTTTCCCAGGTGATGACTATACTAGCACAAGTGACTTATTTGAAATAACTATGGTATGCATGAGAACATCACAACTATGTAATCGAGTTTATCATGTGGATCCTTTCCAAACTAATCATCATCCTACCAGGAGGAAAAGTACTCAGGCACACACACAGCCTTGTACCAAAGGCCCTTATACAGCTCAATACTGGATTTATCAGAGGAAGTGAACAACAAAGAGGTTTCTTAGTGGTAAATAGATTTCCAGCATTCTTTGCATGCACAGTCTCTTTACAGTAAGTGATATTATGGGAAACTCCTAAGCCTGGAACTACAATGGAACAGAATTGGGTTACCAGGAAGAGTAGCTACAGTCAAGGATACAATACTAGGTGCCTTTTCATTTGAGATTATTAAAATCAGTTTGACAGCACCATCCCATTTACCTAGAATTAAGTCCAACTGAACACACTGGTACTACATCTGAGTAAACATACATAGGACTGCGCTGTAAGTATTATGTTCCTCCGTCTACATTCTGTAATATTTTCTAAGATACTACACCTTTATTTCTGCCTTTGCAGATGTATGCCTTTAAGCATGATATGTCAACTTGCCTGGGCCCTTCTTTTCAAGATCATCAAACAGCTTGATTTAATAAGAAGCTACAGAACCCACACTTAAATAGCATTGAGCGAAAAACAATGCAAATTCTATAAGAAACAAAAAATAATCTAGAAACAGAATAGAAAATAAGATGAAATTAAAAATCAACGTAGCATAATTGGCTTTCAAAAACACACACCAAACCTTATGTTTTTAAGTTTTAATACCACAGAGGAAAAATAGAAAAGTTCACCTAATGGCTATAAAAAATATTGTTTACCTCTAGGAGATGGCCAGTCAGTGGTCTCCATAAAATTTCAATCCTATGCATGTTAACTAGTCCTGTTTCGAGCAACTTAGCAACAGCAAACAGTGATGGCTCCTAAGCATAAACAGAATTTAAAACAGTCACTTGACTTAACAACCTATTGCATTATATTTTTCCATTTAAAGTATTTCTACTTTGCATTTCTACTTCCTTAAAACAGATGATTTTCTGAGTTAGTTCCTAATGCTAATCCTTCTATTTGCTGTTTCGCCACATTTTAATATGGTACATTTAAACTTTAAATAAACAATTGCATTAGCATACCTTCCTGTGAAGCTCACATATCATGCCCTAAATTCAGTAGCAGAATCATCAGCACAATTCATTCTATGATACTGACTTAACAAATAATATATTGCACTGCAAGAAATTTAATAACCAAAGCTAGGAGTTAGTTAATTTATAAAAAGCATGTCTGAAAAGCAGAATAAAATATACCATACCTTATTATTTCCATAGGCCATGTCCATTGCTTCCAGAGACAAGGAGCAAAGTGCATTTATTAAATGATGTAATGAAACATCATCTAGGTACCTGTGGGAAGGATAAATTATTAGAACTATTGCCAAGAGGGATTAGAAACAAACATTGTGATCTAAAAGTCAGTTCTCTTACTGTGAGCTTTCAAATAGCCTGGAAAGTATGTTGGAGATAACTGGTAAGTCAGTCATAACAGCTGTAGTTAGAACCTGAAAGGATACAATTAAATTATGTAAGCAAATGCATAGCATAAAATTACAATGTTTTTTATTTTGCTATACAGTAAACAAATTCTTACTGTGCTAGGTCCTTCCACAGCTCTTCCAGGCTTCAAAGCACCTCCAACACCAGGCTTTAAACCAAGAATCCATACAAGATGCTGAAATGAAAAACACATTTTTAAACTTAAGTACTCCATAAAGGTCCAGGTTGCAAGTCACATTATGAGCAGCAGAATGTGGTGCACACTTCACTACATTTCTGCAGTGCTTCTCTTTTGCATTTTGCCGTGCTGCACATGAAACAAGCCAAAGTTTGACTTGTATTGTCCAAACTCAGGCTTCTGCTTTGTTTGAAAAGAAACAAACCACGATTCCAGCTCTGGGAACGTAAGAGCAGCATGCACCAAGACACTTCTCATTTACATGAAACAATTTTTTTTAAAACTATGGGTTAGTGTGACATTCAAACCAGGCCATTAAAAAAAATAGTTTTCAAGATTTGCACTTCTGCGACAAAGGACAGATCCACATCATACATTTCAAGCATATCCAATACACATTGAAAGCCCATTAGTTCCCCCAAGGAATCCTGGGGGATGAAGTTTGCTAAGGGTGCTGGCAATTGTAGCTCTGTGAGGATGGCAGTACAGTTCTCAGAATTCTTTGGAGGAAGTCATGTGCTTTAAATGTGTGTGGGGTGTGCTTTAAATGTATGGTGTGGCTCTGCCCAAAGTGTATTAGATACTAATATTCCAACTTTAAAAATTCTACTTAAATCCTCCAACTGTTCTGTGGATGGTTCCCCCCGCCCCCCCCCCCGAGCTTGGCTATCTTCATTACAGTTGTGGGTACATTTAATTTAGTCACAGAAAGGTAAGGGAAACAAAAAGCTGATGTGCTGCAGTGCTGACCATGTTCATATAAAGCTACAAAAATAGCCAAGCTTTAATTACAAAAAGTTTGAAAAGCACAATTGTGTGTGGCTGATTTGCATCATGGAAGGAGTTTCACTCAAAGAGAGATATCCACCCAAGAAGTTAAAACAAAATGCAAGTCAAAAAAGGTAAATCAAGCATTACCCATTACTCACCTGGAGAGTAGCTAACACAAGTTGCCAGGATGTACCAAGGACAGCTCCATGACAATGAGCCAAGCTAAGTAATGTCCTCATGCACTGTATATTCTTAGAAGTAAGCTAGGAGAGCATTTAAACAGTTAGAATTTTTGAAATAGAGAAAATAATAGCATTTGTGAAAAAAATGGTAATAGCAAACACAATGGTGGAAAAACCTGCAATCCATTCTTTTATTTCCCCCCCTCTGTCTAGACCCACATGTATGTGATGAATTTATATTGTAGTTAAATTACAGCAGCTAAATGGCACTGGAAGAACCTAACCATTTTAATTCATTCAAACCTCTTAATCCTTCTATTTCCATTCCAACATGCAAATCACTATGATAGCTAGTTTGTCCTACTATTTTCTACTCTTCAAGCGAAAATGGGGCAGAAAAAGAAGATTCTCCTTTCCAACTGGAAACATCAGTCCGGGATACAAAAGAATGTGTTGAAGTAAAACCTGCATATACTCAGTGAAATTCTTGGCATCCTTTATTTATTTATTTATTTATTTATTTATTTATTTATTTATTTATTTGCGGTTTTACTTCAAGTTTTAAAATTTACTGGACAGATGACTGATACTGTGAAACAGAAACAGCTATTGTTTGAAGAATTTTTTTTTTTGCACACCCTTTCCTCAGCATGGTCCCATTGACTTCAATGGATGCAGAACTCCGGGTTATAAACAAACATTTGCCACTCAATCTACACAGAGAATGAAAACTGTACATTGCATTTGTTGCACTGATATTGTGAATTTTAGTACAAGGCTGGTCTTTTAAGTCTGTCGAAAAGAACTTTTATTCTGGCTGGTAGATTCATCTAAATATACAGGATATCAAAGAAAAATATTCAAAGAAAAATAAAATAAAAAAATTCCTTACAGTAGCACTTTAGAGACCAACTAAGTTTGTTCTTGGTATGAGCTTTCAACAAACTTAGTTGGTCTCTAAGGTGCTACTGGAAGGAATTTTTTATTTTATTTTGTTTTGACTATGGCAGACCAACACGGCTACCTACCTCTTAAAGAAAAATATTGTTAACTTTAAGGAATTATTTCTAGAAATCTGAAACATCCTCCCAGTGCAGAAATTATGTTTATATTTGCAACTAGTAAATTAAAACAACCTCAATCTTAACCTAGCATCACAAACTCACTGTGTATCTCCTGTAAGCTCAATCCTGTTTTACTATATCTACCTGTATTATCCCATTAATAGTAAAACATGGTCTTTCAAGATTTTAGGAACAAAACAGCAATCTCCTTCTCAATTTGGTCATATTGAGAGTAGCAGCAGGGCTAAGTTAGACAGCTAAAAGTTAAGGATAGTATGGAACTGTAGTTCCCCCCCCCCCTCCTTAACCGTTGTTAGATATTCAGACCACAGAATTCACAGTAACAAATGGAGGTATATGGTATGATAGCAAGAGGGGACACAAAACAAAACATGAAAAAGGCAAGACTCATCCAAGAAAGAATCAGTGAACATTACAGCAATATAGAATGACCACCCACTTCACCAGCACTATAATAGAAAAGGGAAGGTTAAGATCCAAAGCAGCAGGATGGATTCTAATGTAAGCGAGCACAGGAACAGCAATCCAGCCATAATGAATGGGTATTCTTCAAGTTAGGACAAATTATTTTGCTACCAAAATACTGGAAAGTGAGGCAAGAGAAAGCAACAAGAGGCAAGTTACTTACCTCGGGCAACTCTTAAAAGGACTAATAGAGAGCAGCAGAAATTGTATACTGTAAAAGAGGAGGGAACGTACTCTATCCAGTCAGCTTAGAAAGGAAACCTACTACAAGGCTCCTAACCTAGCGCTGGTTTCATAGAAGAAGTATATGTCTGATGGAAGAACAGGCAGGAAGGAGCCAGAACAATAATCTACAGTGACAACGAAAGTCCCAAGACTGGGACCAAGACTGGCACTCTGGCTTGCCTCATCCAAAATGGCCACCTTGCTGCTGGGAGGGTACCTGAAGAGATGGGTGTGTAGCTGGGCTCCCCCTTCTCTGCATGCAGGAAACAGGGGGGAGAGGAAGGGAAGGAAGCTGGTGCAAATTTTGCTTCTGCTGGGTGGCTGTTCCTCGTAGTAGATTGGTGAAAAAGGAAAACTAAGGGGGAAAACATGGATGAAGCAGCTTGACAGACAAATGGTACAAAGAGGAAGAGCAGACAACAAACAGACACACAGGAAATTCATAAGCCATGCCCATAATCTATCTATAAGCACTAATTCCAACATTAGGTTATATTCTAGCATAGCCATGCAACAGAACAGTACTACAAAGACAGGAGCTGGCTGGGTTCCCCAAGCATCCCCGTACTTGTCCCCGTATAAGTAAGTGGCTGACATTCAAGGAGGAGAATGTACTTTAAAAAGACCCTGAAAGTGACTGAGGTGGGGACCTGGGAATGTTTCAGTTTCTAATCTGGGAATATATATAAATTGAAATGTGAATACCATTTAACTGAAGTATTCACCCAGACCTATATAAATGTGTAATTATTATATTGCTGAAAATAGGATGAATAAAAGTCCATGGCAAACAAGCCGAGATTCCAGATGCTGATTCACATTCTGATTTGTTCCTAAAAGAACGTCTGGTTCAAAATGCATGAAAAGCACTGAGTGCAAGATTTCTTGTTTGGACATATGGTTTGGAAAGCTGCCATATACAACTCCCTGACTGGTATATTTAGACCATGTTCTATGCTACCATTCATATGTTATGATGTACACATACTTGCAACACATGATTAACAGCACAATCCAATGTGTGTTTAATGGGGTAAGTATGTTTAAGGTTTGCAGGCTTAGGATGACATGCAGCTTGCTTGTGCACATGAGACTTCATGTTCCTGTCCTTCTCCCTGCAGCCCCTGCTCCCCTACTTCTGCTCTGAAAGGTTGGAGGACCCTCCAGAGCACACGTGGGAGGGAAAGAAAGGGGAAATCCCTTTGCATCTGCTGGTGCAGATCTTGTCCATAATCTTTTTGTTGCTACAGTCAACTTTTATCCCAAAAGCTGTTAAATTATAAGATAGTCTGTTTTTAAATGTTTGATGTTTTATTGTGCTTTTATATATGCTGTAAGCCACCCACAGTGGATGGGGAAACCCAGCCAATGGGCAGGATATAAATAATAAAATTATTATTATTATTATTATTATTATTATTATTATTATTATTATTATTATTATTATTATTTATTATTATTATATGATATTTATAGGAGAAAATATGTTAAGTGGCTCCATCTTTGCACATAAATTAAGATATAAACCACTGGAATTCTTCTAGATACTTTTTGTGATCTGGGTGCTTTTCTAAAAGCTGCAAAATTAAGATGTTAATATTTTAAACAACATAAACTGAATTGCTAACCTTCTTAAATACTGGTGACCAAAACTGGACACAGTGGGACATTTCCTTAACACACAACGGTAATTAAGTATGTGCCATGCATCAAAAATACTCCTGCTAAGTCCCTCAAATCCAATTCCGCATTACATGCTCACTCCAATATATCTGCTGGACTATGGGGGCAGATGAGTGACTGGGCTTTTGAGATAAAAGTGAAAGTCTAGTAAAATTAAACCATCAAATAAGAAAATGATATTTACAAATTATATTTTACCATTACTGTTCCCTGTGGTTGGAGAGCGAGTGGTTGTCCTACTGCTACAACTTGCTGGTGAGACTCACTTGATGGACTAATCATCTGAACATTCTGCCCCTGGATGGAATATGCTAAAAAGCAAAAGAAGAATTCTAAGATTTCAATTATAAGATACAGACTTTACCTTCCCAAGACAGAATTTTTGGGCAATTCCCACCTCTCATACTACTCAGAAAGGTTCCCAAACCTTCTGGAAGAGAGTGGGTGCTGCTGCTGTGAATTTCAGGGAGAGGCTGTCAAAAATTGCCTGTCCCCAATAGAAGCATCCCTGGACTGCAACTCTCCTCAGAAGTTGCTTTCGCCTGTGGAAATAAAGCCTGCATCCAACCCTCTGAAAAGGATATGACGTTTGAAAACACACACACACACAGAAGTAAATTTACTTATTTAAGTTACCAACACCAAACTATTTTTATACTGTTTTAACACTGAAACACACCCATTCATTCTTACTAATGAACTTATGAAATATAATTTTTTCATAGGAAAAATAAAAGAGCTGGATAATTTCCCACCCCACATCACTGATTTTCACACAGGAAAAGGACACCCATGTATATATATAGTTTTAAAAAAACAAGAAAATATAGTAGAAAAAAATTAAGGGAGTGTAGTTGCTCTAAAGGCTTTAAAAGCCATTTCTTTTTAAAAATGGGTTATAGTCACACTTATGGTCTGTGGAAGATATGAAGACTATGCTGTACCTAAAGTTCTTAATACTATTTCCATTACATTTAAAACTATAAATATTATTTTCAGTCTATAACAGGAATCAAGCTGCAAGGCTTTACAGGGGGTGAAGAACAGATCACTCATGTGGGCTGTTAATGTGGTTCTGCCTCTGAAAGAAAAAAAACAAACTACTTTTTCAGGATCAGGATATATCTCAAGTGACTGTGGATAGGGAAAACCAGATGATTTCACATTAGACTATGGTTCACCTCAAACACTTCCATAGCATCATACACCATTCTGCCAAGCACTTGTTTATCAAATATGTGTCTGGCAAAGCAACCGTGTTATTGGTGTTTGCTTATAATTGTGTATGTTCTTGTTTACAAGAAGAAAAGTAAGACCAAATAATATCCTTACATTTACCAGAAAGGGCAGCAGTAGTAGTGTTCAGCACAGTTAGGGCGTAGTGAGGAGGCAGGGAACCTTTGCAAATGGCAGTAATGAAGGCATCTCTTGATGTTACGAGCCCGAGTTTTCCACACAGTGCAGCCATAGTCAATTCTGCTTTTAAAATATTTTCTGTGGCAGCTTCATCGGTGCTGAAATAGTACAAATAAGTAAAAGGCACGATCCATACATACAAGAAGAAGCCAAAAAGGGAACACTCATGCTTACACATTTACCGTGAGGAAAAAATTCTATGGAAATACTCAAAAAGCATCAGTAGCCATGTTGGCCCATGGGGGTGGGGGAAGAACCCAAAATTCACAGGAGGTTACTAGGACTAACCAAAATGTCACAATACGCTGACAAAAAAATTACTATAAAGATACAGGAGACATTTAACTGATCAAGTTTTTTTTAAAAAAATAACACCAGTTTTTATAATACTGTATTCTTAAAATCTACACATTTCATAGATGCAGAACAAAAGGTGTTTTTTCTAAACCATATTGATTTGGAAATGGGCTGGGGATTAACACTTTCAAATGTATAACAATATTTTTAACTGATTCATTTGCTATTTTATCTGCATTTTAGTCAGTTTGACTGACTGGCAAACTCTTTGCTGTAAAAATGTGAAGAATAAATAAATAAAGCTGTCTTAGAAGAGTAAACAAATCATTTCCACACAGCTGTGCCATGCATTCTTATAACTGAAGCAGTGTAAAGCTAAGTAAATAATAAAATATAACTGCAGAGAGGAAAAACGGCCTATATAACACTGGTATTTTTAACACCCAATGAATCTATTACTGAGTCATGTCCAATCTTTTATACCAGGGGTTGGCAACCTAAGGCCCATGGGCCACAAGCAGCCCATGGGGGTCGTTTAACCAGCCCATGGACTGCCTTCTGCAACGCTGGCCAGCTTCCCATTGGCTGCGCACGCCTTCTCCGCGCTGGAAGGAGCACCGGAAATAGTGTTTGTGCATGTGTGCATGCGTGCATACTCTGGCCCACCACAGTGTCTGCAGGACCATGAAAGCCACAAAAACTTTGCCGACCCCTGTTTTATACTTTCCCCCTCAATGTATAATTATGTCTTCTTTAGTCCTTGGGAACTCTGCTACCTCAGCACTCAACACAGTTGAGGTTCTAGGTTTCAAACTTGTTTCAAAGCCAAGGTAAGAACAGAAAGCTCTGAAGAATGAAGCATAATTGTAAACTGACTGAATACCTTGCATCCAGAAGTAAAGACAGTGCAGCAAGTAGACCACACCAGCACGCATTCACCATTTCTTCCCAAACTGCTCTGCTGACTTGGGAGGGGAGGATGAGAGTAATTTTAAAACAACATTTAGCAACATGAATATCGCGGACTCACTTTCTGATGCATTTTTCTTTCAGTATATATACCCCATTTCCAGTCTACTAGACATTCCAGTAAGTTGGTGCAAGACAGGCTATATAACAGACTGGGTTCACCTGCACTATCTTTGCACTCTACAGTTTCAGAGTCAAATATGGCTGCCATGAATAACAGCAACTGCCTGGGCTGGGAGGTGTGACAAATTATCTAATGAGGACTATAGCTTTGTCTGTCAGGGCAAGTTTTCAAGAGAAAATCCAAGATCCAAAAAAAAACTATTTTAGGCAGCTTAGTTCAGTGTTTTTTTTTTTTTTTTTTTTTTTAAAAGCAGACATATATACATGTTCTTAGAAATTATAAGAACGCAAGGCAATTACAAAAATGGGGATGAGTAGGAACCAAAACAAGCATTCCTTCTGAAAAACCAGGAAGAGGGGCAATAAAAAGAAATAAGTAATTTACATTCAGTTAAAAAGTGAAGGTGAGGAGGAAGTAGAGCTCACCTGCACACAGAAATACCTACACCAGGTAACTATACATCTGTATGCAGCTTTATATTACTTTCCTTTTATTAACCTTAACTAATGCCAATCATTATCACATACCTGTTTCTTTGTCAGTTTGGTCAGACGCTGAATTAAAATCTTGCATGTCTGAGGACTGTGTCGGTGAAGACTGTGTATCTGCTGTTGTTACTTGACTCTCCGTTTCAACCTGTCCCAATTCTTCTTCAATCATGTTAGTGATGCCACGGACAAGATCCAGTAAAGAATGGAACGCTACTGACATGGCATAGCCTTCAGGAATTGTGGGTGGCTCAACTTTGTCCAACATCTCTAGGCTAAGATTGGGGGGGATTAAATAAATAAACGTAAACAAAAGGAATAATATGCCCTTGGTACCCATTGCTTAGCTAACAAAATACTCCGTTGCAAATAGCACAATTTGCAAAGCAAACCAAATATCAGATTAACATTAGAACTGAAATATTGCTGTAAAACTGAGGTTTCTTACACTGATACTAGTATATTCTGTGCAATCATAGTTCATTGCTCCAAACATCAATGATCAAAGCAGAGCTAGCTCCCTAAACCTTTCAAATATTTCCCAGATGTATTCACTTACATTGCAATCCTATGTATGTTTACTTGGAAGTTACTGCCAGAGGGCTGGTTTGCACATAATACTAAACCATGTTTTAGCACTATGTGAATAAGCCTTACTGAAAGTGGAACAGGCTCTCAAACTTCCTCCTCCTCCACCCACACAGTTTGGAAGCTTTCTACCAAGATTCCTTTCTATTTTAAAGACAATTGGCTTAGCATTATATGTAAACCAGGAATCCTGGTTTAAAATAAGCAATGATAAGTTGCTAAACAAGCCAGCTTTGTGGTGTGAAGTCTTCCTCCCTCCCCCACGCACTTGAAATCATTGTGCTTTGTCCACATAGTGCTAAAGCATTGTTTACCATTGCATGTGCATGAGCCAACTGTGTCCAATGAGGCTTGTTTCTTAGTGTGTTAGTAAGCATTTCAATCATCTGAAAGCCTACAGAAATGCAGGCATTCAATTTATTTATACAGATAAAAAAATCTACCTTACAAATATAAATTATTCAACACTACAACATGTATCTGTATTGGTAATTCCTTAGGGTCATCAGAGGTACTTTTTAACAGTTATGTTTGTCTTCTGATGTCATAACTAAAGAAACAAACTATAATTATAAACCATCCCAAGACTTGAACAGCAACCCAAATAAATAGAGCCTAATAAGAAACCAGAGGAAATATGTACTCAAAGGAGGTTAGGGCACCACAGAAAAATAATTTCTAATCCATCTGGAGAAGAAACAGATTTGAGGCACAATTATGAAAGAAACCAATACACAGAGACACAATCAGAACGACTCCAAGTGCCAACTAGGGTAGCACTTGCCTGATGCTACCCTGGGCTGTTTCCAGAACAGATCTCCTCCATATTCCTGCTTAGTTACAACTACTTAAAGGTAAAGGGACCCCTGACCATTAGGTCCAGTTGTGTCCGACTCTGGGGTTGCGGCGCTCATCTCGCGTTACTGGCCGAAGGAGCCAGCGTACAGCTTCCAGGTCATGTGGCCAGCATGACTAAGCCGCTTCTGGCAAACCAGAGCAGCGCACGGAAACGCCGTTACCTTCCCACCGGAGCGGTACCTATTTATCTACTTGCACTTTGACATGCTTTCGAACTGCTAGGTTGGCAGAAGCAGGGACCGAGCAACGGGAGCTCACACCGTTGCAGGGACTCGAACCACCGACCTTCTGATCAGCAAACCCTAGGCTCTGTGGTTTAACCCACAGCGCCACCCACGTCCCTTCTACAACTACTTAGGATGTGGCAAATTCACGGTTTTAAAGATCAGTATTTTACTTACTAGGTAGCTTTAGCACTGCCCTGTGTTGACACGCTGAGGATGGGTATCCAGGTTCCTCTGTATTCAAAAGCAGGCAAGACTGTCACACTTCCACCCATCCCTAACATTCCGGGATTGGTCTGTGCTGAGGCTGTACCACCAGGCACGCTTCCTCCTGAATCAAGTGGGGGAATTAATTGCACTTCAATATTAATTTAATTAGTTAAGCGCAACATACCCCCTTTTCTTAATATCATTAAGACAACATTCCTATAAGCAAATGTTATTCAAAACAATGTTTTATCCATCTGTTTTGAATGCCCCCTCCTGGCCAATCTTTTCCAGTGCATCTTGCATTTCATTAAAGAGGTCTTACTGACACCAGTGGAGCTACACTGAAAAGCTAGTCACTCAGAGCTCAGAAATTTAAAATATTAGCAAATTAAACCACTCAAAAGTTATGAGATGCAGCATATGCATTAAGATTTTGAGGTATCTGATGAGAAAGGCACTAATAGGAACTAGGTGCTGGCAGAGTTAGCCCAGGACATTTTGCCACTAGAGGGAAAATGGGAAATGCCTCCACACCTCCGCCACCTTCACCTGTTGAGGAAGAAGAGGTAGCTATCCAGAACCTGCTGCATGGGTGTCCTGGCCCTGGGTGCTGGTATGGTGGTTTAAAAAATATGACAGCTTTAACTGTCTGATATGATAGGCTTCATGCCTTCCATTCAGAGTTACAGAGTAAGACTCTACGGAAGTTCTTCTAAAAGGCTTTATTTTACCCTTTGCAACATGATAAAGTTATGATTCTCATGAATACAACTCAAAGTACTAATTGAGCTAAATAAATAAAATGCTTATTGAAACCAGTGCTCCTAAGAGGGAATGGTTGATAAATGGCTCAAAATTGTCCAAGGGTATAGTTTACCTGTTTGGTTTGTTGCAGCTGATGCATTCCCTGTATTTGGTACGAGAAACAGTGACTGAATAAATGATCCCAGAGCATTCACGATGTCACGGAAAACCTTAGTTGAATGCTGCTTCATATCATAAGACTGACAGAAGGACCTGTTACACAATTCGGACAGAGTAAAGATGCAGTTATTTAGAAAATGCTTTTGTGATTTCATCAGTGACTCTACATTATGAAACACTCTTTCTTATACTGAATGGAAAGAGTATGTGGTAGCCACAGAAAGGCTTCGTGTTCAACAGGACAACATTTTAATTCTAGAATTTAAAACAAATTTAATGATATTAAAATCAATGACCCATGATTTGTATACATGCATACCTAACACAATACCTGTACACTGTTATTTCAATTATCCAAATATTTTATCAAAAACATTACTTCAATTGGTATATGGTATATCAACTAATATACTTCCACTACCTTAATAACTGAGGTTGCACACAAAGTCTGTGTATTGATTCTACGGCAACAGCTCTTAGCCACTGAGGTTTGTCTGCATCCAGAAACTTCACAAGCAACGATAGAAAGATCTCACATTCAGTTACCTAAACAAAAATACTTTCATTAATTAAAAGAAAATTCTGAACAAGGCATCCTTTCCCTTAACACAGATTTTGTGCAACTAAGGCGGGGCCCCTCTCTGCAAATGTTTGCACTTGCAATTTTGGGAGAAGGGCTATTTGGCACAGTCCCATAGCAAGGAAGCTAATAACACTTGAGGGGGCTAGAGAAAGGGGAGGATGGGGTAAACTGGAAAGGAATACAGTGGTGCCTCACAAGACGAAAATAATTCGTTCTGCGAGTGCTGTCGTATAGCGAATTTTTCGTCTTGCGAAGCACCAACGGGAAAATAGCGGTTTGACGGGGGGGGGGGGGGAGAAAAAAATTCTCCCCGTCTTGCGAGGCAAGCCAATTGACAAATTAGTCTTGCGGGACAGCCTTTCGCTAGCGAATGCCTTTCGTCTAGCGAGGCATTCGTCTAGCGGGGCACCACTGTAGTTTGCTGTTCCAGTTACACATTCTTAGGCTTAGCTACAGGCTCAGTGGGAACAAGAGGGTGGTGGCAAAGGGACAAGCTGAGCTTTGAGGGGGTTTATGAAGGAAATAAGAGGTGGAATAAATAATTTTCTATAGCATAACAATTTTTGAACAACTAAAGATTGAGGGGAAGCATTACCCTTAGGTTATTCTGTTATCAAGGCATTACAGTATTGCCACGGTCCTCTTTAGGCATATGTGTCTGCTGTTTCACCTCAGGGGGGGGAACCACATTTTTCATGGTATTTAAGATTTATCCTGTGCCTAATAGTGATATTAAAACTGTCCTCTTACCAGTAAACTATAAAACTGTTTGATCAAAACGGAAACTACTCTCAAAAGGCGCATGCAGATCGGGAAATACGGTTTTTCCACTGGTGCTGGTGACGATGAAGTACTGGAACCTTGTCTAAATTTTATATTTGGTGAGAAGAGCTTTATCACTAGTGGACAGACCCTTTCTTTAAGGAGGAAGCTGAATTCTTGATGCTGGAAAATAAAAGGACACTGTTAAGAAGGCTAACCTATATATATATATATATATATATATATATATATATATATATATATATATATATATATACATATGCATATACATATATATATATATATATATATATATATATATATATATATATATATATATATATATACATATATATATATACATATATATACATACATATATATACATACATATATATATGAATATATATATTATTAAAGTTTAGGCACACAGGTTTATACTAGGAACCTCACCAACCTTCCACAGTAACCCCTTTGATACCAAAGGTGGGGGAGCAAAATTGATGGACTGGATCCGCTGATGAACTTTTAAAGTCTGGTGGTCATTTACACTCCAGCACTGCCCATCTCCCCCTTGCCCTTTAGATAATCCCCCCATGGGTAGTACTGCTCATTCTGTTGCTCTAAAGTTAACCAAAACACAATCTAAGTATTAGGTTAAGAGGTGCCAATCATACAGATGCCAAAGATATGTTAACAAACAATGGCCAAGTCTTTCCTATTTCATATACAAAGGCCTGGAACTTAACTGAGCTTCTGCATCCTAAGCTGAGCTTTGGTCACATGAAGCTCCTGTCAGTGAAAGAGGCAGTAGAGCAGGCATAGGCAAACTTGTCCCTCCAGATGTTTTCGGACTACAATTCCCATCATCCCTGACCACTGGTCCTGTTAGCTAGGGATCATGGGAGTTGTAGTTCCAAAACATCTGGAGGGTCAAGTTTGCCTATGCCTTCAGTAGGGCAACTTTCACTAATTTCCCCTCCCTCCAGCAGTCCCTCGTGCTCCCAAAAAAAATCAACTCTGGAAGGTTGGAAGAGCTATGGAACAGCGTAAGAAGCAGCGCAGGAGGAAGGGGGGAAATCAGCAAAAATTGCCTCTTCCCTCACTTTCCAGGAGTGGATTCCACATGCAGATATTGGTCCCATCTGTAAAAAGGAGCCCTTCCCTTCACAGGTGTCTAGTTAGGACCCCCAACTACAATATATATAAAGTTTCTAAAGTCTTTGTATTTGAAATTCCCCTCCCCCTTCTAAAAACAAAGGCACTCACTTGTAAAAATACTTGCGGGAAATCATTGAGGACTGACTCAAGCAGTTCCAGACCAAATGTCCGGGTCATTTCTGTCATGCCTACAAGCCAGTAAGGTGCATCAGCATTAACCAGCTGACAAAGATCCTAAAAAAAACCAACAACACTCTTGTACTTTTATTCTCAGGAATCAACCTGGAACCCCACCCCCACCCCAATTTTCACCCAGTCTGTACTTCGCCATGTAATTCACCATATGGAATTTTTAGACATACCGTCAAACCATTAACATGTCTGAGTTTCAGTCACTCCTTCCTCGTTCACATACACAATCCTCTATATCCTTTCCTGGTTTGAGGCAAGCTACTATTTTGCCTAAAGAAGCCTATTTACTGTAAATCGAGTCTAGAAATGGGGCCTGTTCTTCATTTTTATCCTATTTTTCAGAGAAGGGCAAATCATAGTTCAGATGATGATGAACTGTAGTTCGCCTTAAATCAGGAAAGGAGGCAAGTGCTGAATGCAAGCCCGTGTTTTGCCAGTCTCCATGATTTTGCATTGCATTAGAACCAGCATTACATCAGAATCAGCCCATTGTTAAGAAATTGCATTTGCCTTTATTTAATTTCATTATTCTTTCCAGCAATCTAAATCCACCAGTTAGATAGTACTGTTTCTTTTTAAGTTTCTGAAAATATTGAGAATATCCTGACTTTTATCTATGCTAAACACATCCAAACCTTTAGCTTCTCAAATTGCTCCATCCTCTTTTACCATCTCTGTAGCTCCTCAGTACATTGAGCTCTATAGCTTCTAGAGATGAGCAGAATTATGTCCAGCATGCTATGCTTTTCCTCCTTAATATTAAGCATGCTGTGTACGTTAACCTTTTCTCTCTCTTCAAAATACTTGTATCATATTATCTCTCAAACCAAAAGCAAGTAACAAATGACTATTGACTGATCTCAGAAGCTTAACTTTGTACATAAATTAGATTGTATATAATAAAAAAGAACGACAAGAATTCAAGTAAGTTCCAATACCTGAAAAAGCATATATGCATCTTTAGCACATGGTTTCAAGGTGCTGACAGATCTTCTGTTACTGTTTCCTTGAATTCCTATTGGTTGCTCTATAATATCTGTACAAAACACAGATCCAGTTCAGAAACACAATGTTAAGAAAGAATGCATGGCTGTTCAGTTCTATATGTATATTAACTAAGGCTGGTGCAGCAACTTGGGGTTTTTAGCAGATGCTTGTGGTCGACACCAACCTTCCCCCAAAAGGTTGCTCTCTCTCTCTCTCTCTCTCTCTCTCTCTCACACACACACACACACACACACTACTGCTGGGTAGAACAGAGTTGCATTTAGTTACTTTTCCAATTCAGAGATGTGACAAGTAACATTCAGAAGGCATATAGTAGAGAACTGGCAATCAAGAAGCACATTTCTCCAACTAAACACAAGGTAAAAAGCATGACTTGCAGTTACTAAACAACCTGCCAATTCAAAGCCTACATCACAGCTTCATTAAAAAAACCCACATGATGTAACACTTGAACAAATTGGTATCCATGCTTCAAAAGCCACCTTTTCTTTATAGATTACACTTTCCAAATTAATAGAGTGCTGAATTTTGACCTGGACTGGGTAGGCCTGGGCTGAAATCTCCACTCATCTCAGTATACCCTATGCAGGTTTGCTGTGATGATAAAATGGGATAATATTTGACCTGGCCCTCCAAATTCCTCAGATGAAGCGTTATACATGAATCTATTTCCTTTTAGAATCAGGGTACTGCTATATTGGGCTCCTCCTACTTATAGCAATTCAGACTTTTGCTATAAGTACCAAATGGTTATTATGTAATATTTTAATTGCTATACAAGCACATACCCACCTTTATAGTGTTCATCCTCAGCAACGACTCTTTCGAAAACAACAGTAACTACTTGCCGTACTGTGGCTGCTGCAGTATTATTTGTGATATTGTCTTTTGTGAAGTGCAACCGAAAGCAAAGGACAATTGCCTTAAAAAAAATTAAACGGTACTCATTACACAACCCAAATAATAATCAAAGCTAAGATGTAGAAATTAGAAGTTTCTAAAACATCATGTAAGTTGAATTTAAAGATGAGTAAGTTCCCGCCATCCTAAAATGCAACTATCTTGGAAAATGGCTCCTCCTTTATGTTTCATCAAAAGCCTCTTCACATGTGAAAAGAAAAATAATAATGTACAAGTCACACGATTGCTTCCAACACTTCAATGTCAAGAATGCCTCAAGGATGCCCCTCTGACTGTCACCCGTGTGCCAAGCACAAACAGTAATAATACAAAGAGACACTCTTAGACAGCCTCACAACTGTGCAGCTCTTTTACTGAAAACTTGATAAAAACTATGCATAATCCGATCACCATAGCTGACATAACTTTTAATGGATGAAATTAAGTAGTTGCAGCATAATTTTGATAAGCTTGTAGTTCAGCCAGCTTTAATACATTTACATTGCCCAGAAACCTAATTTATAATCTAATTTAAGTATAAAATTACCTTGAAAACTTGGTCTTCTTCTGTCATGATGCCCACCTGAAGGAATACTCTACTTGCCAGAAAAGGCGATTTGCCAATTGCAAAAGGGCCATCTTGGATTTCCCCCCGATTTTACTAATTCATCCACACTGATGAAACATCTAAATGATCCTTTTCCTAATATTGCTATTTGTGAATGCTATTGTTAAGGAAACATAGGAGACCACGGGTCACTCTCAAGTCTTTTCCTGAGAAGAATTTCAAAGCTAAGGTATTACTTGAACAAGCCTGTAGGGATTGTGTAAACAAGCTACACTGGTGTGCCATTTTTCTGAATATTTCCTTTGGTGTACAGTGAAAGACAGCCTGTGAAACTTACTTGAGATTCACCGTGAAATTTTCAAGATCAGCTCATATTTATTGGTTAACATATAATGAAATACCACAATTTGATTTATACAGTGCCTACCTTAGAAAGCGCTTCATCATGGACAACTGTATTGGTTGTTAATAATACAAGGACTGTCTGAAGAAGCTTGAGTTCTTCAAGGCTATTTTCCATCAGTTGCCAAAGCATATTGATAACATTTCCAGCAGCAACCTTGGGAACACAAATTGAGATGGGCTATTCAATGCCAAGACACTATGTGGGGGGAAATCACTATAGAAGTGTCAATCATTAATTTTATCGTACTTAGTAAATATTGAAAATGCTTTTTCACCCTGTAAAGATCTGCAGGGATCGCCTCAAGGGATGTCCTCTTCTTTGACTGACCTTTTAAGAAGGCCCCAATCCATCACTACTGGAAGCTGCAACTCACTCAGCCTACCCAAGAAAGAGGTGGGGAAGGGAAAAGCTGCTACCACCTGGGAATAACAAAGCACTTTTGGAACTACTGAGCTTAAATAGCCCAGAGGCAGCAGTCATAGAAGAGAGGGAGATAGGCTTGCAGAAGAAAAAGCAAATGCACATACTGTAATCTTTTAGCCCTTCTTCCCCTGACAGTGGGGAGGGTCAGGGAACCCTGCTAATAGGCTTTCCTTCCAGCTCAACTCCTTAAGGAGAGAATACCATGAGACTCGTTCACTGCGTGTGACCCTAGAGGGTCCCAAGGAAGGCAACTTGACCTGTCACTCCTCAAACTTAATAGCCTGGAGAAAGGAATACTAGGGTGCCATGGAGCTTAGAAGCTGGGGAGAATCAGCAAGTGTGATGGGACCAGCAGCGGTATTGGGTGAGGACTCAGCACTGTGCAAGAAAAGATGAGGTCACTGAAAAGAGAATTTTATTTGTGTGGGAATTCCATTCCCTGGGTGAGTGTTAAGTTGTACCAGCAACCAAAGCCTCAATAAAGCTAGAGCAGCTGACCGTTTTGCATTATAATCCTAAAGTGTAAGGCTTGGTGTAATTTTCCTGGGTGACTTCCATACACCTCCCCTTCCCCTCAGTTTTCAAGTTTTGCTACACCAACATCAATGTTAACACTAGCCAGAGAGACCTTAAACTGCAGTTTGTGTACGAGTGTCTAATCATGACTCAAAATTATGCCGGAGGTATATTTATATGTTTATGCTGCCTTTACGCTAGCATAGTTCAGCACACATGACTCATCCCCTACCAATTCCACTTTATCCTCAAAACAAGCCTGCAGAGTAGGTGAGAGTTGGCAAATGGTTCAAATATGTTCAATGAGCTTCATGTCTGAGTGAGTCTCCTCTAACCTCAACACTCAACATACTACACACCATACTAAACTCTCATAATGCTAAATACATTTCATCTGAAAATAAAACTGAAGGGGAATGCTCCTGCAAGAAGCCACCCCCAATAATCCCTCTGGGGTAGTGTTACATCTACACTGATCCTAAAGGCTGTGCCTAGTCAGTTATCTATTAGGATACTCTATTTTTTTTAATGATTCTTCAGCCATGTAAATTAGGCAATACTTCCATACCATTACTTGACTACCCGAAGTCTTACCTCTGAAACAACTTCATGAGACATGAGCCTTTGTATAGCTGCTAGACATAGTTGGGTGATCTTTGGTTCTTTTGTTCCACAACCCATTAGAAAAGGCTGAACCACTTCTGAGCTGTTCTCTTTCAAGGCTTTCAAATGGAGAAAATATATTTATAGATAATATCACAAGTCCACAGTTTTGATTAATAAAGAAAACCATCTGTTGAAAATTAATATAATTATAGTGGTAGTTCATAGAAAATATATATAAAAGAGATGGAAAGAGTTACAAATTCGGAACTTTTACTTTAATTTTATATCCACGGTACGACCCTTTTGGAGAAGCTGCTTGAATCTTCTTTCACCTGCCTGTTTGCACAGCATTTACCCCTTGCATTCACTTTGCTTTCCAAGCCTCTGAATTACCCCATTCTCATACACCATATACAATATTCTACTGACTCTCCTATGTGCCCATTTTGTCATGGGCAAGATAGCTCTATGATCCAACACAGCAGAAAATAACTCCTTATGTTCATTGCACAAGAATACAAGAGTCTGAACAGAGTACTATGGAACAGAAGATTGATTATTTGATGTCACCTTTCCTTCAAAGAGCAAGTCTCAATTGCAGTCTACTTGTTTCAACATAGACTTGCTCTATGTGAATACACTGCTTGCACAGTATAGTACAGCAATATTTAATTTAATTGAAAGGTAACCTAGTTCGCAAAATCGTACATGTGCCAGGTTCTCAAAGATACCCATAGTGAGTCTATAGGAATTATAGTTTTAAATTATACATTGATATTAAACTCTATCTGGAATTTTATCCTTTGACAGTGAGTACAATACACAACTCTCAAAACTATAGCTACTGCAGAAGTATATACACTTCTGATTCCAAACATGGAAATTTTAAACCAGATTTTTGTCTTACAACTAAGCAGTATCCAGTATTTTGTCTTACACTTAACCGGGGATGGGTGGAGAGAGAGAGACTAGCTGAAGAAACTAATTAAAACAAGCACTTCTTATGCAAATAAGCAGGATTCAGCACTCAAAATTCACTTAAGTATACACACAGTGGGTATACCCTGACAGAAGTTTACAGAAGTTTACAGTGGGTATACCCTGACAGAAGTTCTGAGCTGGTAAAGAATGGGATCCATAAATTATGTTGTATGAAATGCATCTCTTTTCCAGAATCTTATTACTATAGGGTGATAGTCTATTTCTTGCACAAGGAAGTTTGATCCAGCAGGAAACATCTGCTCATGGGGGAGAAGGGGAAGTGGCCTTTGCCTACTTCCTCTCCCAAATCTGTTCTGAGGGTCCCTCAATCCTCCAGAACAGTTTGGGGGAGGGTGTTAGGTCCATCAGGAAAATCAGCCCAAATTACCTCCTCCCCTTCCATGAGCAGATGAATCTGCTGGTGCAACAGTGCAAAGAACACTAACAGATTATAACCCATAACATTGAGAATTATATTAGGAATATCCAGCATACTGAGCTACAGAAACAATCCAAAGGGGCATCAGTTTTATAACCCCTCAACCCAGTTCTGTAATATCAGTGACACTACAGCAGATTAATTAGAAACAGTAACAGAGATATTGATGACCTTTGCGGTCCCTTCCGACTCTACAATTCTATGATACAAAGTACCATTTCAAATCATATCAGAACGCAATTACTTGAAACTGGAAAAGCCTAGAGAGAGTGAAAGGCCTCCAACTGTGTATGGGTTTTTTTTTTTTTTTTTTAAAAAAAGAGAAATCTTGATTCGGTTTTCTAGGAAAATGTAAGTAGTGAAGGCATCTATATTAATACATAGATGTATAATGTCTTAGAAGATTATTCACAGGTTTATCAAGGCAGCCATTAAACCTAAAAGCGTTAAGACCTTGTAAATAATGTTGAGTTTAAAGAGGAATTGTACAATGTAAATTAAAGTACTAGAATATAGATAAAAAGTACTAGTAAGCATTTCCAAGTGCTACTGTATTAGTGTTCTAGGCATACAATCTTTGGTCTAACTAGCTAATTATTCTCCCTAATTAGGGCAAAGGGCCACAGTTCAGTGGTAGAGCATGTGCTCTGCAATGCAGAAGGTTTCAGAACAATCCCTAGCATTTCCAGGTAGGGCTGGAAATGTCCCCTAGTCTGAAACCCCAAAGTGTGTGGTAGGCAATGGTCTGATTCAGTACAAAGTGGTTTCTGAGGTTCTATTATGTCATATAAATTTATACTGGATGTGGGTGGAATTCCACTGTTGCTGTTTTCTAGGTTGCTTATGTCTTTTAAGACTAATCCCAAGTTTTGTTACTAGTTGTAAGTCTTGTCCATAATGATATTTGTGAGGCTGCAACTGTCTTCCATACACTAAATCACTGTATGCTATCTAGTTCTTTAAACAGATATGATGAGATGCTTCTGTCTCTTAGTGCAAGTTTGTTTGGATTGTAGCTGACATTACCTGTCATAGCTTTCCCACTTATGTCAGCATTCATGATAGCAATGAAAACAAAAGAAAAATAAATTAAATAGAAGTGTTAAAGTGGAAAAAAATAGGGCAAGAACTATTCTAAAGTATATTCATATGCAACATGAGTGGATTTTAAGTAATACTAGAGTAATTATTCAAAATCGACTAATCTAAACAATAAAAGCTAATTGTGGGATCATTTTTGCTGCAACAGACCACCTGCCCCTGCCCTTCTGTACTCATGTACACAGAAGCAACTATAAATATTTTCTCTGGTGACACTAATGCTCAAGACTTGCTAGTGCAACAGCACATTTAAAAGAATGAATAATAACCAACAAGAGAAATATTTTTCTAATCTTAATTAGTTATTTAAGATACTGTTGTGGACCAGTGAACAGGAGGAAATGGAATAGAAAAATAAAGCATTTTTCAAAGTCTATTGGTTCATAACAGTAATATGAGTGAATACAAGACTAATCAGATTGGGTAACTGGAATAAATATAGTAACATGTAAATCTCAAATGAAAGATTGAGTTTAATAGGGTTCACTTCCAGGAAAGTGGGTATAGGTGTCCTTGGTGACCTCATACATTTCCCCCCATAAAATCTAAATAATACAAAGTTCATATAATACTACCACAATATTGGAGCAAGGTACACATGGGACCAGTTAAATTTTTTAAATGGACAAATTATTGGGAGGCAGGAGAGGAAAGTTAGTGAAAACCTTCCTGTTCTGGCAACTTCTTGTTGCACTGGGCAAATGGGGCTCATATATGGTAAACACTTTTTATAGGTTTTTTTTTAATCTCCTGAGGCAATTCTTTATATTTTTTCATTATGGACTGTCTAATTCTGACTGTTGTTGACTGGGGTGGGTGCCTGACAGGCACTTGGGAACCCCAGCACAAGGGGATTTCTGCAGGCATTACCAAGATCGCTGCACAGGGCTTCCAATCAGCAGCATACTTTCCAGGATGACAGAATAGAGAGGTGTACTTGAAAGTGATTGTGAAAGTGATGCACAAGCCTCCTATTTGTGCAGTGGCAACCACATCTCTACCTGCCCCATACATGATGTCACCTGCCCCACGCAAAGCATCAGATGTGGGGCAGGTGGTGAAAACAAGTCTTGTGGGAGAAATTTAATGGAATGCCAAGTTTGACCAGCGGGCCAGACATTTCCTAGCCCTTGTTTAAGAAGTGCGCATGGGGTATCCAGATAAGCTCCAATTTAAGTACTGGTTGGAAGATCTTCAGAGCTACTTAGCTTTAGGAAGGGAAGTAAACAATTTATTTGAATTTTGTATGCTTTCAAATCACTGCCACTATTGCCATCAATACAAAATTATCTCTGACTCCTACAGACACTCTTTCCAGTTGTCTTCATTTGCAGTTTGCAAAACATCATAAGAAGCAGTTTTAACATCTGTGAGTTTTGGGGATATTTTACTCTCTCAATAGTTACAAGCAATTTATTAAATTTTATTTGGTTACCCTAAAATAAAACAATTTTAAGCTCAAGGTCAGTGTTCTGCTCAGAGTATTATAAAGCACAGGCTATTATATAGTGTAGACTCCAGCTTTTCCAAGCATAACAATGTAAATTGTATTAAAGAACTGCCTGCATCAGACCTGACCATAAGTATAGATTCCAAACAGAAGGCACAAGATAAGCTAAAAACTTTTTAAGGATTTCCCTAGGGAGATCATCTGTTTTCTACATTAAAAAACATAGATCCATTCAGTAATTAATATAACTAAAGAAAGAAGGCTGAAACTGGCAATATTTCATTTACTGTCCATTAAATTTCACAGAATGAGTGGTGGGAGGAATGTTTTGGAGAGGTCCTGTCTTATCACTTTAACTTCTCCAAACACACCCATGCAGCAACACATCCTTTTCTCCATATCACCAGCAATTCTGCTTCTTTGTTCTGCTGTTAGACTGAAAAGAGACAGCAATTTCCACTTGGATGACCACTAAGTCAGTTTGGAATTGGGGGGGAAAGGGCAGACATGTGCATATTGCTTAGTCTGCAGAAGCCATTTTCGTGCAGCATCTCTCTCATGAAACAGGGCACCTACATCTATAAAATGTTTGTCAAACTATAAATGTTGGGGTACTTCAATAACAGCTAATATAGCAACTTAATACATTATTATTATTACTATTAGTATTATTTGTATAATGCAAATAGCAGTCAAAATACATATAACACAATAAGGAATAGGAATCTTTGGGTCACCACAAATGATAGACCCACAACCCTAGAAGAGTGTTCTCTACAAGATGGTATTGAATTGCATCCAGTCCTATGCTTTGTTTTGGCACAGGACACTGTATAGTGTGTTAACTTAACTACCAATAATAGCTAAAACACAAAAAGCAGGGGTGTGCACCCTGTATTAAGCTTGGTGTCACCCCAGATCATACAACCATACCTCCAGGAGTGTGTTTCTACATATTCTGGAAAATAGCATACTCAGGGTCACCATGACACCCATGGGGCTGCCCCAACCTAGCTCAACATTTGTAGCAGGGCACACTCCTGATTTCTCATCCCTGGTTGAGAAGGGAGAAGATAAACTGGGGTGTGGGGTGGGGCGGTGCATTCCTGTTGAGTTTTAGAATTACAGAATTCTAAAACTGCAGGAGTGGAGGACCTATTAAAATGGTCAACTCCTGGAGACTAATGGATCCAAATAGTTTTCCAGAGGGCTCCAGGGAGCTTTCCAATTGGCAAGGTTGGCTCTTCTGCCAAACACAGAGGTGACATGGGAGTCTGCACCCTTTTCCAATGGGCAAAGTAAGCAGAGCTCTGTGTTATGCTCTAGAGTGAGAACTATTAAGTGAGTGAGCAGGTGGGGGGAAATCACAGCAGATGTGCTCAGGTCAGACTCTATTCAGTAGCTGTGAAGGTGGCAAAGTAAGCTTACTTCTCTGTCTCCTCTGTGCCCCTGTTTTGTCATCCAGTCTGGGTGGCTAAGGCCTATTACATGTGGGCCTAGGCACATGGTAGAGCCTGTGACTGTTTGCAAGGCATTATGAGGATAAAATCACTTGCATGCACTGAAGCTTGGACTCCAGGTTTAGAGCAGGCAATTCTGGAGCACTTATTTGTCGGATGTTGTTGGACAGGTTTCAGTTGTTGCAGCCTGAGGGCGTGGACAGAACATTTGGTAAGGTTTGTGCAACAACTGTTGGATCCTTGTCCCTGTTGATTTACAAAATTGGGCAGGGAGGGGTCAGCTGGTTGGGCTAGGAAGGTAATTAATGCTTACTTACAAGAGGGAATGGATGCATTTGCATGGCATGCCACTGGCTTCACATTGTGGAGTGACACAACCCTCTATACCCAGTTCAAATCAAATGCTAAGCTAGGAATCATAGTTTGCTGCTTCCAGTCACACGAGGGGTGGGGATAATGAGGTGGAATCCTAAAGAACGTAAACAGGTGCTTGCGGTGTAAACTTTCCCTGAAGTTGAGTACCTAGAAATCAGTGAGGATTCAAACAGGATCTTCAGATACCAAAGACTATCTCAGAATTTTGATAACTATATATATTTCACCTGCTTTGATGAAAAATTGTGGACTAGCATACTGTCATAACTTTTATTGAAAACCCATAGACTATTACTTCATGTTCTAAAAGCACTAAAGATATTCAACACCAAATCACACACAAAGCTTTGATTTAAAGAGATTTAAATTAAATTTTCTGATTAGGATTTTTGGTGTTTGCAAATATTTACCTGACAATACATCAGTGTTTCGTGCAGCTATCGTTTTTACTTTTATTATTCCTGACTCAGCAGCCTGTAAAGAAAAGACAATAGATTATTAATTTATTACCGTGGTTTTGTCTTAGGAGCATTTTATCTTATTATTCAGCTGAAATGGCTCCCACAGCAGCTTACTAAAATCAGTAGTAAGTCATCGCTGACCTCAGGCTTACAATCTAAAAGCCATTTCTCAGATTATACTATATGAAAGCAATTCTTCATTTAACAGAAGTGAAATTAAAGTTGTTATGCCTGCAAAATCTTGCGGCAGAAATTGCTTCCAATGAAAGCATATTTCAATGCCCCAGAATGTGATATATTAACAATTGAGTCTCATTACATCTCCCATCTCCACCTTAAGACCTTCACATTGTTATCGCTTATTATTTGCAATTTTTCTCACTTTTTAAGGTCCCCTATGATATACTCGGGACGCAGGTGGTGCTGTGGTCTAAACCACAGAGCCTAGGGCTTGCCGATCAGAAGGTCAGCGGTTCGAATCCCCACAACGGGATGATCTCCCGTTGCTCGGTCCCTGCTCCTGCCAACCTAGCAGTTCGAAAGCACGTCAAAGTGCAGGTAGATAAATAGGTACCACTCCGACGGGAAAGTAAACGGCGTTTCTGTGCACTGCTCTGGTTCGCCAGAAGCAGCTTGGTCATGCTGGCCACATGACACGGAAAAACTGGCAGTGGACAAATGCCGGCTCCCTCGGCCAGTAAAGCGAGTTGAGCGCCGCAACCCCAGAGTCGTTTGCGACTGGACTTAATGGTCAGGGGTCCCTTTACCTTTTTATGATATACCCAAGTGTGCTCAATAAACCCCTAGTTCAAAAAACCAGTTCTGAGGTGTTGGCATGGAAGTTGCTTAAAGGAGAAACATAATAAATACACAATTTCTAAGAACACCCCATGGCAACCCAAACTAATTTTTCTGATCTCATTCAAGTTTCACACACAATATCCAAGGCATTCAGAGAGGTAGACATGAATACGAAACTTGTGTGTATACACAGATAGGTGCATGCACCAATCAGCAGAGTCTATATTTCCAACCACTCCCTTTTACAGATTAGATGCCAACTAAACCTAATACACAACACTCTTGTTAACTCAGCAGAAAATCCAACAAGTGTTCTGTAACTAAAAAGATGTTAAAACATTCTCGACTCAGCTGAAATGTTAATTAGAATGCCACAATGTTCTACTTTATGTATTCCCTAACAAAGTTCTGCTACAAAAAAAAAATGTTCAATGAAACCAGGGTTGCAAGATTTTATAGCTCAATTCCAATCAAAAGTAAGTCCCACTGAGTTTAATAGAAGTTGTGACCAGTTAAGTGTGTATAGAACTGCATTATTAGCGAATCAATAAAGTATTTAATCACTCTGTTTTGCCAAAGAGAAAATAGATACCAGAGTATTTTGTGTATGTGAAAGGAGGTATAGCCCTTTCAACATTAAATAGTAAGTTTTCATGACATTCTATGTAGTCCAATTTTAAAACCATATATTCTTAGATCGAACATTGTTTCATATACAATCTTGCGAGAAACTTATAGCAGCTAACATGTCTAATATAATAAACAACTTGTTCATGTTTCATTCTGTTTCAAGTTTTAAAAACCTAATCCAGTTTTAAAAACCTAATGCCTTGCAAACCATCACATGATCAAACATATTGCCTTATGCCTTATTTGAATGCCAAAGTGCTGTGTGAACTGGCAATTTCATTTAATTATTTTCGTAACATCATTTGCTAGATGTTTAGAACAGCTCCATAAAAAGTAACAATCAGAAGAGGAGGGAAACAAACACACACGAATATTAAAGGCACCAGGAGGGGGAAAGGTGAGAGAATCAAGTATACAACTAACTTTGAACTATATTGACATATATATTTACATATGTTTTACAGTGCAGCTCTTTCAATAAGTGAAGTTAGTACATTTTAAGGACTAGTGTACAGCTGAAAAATTCAAAGTCCTTTTTAGTATTCCTATTAGCTTGCTAAATATTTTACCACACCAATGCCTGTGCTCCTAGATAGCAGATAACTTCGCCTCAGCAGTAACCTGAACCTTCTGTAAAACTGCAATCCTAGTTCAGAATCTTGAAACTGCTGACTCAGCTAGAAAGGCAGCGCTACTCAAAATTGTCAGCTTATGCTGACGGACTCTAAATTAAAGCAGGAGCAGAGTTGTGGAGGACTAACAGTCAGCCGTATCAAGTAACTGCTAAAACTACCTTGCCGAGGACAATGAAATAAATGGCCTAAAACCACTTTTTAAAGAGTGACACTTTCTTTACTAGTTTCTCACAGGAAAAATGTTCCCAAATATCTTTGGTATAGAGTCCAAGAATGATAGCAGAACCTTGTTCCTATTTCATGGACAGTTACAGGGGCAAAATAATAAGCCACACAAAGTAGGTTTTATATGATAAAGAGTAAACACCATAGTATTACTCAGAATACCGATATAGCCTGGCTTTGTCCAGCACATGTATTAGTGGTACATGGCACAAAGGCTCCATTAACCACAGGCCCTGGCTTCACTGGCTGCCTGCAAGATCACGCTGAGCATATGATTGTACTTTTAAATATATCCCTTCTAATCGTAAAGTTTTCGTTGTCATGCTTGAACACAGATTGACAATGGAAGTTAAACTGAAATTCAACACAAACGGATTTTCCATTTATAGTCTATCCCTATAATTTTATTAATGTTGTGTTATTACAATTTGTAGCCAAGACCATTAAACATTAAATCTGAGCCCCCAAAATCTGCTCTGGAGGATGAACCTGGATCATCTGGTAATAAGTCCCAATGCGTTCAGCGAGAGCGGATGTGCAATGGACTGCACTGTTAGTGGATATAAGACATTACAAGCTACATAAAATGAAGCATTATAGCTATACACCTGCCAAATTATGTGCTGTTGTAATGATAGTGAAAATACTAAAACAAAAAAAAAATTCTGCTTTGTTTTCATGTACAGAATTCACTAGTGGGTTAAAAAAAATGGTTAATGTTCCTTGTGCAATGAGTACCATGCAGTTCAATGCTAGTTTAGAAACCAGACATGTACAGGCTAACAAAGAACAAAGGTTACTTTATATCTTGCCTCCCCCAAATGTTTGTCTTCTCAAATTCTTTAAATTGTGCATATATCCTACAAAAAAGGAAATAATAATAGGAGGGTCTAACTTTAGCATTTTAAAATAGTGTATTTACCAAACAGTCTACTGTAGAGTTGTAACATTTTATGGAAACTAGAGGAAAATTCTGTAGAAGTTTAGAACTGTGATTCTCAAATTTTGTTCTTAAAACTTTGAAGACTTACTACTCAAATCAGCCTTAAGGGAAGCCAAATCTTCCATCAAATCAAGCAGTCATTTCTCTCCTACTCACATCCTTCAGTGCTATCTAAGATGCTACCTACTACTACCTACTACTTACTTTGCCACCAACTTGGGAAATCTACAAACCTGATGCATGACTACAAGGTGAGTTACACCCAAATGTTTTGGATTATTTATTTATTTATTTTGCATGGAGGGCTTTGACTGAAGCTCTAATAGTCCCCCCTGAAGATCTAATTATCACCTTCATCATCATCATCCTCTGGAAGCTCTGGGTGGCTTCCAACACACATAAAAACATAATAAAATGCCAAACATAAAAAACTTCCTGATACAGGGCTGCCTTCAGATGTCTTCCAGAAGTTGTGTAGTTCTTTATTTTTTTGACATCTGGGAGGGCATTCCACAGGGAGGGTGCCACTGCTGAGAAGGCCCTCTGCCTGGTTCCCTGTAACCTCACTTCTTGCAGTGAGGGAACCGCCAGAAGGCCCTTGGAGGTGGATTTCAGTGTCCGGGCTGAACAATGTGGGTGGAGATGCTCCTTCAGGTACATAATACCATTATTCCCCCCCCCCCGTCAAAAAACCCTTTCATGGGAATTGGCATCTTTGTTTGTGTCCTATAGGTTGAAGCTATGGATTTTAAGTACACCCTAGAACACTTTTAGTATCAATGAGGTCCACACTATACAACAGAACACCCTTTGCTCCACATTTTAATCTAGGCACAGTACAACAAATCTATAACAAAGTACACAAAACATTAGAAGCTCAGGTAAGCACATTAAAGAGGTTGTTTTATATCAAATTAACATATTTGTTTACTTTTCCCATATCCGCCTTATGGAACACAATGCCAGCAACATGCAATTCTCTTTCAATTCATTAAAAATGTCACTACAGTGGTACCCCGCTAGACGAATGCTTCGCTAGACGAAAAACTCGCTAGACGAAAGCATTCGTCTAGCGGGAGGCTGCCCCGCTAGACGAAAAAGTCTATGGGGCTGCCTCGCAAGACAAAAAAAAATTCGTCTTTTTTTTTTTTCGTTTTTGCGGAGCGCGGCTCCCATTGCCGCTCCGCAAGACGAAAACCCCGCTAGACGAAAATTTTCGCGGGACGAATTATTTTCGTCTAGCGGGGCACCACTGTACAGTCTTAGCTTACTGATTTCAACAATCAAGAGCTCCTGAATTTTTACAGGGGCAAATATCATTACACAGAGATGGGAACCTCAGGCTTGGGGGGCAACTGCAGCCCTCTAGACATCTCTGTAGGCTCCTTCCCCAAGCCAAGCTCCTTACCAGCCCTCCTTGAATGCTTGTGACTGGCTAGAATGTGGTCTGATAATACTCTGATGATAATATCAGCTGGATGGACAATAACAGCAGTCCTCAAGCACCACCCTCTGGAAACAACCATCCAAGTAGGACAAGAACCATCACAAAGCAGTGTCACCCTTAACTCATCAGTTATGATTCTCACATTCGGCACTGAGTATTTCACTCTGCAAAAAACAAACTTTGCTTGGTTTACTTAGTTTTAAGATATTAAACAGGGCATGCTCATCAGAGTTCAAGTTCTTGAAATTCTGAAGTCCTTATCAAAGTTTGAAGACGTACATACGCAAACCATCAACAACACCCCCTCGCAAGTGGGACAAGACAGAAATGTGATACGCACATGGGTGCTGTTCCAAGTGCCACTTTCAAATTTAATATACAACGGAAACCTGCTTACCTATCGGTGGCAAAACAGGAACAGCTTGCAAACATATCTGGGTAATGCAATCCTTGTTGATTACCCAAACAGTTGCTTCCACCAGTCAGTGCCTTGAAACCTACTATATTCAAAGCCACCTGTCTCCAAACAAGGACCTCCAAGTTATCATAACAGATGATAAGCAGACTTTTGCCTATCTTTTGAGCGGTATCGATTGCCCCCCCCCCCAAAAAAGGGCACCATTGATATGCCTAAGAAATGTACACTTAAAAAGTTCGCCCACTAGACAGACTTAAGTCTGGGAAAAGTGAGGGGCAACCGAGAACTGCTTGTTACAAGAAAGTGCTGCAAGCGGACCGCGGTGGCCAAGCGGTGCAGACGATCGCAATGTAGACGCAGCCACCCGACTCGGTTCCACTCCGGGATTTGGGTTTCAGTTCTCAACGGGGTTGGGTGGAGACGAAAGGCCTCAGAGAGACCCCACGTACCTCTTCCTAAAGCAGGCCGGGAAAAGGCCAACACGACACAACAAATACACACAAACACTGACACGCCCCCCAGTCCCCCACCCGAGACAGTCCAGTTTCTCCCCCCCACCCCACCCCCCAAAAAACCCTCACCTCCTTGACGGGAGGAAATTTCTTCCGGCACTCCAGGCTCAGGGCCCGCAGGTCGCCCTGCATGTTTTCCAGCAGTTTCTTCACGGCCTCGGGGCTACTCGTCCCGGCCATGGCTCCTCCGCCCTGTGGGGAAGACAGCGACGCGAGGCCGGCAAGGGACAGGCCCGGCCGAGCCAGCGTCGCCGTCTGAATGTGGCGGCGCCCGGAGGCTGACAAGTCCCGGGCGGAGCCACAGGCAAAAGCAGCAACAGCAGCCGCCTCAACCTCCAAGGCCGGCCCAGCAGCGTCCACGTCCACTCCCGCTCCCACAATGCCGGGCGCCGCCGCCGCCGCCGCACGTCAGCCCCGCTTCCGTACGACAGAGGCCTCGCGAAGAAGGGGCGGCGCGAAGAAGGGGAGGGCCCGCAGGGCGGCGCGGCTGAGGCGGGCGGGTCTGTCAGCGGGGAGATGGGGGGCAAAGACGGGGCGCGATCCTGTCCCGCCTTGGTTTGGACGCAGTCCCGGAGCAGAAGAGGCCGTCGTTTCCTCAGAGCATGTGCAGTTCTTGCTTTGCCCTCTTCTTAGCTTCTTCCCCCATGCAAGGTGGCTTGGAGGGGATTCCAGCTCCTCTTTCTTGAAATCGCCGGCACTTGTTTTCTTTCGTCACCAGCCCTGTTCAGTGAAGTTTTTAGTGTGGGATGTTGTCTTGTGTTTTCACTATCTTTTTGTTGGGATCCGCCCGGAGTGGCTGGGTCAACCCAGTCAGATGGGCGGCATATAAGTAATAAATTATTCTTATTAATTATTATTATTATCAGCAGCCCCGACTCGACTTTTTTTTTTAAGATCCCTGCCACTGCCTCTCAGATTTGCCATATCAAAGAGATATGGTATTATCCATGTTGTTTACTCCCAGCTCAATGCCATATACATCGTTACCCCGCCGTAAAACCTAGTGAATTCAATAGGTCTTGCGCAAGGGGGAATCGATACAGGTTCGCAATCTTAATAAGCATTTTGAGCCATCGACATCACCCATGGCTGGCAAATTGCTCCTTAATCAAACAATGGAAATTGTGTAACAGGTTGCATTGCATTTTTCCTTTAAAAAAACCAAAAAAGTATCTGTTTATTTTAAGATTTGTGTTGTATCCCACCCTCTTCTTTAAAATACCAGTGTTAATTCTCTTTTTTTACGGTTCAGGGTAGGGTTTCCCAAACTTGGGTCTGCAGCTGTTTTTGGACTACAGTTCCCATGATCCCTGACCACGGGTCCTCCTAGCTAGGGATGATGGGAATTGTAGTCCAAAAACAGCTGTAGAGCCAAGTTTGGGAAACACTGGTTTAGGGTAGTAACACCCTTCTGTTACTGATAATAGCTTCAGATTCCAACACCACTGCCAGTAAAGGAAAACTTGATTCCATTATGGATTGAGTGGGTTACAGCTGATCAGCCCTGTTGCTTTGGCCCAGAGGACCTTTGCAGGAACTGTTGCCTGGCAATTGGCAGGTGCCAGCAGGAGAAGCTTGCCTCCATCATGGGTTGAATGAGATCCAGTTGCTCAGTCCTCTTCCTTTACATCCGAGAACACCAATGAAGGCCAAACTTGAATGCAGGAAAATCCACCTGCGTAACCCCTGTAGTGGCATTTCTTAAGTAACATTTTTATTGTGAGAATTGTTTTTTGTAAGCTGCTTAGAAGAGCATCCCAGGGTTATGAAGTGAGATAAAAGCATCATAAAATACTATTCCTGGGTTTTGTTTTGTTTTGCTTAAGCATGAGGTGCATTTACTGATATTAGTATCCACGCTTACAGTTCTTGCTTCTTTAAAGGGGAAGTTGGCAGCTGTACCTCATTTTAAGATACACATTCCTTATGCCAAGATACTACAGTTCTACAATGTGTACTTAGTGGGACAGATTATAACATTGCCAAAGTTGCTTAATCTAGAAAGTGCCATATGATCTCTTCATGAGCAATCGGCAGCAGACCTAGGCGAGCAATTTGCCTTACAGAGCCTCAGGCTAGCCTGTAATCATTCCTAAGGCTCCTTTTCGCTATGCATCCCTCATTTACTTTCAGCTTGTGACAAGAGTGATGCATCCCACATTATGTGTTTAGCTGCACAGTTTAAAGTGTGCTCTAAACATAGTCTAATTGTCATGAGCACATATTTGAAAATGTGCGGTAGAGAAGTACAGTCAGCAGAGAGCTAGGTTTTCCTACATTTTCCTGGCAAGTGTACATTAGCATCAAGAGAAAATATACTGATCTATATTTTGGAAAATATACATCAGGTTCTGGTGTGGAATATACACATCAGGTTCTGGTGTGGAAAACACCAGGGGGTGTGGAGGGGAGTAAAGGATTTTCTTTATCCACCTCCTCACCAGTATGAACATTGCTGACAAACAAGGAGCTGGGGCAGAGGATTGTGGACTCTGCCAAAACCTCTCCTCCTTTCAGCACTAGACGAAGTCATAGCTATAAGTGGAGGAAGTGCTACTGACTCTTCTTCAGTTCTTGATCTATTCAAATATGGCTCTTGTTAAACTAATAGCTCAATAATACTGGCATGGTGATGACTTCAGAAAAAAATATATATTAAGAGCCACAATGTCAATGTGACACTACTGTAAGACATGTACATGATTAAGATTACATTTATGCACATGATTGATTAAAGCATTTGCCTTTAGCATGGCTACTCACATGCTCAAAATACATAGCCTCTAAAATATTTTAATTGCAATATCCTGCCACATAGCCTTCAATTATACCTTGCAATCCAATCCTAAATGTATGCTGAGGTAAGAATACACGCAAGTACTTCAGTAATAAGGAAATACAGAATATAGCTGGAATACTGGCTTCTGGCTTTTTCTTGGATTAAGAATGCATACTTCTGAAAATACAAACTAATGCACATCAAATAAAAGAGTCAGCTAACTCTTTGTTGGTAGTGAACAGCCGAAGTTATAAGAAGGTGCAATGTTAAAACAACTGTATATATAATTACTTGAAGCCAGAGGTTTTCAACCGTTTTGAGTCCATGGCTCCCTTGACCAACCACATTCTTTCTGCAGTACCCCTGTGGGATTCAGAAACAAGTTACGTCACCCCTTGCCTGCAGAGCTGGCTGCTTCTCACCATTTTTAAACACCCTTGTGGAGTGTGCCCTCAGCCTTCTCTCCTTGGGTCTCCTCCGGGCAGCTGCTGCTGCCGCCCTTGGTCTCTGAGCTGTCCCACCTCCCACTCAAGTGAGGTGCCTCCTCACACTGCCCCACAGGGGACTGGAAAAAGGATACCCTCAGCCTTAGTGGCGCAATGGAGACTGGCCAAAGGTGAACATGAGGCCGGCATCTTACCTTGGGAGGCAGCAGCAGGCACTCAGCTCCCAGGCAGGCATTGCACACAGCAAGCACAAGACCAGAACAGTGCCTGTCTGCCCACCCTCCCGCTTGTCTGTTCATTTCCCAACAGCAAGGGCTGGCGGGCTGGGCTCCCTCACTCGCTTGCTTGCTTACTCAGAGGCCACCTCAGCTCCTAGCAACCAGCACCCACTGGCCAGCCCCAGAGGCATCATTCACCTGGGCAGCTTGTAGCCAGGACTGATGCAACAAACAGCTGTGCAAGCCTTTGGGAGGTAGAGATGCAAGAGGGCCTCAGAGGGAGGGAAGGAAAGAAAGAGGGACAGAGGCTAGTGTTGCCCGCGGCACCCCTGAACATCATTCAAGGCACCCCAGGGTGCCACAGCACACTGGTTGAAAACCACTGCTTTAAGCTATTGTAAAGTGTCCTAAGGTAATTTGATAAAGTGTAGTATAAAAATATTTGAAACAACACCAGGTACTCACTGTATTAAAATTAGCATTGTTTGAGATCCCAAGGGATCGAAAAGCTTCAATCTCAAGTAAAATCCACCACTGTATCTACACATTACCTCACCAAATGATCAACCAGTATCATCCAGATAACAGTATGCCATGGACTGAGAATAGGAATGGGAAAATAGTGCACTGCAAGGGTACATGGCATACACAGAAAACTGGTCCAGAAAATTCAAAAATTAAGCTAGTCCTAAAACACTTGAACCAGTGGTGGTGAACCTGTAGTCTGCTCCCAGCCAGCATGGCCAGGAATGATGAAAGCCTGTCCAGAAATGTCTGTAGGACCACAGCTTCCCCACTCATTACTTAAACCAAGCTCTAATACCATCTGCATATAATATTTGCTCTATTCCTTTAAGCACCCCAAGAACTCCAGATACTTCAGTTGTGTCTCATACAGATGGGCTATAATACAGGTGTAAAACATTTAAGACACTTAGCTTATTAGGAATTTCAAATTGTTTTCTTTATACTAGAGCAAACTAGTACTTCATCATTTATCTCATGATCATCCCAACAGCTTCTCTCATTTCTAGTTTCCAGTACTACTGAAAATTGCTTTGAAATATTTTCACCCCCTTCCGTCACATGTGGAAGGTAACACCATTGTATTTCACATTGGATTAATCCAGCAATAATTTTACACAATGCCTATGTACCATTACTAATTCACCTATAAGAACGCATGGATGGACTCCGCAAAAGTTTCATGGAATTTGTTACGTCAAAGGAGTCACCTCCCGTATTTCTGTATCACATCCTGCTTTCTTGATCCTTTAGGCTCGTGCAAAGGGCTGAAGTCAGGCAGCAGCATGCTGCATATAGTTCTCCACACAGTGTATAGTTATGGCCTTCATTCCCACAAGAAGCAGTGATGCCTACCAATTTAGATGCCTTTAAAAGATGAGATAAATTCATGGAAAAGACAGCTATCAATGACTACTAGCTATGATGGCTATGTTCTACGTCCACTGTTGGAAACAGTAAGCCTTTGAACGCCAGTTGCAAGGAATCACAGGGAGGGAGAGTGCTGTTGTGCTCAGGTCCTGCTTTGGTGCCTCCCACAGGCATCTGGTTGGCCGCTGTAGGAAAAGCATGTCGGACTAGATGAGCCAATAGCCTGACCTAGCAAGGCCTTATGTTTGTGATCATACCAAATACATGAGCCCTCCAAGAACCAGGTCTGAGAAAGAGACAGAGGAGTAGGTGATAACTGAGTTTGATGAGATGAATAGAGGGAAAATGTCACTAAGCAAAGTGTAGTTATTAGCATCCAAGAGTAAAGCAGCTATAAGAAGTTTGTGGTACAGGCCAAATGGGATAAGGCTCAAGATAGTTCTTAGTTCCTTACTTGTACTACCTCATTTTAGAGGTCAAATGCAGCCAAAATTATGATTTGGGATTTGAACAGGTCTGTAAATTTTGGGCTGATCCAACTCATACATCTATATGGTCAGGATATTATCACCTAGGATATGATAAAATGATTAAAGTGTCATCTGCTTTCATGCACTGTGCCCCAATACTCTCGCTGATTTATCTACAATGGACTGAACCACAGTAGAAGATTTTGGCTACTCCCAAAAATCGTAACCATTCTATTGGCAGCCCACAATTTTCCCAAACAGTATGTTCCATTTCAAGCTTAATTTTGATGCAAAGAGTTTTCACGAGTCCCTCTGGTTCTTTTCAGTTCAGTTCCTGTATTGATCATAGGCCGTAACAGGGATAAAAAAATAATATAGATGAAATGGTTAATAACACATTATTGCTACAGGCAAAAAGGTAAGTGAATGAAAATTACATGTTACTACAGTGACCATAGCAGCACAATTGTTTTCAAAAACTACAAGTCAAATAAGATAGCATGGGTATTGCTGCATCTTATCCTACTATCTCTACTCTAAATTGGGGAGCCTGATATGTCTTTTGGACCGCAATATTGCTCAGGGGTGTGAAAGTACTAATAAACCCGAAAATACTATTATATTATGCCCAACAAATACAGTGTATGGTTTTTAGACACGATATAAAATATACCTCTCATCGAATCTGGGTAGAAGACACTCATTCTCCTCAAGGTTTTGTTACAAATAGATCTTAGAAACATTCAGTTTACTGTACAGCTGTAGAATCTACAGAACAAAACCTACAGAACATTTTAGGACCACACACCTATTTAATCTAAACACTCCCCAATTTAAAGCAAGCAATCGTGATTTAAGTTTTAAAGACTCCTGTGTCCCACCCACATGTAGAGTCCACATGTCAGCTGGCTGTGTGTACTGTCCCTAATAATAATAAAAATCAAACCTGTCAAAAAGAAATCACAATCACACTCTCTAAAAAACTATAGTAATAAATATTTATGTAATAAACAATAAAAAATAGACCAGTTATGCAGATAAATAAGGAATATCTTCAAGTGGAATTCACTAAAAGTAAGGCATATGTGACCTTTTGTAATATATATATTACAGAAAATTTCCACCCCACGTCACTGGCAGTGCTTCTGTCATAGGGACCATTCAGATATTCAACCCTTCCATGCATGCTGAAAAGTTCAGGAAGAACTCTGCCCACATAGTTTTTCAGAATGTTTGTCAACTCTTTGAACTGCTAGTACTTCAAGATGGGGGAACTTGGTAGCTATAGGTATTTTTTATTTAGTTCCTGCAGTAGGAACTACATATTCTATCATCAGTGTCCTTTTTACAACCCATGGTAATATAATATATTTGACAACATGTGGTGATCTATTACCAAAAACTTCCTAGTAAAAGAAAAATGAAAAGACTAAATAAGGCCTTGAATAGCTTTATTGAAATTTTTATAAATAAAACATGCGCATTTCAAATGTAAACCCAAGTGAACTCAAGTGCAGACAATTTTTTAACCTCTGTCATGCAGGAGGCTAAGCTTACATTTAAAAAAACAGAAAGCAGCTTTAAAATACCAGGATGAAACACCAGCTTTTAATATCAAAGTATAAAGCAAAGCCATGTCCACAAACCTAATTTTTTTTATCCTGGTCAAATGCAATTTTAAACTTTTAAATGCTAACATAAATAAATAATTTACCAAAATGTGCACTCACAGAGTGAACTTTATTTACAATACACAATTTATAACTTATTGTATTTGATTAGTTCAAGTGAAGATCATACTTTTTGCTTTTAACAATGGTGGGACTTCAGGTAGTAGATATGTGAAGTGGGCCTCCACACTTAGGGAGTTCCTATCAAAGGCAGTATTGTATATGAATCAACAATACATTCTTCCAACTATATCAAAGGGAAAGCAGCAAATAAAAAAAATGTTTCAAACCGTTACACTTATTTTTGGCATCCCAGACTTCTTGAACACAGTTAATTAAAATCCAATTCAAGGTATGTATGCTTTATCTACTTACTGTACAGGTTCTGACTCTTGAACATGCAAATGCCAAATCTTCTATAATAAAGTTACCTTTTTTGAGATAAGATGTAAGGCTATGGTGACTTCCACCAAGAACGCACATGAAAATTAACAGACCTACCTTTAAACCAGTTGCCCATTAACAATTTGAAGGCAAGTTATATGGAAAAGTCATCTAAGCTTGATGCACAGTCGTTACTATGAATACAGTATACTATTAAAAATCGGACCCTATTACACGGCATGTAGTTTGCAAAATTCCCAAACTACCAAAAATGGGGTGGGGTGGGGACTTTTACAGCACAATTAAAATTTTTGGACTGACACCAGATTAAAATTACGCACATCTTATAAGCAAGGTAACAGGAATTATGTTTACAAAGTAGATCCAACAAGCAATGAGGGATACTTACATTTAATTGAAAAATTCAATTCCTTAATGCAGCATGAAATCCAGAACCTGTTCCACAGCAGCAGTAAGATGAACATAATATTCTGGAAGTTTACTTATACCACAAAAGGTTAAAACACCTTTTCCAAGTTATTTTCTATCATGATTAAGTTGCTTTTTAATCAACGTTTATTTCAGGGGTAAACTTGAAAATTTGGTGTTGCAAGAATACTGCTGCACTTATTAGTCACATATACTAGGCAAATTGAAGTTTGTTACATGTATATGGACACCCATCCAAAAATAAAGGCTTGGCAGTAATATTCTTGTGGTGTTACACAAAAACCAAATCCACAAATTGTTGATAATAACTCGCATCTGAAACAAAAAATCCATAATTCATCCAAACTGCAGCAGAAATTGTAAAGGGGTTTATTTGTGATTTCCTATACGTATATAGCTTGTGAATACAAGATTGTAAATGTAATAGGAGACAAATTCTGTTAACGTTTTCATTGTGTTTCACTTCAAGTACTGCACAAGTTAAAATGTAATAAGGATTTACATTCTGTCATCTGAAATTTCCCATCTCAGATTTTATTTTTAATTTGGTGGGTAATTTCAATGCTTTAGTAGGTATCTCCCACAAGAAAGTTTTTCTCTGTATGGCTTCTAGGTCTTCCATTAGTTAGTGTGCATACAATTTTCATTCTCTATATCATTGTCATTCTCGTTACTGTCTTCATCACTTTCTAATGGGATGCCTGTGGCGGCAGAAGCACCTTGTTTAGTTTCCCGGTCAAGAGGGAAAAAGCCAGTTCCAGTTATTGTGTCCTGTCTCTGGTAGAAGAGCACATATGCTGCTTTGGACTGCAAAATAAGGAACAACCAAGTTTTAGTATTATCTCCATTATCATAGGTTGAAAAACAAGGGCCCAGAAAGCCGGCAATGGTATTCACTGAAAGGATTCTGTATTTGTACTGTTTTTCACTATGGCACCCAAATTCATATTGGTATTTATGAACTGACATCATTAAACCTTTCCGCAACTGCTTTCTATTGAAGAATGTAGTACTCATTTGGTAAACCTTTCTAGATTTCCAAGGCTGTTCTTCAAGCCAAAGTACTAAGTACATAACATTCTGGCATACTGCTATTTCAAATTATACAGTACTGTAAATTGGGGTGGACAGACTTCATGTTTGTGGGAGCTCTTTTGCTTTTTTTTTTTTTTAATATAACCAACTGTAGGCAACTTTTACTCAGAGTAGATTCACTGAAATGAGTGGACCTAAGTTATGTCATGCCATTATTTGATAGGCCTACTGTGAGTAAATATTTGTTGGATTCAACTTTCAGATTAAAAAAATAAAAATAAAATCCTGGGACCAGAAATTTGTTCTGAGTTTAGAACAGAACTGAGCTGACAGTTCTTCCACACAAAACCCCCACTTCTGGTAATTCCCATTTCAGAAATGTAATGTGGGTGGGGTGGGGAGGTAATTTTGTCATTGCCATTATTATGTTGAGAGTCAGAAATCCTTGCTCAGAAATCCACCAGGATATCCGTATTTAACTCCTGATTATCCCTGTTGTAAATTATTCTCTTACTAAAATATATATGCAAGTCCATGTTATGTCTTGTTTTTAGGAAAGCAAAATATACTTGCCACTATTTGTTCCTCAGATGCAGTGGACACGCTACTGTCATCGAAGTAGTACCATTTCCCATCATCTTTATTTTTTGCAAAAGCAGTGTCTAGGATAGGAAAAGAATATTTTCCCTTAAAGTGCTAATAACAGGCCACAATAAAAAAATGTATTGTCTTATGAACAAACTAAATTACTTACAATGCCCTCCACCCATTCCTCCATAGTGGTTTGAAACTGCAATCAAATTATAGCGGCAAGGCCCAGCATTTGGATTAATAAGGAATTCCGACATATCCAAATCACTGTTTCAAAGAAAGTATCTCATTAATTCTGGATTTATATTCAATAACTGGTTGTAGGTTTTACATTTGATTTCAACACAACTGAGACAAAAGCACTCACTCCAAACCTTATGCAAAGAAACAAATGTAGGTCTTTTAACTGGTACGTATTCACCAAGGCATTTTCATACAGGCTTATGTTTACTGGGTGCCCTTGCTAAAGAAGAAATGGGAGAAGCCAGCCTATTTAGTGGTTAAAGCAGGCATAGGCAAACTCGGCCCTCCAGATATTTTGGGACTACAACTCCCATGATCCCTAGCTAACAGGACCAGTGGTCAGGGATGATGGGAGTTGTAGTCCCAAAGCATCTGGAGAGCCGAGTTTGCCTATGACTGGGTTAGAGTGTCAGACCAGCACTAGACAGAACAGCTAAATCCATGAAGCTCACTTGAGCCTATCTCAACAGGATGTTGTGAATATAAAATTGGGATCTGGGAGAGCAATGTATTTTACCTTGAGTTCCTTCGAAGATAGAAATGTACTAAATAACTAAAATCAAACAATCCTCAAATAGTAACAGCTCATTCATGTAAAGGTAAAGGGACCCCTGACCATTAGGTCCAGTCGTGTCCGACTCTGGGGTTGCGGTGCTCATCTCGCGTTACTGGCCGAGGGAGCCAGCGTACAGCTTCTGGGTCATGTGGCCGGCATGACTAAGCCACTTCTGGCGAACCAGAGCAGCGCACGGAAACGCCGTTTACCTTCCCACCAGTGCGGTCCCTATTTATCTACTTGTACTTTGATGTGCTTTTGAACTGCTAGGTTGGCAGGAGCAGGGACCAAGCAACGGGAGCTCACCCCATCGTGGGGATTCGAACCGCCGACCTTCTGATCAGCAAGCCCTAGGCTCTGTGGTTTAACCCACAGCGCCACCCGCGTCCCTCATTCACGTAGAAAGCTTTTAAAGGGGCATTTTTACTCTAGGCAACACTATCAATAAGAACTTTCTTCCAAGCCTTACTGTAGTCACAACTGAAAATGTATTTAAGATTAGAATGACAGGACTGTACTTTAATATCTGACGAATTGTTTGGACAGAAACTAATTAGCATGGCAGCCCACTGCTAGGAAAACACAGAGGTCATTTTTAATTTGGAGGAGTGAAAGACCAGGTAGTGCAACATCAATGAAAGCTATGTAACAGCACTAAAAATGTCTTAGCTGTCGTAACCTTGAGCGTAAACAAGGCAAATGCAACTTGTGCTAAGCCAATTATTCTTTTAGGGCACCTAGAAAATGCTTTGTTGTGTTCACAGTGAGTTAAGCCTACATAATCAATAAATGGGCTCTATCCTAAAAGCATAATTAAAACCACATTCAAAACAAAACAGAAAAAACTAAACTATTTAATTGTTGTTAAATATGGTTTTCTTACGTTATAGGGAAGTCAACCAAAGTATCCAACTTATCTCTCATGTATCTGCTGTAAGAAAAACGTTTTAAATGCACTACCAGTACTGGTGGCAGCGACCACAAGTCTAGTTTTTTGGTAGCTTGCTGATGTTCTTTACAATTTGGGCAATACCTACAAGAAAAACACATTTCAAGTCAAAGCTTTGCGTCACAGTGAAATTAAAACATCATGTAATTAATGCTTCTCCATTACTGAGGAAAGCTCATCTTGACAAATAGGAAGGTAATCTTTAGATCAGGGGCTGGGAACCTGTGGCACTCCAGATTCCATCCTGATAGAGGCTGGTGGGGTCTGGGAGTCCAAGGACACATGTTCCACACACCGGCTTTATGGCCTATACTTAATCAACAAAACATCTACTTATTTAAATTCATGATACTAATTAACAGTGTGATCTGGAGAGATCCCCTGTGCTTCTGTTTCTTCTGAAGCCTATGCAAACGGAATGCTTTACCACTCCTAATAGGGTTACGTAAAAGGTGATGGGTAAATGAATGACTAATTCTAGTTCTTCAGACATAAGTTCTTTCTTGCCTGCATTTTCGCTCTGCTCAACCTTTGTCAGCTGGTGCCTTCCAGATGTTTCGAACTACAACTCCCATCAATCCCTGTAAGTATGATGCTTGCTAGGGGTTCATGGGAGTCGTCCAAAACACATGAAAGGCATCAAGCTAGCGAAGGTTCCTCTAGCTCTTAAGCATATCTATACTGTCCAAGGGCTAAAAAACAAAACCAAAAAAACGTGGTAAGTTGCATTTATGACTGAAGCCTTAATGGATTTGGGACACATATGTCCCTTTAGATATTTTCAATTTTTTTCTTAAGAAAAAGGAGAAGACTTAGGCTCATGTGTTTCTTGCCTCACTTCTCTCCCTAATAGAAGAAATATGTGGACTCATCTCTCCTGTTCATGAAATGAAGTACTAACAATAATTTTTCAAAGTAATAATAATAATAATAATAATAATAATAATAATAATAATAATTTATTTATACCCAGCCCACTCTAATTCTAAAAAGCAATATAGGTAGCAAGCTTTCACTTGGCTTTGAAACACCTTTTAAAAAGAAAACCCTGACTAGCTTTTCAGATACCTTTTAACTGAATAACTTTTTAAAGAAATGTAACTGATATTATAGTTTGAAGTCTTGTTACAGAAGAAATATTTCACTCCAATTTATCCTAAACAGTACCCAATAAGGCAGACATGTATGTACAATTTTTTTTTTAAAAAAAAATGTGATCCCATTGAGATCTGAACATGAAATTTTGCAGGTAGCTATTAGAAATATTAAATAATCAATACATTTTTTTGAATTTTTAAATCATATTAATTTTTTTAATCACTTTTAAAAATGTTAAATTTTGTCACTTTAATTTTTAAAGTAAGTCCATCATGTGACATATTAAAGCCCATGAAGAGATTGGTGTTTTTAGTTTTGACGTACTGTATCTCAATTCTAGGCTGAGCTTTTAAGGTTTTTGTGTACAGTCTGGCAAGGCGAAAATTGTCTTTTTAAAAAAATTTCAAACCCACATAATTCACAAACGGGATGAGATTTTTTTAAAAATAAAATTTTAGATTTAAACTGAGGTTTGATCAGTCAACAAGTGTACAAAATATTAAGAAAATTGAATGACACAAGATAAAAAAAGTTGAATCACTTGATATGGAATGACCCAGGTGGGAGACCCCATACTTGAGGCTTAGCTCTCTTTAGAGCAGGACTTGAAACTGCAGTTGGAGTAAAATTTGCGCATCTTCTATTGTCAGGGATACAATCTGATGAGTGCTGTGCAATCTCCCCCCTCTAACCCCTTTCCTTCTACCCATTCACACTCATTAAGCAATTGCTCTTACCATGGATCTTCAGCACCTAGCTTTTCCTTTGTTGTGAACAATTCAATGCAATCTTTTAATTTCACAAAGGGCTTTTTGGGAGGTCTATATTCCACGCTCTCATGTTTTTCAAAATCCTAAAGAGAAGTATTTCTTGCGTTAAGAGAACAAATAAAACAAAACTCATTTTAGTGATATTGTCTTACTATAAAACAAGGTCTACAAGCTCCCAAATGTGGAAAAGCTAACCCAAATGGAAAACAAACTTTTCCTATATATTGAACTATGTTAAATTATTTTGAAAGAATTTACCATTCCCTGGGCCTGGTGTCCTTTTGCCCTGTTTTGGAATTTGTCTGATTTGGAGGGGAGCATTTAGGACAACCCCCAAAATCGAATGACCGGAGGTGGTGGCGCAAAGTGATTTCTGCTGCTTTGGGTGAGAGGGAGCTTACTATGCTGGTACAGAAGGTGAAAGCAAAAAAGAGGGAAGATTCTTCTCTGCTACCAGCTCAATAAGCTCCATTCCCTGAAACCCTTTTGGATTCTCAAGTTGTGGCCCCTGAGTTGGATGCCCCCCGTTACCCACCTCTGAACAGGGTGGCGAGTTAGCGATGGCCATTTTAGCCTACTCCTTAATTCAACCAAATATATATATGTGTGTTTACAAAAAATCACATACCTCAGCAGCATTTTCATCGAAGAATCGCTTTTTATATTCAGGATCCCAATCCAAAGCCAAGAAAGATCTTTCTAAACAGAAGAGTAGAAACCTCCTTTAAAAATACAGTATTTATTTTAAATAATAATAATAATAATAATAGTCCTATAAGTTCTAACCCAAACATATTAACTAGCTTACATGAATTTTTTTAAAAAGTTACTTTATGAATATTTTTGTTCTGCATTTGTTTTAATCACATATGCAATTTTGTTGTTTATCCATTTTGTACATTGCCCTGGGCTTTTCACCCACTAGATACAATGTAGGCACTTAGGAGTATACAGTCATCTCTAGAATACTGTTCTGTCTAAAAGGGCCAAGACTTGCTAACTGTTTGCCAAGTTTGCATAAACACCCATCTGATATACTGTATCCAGTTTAGGTATCAATTGCAACCAAACTAAGACACAGTAGCCAAACCTCAGCTATCCATGTTTTGGTGATCTCTAGATTAGAGGTAATGTAATGTGTTAACGTTGTGATATAACGAGTTCTATGCAAGACTGTCTTTGAAGACAGCTCAGAAACTGCTTTTATTCTGTAATGTTTTTATCTTTTATAATTGTTTTTTTAAATTATTTTCTAGTGTATGCTGCTCTTGGAATTTATTGGAATGGTGGGCCATAAATAATAATTTTTAAAATTGGTGTAAACCAACACAGGCAGCCTGAAAACTCATGTATGTTTTGGGAATGGACTTAAAGAAGTTATCAGGGATAAAAATGCCTCCTTGTGCCTTTTGATACCACTGACCAAAGTATCCTTCTAGGCTGTTTTCCCAAAGTAGGACTTGGAGGCACAGTCTTACGGTGACAATGGTCCTTGCCTGAGCCGTTGGAAGACTACTGCTTCACCCCATAGAACAAATTGTTTGAAGGACCACCTACAAACACATGAACCTGCCCATGACTCAAAATCAAGTGTTGGAGGCCTGATCTCTCACCTTTCACTGTGCTCAAACAGCTTGGCAAGTACTACCTGACACAGGGCTTTTTCAGTAGTGGCCCCATACTTCTGAAGTTCCCTTACTCAAAGAACCGTGCTTGGCCCCATCTCTTGCAGGCTTTCTGTGGTCCCTAAAGACTTCCTTATTCCACCAAGCTTTTTTATTTTATTTTACGGCTGTTTCTCTATTTTCAATTTTATCTCCCTTTTATTATATTATGGTCTGATTTTTTTTTATCGTAATTGGCATTCAGGAGCTTGCCCCAAAACAAAGGATAAAAATAAATAGCAAAGCAACAAAATACACACAACATTTTAACAGGAAATGTTAACAACAGAATGGAGTAGAATCAAAGCTACCCCACTATAAAAACAACAACTTACCATCTAGCCTAAGTTGCCTGTCATCAAATCTAATATGCCTGGTGTCATCTTTAACATAATTGATGTCAGTATTGCCTAAACTATTAAACTGGAATGTGAACAATCGCTTTTTGTGCCCTATAAGTTGATCCTTGCAGGAGTCCTCTGTGCATAATCCATTCTCGGAATCATTGTCCCCTCCAACAGAGTCTTCTGACTGGCTGTTTTCATTTTCAGAAGGAAGTTCCTGATCCTGGCTGGATTCATCATCTTGTTCATCAGTTTCCATTTCACCTGGGATGGAGGATATAGCGGCATTGCCTGTCATTTACACAGAACGTTACACATCACACATCGTTGTGAATTTAGTGAACAGGAGGCATTGTAATGCAGAACCATGGCTAGGAGTGTGCAAGACTCCCTGGTCTACAGGGAAACTCTCGTTGGCATATGCCAGTCGTGGAAAACAGATAAAATTGCTAAGCACAATTTGGCTCTGCTACCCCTCACAAAAAGAGCTATTAAAATCACTACAGAAAAAGTTGGGCATCATTTAATATCCTGTACTTTACTCTTGCTTGAAGCTACTACAGTCTCACCCTCACTCCAGAGCAGATTGAACACCTGCCCATTGTCCTTGGTGAAGGCTGCTCCCCCTCCCTGGGGGGTGGTGTTGCAGGCAGGCTACGTGCTCTCCCGTGTACAGCGGGGGCATGGCAGTGCCCCTGCGTCATAGGGGAGTCCCGGACGTGTCATGCCCCTGGCTGACCAATCCGGTCGGCCGGGGGGCATGGCTTACCGTATTTAAGCAGCAGGGGGTTCTCCCTCTCGGTTCCTGCTTCAGCGGATCTCCTGCCCTCCCACACTTTTTTTTATACATTCGACATCTTGGCCTTGCTATGCACCTCGGCTGGTCGCCTGTTGAGGGGGCCTGGTAGGAATTTTCCCACTTGGCAAATTGGCACCAGCCACGTGGTTTTCGCCTACCTCGCAGCAATCGTCACAACTTTGTAAGGTTTGGCGGTTAGGCATTGGTAAAACCTGGTTTATGGGAGGGAAGGTTGTGGCCATCACCTGCCCCTCCTCTTTAAGATTATTCCGTTAAAGGGATCTGGGGCTGTGGATCTCATCTGAAGCCTGGGTATGGGCTTAGGCCATGCCACGACATCATCGGGAACCCTGGGGGAGCTCTCAGTTGATGTACATCAACAGAGCTCCCCCCTACTGGTGGTTGACCCTTACTGGACTACCTGCATAGCAGGCAGAAGTCAGATACAGTCGGTTCAATTCCAATGCCTAAGCCAATACCACTCACATTCTGTAACCAATAAAGTTGTGGCCTTAATTAGCCCATTAACCTAAAATACTGGTGTCCATATGTTTTATTATTCAACAAATGGGGGAGGGCTCGGGGCGTTGACATGTAAGAAATATGGACCCACCACAAGTGTTTTGTCTGTTTCTGTAATGTAACATTCAAGGCAGGTTTCAGAGCACCTTTCAAAACTAAACCAAAGCTTTAGGCAGCTATTGATAATTCAGGTCTTACTTGGGGATCCTTCTTCATGAATTCCATTTGGGCCATTACCATTGATACCATTGTCCTTGCAGCACTGCAAGGATGCTTCGGTGTCTTCTGTTTCAGTAGAAGTTTTCACATATCGGCTGAAACACATCAATTGTTACACTAACTTTAAAAATATATATATATCTTTTTTTTAAAAAAAAATGTATCAGCATTTTCCAAAGTAACAAATAGCAAAACATTTTAAGACAAGGTGATGCACACTATATAACTTTCCTCCCATCCTCAATGTGAGCAGTGTTCCTCTTTCATGAAGCTGTGTAAGAGAACAGTAATTGCTATTACTGAAGAAGCACAAGAGCTTACTATATCAAGCTATCCTTCCGAAACATTTTACATTTATTCTAACTCGTTAGTGTATTTGCAAGGAAAAAAATAAAGTGGATGAGGCACAATTATGACACTAATGGTTGTGCAACTATGGCCAAAGTCCAGGGCTACAAAGCCCAGGACCCCACCCAAAACAATCCAAACAGCGTACATAATTATAGATGACCCTTTTATTGTTTTTACTTTTAAAATATATAATTGTCTGCAACAAAATGCTTATTCCAAAGTAAACATGTTTAGCAGAGAAGCAATAGATGCAACCTCCATGTTATTCCTTAAGTCATGATGGAGATTGGATTAAAGTGAATCTGCATATGCTCAGACTATTTACTTCTTTACTGTTTTTTTGCTATCCCTCCGTGCCCCCTCTAACGTATCAGGAGTGTAATGAATGGTAAGCAGGGAGGATCAAAGGTCTTTTTCAATTCAGATCATCCCTGCTAGCATTAGCTTTGTTCTGGCATCCAGGTGACCTAACACAGCCCTGCGTTTCCTTCATGGGGTCTAGGTTAGCAATATCCAAATATGTGACATACATTCTTAGTGCAATTAGGAGTGCATTCCCAGGATTTCTCTTGTACGCTTACCACATTCTCAAAAGCAGAAGATTATACAGCTTATCTTCAGTATTGTTTCTAGGCACTGCTATAAGGAAAGGCTGACCAAAATGTGTGGAACCACTGTGGTGGCTGTAACCGCTGTGCCGAAACTTCTCCCTTAAACAAACTGGAATAACAATTTGCTCCGTATCTTCAGTTCTGTTGATGCCAATTTCAAATCTAATGCAGAATACAGAATACCCACACAATTAAACATCGTGACATAAATCACACAATTTTGCCAAGCAGTCATTTAGTAGATGAAACCACATGAAATTCATGACAAACGGAATACCGTTTAGATTAAGTTTGTTTTCTACTTACACATAAATGTCATCACGCTCCATAATACTACTCAGATTTTCATCCATTGCAAATATCCTATGGAATCTATGATTGTATATATCAGTAACTATCATCTAAAAAGAAATAGAATACGTATCACTTGAATTTGCTTAGACAGTCAGACAACATTAAACATGATCTACAATTGCCTATCGAGCATCATACCTTATCTGCAGCCACACCAGACAAAGTTGACAATGCTGTGCAGAGATCCTGTATATTTCCAATTTTTGGAACTACTACTTTATACTAAAAAATAAAATACAAACAGTGCCATTAATAAGAAAGTGGAAAGGCAACTTAATATAACTTCCAACTTTATACATTGATGTGACTATCAGATTGGCTATGAAGAGTGCCCTAAGAAACGTATCTAGCTGAGATTTGCCAATATAAATAAAGCTGTCATTTATGTATATATCCAAATTTCAAAGAGTCTAATTCCATACTTGGAAAGGGAAGGGATTTTGATTAGAACCAAGTGGTTCAACTAGTGAGGAAATTTCCTAGGATCTCATGAACAATTGGTTACTGAGCAACCAAAGATTAAGCAGGCAAACCTATATTTAGCCAAACTAAGAGGCATCTGTGCTAAATGCAAAGTGCTGATTTTTACCTTCTTTTTAATATTCGGATTTTGGAAGATTATTGGTTAGCCAAACTCAGTTTTCTACAATGGAAAATGAGAGATTCTAAAATAATTTCCACTTTTCCAGTTACCTAGAACTTGGTGCAACTAAGGCCTCCTTATAGCAAGAAATGATAGTTGATCTGCTATAAATCACCACATTATTTCCCCTTAAAAATACATTTTCATAGCCTATGAGCTCTGTTGACTTTGACATACTGAGATAAGGGTCACCCAGAAACCTAGGACACCAATCTCTGATACTGGTAGCTTGTGTGCATGTTGCAGGGGACAACTGTAATGCTGCATTTTGGATGTAAGGAGCAGGACATGTCCCATCACACATCTCAAAGTTGTCATTTTCCAACTTGTATTTTCTTTCTTGCCTTCCAAACATACCCAGCTCCTTTCCAGCCTGTAGTAGAGCATTACCATCTTTCTTCGTTGTAGATTTCACTTACAAACAAGCACTATCATCTACTAGATCACCTGACAATTCCCCACACACCCTTTTTTATAGCTTGAGTTTATGCATCCAGCCTCATTGTGTGTCTATTTATAAATTATGCCTCCTTGAGAAATTATATGTCAAACAAGTCAATTTAATGAACAAAAGCAGATATTCATAAATGTAGAAAATAAACACACACACACACACACACACTTAGCTTGCACTATTTAGAATGGTTGTATCTGGTGACTATGGCAGCAGAATTTTTTAACGCAGGCAAACGATGCAGGTTTGAGATACATACACACTGAACAACTACGATCAGTGTTCAAAACTCCCATTGCTCTAGGCGCATTTTGCAACAGGGAATTTCATTAGCACAAGCCAATTCTGAGCTCTGGGCGCCGTACTGCGCCTAAGATTTCAGATTAAAACTGAAGTGGAAGGAAAGGAGGACCTTTTTCTGCCTCCCCACTTCCAGCTACTCTCTGAAGACTGGAGAAGAGACAGGGGAAGTGGGTAGGGGAAGGACAAGACCATGTGAAAAATGAACATAATATTTTCAGCTTTGTATTATTGTTATAAAGAAAATTGTGCCTAGACGTTCCGTTGTTGTGCCCATAACCTAGGTTCATGGTGCCATTTAGCGCCTAGATTTCATATCTCAGTTTCTAACACTGACTATGATCAACACAAGAATTGATTGGGGCCTAACAAAAATCAAAAGGGGCCTGACCCAGAACACCTGCTACATTTCTTCTGTTCTTTTTCATAATATAAGCAAACCCATCAATTTCCTTTATCAGCTGCAAGATTTTTTGCTGTAATGTGCAACTATAATTGGTACACAACTTCAAAACAGAAATCCAATGACACAAAATGCCAGGGTTTAGAGAATAACGTTAGAACAATTTAAACACTAAAAGCAAGGAAACAAAATATTGGTCAAACGTTGGTTTCAAGGGCTTCATGAACTCTGCTGCTATTCAAGGTAGCACAGGCAGAGTACACATGTCTACCATGAAGAACATGGAACTGTTACATAAGGCAGGTATATTTAATTCACCTGAAAGAAGCAGATTACAATTTATTGCCTAATAGACCATGAAAGTCAGAACATGTGTAAATACTATACTTCTCACCTGCATAGGTTTGGCAAGCGGATCCATTCTAACTAAATAAACTTCCAAAGTGCGTTCTTTTTTCATGGGTAGTGGAAGAGTCAAGTAACAAAAGGGGTCAAATGTTACGGAGATCTTAGCACATTCTGGACAAACTAGGGTTGATTTAAAAAGTCCGTGAAATATATCTACAATGATGGAATCATTTCTCTTCAAATGGTTCTCCCAAGCTTCTTCGGCAACCACCTAAGTAAAAGCAAATATTTGAAATAATGTATTCCCAATCCAATGAACTGTTTAACACTGGAATGTACTGAACAGAGCATGGGTGTGTAATGATTAACACCAACCAACAGGGACCACATGAATTAGAAGGGCCAAGCTATTTTAAGCAAAGGGTATTAGAAAACACCATGAAAGGCAATAATGGTATGGCTTCCTCAAGTTAGCAGAAAGCTGGTATATGGCATTTACCATCTCCCAATTATCTGGAGTTTTTATTATGTGAAACGTCCAAATGTTTTTCATACAGAAAAGTCTCAAAGAAATAAAACAGCTGCAGAGTAACCCAGACTTAGATTGTGTCTCTCTTCCATATTAACACCACTCTAATACTACTGAGAATGTAAGAGATCCTGCTATCTTATCTAGCATTCCGTTCTCACAGTAGCCAACCAGATACCCTTGGAAAGGGCCCCCCCCCACAAGGACATGAGACAAGCGAAACAATACCACTGATTCATGATTCACAAGCAACTGGTATTCAGAGGAATACTGCCTCTGGTTCTGGAGGTAGTATACTCATCATGACCATAGCACCTTAGTCTACTTGCTTTTTTATTGGGCTCTATGTCACAAATGCTTTAAGTAAGCCATTTCCTGTATAGAAATGTCAAGGTATTAAAAGGAAAGTCTTCAAGTATCAGTGGAAACTAGAGCCTTGGCTAAGATTTCTATTACAGGAATAAAAAAATACCATATATTTTAAATGAAATTAGCCCTTTTGAAATACAGTGGTATCTTGGGTTACAAACGCTTCAGGTTACAAACACTTCGGGTTACAAACTCCGCTAACCCGGAAGTAGTACCTCGGGTTGAGACCTTTGCCCCAGGATGAGAATGGAAACTGCACGCCGCCGGCACAGCAGCAGCGGGAGGCCCCATTAGCGAAAGCATGCCTCAGGTTAAGAATGGTTTCAGGTTAAGAATGGACCTCCGGAACGAATTAAGTTCGTAAACCGAGGTACCACTGTAACTTAATGCCCCCCTAAGCAGCCTGCCAATAACCTACAGGTTTCATTTTCTACTCTCTTGGTTAAATTCATCTACAGTCGTACCTTGGTTTTCAAACAGCTTAGTTCACGAACAACTCGGAACTCGAACATCACAAACCCGGAAGAAGGTGTTCCAGTTTGTGAACTTTGCCTTGGAAGCCGAACATCCGGCGCGGCTTCCGATTGGCTGCAGGACGCTTCTGCAGCCAATCGGAAGTCGGGCCTTGGTTTCTGAATGTTTTGGAAGTAGAACAGACTTCCGGAAAAAACCAAGGTACGACTGTACTGGCAAGCACTCCTTTGTGGGGTTCACAGCTTGCTTGTTCTTTAACAAGATCACTCAAAGCTTAAGTTACATCGAGCAGGTTCGCTTTTGTCTATCAACAAAGTGCAAGTCACAACTGTGAAAAGCAGCAACTGTCTTTTTTGAAAAATCAATAGTATACACATTCTGCTTCAGTTTAATTAGTTCATTTTAATTACCTTTGAGAGTTTAAATAATTGTCTGAGTTTGGTGACAGCAATATAGTATGCCTCTTTGAGTTCTATTCCAAATTTCAACCGCTTAAGGGTTGACAACATATTTTTATATACTTTTGGATTAATATTCTAAATATATTGCAATGAAATTAACATTTACCTTATCAGGTCTACCATCAGCATCTTTTAATTGAATATAAGGCTTTTTCCTAATACGATTCAAGTCTTCATGTAGGCCGTCAAGAAGAAAGGCTAGAAGTTCTTGGCAATCTTGTTGCTGGTATCCAGAAAACTGTGGTGCAAATCGTCCAACCTGTGTCTAGAGATAACACCACAATGTTGGTGCCACTTGACGTGATGTAACTGAGCTTTAAAAACAGATGGTAAAATACCGTATATTCTGGCGTATAAGATGACTTTTTAACCCCGAAAAATCTTCTCCAAAGTCGGGGGTCGTCTTATACGGCGGATCAACACCCTCTCTCTGTCTCTCACCCTTGCAGAAACGCCCAGGTAGGGAGGAAAAGCCCACCCCCGGCACGACATGCCTTGCCTGTGTGCGTGCGCGCGAGGCTTTCTCCTTCTCTCCCTCTCTCTCTCTCACCCTCGCAGCAACGCAGGGTAGGGTGGGGGGCACGCTCAGATCGATAACCCTCAAGCTGATCCTTCTTGCCTTTTAGTCCTTCAGCTAGTGAGACTCTTACTCTGAAGCCTCCCCCCACTTCGGCTCCTTCCCCCGCCCCTCCCTGCTGGCTGATCTCTGCCTCTCAGCTTCCAAGTCCATTCAATGCGCCTCTCTCTCTCTCTCTCTTTCACACTTCTGCAAACAAGGCACCACATACAAAAGGACCAGCCGCTTGCTCTCTCGCTTAATAGCTTCATTCCAAAAAGAAAAAAGCACCACCCATTGCTCTCGAAACGCCAAAAATCCTGCACAAATTCCTGCCTTAATTTCTCTGTAAGTTCCCTCCTCCCTCCTTCCTTGCGCGTGGTGGTGCGGAGAATACTCAGAAGTCTTCTCTTTGGTCCTCCACCACCCCACCCCCTCTGCTCCCAGCCCTTTCCCCCTTTCCGGAGTGAGATCTGAGAGGCAGAGATGGAGGAAGTAGGATACAAGGACACTATTTCGCTTCACTGCTGTCCTCAGGCGAGTATATCCCAAACTCTATACAGTGGTGCCCCGCTAGACGAAAATAATTCGTTCTACGAGTGTCTTCGTAGAGTGAATTTTTCGTCTAGCGAAGCGGCAATGCAGCGTGGAGGTTTTCGCGCCAAAAAAAATAATTTCGTCTTGCGAGGCAGCCCCATTGACTTTTTCATCTTGCGGGGCAGCCTTCCGCTAGCGAATGCCGTTCGTCTAGCGAGTTTTTCGTCTAGCGAGGCATTCGTCTAGCGGGGCACCACTGTATTTTAACAGGAAAAGTTGGGGGTCGTCTTATACGCCCAGTCGTCTTGTACGCCGGAATATACAGTATATATTCTCTCTCTCATAGTTTGTTAAAGTACACTATTGAAGTAGTGTGCAATAGGACTTGGGGGCAAGGAAAGGGGATTGCTGTTGACTATAGGAATTATTTCCCCCCTGAGATTAAGAGTCTCATCTCTACCAACTGAGCTACAGATAGAACTAAATTATTATGGCTAGATGCAAGTGTCTAGAGAAAGACACAAGGAGAACAACAACAGAATTTAAACATTTTAAATGTATTTCAGTGTCCATTGATTCTTTTAAAAAATAATAATAAAGAAAGCATTCAATTAATACAATTCCACTTTTCAACGGTCTCACTCTACTGCAAAGTCATATACTACCAATAAACACAAATCTGAAAATACCAGGACCTACTTCTTACCTTAAATGCTCTTGGAGTGACATAACTGTATTTTCCTGACCACATCTGTTTAATGAGTTCTGCATAAGATTTTGCAATTTCACCTCGCATTCCTAAAGGATTGTCAAAATTCAGCTCTTCTTGATACTTATCATTGAGGAAGTATTCTGTGAGTGGAGGGGTGTTGCTCAGACACTGCAAACAAATGTAAATGAAATACTATGTATACAAGACAGGCCTAGCTATTTAATTCCAGCCTCGGTTTTACGGTTTCCTATCAAGTCCCCATTTCTTTTTCACACTCGTCACATAGCACTACAAAAGTATTCTGTAAGCTTAATGAGGCGACTGGTTTTCCAAAGCCAATAGTTTATCATTGCTCATATAGCTAAATAAATTCAGGAGGATTCCAGCTATGTTTTTGTCTGTCAATAGCCATTCTGTATAAAATTGTTTAAAGAATGCACAACAATAGAAATGGAAACATGGCATTTACCTATGTAAATTCAATTTTGGGTTTTTGATGGTAGGTATTCTACCAGCAACTCTTTTTCATCATTTAAAAACCCATTCCAACCTAATAAGCACACTGAAACATCTACCTGAATTGCCGAGTTCATGAAACATGTATTTCCCAAGTTACTTAGGCCACAGAGGCCAGGCTGTTCATTGTGCCTTCCTGGTTCTGAGTAGTCATAATTCTTATAAGCAGTATATGAGGGGAGGCAATAATTTGAGTTTTTCACACTGGAAGAAAACAGAACAGTTCACAATGTAATTGCATTATCTGTAGCTGCGATGTATATGTATAATTGTACATTTACATAGTAAAATACAAATAAATGGCTGTCTAGATTAAGTAAGCACTGTATGTGTAGTTGAAGAATGCCAGTTCTGTACTTGAAACTCTGTTTAAAAAGGCCCACCACTTAACCTCTGGGGGAAACAACACCATCCTTATACCTTGGTTCCCGAAGGGCTTAGTTGTGGAACAAATCAGCTCCCGAACGCCACAAACCTGGAAGTAAGTGTTCTGGTTTGCGAACTTTTTTCGGAAGCTGAACATCTGATGTGGCTTCTGCTTGAGTGCAGGAAGCTCCTGCAGCCAATCAGAAGCTGCACCTTGGTTTTCAAACTGTTTCGGAAGTGAAACGGATTCCCGGAACGGATTAAGTTTGGGAACCAAGGTACCACTGTATAGGCTGCTACCTTTGTTCTCTTTCTACCCTTGAACAAGAAGAACAGATCCACAGCTCACTTAGTTATTCATTTTTCAAACGGGTTTAACACATTCAGACTTTAGGCATGAACAGCAACAATACAGAGCATATTTCTTTTACATTTTGCTACCGTTAGAAATAAATAAGAAAAAAAATGGAACAGCAAAGTTATACTTCAATTACAGGTAGAAGTTGAGATATCCAAGGCCACCACTGGCCCAATGCAATGAGGATCTATTTTTGGATTCGCCACTAGGACAGCATGAGCCAGCAGACTGCGGAAGGCAGCCTGGAGTGACAAAGAATGTGTACTATGCCTTTCAGTAATGCATTTTAACTTGCATTATTATAGCCTTCTTTGCCTGCATAGAACAGACTCCTAACAGGAAACATGCTTGCTAATTGAAGGGTAATGTACTTAAGAAGGTCTAAAATAAGCATACTTAAGAGAAATGAAAGGGCAAAAATATCACAACGAAGCACCAGCTTGTTCAGGAAGTACCACGATTTTGCTTGCATACATGTCTATTAATTCAGCTATGTTTCACTGATGTGCCAATGATACTAATGTAACATATGCACATTTAATTCCAGCCATGTAGCCTGTAGGATGAATATGCAAGATGTGGATCTGAAAATAACAGGGGTGTTCTTGCACAGGTGGAAAGTATGTATGTATGCGTTGGAGCACACACAAGATGCAGAACAGTCTTCAAATGAACAAATTCACTCGGCTGCTATATTATTTCATTAGATATCCAAAGCTGAAACAAGTCTAATCCCACCTCAAGGTACGCCATTTTAGAGGCTTTCCGGGCCCAGTCTGAAAGGGGTGAAACTAGAAGAGGGCTTTTAGTTTTATTTGTTTTAATCTACATATTAGAATATCACTTTGTAATAGTTTCATTCAGCGCACTGTCTTTCCTAGGAAAGCACTTTAGCCAACACCAACCACCACAAAGAAACAAAACTTGGTAAAGTGCTTATCCAATGAGCCATGTGTAGTCCATTATGTTTAAGTGAACTTACCACATGCAATGGTCAGTTCATATGTACCATTAGCATACCACAATGATGTAATAATACATATGAAAGGGCCAGCATGGGCAAGTTTAAACATGAGGTGGCATGCATGAAACCCCTACATGCATTACCCTTAGCCGCCTTACCCGTATTTCAGCCTGGAGAATCTGAATTTCAATGAGATACGTTACAGAATCATGTGACCAGGCTTAAGGAAGAATACTTGCCAAGTCACTAAGATGCTCAAAACCGTAACACTGAAAGGTCACACCAGTTTTAAGGTATGTCCATAATCTTGAGTGCAAAGCACTGCAGATGCATTCCTGAGAAATCAAGCTAACGGAAGTGGTCCTGATTTCTTCCCAATAAATAAGCAGAAATCAAACTAATGTAAGGGAAGATACGTTTTAACGCTGATGGCAATTGTAACACAATAGAAATTAAATGTTTGTAAAACCTATAACTTCTGTACAACCATGAATGGAAAAAAATATTCTACTAGAGAAGCAGAGGTGGGCTCTTGTTCAAGTCCCTGGAAATAGCAGCTACTTTCCCCAATTCCTTTCTACATTATGGGTGGAATTCAACATTTCACTCTTCTAATTGTTCCATCTGTGCAATCCATTTCAGCTGTTCTGCTCTGGGGATTCTCCTGACCCCCTTAAGCCAATTTCAGGGGGTACCCGGGGTAAGAGAAGCCCCAATATGCAAACAGAAGTTCTGGCCTGGGCTTCCACAGACGGGCCTGGTTAGGTGAATCCCACCCTTTGGGTTTTACACATTAGTCATTCTTAGAGAAGATCCACCGAAACTAATGGGCATGACTAATTCATTTCAATAGGTCGATTCTGAGTAGAGCTTAGTGGGATACAACCCAGGGTTAAGAAATATGAGGAAATATGAGGAGAATGGGCAATAAAGTTTAGGCGGATGCTCTTCTTTCTGTTCACAGATCACCTCTGCTCAAAATGCCTCATGTTACTATGAGGTTCTCCTATCAATTACATTATCCTGTGAGATCCTTGTTAAAGATTGCAGGTAATGAGTAAACGTACCCATGAGTTATAAGCAATAGATAGAATTTGGAAGCGTGCAAGCTTGTGATAACTGAGTTGCTCAAACAAAATCGATTTACAACAGTATCAGAAGGTAATAGACAGGGGCGTAGCAAGGGGGGGGGATAGGGGGCGGACCGCCCCAAGTTCCATAATGGAGGGGGTGGCAAATTATCAAGGAACAATTACTGCCCTACTAGGGCGGTTCATTAAAAACTTTTTTAAAATGCCTGCTCCAAAGGTCTTATCTTACTATACTAGGGGTTATATATGAAATTTCATGCATATCGGTTAATATCTTGACCCTCCTCCACCAAAATAGCTGTTTACTTGGCTGTTTTCCTATATCGTGAAGGCTGAAATTTCAGTTCAGTGGAGCACTTACTGTTCCCAACCCTAACCCTGTGGAAAGCCATCTAATTAGACTTTAATTTGATTTTGAGATGTTTTTAGGAGGTCATTTAATTATTGTTTGATTTTATACCAATGTTATGTATCTGATGTTAGCCACCCTGAGCCCGACTTCAGCCGGGGAGGGCGGAATATAAATAAAAGTTTTTTTATTATTATTACTTGTTATTATTCCTTTGTAAGAAAATATGAAACAATGTAAAACAATTTTTGCAAGGGGGGGGGAATCAATGGGGGGGGGTGACAAGAAATTTTCCGCACCGGGTACCACCTGACCTTCCTACGCCTCTGGTTATAGATTCTTTAGCAATAAAAGAATGGATAGACAAATGAGCTGTGGCATCTGTCAATGAATGATGTTGCATGCATTGCAGTTTTCTTCCCCTTTTATGTGGATTTGTGAAAATGAATATTTATAGGATATAATTTTACTGAACACGTCAGACTACAAAATAAATTTATAAATAAATGCAGGAACTGTATCCCTACTTTAATAATTAACTAACATATTTTGACAAACAGGTTTCTTCACTTTCGATTTCTGAATTTATTTATGTATTTGGAGGCATGATCTTAAATGGGCAGAAACTTGAAAGAAAATATTTTTTAAAAAATATGTGCACTCCAACTCCTGGCCAGGAAAATCAATGTCCTATGGGCAAGAGATATCAGTGATATTTTAAATATTTAGCTGGTCCACAGGTACAGAAGACAGTGCTCTAAAATAAGAGATTAATTTACTAGGGTAAGAAGTAATGACATAAAAGTTAACCCCCTTTCAAAAGATGCCATGCAGTATGTATTTTGGAGTCAATAGTAGAAATAAGTAACATTTTAACTGTAGAGTCAAACTACATAATGTTAACCAGCTTTTTAGATGGGAAACACGATTTCTGTTCCCAATGCACAGATTGAGCTCAGTACAATGCATTCAAGTATGTTCAAGACTAGAGTTGAATGTAGTAGGATAATCACAATTTCCTGACATTGCAATTCTAGACATTCATACTCAGAAGTAAGATCCAGTGCATTCGGCGGTTCTTACCCCCAAATAACTTGGTATAGGAACCTAACCTAAATAATATTTCCCATTTTCTGAAAAGGGACAAATCTGGGGGGGGGACGGGGACCCAACACTTGCTTTACTAATGGGATACTCAGAGGATTAACGTGGCAGTGTTTTCATCCAAAACAGGACTGGGTCAGCAGTCCACCACTTATTCAAGCAAATCCAAAAAGTTGCTTCTAAAGTCAGAATATTTTCAACATAACATAAGGAACTTAAGACCAAAGCAAAACAACAACAACAACAAAAGGAATTCAAGAGTACTTCTGAGTGTACACGCAAATGCTTAAGAAGTTAAACTAGTTCCTCCCCGCTCAGCTATAAGCCATGCTGGCAAGAGCTGATGGGAGTTGGATTCTAACACCATCTAGAGGGCCACAGACTAGTCATGCTTGCTTTATATACATATCCTACTCTAAGATCACTTGATATATTGAGTTACACTAACATGTAACGTATTTCCCTAAGGCTAGGCAATTGGCCCTGAGATTTAGAAATTAAACCTTACATATGCTGAATTTAAAAAAGCACATCCTATAATCTTTCCTTCTAAAAGTGCACTTTTACCTTTGAACTTCAAAAATATAAAAAGTACCTGCCTGCCAGTTGCTGGACAGTTCCATGAAATGGAAGTGTAGCTGTCCTTTTTAATACAAGCCCAGGGCACTTCTGTTGATTCTGATTTTTTTTAGTTTCCACTTTAAAATGAGATTTAAAGCAGGCGGCAACTGTCCCATGGCTTCAGAGATTATGATATGCTTTTTCATTTAACATAGGCTACCAGTATTCTAATAAAAGGATAAGATCAGTTTAGGCTGTGGTTAGGTTGTTTATACACACCAAAAAGAAAACTTTTCTGTACTTACTATAAACACACAAACTACAATAGACTGCAGTTAAATACATGTATTTGTTTAACTGAGAGAGTTGGGGCTACTCACAATTAGCGGAAGCACAAGTGCCACTTCACCCCTTACAAAAACTCCCTTCTCATAAATGCTGTATTTAACTGGAAGATATTGTATAAAATATTTTAAAATTATATTATTTTTAAATACTTAAACATTTTCACATTCGATTCATAGCCACAAATTGAGATTTTTAGACTGAAAGGAAAAGCTGAATTTGTAACTTCTGCTATTTTTCCAGTATTTCTACGAGAAAGCTTCTATGTGAACTATTTAATAGACACTTTCCTATTTGTAGTAGACTGCAGAAAATGCACTGTGTGTGTGTTTTGAATTAAGAGAGCTGTTTGATGAGTTAACCAAGTTTTTAAAAACAGGTTTAGCATATTAAATATTTGTTAGGGACACATATAGAATTATGTCTTTATGAAGAAGAGTTTGGATTTGATATCCCGCTTTTCACTACCCGAAGGAGTCTCAAAGCGGCTAACATTCTCCTTTCCCTTCCTCCCCCACAACAAACACTCTGTGAGGTGAGTGGGGCTGAGAGACTTCAGAGAAGTGTGACTAGCCCAAGGTCACCCAGCAGCTGCATGTGGAGGAGTGGAGACGCGAACCCGGTTCCCCAGATTACGAGTCTACCACTCCTAACCACTACACCACACTGGCTCTTATAACAAAAAGGATCCAGAATGTAATTTGCTGAGGTTTTACTTGCTGTAACATATAATCCCAAAACTTCCTGCAGTCACAAAAATCTCTAGATTCAGGTAGGTAGCAGTGTTGGTCTGACGCAGTCAAAATAAATAAATAAAAATTAAAAATTGTCCAGTAGCACCTGGACAATTTTTAATTTTTATTTATTTATTACAAAAATCTCTGAACTTGAATGCCAAGCCCCAAGATTTGAAAAGCCTAAGCAATGTTATATGACGTTTGTTCCATGCATGCCATTTCTGCTGAAGTCTTTTCTTAATGCAATGGTTTCAAATCAGAATGTGGTGCTATATAGTATCAGGGTGATGATGCAGTATCAGGGTTCTGAAGAAAAAGTAAAACAGAAACAATCTTCTTCTGTTAGTTTCTCTCTCAACACCTTAGGGTATTGGTGACCTTTAAGACTTGGCATCACTGCAGTTCCACAGCAATACAGTCCATCCAAGTTATTTATCTAGAATTAAAACAGTTTTGCCTTGAAATTATACTTGGATGATTAATATTAAAAGTTCTTAAGATGTGTTGCTTACTTTCTGTTGTTGATGTTGTTATAATTATTTGATAGAGATGGAGAGATCTTTGGTAAAGTTGAAAAATTGGATGCACCTGGGGACCTTTAAAAATATGAAAATGTTAAATTAGATAAAAATGCTGAGACAGCAAAATTAATAATGAAAAAAAGGAAAAGCTAACAGATGAACAATGTATGTAAATAAGTATGAAAAATAAGGTTTTCATGATCAGAGCAACAAACAGCCAAGGAAAGTTGTCCAACCTCAAAACATTAGAAAACAACATTTCACTTGTAATTCTTCACAGTTATCTCAAAAACAAAAACACAAAAACAGGAATTAAAACAGCCAAAGCCACAATTAACATTTGGCAAAGATATACTTTTACCAAAAATCACAAGTTAATTGCGTGACAAATGAAATGCATCTTCTCCCTAATGGCAAGATTCACTATTTTATGACGCTTTTAATAATTTTTCAGATTACCGGTAGTTGTGAAGGTGCAACAGTACATTAACAATAAGCACTCTGAAAGCAAGTTTAACAGCACCTTAAAGCACCAGTTCAATTCACTATTTTAAGCCAACTTATGACCATCACTACACTAAAAAAGCATTATCAAAACAGTATTTCATATTCATCTATCTATATAAGAAATGCTGGTCGTTTTAAAAAAACAACCCACTATGAAAATTTGTACTACAAAGCTGCATTTTAGTACTATTAACCAAGGAAGCCAAGCCAAAACTGCACCAATTTCAAATAAACAACGATGTTTGGGAAAGATCTAAACATATAACATCATTTCATGCAACAAAGTCAGACAGAAGACTACAGGTTCACAAAAGGATGGTTATACATACCTCAACATTCCAACTCTATGATTCATCCTTTTAAAAGGAAAAATGCTACAATCTGGTTCATCAAAATAGTATAACCCAAACAGAGCACAACGGCTCCTTTGGACCATAAAGTTAAGCTAACCTGGTATGCTACCTAGTCAAAATAATTATGTCTGGCCTATGTCAATGCGCAGTTTTCCTTCCATGATCCACAATGAAAACGCACCAAGCATGACATCAACACTGATAATTAGAACAAAGGCCACCTTCAATGAGAAGATTTAAACTTTATACATATTAGTATCTAGAATTCAAAATATTATCAATCATTTTGAACTAAGTAAAAACACTACCATATCATGGAAATACCCATTCTGAAAGAGGTTCAAGATAAATAGCACCAACTTATCAAAGTGCCTCTATCAATAAGTATAATCACTCATCAAGAGAGTTTAGAATGTTACATCCGGGGAACAGCCACATTCTGCTTCTTTCTTTAAACACTCATAAAAAGGCTCTTACGTTCTAAGTTTGTTATTAGCCAGTAACATCTATCACCACTAACCACTCCCTTGAAGAGGGAAATCAGGTGGTTGAATGCCTATCATTTAGAAGCAAAATGGGATGAAAATAAGATGGTAACTCCTACATACTTGGGGGAACTCTCTAGGTACACAGGAGTATCAAAGTTTGTAGATAAAAAACCCATCAGAGTTTACAGAATCCTGATAGTAGTTAAGCATAGAGAGAAAGGACTCAGCTAACATGTTTTAAGTGTGCTTTAAGCGCAATATACAATGTGACACAAGATGGCGATGGTGAGCCTTATGGAAAATTCAATGTAATTTTTAAAACGCTAAAAAAAAAGCATTTTCAGAACACTTTTTTATGTGTGTAGATTCCACCAAAGAAAGGGTGGTATTGAAAATAAAGGTAGGCAGACTGTGAGAATGTATCAAGCCACTATATGGTTGGGAGCAGTTTTAAGCTATGGAATGCTCTTGTCAACTGAAAAATAAGAAGGAAAAAAAGGAAAAATCTGCATCTCTTCCCATCCCCAACTGCAGAACTAAACAGTTAGCAAATTCTCAGGTTTGGGGCTGGCAGTCCTCCAACACTACCTAGCACACCAGGGAAAGATGGGAAGAGAAAAGGAGTCCTTAATCCTTTAATCACTTCTAAAAGTTGCCTACCTTTCTCCACCCAACCTTACAAAGAGGCCTAAACATGCCTCTATTCCAGACTTAATGAAGTTCTGAGCAAGACTATTCCCTCTCAGAGATTTTGGGAATAGCGTAACATTGTACTTCAGGTCCTACTAGTTCCCTCCACCATGCCTACAATTAAGGAAGCAAATCAGGACCACTCCAAAATCTTTGCATAAGTATGCAAGTATATTATTGAAAGTAATTTTTAATAAATCTTCACAGAAAGGCACGCTTGAGCCATTAGCGTTCTGAGGCGGCCATGGCTGGATGGAATACTCAGTGGTGGAATATAGACTGCAACATTTTGGAGCAGTCCTCGTCTGTATCCTCTATGTTGTAGCCTTGACGAGAAGTCTCATCTGTATTTCTTAAAGATAATAATCGTATTTGGGGGAAGAGGGTCACACATAGATAGTAAATGTAAGATTCACATCTGGCAAATCACACCTACTAAAGATTACTACTGAAATTCACTGGGTGCATTTTTTGCTAACTATTTTAAGTTGGCAAGTGAAAGCTTGTGTGCATCTTGACTTAATGCCAAGTACTTATTTCACAAGGGGTTACAAAAATGAATTGGTATAGAAGCATTCTGTGAACTTCTGTTAAAGCCACATGAATGGCTATAACAAACCACACCACAATGAACTGGTCTTACACAACAGTAGGAACCAACTTACACATAGGATTTAGTTTAACTAATTCAGGTGGTTTCACTAAAACAGAGGAGTGGACATATAAGCACTTTCCCTCCCTTAACACACTTATAAAGAGTGCTTAAATGATTTCATTGGCTTCAGAATTCCAATCCAGAACAGAGAGAGGAAAGAGACTTTCTGTTGATCAGCAGGCAATGACTTTTCCCTCTTGCTTTGCCCCACCCTCAAGCCCTGGAAGCCTTCATAAGAGAGCTGCTCCAGAGGAAGAACTCTGAGGGGAGAGACTTTATGTTCTTCGTCAGCAATGACGTTTTCCCCAGCTTTGCCCCACCCAGCCTTTCCCAGACCATGACTGTGAGAACAGCAGAAGCACCTAGGAAAAGAGGAGTTCAAGGATTATTATTTTTTAAAAAAATAGTTTTACAAGTTGTGTGTCCTTGTTTCTCAATTTGATCCTTCTACATGGTTTTGTATGTTTTGTGATATTTTATGCATTATGGTTTGCTGTCATTTTTATTGATTATACCTTGGTAATTCTTTATTGTGGTTGATAAGTGTAAACTGTTTAATTATTTGCTGATGTTTAATTTTACTGTTTACAATTAGATTCTGATAGTTGAATGTTGTTCTATTTGATATAAGTTGTTTATTTTTAAGTTATTGTGACTTTTTATATTGAATCAGATTGTTACTGTTTGATGTTTTATTATGTTTTTGTATGTGTTGGGCGGGATATTAATAAACAAACAAACAAACAAACAAAACAAGCAAACATTTAATGTGAAAGTACAATCCTTCAATGTCTTAGTATGGAGTGGGATTTTATTTTTCCATGTAGTGATCAATTCCATCTTCAAAGTCAACTTAGCAGCTATGTTTCAAACATATTCTTAATCTTCACAATACGTTGACATAAGAAGCAATAATCCCTTCCGAGTGTAAAGAAAAGGTAATTTATTATATGCCATAGAACGGTAATGAGACTACAAAGCTTTGGAGAAAAACAAGCATAGTAATAATGTGCTATGGTCCCCTAAATAATAAGTACACACCATAAAATGAACTGACAACAATAGAGAAGCATATATTAAAATTATGTGCATGCCGGGGAGGGGGGAGTGAGCAAGTGAGGAAATACAGAAATTATAACCCACTTACAATAATTCATCAGATTAGTTCATCAATGTATTTGTATTAACATTCTAATCACAAATCATGACGAGGATACAAAGGGGTGTTTTGTATGGAATCAAGCAACCTTTTTGAACAGCTGATACTCATGGTGACTCAATCTGCTTCTAAAATGTCATGCAATTTCAAAAGTAGTTTGCAATGCTCAAATGCCTCCAGGAATCATGGAACTAGTGCCACACTTCCTTTGACTGTGGTCCTTAAACGCCCTATCAGCACAGCCCTGGCAGCCTACACATGGGGTTATTTTAATCAGAAATGTGTGGTTATTCAAGGATGGTTAAACAACCGTACCTCAGCATGGAAATATGCTACATTGTTTTAGCTAGAATAGCTAAACTCACACAATTAGTCTGGCAACTCCTGGATCTTTGAGGTGACCCACAAAACTGTACATGGTCAAGGTAACCCACAGTTTTACAGTCAGCTATCATAAAATCAGAAGAAGGAATCTTTTATTCACTTCCATTGTTGGTGCAACCGGTCTAGGAGTTAGGATTTATTCCAAGGGGTCAATCCCAGAGTTATAAAATATTTGCCGATAGCTTTCTTCCCATTGAAAATAGCAGGCATGGGCCCCTCAATTCAGATTGAGACAAAGCTCAGGGTTAACTTGGGGTGTCAGGAGCCGGGCATTTACTGCATGTTTGTTTTCTATTACTGTGCTATGACACCTCCTCAGAAGATATTTAGGTAATTCTAAAACCTAATCTAAGATAATTTATTTTATAGCTACATAGCTATTCTCTGGACAGAGGAAAAAATAGTAAAAACAACTGACAAAAAGGAATAACATTTACAAGCCACGTGCTACATGCACCTGCCTGGTTAAAGGCTGTGAGGAACATGCTGTCCTGGGACTACCCATGCAATATAATTAAATAGTGTAGTAAGCAGTTTGAAAAATATACAGATTGGTATGGAGTCGTTCCTGACGTGAGGAAAGAGTTTCTAACAGCCTTCCATGTGGAAGGTTGGAAAATGAAAATTGGATCCAAGAGTTACTGACTTCAACAGTCCAAATATTCGAGATTAGAAGCTAATTTGAATATTGTTAATTATCACAGAAACATAGGAATCTGCCTTAAACTGAATCATGACAATGGTCCACATAGCGTATCTGCATAGACTGATTAGATCTGGTTTCCAGACAGATCCTTTCCTAGCTATGTGTGGAAATGTCAGAGATTAAACCTAGGGTATTCTATGTGCAAAAAAGAATATGTTCTACCCAAAGCTACCTATCCCATCCTCAGAAGAGTTAGCTAAATGGCCCAGGAGCAAAGCATTTAAGCAAAGTATTTGGCTACATGAGAGTGCTTAGATATAAAGATATAAGTACATCTTGCATTCCTATTGTTAGAAAGAACAATGACCAACTAAACCAGTTGTGTTTGAACTTCTATTGATTTCAAAGAGATTGGAGGATTCTTGACTTTGTTGTCAATATAACAACAATTAACAGTAAAAATAATATTTGCAGAGTAATATGGTATATGTATTATAAATCACATTCAGGAGTGTATGCAGCCTCCATGACTTCATGAAAATGTTTAATTTAAAAAAGTAAATATTCATGTAAATAAAAAGTTTTAATCAGGATACTTTTGAAAATAAAAACTTTTAATTCTTTTTTTGCTTTGATTAATTACTGATTAATGTTATTTCTGAAGAAGATTTTCATTTCACAATTAATATTATTCTTTGAGAGTCCTCTGTTTATCTGTTTTCTAATAGCAATGGAAGACCTCTATGTAAACCAAAGTGACTATGGAATCTCATACTGGGTGGAATAAAGTGTAAATAATTCATTACAAGTCATTACTTCTACTACTAGTCAAATATCTAAAACTTCAATTATGAGCTAAACAAAATGTAAAAGTAACAAACAATTCCATGCCTATAACGTAACCTAAAATACGGGTCACACAACTAAAAAGAATAGCGAAACAAGAATATATGAACACCCAAGCACTTGGCATGTATTAAGATGAGTTGTCAACATGGAAAGAGAGCTAAAACGGCTTTCATCAGTGATGTGACTGATTGAAGTATCTGAAGCAGGCAGACAAAAGCTGATTGAATATGTTTAAGTACACATGTCTAGCATCTAGGTAAGGAATTGCCTGTAACAAAGCAGCAGCACAACAAAATATTAGCACCTAAAAAACGAACATGTTGAAGCAAGGCCCAATGGCTTCTTCTCTTTGATGTGCTGACATATTATTTTTTATTATTTAATACATTTATATGCCACCTTTCCCCACAATGGAATTCAAGTCAATGTGCATGGAACTCCTGTTTGACCAGACCCAGATTCAAACCTGCTAACCTTCAGTAGGATGGCTTAATAATGTGCCTTAAGGGCCAGATTCAACTAACGAGTCCCACTAGTGGAAGCTAGCACAAGGACTTCAGCTATCACAACTGGGCTTTTTGCCTCTCTCCCCACCCCACAAAAATGTGTGTGTCAGGGGAACTACCACAACAGCACACGGGGGATGTAAGATCGATCCATCTTGCAAGCCAAAAGGCTTGCACTGATGGAATGATCTCAGTGCTACATGGAATTCCTCCCTCCAACTTTTTGACTGGGCATGTGTCTTAGTACATGTTTTTTACATTGATATAAGACTGTGAAAAGACTATATATATATATATATATATATATATATAGATAGTGTTCAAATTGTCGGTCTGCTAAAAGTGCATTATATGGAATTCAAGATTTAAGCTGCCACGTAACCAACAAACCATTACTACTACAGGGCCTTGGTGGCTAACCAGATAATGTCTGCATTCTCTAGCATAGGGGTGGGAAACCGTGGCCCCTTTCAAGATGTGTTATACTCTAGGGTGCAATTTCCCTTAGATTAGAATGGGTATATACTGCACAGTGCAGGTACAAATTACACCCAGATGAACACTGTCTTAGGAGTGGAGTTAAAGTCTGAGTATACAAATGAATAATTCAGCACACAGCATAGTAACGGGCTACTGTAACCTTCTCCAAATGTATTTCAATACCAAAACCAAATATATAACATTCGGTATAAAGATTCAAGTTTGGAAGGATTTTTGAAAGTGTAAATATTAAATGGTAAATTCTTACAGATATTAAACAGTATTTTGTGGAGGTACTTCACATGTGGCTATAGGCATTCAATCTAAAAAGCAGTCTGGTTGCTTTCTATTACTTAGGGGAAGTATTTAAGCATCCAAAGTTTGCCTGGCGGCATATTCTGCTGAATTTGGAAACTTGCTCAATTTTAGCAATTATTCCCACATCTTCATGCTTATACAACTGCTATCTACTAATCTGTACCTAGATATAGTATGCAGAATCAGCTTCTGCATTTCAGTTTATATTTACAGCATTTCTATAGAAAAGGAAAGTGTTCCACTCTCTCTCTTCTCCCACGCCCCCTTCAACATCTTTTGAATTTTCTTATTTTCTCCCTTTTGCCTTCAGCAGGATCACATGGCAATATAGGTAGGTTTTGAAGTATTTCATTAGGAAACGAGGTGTTTGTTCTTTTTGCTACATTTAGCCTTATGTAAATTATTTGAAGCTGCTATATGAAATACAGTCGTACCTCGTGTTGCAAATGCTGCGTGTTGCGTTCGTTACGGGATACGAACACAGAAGTGGTGAGCATGCACAGATTAGGCGCTTCAGGATACGGACCTTTTAAGGTTGCGATCGGGGCTCCGGAACGGATCCCGTTTGTAACCAGAAGTACCACTGTATTTAAAAGCATATTTTAGTACTATACTAAGATGTATGGTTCGGAGCAAAAGTGCTTATTGTTTCTGTTTTCTAAACAATGTATTTTAGAACACTAAAGATTTTAGGACACTAACATTCTATTTAAATAATAAGTAAATAATGAAACGAAACAAACTATACAAGTAGATACTGAACTTCAAGAGATGCCCTTCCATTCATACTGTGGAGTGAAATCTGGGCTTTTAAAGCCACATGTTTATTTAGACATATCAGATGTAGAAAATGGACCATTTTTTAAAATAAATAATGTCAAGTGGTGGCCAGTTCCAGGCACCCTTGGGGGAAATTGATAATAACCCATTTAGGAATATGCTTCCTAAAGTGACCTTCCCCAGCCTCCTCAACTATATTCTGTATATCGTAATTTAATATGTTATGGCTTTTTTTGCACATTGCTTTGTATGCCCATGGACATAGAATGTGACCAAAGAAATACAATAAGTCACAGGATTGGTCTTATTCAATCCTATTATTGTAATACAATGAAGACAGAAGACAGAAGACGGAAGACAATCAATAATCATAATATTTTAAAAAAAGGTCATAAGGACAATAACATAAGCAATGATTAGTAGTTTTGACATCTTTCCCATATAAAAGAATCTATTCGTATTTAGCCCAGATTCCTAATATTGCAATAATGACTTAACCACAGATCTACAGAAATACATGCTCTTTAATAACATCTGAACAGTTACCAGCCACATAAACCTGTAGAATATAATTCTTGTTCTTCCAAGAAAAGGCATATATTACTAACATGAATGTACTGTTTCCAAAACCATGTTGAAAATATTTTGGGGTATAGAAGCAAATCCAATAAGCCATGTTGTGGGAAGCACTGATTTGTTTTAATCACTTACCTTGGAGCTGAAGGACCCCTTGGCCATGTTCCATCTTCATTTTTTTGTTCTATCACTAATACCTATATTGAATAAAATTTAAAGAGAAAAACTAACTTCATTACATTTTAGGAAAATGGGAGTACAGTTTAAGACTATCAACTGGACATTAACACACTTAGAAATGATATAACATCCATTAAGGAAACAGTATGCATCTCAAGATTTTCCAGAGATAATCGCTCATTTACAATCAGAACAAAAAACCTTCTCCTTGTGCACACATATAGACATACATCAACACACACCTTGCCCACACCTTGAAGAGGTGGCAAATAAACATCACAAAACTGAATGTCTGTACTATTGATTGGGCTAATGAAACTTATATCTACAGATGAAAGTCAATTTTGTATGAGCAAACTTTCACTCACACAAACTTTTCCTTCCTCTCAATTGGCTTCAAATCTCTGCCAACTCTCCAGAGCAAATTTTGGGGATGTGCAGGGGGCTGCAGAGAGGAAGTAGAAGCCCAGTTATGAAAGCAGAAGTCCCTTCTTCTAGGAACTGGGCACAGCTGGTTATCACTCCTTACTCTTGCAGAAACAGCAAATGGATGCATGCCTTAAAACTGGCAATGCTATGTTTCGAAGTAGGGGATATTTACTCACTCCCCCCGCTGCATTTCCCCCAACACTCCTTTATTATAAGCAGATATAACGAAGTTTCAAAAATGCAAAACACCAATACTATCAAACAAAAAGCTCTGATCTTTCTAAATGTGTCCTATCTGGAGCCTTCAACAGAATTGAGTGAGAATTTATGAGAAATTTTGGAAATAGTGGGAAATATTTTTTTGTATAATTATTTGGACTACATTAACATATAGCATACCACTGTCTAACAGTGATACTGTACATGTTTTGAAATATTTTATTTGGACAGGTACCAGAATAGGTTGTATTATTCTGCTTTTTAATCTGCGTATAAAAACCTTTCCAATAAGAATTACACAAAGTCTTTTTTCAGGGCTATTGATAGATTATAATGACCAAGCTAGAATGAAAAGATAAAGATTTTAAACCACTAATTACTACAGTATGCTGAAGACATGGTTCAAGGGACCACCAACCAAACTTAGTTATCCAAAATACACTGCCGCAACCTAGAGAAAACCCTATGTTTTATATATCCTGGGTTGCATCCAATGTTACTCATACTCAGGGTAGACCCATTGAAATTAATGGACCGGACTAACTTAGGGTCATTAATTTCAGTGATCTCCTATAGCTATAACCCCTACGGTCCCAGTGGGACCAGGACTACATATTTTATATATCTATAGGCCTAGGCAGTGCATTTCTGGTAATTAAACATAGCAGGTGGCCAATGCAGAGGGAAGCCAAGCTTTATTAATTTTAAACTTTAACATATTTAACGCATGATTTTGCTATGCCTGGTTACAAGCCAAAATTATACAGGTTAAATTCTTGTCACATACAGCATTGTCTTCGAGCCTCTTGTTACGCAGCTCTGTAGAATATTCAACATTCTTTCATCGCACATAATGGACCAAAGAGTAGAAGGAGTCATTTCTTCCACATTTATTATAGAATACAATAGAATAAAAATGTAGATGCTGAAAAGGCCTTTGATAAGCTGGAATGGCCTTTTCTATTTGAGACCCATACATTGTTTAATTTTGGAATCAAGTACAGAAGCTGGGTCTTAAATGAAGTAATAAGCTTAAATTTGTATAAGTGATATGTCATTATCCATTCTGAAATTAACTAAAAGCACAAGGCAAATGTGTTCTCTGACAGCACTATTATTTGATTTAGCTTTGGAAACACTGACATATAAAGAAGGTGAAAGATAAAAGGCATGAAATTAAACAATGATAAAATATAACTATATATCCATGACAAATCTAATTCAGTACTTGTCAGAAGTAGAAAAGCTGATAGCAGATTATAGCCCATTAATTGGATATAGTCAATTAAGATAAAATAGAAATATTAGGTATTAATATAACCAAAATTTGAAAAGGGGCAAGAGAAAGATTTGCATATAGCTGGAAAAAAGCCTATATATCATCTCAGGATCAAAGTAACTAACAAACAATATGAATTATATAAAAATAATTACGTTATTTCATATAATGACTGGGCCAATCTTTAAAAAGCAAAACATTTTTTTTCTGGGAAAATATCCACTGTGAAAATGGCAGTGTTGCCAAAAATCTATTTCCTGTTTCAAACCCTCACAATTAAGAATATCAAATCAGCAAATTAAACAGAGGAAATAAGTTATGTTGAGATTTATTTGGAGCAATGAAAAACAGCAATTAAAGCTGTTTGTATTAAAGGAAGATTGTACAAAATATGAAATTAAATTCTATATCAGGCTGTATAAACTCTCCTGATGGATATTAGAAACAAACATACAAAACTTGAATATAAAACAGAATATATACTGCTAAAAAGAAAATAAAGGTAACAGACATAAACAGCACAAGCAATATGTTACAGGTAGATGACTAAATATTTTTCTTTGGGCATTCTGGCCCTTATATGAATACAAGACTACATTCATATATTTTATAGTTTAATAAAATCTTACTTCTGGTCAGTACTATTTTTAGCCACCCCATATTAGAAGCTGAGTCGGTAATCTCACAAGCTGAATTTAAAATCACCATTGCATAAAATACTATTAGGAGATAGCACTTATAGAAGTACAGCAGTTAGAAACAATCTGGAGAAGGCTGTGGGGAAGGCACATTAGGAGAAACCATGGTAGGCTGGACATTCGCCCTGATAGATTGAATGGTATCAAGCATATTGGTATTTTTGGCAGCCTCTTTCAACTGTCTCATCACAAGAGGAGTAAATGTGACACTTTCTTCCTGCTGCACAACCACATTTTAGCCAGGGTGGCAGCAGTAGGAGCAGTATTGAATGGCAAGCTAGAAACCGTTGAATCTCTATGCTGAGACTGATGTAGAACACTTGCTTGATCAGAGGTGGCAGTATGAGGGAAGCTTACTTGTGGCTTGGTAGTAGTGGATTGCTGTGTAGCCAACAGGCCAGAGGAGCAACAAACCTTTAAGCAATATAGTATTAGAATAGACCATGGAGAATCCTTGAAAACCCCCCAAAAACTAATCCCCCGAAGATAAAATGGAATGGAGGAAGGAACTGGTGGGCTGGCCCAAACCCTTCATCCATTCCAGACAACTGCTCATCTTGTCTAGAGTCCAAACAGTGCTTCTGCTATCCTATATAATGAGCATGGCACTTCTCCAACATCACTATAGATGGTCTCTCTTCTGCGTGTCACTGCTGCCACAGGGCATATGCCACCACTTGGAATGTAGCTGTCTGTTGCCACCACTACCAATGTGGGCCCATTTGGGGTTTTGCAGGGATCTCAGTGACTACAACTAATACAGAATGTGGCAACTAGACTGGTGATTGTGAGTGGTCGCCAAGACCATATAACACTGGTTCTGAAAGACCTACATTGGCTCCCAGTACGTTTCTGAGCACAGTTCAAAGTGTTGGTGCTGACATTTAAAGCCCAAAACGGCCTTGGCCCAGTGTACCTGAAGGAGCGTCTCCACCCCCATCGTTCATCCTGGACACTGAGGTCCAGCTCTGAGGGTCTTCTGGCGGTTCCCTTACTGCGAAAAGTGAGGTTACAGGGAACCAGGCAAAGGGCTTCTCGGGAGTGGCGCCCACCCTGTGGAACATCCTCCCATCAGATGACTTTTAGAATGCATTTGATGGCAATCCTGTATTGGAAAATTTTAAATGTCTACGTTTTACAATTTTTTATGTGCTGTAAGCTGCCCAAAGTGGCTGGGGAAACCCAGCCAGATAGGAGGGTATTATTATTATTATTATTATTATTATTATTATTATTATTATTATCATCTCATGTCCAGTGCTGCAGGGCCAATCAGGTTGTGCTGTGCTGTTGCAGTCCCTACAGCATCCCAAAAAATTGTGGGTGCCTGTTTTCACACCATATCTGTCCTCCTTCAGACTTGCCATGCCCCACACTTTAGATACTCTGCCAGCCCTCCTGGCCTCAGCTGCACTTTTCTCTTATCCTTCTGACACACTGCTGCTTAATTGGTTCAGTAAATTAAGACCTGATCTTAAAACAGGCAAAAAGCAGCAACTCTGGAGGTTTTTAAACAGGTAGCAAGTGTTGGCTCAGGAAAAACAGTATAGGGTCAGACCAATTGATTTCAAAGGGAGAATTTAGAAGTTGATCAGGCCAGGGTTTATGGCCTGATCAAAATTCTATAATTTACAATTTAATTATTTTAGAATTAATTGGTATGTTATAGTTCAATGGGGAGGAATAAAGGAAGAAGCAAGGGGGCAATTAGCTATGGATCTATTAGCAGGGGAATCCAACACATACAGACACTGAAGGGGAAGACAACGTCTCAGAGCAAGACTAACACAAACATAGGTGGGGGAAACCCCAGGCAAAGAGGTAGTTCCAAAATAATAGGCTAAAATGGAAAAAATAACTTTACCCAAACTTTGTATTTGAATTAGGCATGCATCCACTCACTGCACCCAGATCTTCTCAAAGCATACACAGAGAACCAGCAAAATCAGGTCTCTTTCAAGTAAGGCAGGAAAAACAAACTTCCGCTCCAAGGACAGGCCAACTTAAAGATGCTCATGGAGTGATTAGTTTTTCCTGCCTTCAAACGAATGTATGATGGCAACACACCTGGTGTCCAATGCCCAGTCAAGAAAATGTGGATTTAAAGGTGGAGTGTATGTGCAGTGGAACTGAGATTTTACTATTGTTCATATCGAAAACTGATTTTGAAATGACATTTAAGAGTGGTTTTGCCATCTAGTATGGAAAGACACTGTTCAAGAATCACAAGTCACAAATCTTCATATAGGCCGATAACCATTTTCCCAGTCTCAGCAGACATGGTTAATTAAGTGTAAAGCTGAAATAAACTTTAACCAAACATTAAGAATAAGATGTCCTCAATAAGCAATTTTACCATGAATGTATGCCAGAAGAGTAGAAAATCTCCAGAATTTCAGGTTCCTACATATAGCCTACCTGCCCCTGGTACAAGCCAGCATCCTGTATGGTACTGTCTGGTTTATTTAAAGGTTCAAATGTGTTACTCATGTATTTGTTCCACAACCTGGTCTCTTTTTCATCTGGAATATTGAAGATTTTCCTTATCTCCTTTTCAATTGTGTCTATATTGACAGAAATGGGGAAAACATTTTTTTAGAACCCATGGTATCAGAATTACTTGGTTGCAGAAGTTGTAAATACCCATGTTACAACACACCACATACAAAAAGCAAATGGCAAAATTATACAGGTACATGCAGCAGTATGAATTGAGGATATAAACTGGGTTTAGCCACTCATCCTAATCAATGACTTAAAAGAACTGACCACATGCATTTAAAAGAGATTAGTAAGCTTATTTGGCCTGACATTCACTTACGCTGAGGAACTGGAACTTTGCCAATTTTCTCAGACTATGGTCAGGTAAAAATCTTTATTATATACATTTACACTTATTCTATTCAAATTATAACATTAGGGAGAACTTTGCGCTGGAGCATTTTTTTCACACAAATACGATTATTAATACTGTGAATGTGTCATAAAACATATTCTACAAAGCCCCACATGATTCAAAGACACATTTTAAAGAAGGTTTTAAAAGCAGTCACTCATGTTATAAACAGTTATGGGCATACCGATTGTGTCAGCTTTACTAAATCTTCTTGTTACTACATTGTTCATATTTCCGTTTTCACACAATTTTAATTCAGTCAAATATACTTCTACTTTGCAGTGCTTGACAAACATACCCTGTTCAACTACCTGGAATACAAACAGATCAAGAATGGTTATTTGAATAAAATATATTAATCCCTAAATGCATAAAACAAAATTCTGAACACTTCCCAATACTTAGTTCTTATTTTACAGTTTGATGTTTTATAACACTGCGAGAATTTTTATGATTTTAAAAAGCATGGAAGTTAGATCATAATCTTTTTTGTTTCACATTTAAAAACATGTTTATAATTAACAAGATAGTCCCTACTACTTCTCTTTAACATTACCAATATTCCAAAAAAATATAGGGTACAATGAATAATATATATATAATACCAGCAAGAGTTACAACATTGGTTAACTGATTTTCTAAGTAAGTGATACGGCAATTTTCACTTTTATCTAGGAAAATGATTTTCTAATTTGTTCCTTGCCATATATTACTAACAAATGACAAAACTTGCAAATTGAAGTAAGCAGAATATTCACAATCACCTCGTATATACTTCCATCTGATCTTCTATGCTGTAACTGCATAAGTCAGCCATGTAGACTGTCCTGAAAATAGCCATCAGCCTGATATATGATACATCAGACAAATATGGTGAAGAAGGAGGTACCAAATAACTGCTAGAAGTAATAGGCTATAGCAAGAGTTAATGAACACTCACTAAAGGGAAGTAGTATATTAATAAACATTTTCCAGGTTTTCCATAGCTTGACTTGGATATTTAGGGGAAACTGAATCCACAGAATTTGCTTATGCCAGATTATTTGTATGTACTGCTGCAACTGAGCTTTAAGTGCAACAGAAGAGTGATACCACCTTGTGTTACTAAAAACACAGCTATTCTTGTTGCTAAGGTTACAATCAGGGGTATGTGAATGCTGCTATTCCAAAGAAGCACTGAAAAGCTGTAAAACGATGTTTGCATCAAATTTCAGCATGCTAAGATTTTGGGCTATTGTTTTTTAAAAATACATTTCAAATTTATTATTCAACAAGTTCTCAGAGCAGCTTACAAAAAATATTTTATGTTGTATGCGGAGTTAAGCATGTGTATCGGGGCTGGTAGAAGCTGATTTCTTCCACAAGGCTTAGCCCCCTAAAAATGTTCCACGTAGGGTCAGGAGACCCTGCTAAATGGGGTGGGTTATGGTCAGGGTGAGCTAAGGATTTCCAAGGAAATTGAGTAGAGCCAATTTCCTCAAGCAGGAAGGTACTTCTGTTCAAGTTTGGTACCTCTGTTCAACTTGTAGCTTCACATTATATGTAAGACAAAGAAAGTCCCATGCTCTGCTCCCAGTTCACAACTTTGTTGAGTTCAAGGGGTTATGTAGCAGAGCCTCTTTGTCCTTCCTTCTAAATGCAGAAGTATTAGTTCTAAGTCTGGAAGAAAGAGCAGAAAGCCTCTAGAATGCAGGCCCATGTTACGCAGAGTTGCATTTCAGAAGCTGCATCCATTATTGCTTCCACTACTGTTTTAAATCTGAAATTGAAACTGAATCAAAACAGCTCTTTGCACATGAACAAGGATACACAAGGTCCATCCTTCCAGTTTTGGCTGCAATACCATATATGCTTAACATTCCAGTGGGAAGTCCCACTGATCCAACTTCCGAGTTAACATGCATAGTTTGGGCTGCAAGTCTGTATCTAAGCTGAATGCCACTTAGATAATGAAGGGCTGCATATAAAAACAAACTACTACTGCAAATGCAACACTGTGGAAACACAGGCTAATGGCTACTGGTTGTCCCGGAGCTCTTCCTGTTTCTGGAAGTGGAAAGAAAGATGTGCATAGCAGCAAAGAGAGGGAGGTTGTGATGGCATGCAATGAAATGGAGCATCCAGGAAGGGTATCAGGTAAACAGATGTCGGTGGCATTTTATATACAAGCTGGATCTACTTTTGCTATGCTATTCCTAAACGGATGATTCACGATGGAGTGTGTTAAAATAACAATATTGTAAATCATACCAACAATTCAAGCCAGCAATTGCTCTTAATTTTTAGTTTTCATTGCCAACAAAACCTCTCTATGCAGCCAAGCAACTTACAAAAAACCCCAGGTCAGCTGAGGTTTTGCTTATGGATAAGCCCATTTATATTACTTGGCATTTTTCTGATTTGGCCCCTTATTTTCAGTAGAATGGTTCAACACCTTTGTAAGCAAGCAGTTTAGCAATTTTAAATGAAAAGTAAGCTGATTTTTGGCTCAACTACACAGCCATCAAGGTTCCCTTGGAACAATTATTTTATCTCAACTAAACTTTATCCGTCTATACTCTGCGAGAACAACCTGGTGTCTATGGCACTTAGAAATATGAATATGAAATTGGGGTCCTCTTCCTTTCACTACTTATTACCATAGGCAAGATATTGGAGTAATGTTAAACTGTAATACACAGGTTTTCCAGTAACTTTAAAACTGGATGTTAAAACAGAATGCTTAGACATCAACACAGATAATCTTTCTTGAAAATGAAAATGTAGACATAATATTTTAGGTTAATATTTCAGCCACAGCGAAGCCACACATTTTCAAAATTTAGCCCACAATAAATCCAAAATATCCAATAAATGGATACAATATATGGTTTCATCACAGGAGGAGCAAACACTACAAAACCTCTTAACTGGACAAAGATAGCTAATTTTCTCAACAGCAACATGCAAGTAAGTCTTTTTGTAAAATACAATTAATAATAATGATATTATTATTATTATTATTTATGCCCTGCCCATCAGCTTTATAATCTAAGAAGATCTGTAGACAAAAGCAAATGGCAACAATTCTCATTTCTTCAACTCCTCCCAAAATATAAATCAATGAAACTATTGTATCTTTATCCACTGTTGAAACTGGAGTATATGTGCTACCTCTGATAAATACCAGTTTCAGTCATAAGCCAGCAAACCAGAAAACGGTTAAAGTAGTTTTGCGCTATAATTTGACATGATATCTAAATGGACAAGCCATAGTTATAGCCATTACTCTCCTTGCAGTGCTACTGAACCACGGAGAAATGTGTGAAGCTGATTGCTAAGAGGACGGGAAACAAACAGACAAGCCACCCTTAAGTGCTGTCTGCCTGTCTATGATTTAACATGATACCTGAACGGAACCTATACCCAGTGCTTTTTTTCAGGGGGTAATCAATAGTTAGCCTCAATAGTTGACTACAAAAATAAAACACTGGCTTTAAGTCAGTAGTGGTCGGTGAGGTGGCATGGGTGGGGCATGAGCGTTGCTCTTGCAGTATCCCAAAACAGCAGGTCACTGACACTTATTGAGAAGAAAGAGGAGCTCAGCACTGTGTGACGGAACATATTGGATGGTCCTGCCATGATGTCAATGTCAAGTTCCCCATGCCTCACACTTCATATAACATGGGTAGGCAAACTAAGGCCCAGGAGCTGGATGTGGCCCAATCGCCTTCTAAATCCGGCCCGCGGACGGTCCGGGTACCAGTGTGTTTTTACATGAGTAGAATGTGTCCTTATATATAAATTCATCTCTGGGTTATTTGTGGGGCCTGCCTGGTGTTTTTACATGAGTAGAATGTGTGCTTTTATTTAAAATGCATCTCTGGGTTATTTGCGGGCATAGGAATTCGTTCACCCCCCCCCCAAAAAAATATAGTCCAGCCCCCCACAAGGTCTGAGGGAGAGTAGGCCAGCCCCCTGCTGAAAAAGGTTGCTGACCCGTGTCAAACCTCGGTTCTCAAATGGCTCCATTTTCAAATGTTTCGGCTCCCGAACGCTGAAAACCTGGAAGTAAGTGCTTCGGTTTTTAAACTTTTTTCAGAACCTGAATGTCCAACGTGGTTTCCGCTGTGCAAAAACCTAGCTGTCAGCCAACTGGAAGCCATGCCTCGGTTGTCGACTGTTTCAGAAGTTGAAGGGTCTTTCGGAATGGATTACGTTCGACAACGAAGGTTTGACTGTATATAGATGACAAGTGCCATCTCTATTCTTTTAGGTGGTTTGTTTTTTTTAAGACTTTCCTCTTTCAGTACTCTTCCAAATGGAGGGTGTTATCCTATCTTGTAACTGTACTAGATGTGAAATTGATTTCATGCATGCAACTGTTGTTTTACGTGCACTTTTGATGTTTTTTAAATTTTCTTATATCAGCAATTGTTTTCAATGCTTTTAATAGTACTGCAAATTGCTTTGATAACCTCATAGGAAGCAATTCATTGATGGAACTGATAAATAACTAATAATAACATATTACCTACTCTCCTTTTTTGCAAAGTACACATTACATAAGCAACGGGCATTCTGTCTAGAAAAAAGTGAGTATTATTCTGTAAACAGATACAGACATGAACAGACATAGGAGAGCTGTTGCAAGGAACATTGCCTAGAAAAGGAGTCTTCTACTGAATGTATCGTAAGAGAGTGCACATGACAAGGAAGAAAGTGGAATGATACAGGAAAGTGAATGATACGTCCAAGTTCCAGCAGAGTCTAATAATTCTCATTTTTAAAAAAGCATTGCCTGTAAATATTTCAGTACACAATGTATTTCTGCTATTAGCACAAAACGCTACATACAGTCATTTGTCCAAAATCTAAGTACAAAGCCAAGGTATATGATTAGAACAGACTTAAGCAGAATGCAAAATCAAGCAATTCATGCAGTTAACAGTGCTGCAGTTGAAACAGTTATCACTATAAAACTGAAACAATATTTACCTAATTTAATGCTTATCTACATGGTTTTGGGTTACAACTTGCCTTGCTATGCCAAAGCAAGGACAAATTTTGGCTCTACTCACAGAACTGTCAGGAAAAGTTAACAGTAATATTTTATCATTAACCAGCCCGGAAGTAACTAGGGCTGTACTAGGTTGGTGAAATAATAAATAAGAAGATAGAGTTGTCTCATCAATGTTTTGTTCTCATGCTTAAAAATATATGAATGTATCATTAATACTGAATAAGAAATGAAGCCATTAATATTGATTAATGCCAGGACTCAATACTAGTTAACTTGCAAAAACCATGATGTGATATGGACATATTCAAATTATTCCTACGGATTTAACTGGTAGCACTGTAAGCGGAGCATTTCAAGTGCAAGTATAGATATTTTAGTATTCAATGTAAGAAGTACCTTGCGTGCAATTGGTTCCTGGCCATCCATAAGAGTATACCAGCTAACTAGCTTGTTCCAGCCTTCAGTTGGTAAAAGAATGTAGTCCAGCTCATCAATGAGATGTTCCTTGAGAGACTGACAGTCCCCATCTATGAGGAAATGTTTACATATTTAGGGATGACAATATTTAGATGTCACAGTTGTTGTTTTTTAATTGTTCTTATTAAAAGATTTTATTGGATAATGAAAGTATTAACACACTCTCTAATACAAAGGGACTGATGATCACAAGTGATCAAGTTTGAGACAACTGAAATGTATTTATAAACTAACAACATATTCCCTGATAGAATAAAGGGTGATTGCCAACATCGAACAAGAGAAATCCCCTCAGGCAATATCGTTTTCCCTCCTCTACTCTTCCATGCTCTTCCCTAGCAGATTTGGGGAGCACATGAGGGTTTGTGGGGAGAAGTGGAAATCTGTGTCACAAACATTATTGATTCCACTAGTGGACAGACATTGTTGGATATCATCCAATCTGAACTGCTGTATTTGAAAATGTTAATTTGTAAGAAGAAATTCCCAGATATTCTGGAACCTAAGAATGACAGGGTGAGATAACTTAATAATATGCAATATTTATAATTCAGAGATACATCAGGTTCCTGCTTTAAAAAAAAACCAAACTCAACAGTAATTACCTTTGAGAAGTCCAGAATTGTCAATAGGACCAGGATAAACATTCTGATCTCCCATCTGATATTTGTCCCAGCTGTCAAATCCAACATACTTTTTCCACTGTTTGAACCAGCGGCTATCCACTAAATACCTTGAAAAGGAGGAAAATATACACGTTAAAGATCAAAGTCTTAACCAATGATGCAATTGACTGGCTTTTTATTGTATTTATGTTTTGAGTACCGGTAGTACTTAGGAGAATTTTCCAAAATACAGACACAACACACCTGCAGAGCTGCTTCCAGCATGAAAATCAAGACTGCTTGGACCAATATGTATTATTACAAGAAAGAATGCAACCAACCATTCAGTAATTGCATTTACACAAATCTACTGAGACATACATCGTAAGAGACTATTTATTGAGTTTCCCCCCCAACAACTAATCTGATGAGTTTTGTTTAAAAAAAAAACTTCAGAAAGAGATATTCACACTCATGTTCCTTACCATAATTAAATTTATTATCAGTAAATCCCAGAATATTAAAATAAACATGAAATCAAACCAGAAAAAATGATTTTCCACTTTCATCCCTAACTTTTTAAATAGGCCTATCTATAGCAGATAACTGGGGCTTGTTCTTAACAGTGTTAATAACAGATGCCTGCTTAGCAATGTTGTTTTAAACACCCTCTACATCATATCAGAAAGCACAGATGAACAGCATTGCATAATACCTCCTCTAAGTAAGCAACATCATATTTTTAATTGTAGTTCATGAGCACCCACTGTGGACAACTATCGGACTAGTAATTCCCGAGAGAACAGAACTATGTAATCAATGTGAAGACTTGAACATGTCTGATAATAAAATCGTAGTAAGAAAAGGACTGTAGACTGCATGCAAATATCCATAGGATTGCACTATAAATTGTATTTTATAAAGAGTGCCAGCCTTTATAGAATACATTGTCTACTCAACATTCCTACGGACAGAAGAGAGACTCTACCCATTCTCATGAAGTGTAACAAATACTTAATCTCATCAGATCACAAACTTGTGAGCATAAATAATTCAGATACAGCCAAAGCTTTGGTTGAAATAGTCAAAGAAACATTTTCACTGCTATTCTAGGAAACCCTGTGTGAACATCAAACATGATCCAATGGTACCTCGGGTTACGAACTTAATTCGTTCCGGAGGTCCGTTCTTAACCCGAAACCGTTCTTAACCTGAGGTGTGCTTTCGCTAATGGGGCCTCCCACTGCCACTGTGCCACCAGCGCGCAATTTCCGTTGTCATCCTGGGGCAAAGTTCACAACCCGAGGTACTACTTCCAGGTTAGCGGAGTTTGTAATCCGAAGTGTTTGTAACCTGAGGTACCACTGTATAGGAGTGTACTTATGCACAGCCTTGAAGATCATCTCTAGAGGTGTGACTAGCTAGTAGAAAACACAGCTGGATCAGAAGCAAACATAATTATTACACACTAAACTAGTGTCCAACTAGTGGGAGGGTACTTACAAGTTCAAAAAAAACATCTCTCCCCCTGCACATTCCTGAACTTAAATTATAATGTTCCAAAAGGCAGGCAGAAGGACTTTCATTACATCTTCACTACCACAGCTCATAAATGGAAGGCTGGAGGTCAGTCTGGATAACTGGGCCTGCTGCACCCTGGCTTTCCCCCCTGTAGCAGCCAGGGAGCAGCGGTGGGGGGGGGGAGCAGGACACTATCCACATTCTAACTAGGTTTGTAATCCAAGACACCACACCACAACACAAGCAAGGAGCAGGAAGAGCCAGTAGAATCAGTTCCACTTTGTTTTTCTCCTTTATTCTTCCTTAACCATACTAAGCATGGCACACTCACTCTCAAACCCTCCATATGCACAAACATGCATGCATATATAATTAATCTCAGCAAGCTAATACATGAATAGAGATCATGCTCCTGTCAATGGGCATTTCCCAAACATTACAGTTATGGTATGTTGGGTGAAGAAGCCCCATCACTACAATTAAGTTCCTTGTAAATATAACCCTGCCATGATGATGGAAGCAACATAAAGGTACTTGCAGGGTTCTTAAATCAACTGGAGCATGTTACTGTTAACTAGGTCCATCGTTATGAAACTCCCCTCCCACTTGAAAAGTGTATTGTACCAAAGGAGAATGTCAGAAATCAACACACTTTCCCACTTCTTTCATCCAGTGTTCGAAATTCCCATTGCTCTAGGCGCATTTTTCACTAGCGTGAACAGTTTCTGAACTCTGGGTGCAGTACTGCGCCTAAGATTTCAGATTAAAACTGCAGAGTGGAAGGAAATGAGGACCCTTTTCTGCCTCCCCACTTCCAGCTACTCTCTGAAGACTGGAGAAGAGACCCTCTTAAGAATATTAGGGGGTGGGCAGGGGAAGGACTAGACCATGTGAAAAATGAACATCATATTTTAGCTGCAGGTCATTCATCGTCAGCTTTGTATTCTTGTTATAAAAAAGCACGCCTAGACATTCTGTTGTTGCGCCCATAACCTAAATTTAAGGTGCCATTTAGCTCCTAGCTTTCATATCTCAGTTTCTAACACTGTTTTCAGCTCTATGTGCTTTTCAAGGCTCTGGGATAAGCTGCTCATCCAAGTTTTGAAAAGCACATACAGATCAACACCTGAGCAGCTGGAAAGAAAAGGTGCAATCTGAGAAAATGGGAGGGAGACAGTGGTGAGCACTGTTGCTCACTGAGCACTCTCAAAATTCCAAGTATGTCCATGGGACCAAAATGGTTGTCAATCTCCTTGCCTATGCTGACTGGCAGGAGCTGACCATAGTTTCGGACAGGTGACTTTCCCCTGGAGATGCTTGGGACTGGAACTGGGACTTGCTGCATGCAAAGCATATGCACTATCTCTGAACTATAGTTCTTCTCCGTGACTATGTATGTTGTCATACAAATGTTTGAAAAACGGAATCAGATGTTGAAATATTCATGCTTTAAATAGGGAAAACCATGCGTATAGCTTCTCAAATTACAGCAAACCTTTGAAGTTCAATTCATCTTAAAACAACACAAACATTACTCATTACTACACTTGCTTACAACTTTCATGGTCAACTCTGAGTTTAAGAATATACCTTCTAATAATACTCTAGTACTGTATATAATATATCACCATTATAAACCATCAGCAATACAATGAAGCAGAGAGTGTCTTTCAAAATGGTGCCAGGCCATCACGTTCAGTTGTATGGAGTGGCAGAAATAAGTTAGTACAAATACTCATTCTTCTTCAGGGAGTGGATATCAAAGGATTGCCTATGCAGCAGGATAGAAGAAAAGTGAAGGCTAACTTCTGAGTAAACAGGTTTAGAATTGTACTGTAAAATTTATTAAGAGACCTGAAAATGCTTTATATATACTCTGTCAGCAATTCTCACACCAGCTCTTTAAGGTAGGCCAGCACAGTTGTGATTCTGCAGGATGATTACTGAGAGAGTAGCAGCTGGTGGCTGAGATGAGATAATGTAATTCAGGTCAAGTTCAGACATCATGCTTCCACTCCAACTAACTATGCTTCCCCAGCTTGGGAAGATACTTTCTGATTTATTAAATCAGATTACTGTGATTTGGAAACTATAGTTTAATGCTGCCTATAACCCTTGCATGCAAATCACAATAAACCTGTGCTGTGTGTAGGCAGGACTTAAAGCACAATTTCCAGCTCAGACATAATGGGAAACTGATTTGGCAAGCCAGGAAGTCTCCTCTAAAGCTGAGTGAAAAAAGAGGAAGAGGGAACAGGGAGAGTGCTTAAGCTTGTTACCAGTTCCTGGCAGCAACAATACATTTGAACTGGGCCTTAACATGTAGGAAACTTCAGACTTCAGGGTGCAATGACAGACATAGAAAACAAATGAAAAACAGGTTAAGTGTTTAACTCCTACACACCTGCATTTGACCGACTCAAGCCCACTTGCTTCTTCTATGGGAGGCATGGCCAAACTTGGCCCTCCAGATGCTTTGGGACTACAACTCCCATCATCCCTAGCTAACAGGACCAGTGGTCAGGGATGATGGGAACTGTAGTCCCAAAACATTTGGAGAGCCAAGTTTGGCCATGCCTGTTCTAGTAACATAAATTATAGTTGAACAAACCCAGTGAATTGGCATAATTAACCCTGCAATCCTAAAACCTATCAGTAGGGAATAATAAAGCAACCCTAACCCCTGATCACTGGAAGGGGTTAGGATTTGACAGTGGTGTCCCTCCACACGGCTCCACAACCATGGAAGTTGCTGCTGTACTCTCTGAAAGAACAGGAACAAGGGAGTAGTGGCAGAGTTGGGCTGGACAAAGGCCCAATGGATTCCAGTTACTGATCATAGGCCTGTTTGCTGTAATAGCAAGGAACTGGTACAGTAAAATCAACATTTTCGCTTACATACATACACACACCCTTGCGCTTTGGCCAGCAAGAGAAGCTCCATTGCGCTATTCACCCCTGGCATTCCTGGCTAGCAGTTTGGATTGCTCTCTAAGCCCCATTTAAGACAGTGGTACTTATTCCTGAGTAAACGTGCATTGGACTGCACTTTAACAAGTTTCAAACAACTTATGAAAAATCAGGCTGGCTCACACATCTGACAGCCTCCATGTAGTCACCCTTGTGCTTGTTGCCTAAATAGGATTCACAAGGTGCACCTGTTTGTATGAACTGTCACTGCATGATACATGTTACTGCCATGACACATGGAGTCACAACAGCCCGTTTATGAAATCTTCACATATCCAGGCCACAATCCCACTGGCAGTTCTGCATGCTCCAAGATAACATAGTGGCTGCTGGAGGCACAAAGTTATCCTCAATCTCCAAAATCCAAGAATTTCCCCATGGCCCAGGATTAACTTCTCTTTTAATAGAGGGGCAAGAGGAACATGTGTGCATAACTGATCTGTTTAGTCACATCTTACTCCACAAATACCAAAATGTTCTTCAAGAATGAGCACAATTAAGCCAGGAGGTGGCAAGATCCATTTCCCAGGTATTTCTGCTAGTACTGCACCAGAAGAAAAAACATAAAACAATGATACGGTTTGCAGATAAATACAATCTACATGGAGGGTGGAGAGGAAAAGAAGGGAGTGTTGTGGAAGAAACCAGGCAAGGTGAAAACCTAAAGGAAACCCAGAAGTGACAAGCAACAACAGTCAGCCAGAAAAGACAAGGCCTTGCAAAATATGTAAGCTTTCTGGGGAAAGCCTATGCTGTGGATGAGAAACCTTAACCCAGGAAACATTCACACTCGATCACTGGTTGCCTTCAATACACAGAAAAATTAGGGTGTGTGTGTTTTTGTGGTGGTGGTGGTAGTAGTTTTCCAGCCGATTGAAACAATAGGAGAAAACACCTGGGAGAAGAAGTGCCTGCAATTGAAAGCCGGCTGGACCGGCTCTCCTCTTCCTCTCGCCTTCTCCCACTCGCAGGTGACAGAGGGAAGAAGCACCTTGGCACAAACCTTGCCTATCCAGAACCTGTCATGGGAAAGATACGCGGAGGGGCGGGGGGGGGGGCGGGTGGACGGCTACGAGCGCCTGGCCCCGCCTTGGCGCCACCTGCGAGGCAAGGTGAGCCCCTTCCTCGATGGGGGATGCCGCTTCCAGCGCATTTTGGGAGTGGTGATGGTGGGGGGCACGGAGAGGAAGGGCGGCGTGCGGCCGCCTCCCACCCCCTCCAGCGGCGGAGAAAAAGAGGTGGGCGAGGCAGGCAGGATCCGCCCGCACCTGTCACTCAGAAGGGCCCCTCACCAGCCTCTCCCCCTCCCCCCCGCCTCACGCGCCACCTCCTCGGCCTCCCCCCCCCCATCCCTTCCCTGCCCCTCACCAGGTGTCGCCCTTGCGGAGCGCCGTCTTGAGCAGCGCCGCGATGTCCGAGCGCTGGGTCTCCAGGTCCGCCGCGCCTCCCTCCGCCATGTCTCCCAGCCCCGCGGCGCCGGCGGCAGCAGCTGCGAAAGTGACGGCGGCGGGAGAGGCGGCGGCGGTGACAGGAGCGGCGGCGGCGGCAGCGGCAGCGGCAGGAGCGGGCCGCGCTGCATGCTGGGAGTGACGCCGCGCGGCGACCGGGGAAACGCCCTCCACGACCCCCTCCCACTTCGGCAACCCCATCGGCAGAAGCAGCGCGGGGGGAGAGAGAGAGAGAGGAGAGAAAGGGACGCAGGGAAAGAGCGGGGGAAGGTTGCGAAGAGAGAAAGGACGGCGCCTCTGGGACGCGAGCGCCACCGGGCGGACGGGAGGCCTGCGGCAGCGGAGTGCATGTGAGGAGGAGCAGGGCCGTGTGGGAAGACGGGGGAAGAGTCTTCGGCAATCGGGCGGCTCGGACTACAACTCCCATCAGCCCCAAGCCTGCGGGCTGATGGGAGTTGTAGTCTGGAAGAATCTGTCGGGCGAGGGATCGGAAAAAAAGGCTGGCCTAAAGCGGCTGGTAGATGTGATGCTGCGGTGGGATCTTTAGCGTAATATACGGGGTATTCCTGCAGCCCCCGTGGATGCCAGGCTGTGCGAGCAGCAGGAGGCATATCTTGCCGTAGAATTGTAGAACTGGAAGGGACCCCCCAAGGGTCATCTAGTCAACCCAGATTGTAGAACTGGAAGGTACCCCCAAAGGTCATCTAGTCCAACCCCTTTGGAATGCAGGAATCTCAGTGTTGCCTGCAGAATCGGGCGCTGTTCATTCTTAATTTTAAGCGGATAATAATGATAACTTAAGGTGGCTTTATACAGTGATATCTGCCCGGCAGGTGCATTTAATAAAACGTAGCTGTGGTGGGGTTGGGAGTGGTAGTAAGTAAATTAAATTAGAGGTGGTTAGGGAAGTTCATATCGACGAACTTGACGTCAAATGGGATGAGTAATGGCTTTAATTGAACCCATTTGCAAGGTGTTTGCTTTAAGCTGTTTGTTTCTGTAAGCCTCCAATAAAATTAAAACATTAAAAATATAACTGAGTGCCATTGCCCATTACTATTTGAGAAGTTACCCATTCCTCTGCCCTTTAACGACACTTAATAGTAGGCATTTATTTTATTTTCATGTATACATGCTGTTTTCAAGCTTATATACAGGCACACCTACATATTCGGGGCTTCTAGGAAAAAGGGCAGTTGGATTTCAGTACAACCCTATGGATAAGTAATTCATATTGTTTTCATTGGGGCTTTGCTCCCAGATAAGTGTGACTTGAAACACCAATCACTTTTATCTGTATACCCTCTACTGAAAAGTGGTTCGCAAAAGTGTAAATGCATAAAACTCTACCCACAGTACTTCTATATAAAATAGTGTTCAAAATAATTTCATAATAGCTTTGCTTTTTAAAAACAACTACAGGGAAATAAAAAATCCATAGGTATTTAATAACACCTTCTGAGATGGCACCAACAGCAGAGCAGGACCATTCCTCAGTCCAGGTGTACAGGAACGCAAAGCAGCAGCTTCTAGCCTAGATGATAAATAGCAAAAGATCCCTCCTCCCACATGGTGCATATGAGGCCAGCCAAATGTTATCCAGAATCATTTGTAGGATACCTAAACAGCATGTCCAAACCATTTACACTTGCACAGTTGCAGCAGACCAAATTCTAAGTGGGATGACTGCATGTGTTTTGGAAGATACATTTACTATATACAGTTGCAGCCTGATTCTGTCCATTTTTACTCAGAAGTAAGTCCCACTAGTAAATTGGACTTGTTCCTAAGTGCACATAAGATTCCAATGTAAGAAGAGCACAGGCCTCTTAGAAATGCTAGAAATCTCTACAGCAACTACTGCTGCATGATCCTTCTCCACCTTTCCTGGCTTCTTGAGATAGCTTGCTGTGTGCTAAGCTGTACCTCCAGGAGATGCAAGTTTTGTACCCAGCTTCCTGTGTCCGACACTTTCTTCCCTGTCCTATCATGCTCTTAATTTTGGAGGAAAATTGAAAACCGCAGGACTGGAATAACTGCAAGCACAAACGACTAGTAATAATGTGGCCTGGCTTCAGCTAGGTATTAGCATTAATAGTACACTTATATTCTGCTTTTCTTCTATCATGGAATTTAAGGCACAGCACATGAGATGCCACAAGGTCTCTGTACAGATGCTGACCATAGTTGGAGCTGCTTAGGTTCAGTGAAGTGACCTGCATTATGTGACCAAGGAACCATGCCCTGAGATACAAAGCACAAAATGTTTTGATTGGGAGTGCATTTTGGGAGTGTTATTTTGGGGGAAGTGATGAATGGCGGAGTTTGCAGTGTCTTTGAAATATGATTTATTTACACATATTTGCATCAGAGAAGGAAAACTCTGATCCTAAACCTCTGCTGCCTTGCAGGATATCTTCAGGAGAAGAAAAGGCTAAGGCGTGAACCCTACACAAATCCAGAGAGAAGCCCCTAAGATGGTTGGGTAGGGTCTTGAACACCTCCTTCCAGCAATTCATACAGCCAAACTTGTTATTATTGATCTGCTTTCCTTTGGTCCACATCAGCCAGTCTTGTTGTCTGGCCAACCCAGGTTTAAGCCCCACCGAGATCACTTCGGAACTGCTAATGCAGCAAAAACAACGTGGGAGGCAGCAATTACCAGTCTCTGCAGTCACAGCAGATGCTGTGATTCTTCAGTGGGGATGCACTCCACTGTCTCTTGAGAGAGACAGATGCAAGCAACACTTTATACCAGAAGCTTTCAGTGGAGAGGGATTTCACAGCATCCACATCTCAGGAGGAGCCCGTTCTTCGCAGGCCAGCCTTGGATTCCCTCTCTCCCAGCCTGCCTTCAGCCGGTTCTCCAAGATGCTTCTTGCCTTCACAGCAGCTCGCCAACCTCTACCTTTCAAAAGGACACATTTTTCCTGTGTGAGGATCAGTATTTTCTCATCTTTGGATTCTCCGTCTTGTTGTTCTGCATATACCCTTCATCTCCTAATGGCCACCTTCCGTTCTCCCTGCTACCTGTAGCTGCAGTTACGATTACTGCTTTCTGGGTTTTTTGATCCATAAATGTTTTCCTGCCCTTATCTCCTAAGGCTCCTCGATCCTCTCTTGTGCAATGGCAAACATGGAGATGATTCATGGGTGTGCTGCTGGGGCTTCCCTCACACCTTCCCCCTTGTGCGGCCAGCTACCACTGCACAATATCGCTTCCAGGCGGCTTGTTTACCTCAAGCCAGACTGGCCAGACTTGCAAATAGGGGGTGGCACCAGCAATGGCTGATTCCCCACATTTTAGTTTAAGAAGTAGAAAACTTTCAAGTTTAGAGCAACAGTTTAAAGTAGAATGTTGTTTTAAGGTTGTTCATCTGGGACGCGGGTGGCGCTGTGGGTTAAACCACAGAGCCTAGGGCTTGTCAATCAGAAGGTTGGCGGTTTGAATCCCCGCGACAGGGTGAGCTCCCGTTGCTCGGTCCCTGCTCCTGCCCACCTAGCAGTTCGAAAGCACGTCAAAGTGGCGGAAAGGTAAACGGTGTTTCTGTGTGCTGCTCTGGTTCGCCAGAAGTGGCTTAGTCATGCTGGCCACATGACCCGGAAGCTGTACGCCGGCTCCTTTGGCCAGCAATGTGAGATGAGCACTGCAACCCAGAGTCGGACACGACTGGACCTAATGGTCAGGGGTCCCTTTACCTTTACCTGCTGTGCTAAAGCATCATGGCCACAAGCACTCTTCAAGGCCATATCGCCCAGAATACTCTTCCTCAGAGCAAGGGGAGAGAAAAGCTCTGGTGCAGCAACAAAAACGATTTTCAACTGGGAATGAAGGAAGGGGGATGAGGGGGATGCAGCAAATTCCTCCTGGCCAGTTCCTCACTGGGCCTGTGTGGGGCTTAGGATAAGCACCCCAATTCACCAGGCCATCAGCAGAACTGATGCAGAAATTAGGATTACATGAGCTGCTGTACTGATGTTCTCATCTGGCAAATGCTGAAGGGTCAGCACCTGCTTCTCACCAATTCTGTGTTTGGCAGGAGGAATCTGCAGGCATCTGCACCGAGCTCCATCTCAGTTGCACTATGGGAAGGAGTTTAGTGCAGGTGGCCCTGAAGAGTTCCTCTTTCAAAGCACAGGCCGCTTGGGATTTGCTTTAAGCCAGGAATCAGACCCTGGTTTCCCATCCTCATAAGAAAGTTGAGATTAAACTGCAGTCCCTCAGTTTGGACATGACAATAAAGTGTGATTTAAACCAGGGATGAGGAATTTTTTTTGGTGCCATTGACCAAAATTTGCCAAATTTGCCAAGTGTACAGGGCTTCTGACTTATCAATTACGTGATGCCACATCGCGTAATTGTCAGGTGGGCAGCTTTGTTTATATCAGAAACCACTAATGCTTTTTCTGTAAAAGGAAAATATCACTTAGCTTGGGGAAAGAAAGGAAATTTGGTTGCAGGTCATTGTAAGCCTTATGAAAAGCAAACACAAGAAAGGAATGGAGTGGCCACATGGTCTTCCTTAGAAGCAAACCACTTCCTTTATTCTTCTACTCTTTTTCTGTAGTCTATACAGAATGAGTGACTAACTGCGCGGGCTATATCAGATAACAATTGGGTCTAATTAGTGTGAGTATTAAGATATTCTTCCTTAATAGATGCCAGACAAAAGCTATTATAAATGCTATATTCATAGACTGCACCATTAGAATAGAAAATATTGATTTTCATTTTTGCCTTATAGCAGAATGGAATGGGAAAGCTGATAACGTCAGAGCCGCCCCCTTCTTTTAACTGTGTGTGATCTTATCTTCCCAAACAGCAGTTGTAATTAAATTTTGTAGAATATGTTCATTCACGTTGCCCCTGAAACTTAAGGGAAAGGATGAATTCAGATATTCACTGAAATCAGCCCTGCTGGTTTGGATTGTTGTTTTCTTGTGGAGGGGAGGGGTCTTTAGTGCTCTTCTGGGAAATTTGTGTGTTCAGGAGATCTGTTTTTGATCAGAGTTCAACAGGTACTAGAGTCTGTTACGTCTGTACGTTAAAGTGATAAGTTAAATGTACGTAAAATGCTGCATTTGAATGCATTGTATTTGGAATATTGTAAAAGAAGTTTACCATAAAAGAGGTTCCACTCTGGATGAAAACAGAAAGCTGGTGTTTTTCCCCCCATTTCAGTGAAGTAAACTACTGAATTCAGTGGAGATATTATTCCTAAAATAAGTGGGGTTAGGATTACAGCCTTAATGACTCAAATATGCTTAAAACTGAGTTGCAAATGTGCTATAGAAATGCTCAGTTTGAAAATCAAGTGGATTTTGACAGTTTCTGATTTTCAAATAGCGTTTTTGCCTGTTAGGTAGACACACTAGTATATGGAATGTGTATATGTAACTTCAGAGAACCACTGTCTTCTGAAGCCTGATTCTCATAAATAGCACATGAGGAGCGAAATCTCTTTCTGGACTGCAGTGTCGGCTCTCATGGTTGAATGTCAGAGGCCAGGTCAAAGGATTCTGGCAGACTCCTTTCTCTTTCTCTCTCTTTGCTAACATTTCTAATTCTATGGATGAATTTGCTGCTTCCTTGCACGGGAAGCCGTTTCAACCCAGTGACGCCCCGAGTTCAGTCTTGAAGTGGTAGCAGTCCAAAGACAGGTTTATCTCTTTTATAAGAAATAATATTTAGGTAATAATAGACTGACATGCAAAACCAAACATTTTATGCTGGGAAAAATTGGCTCTTCGAAAAGCAGCCTCAGTCACCATTGGGTCTTTCCTTTCTCTCCCAGTTCTAGTGATGCACTCGTGTTGATTTATCTTTTATTTGTTGATGATGGATTAACAGCGGAACCAGAAATGTTTCTCAACATTTTCTGTTTTCTGACAGCATTTGTGAAACCTGGATTACTAACCATGCCAATAAGGAAAGCATCTTCATAACTAAAACCAGAGTAATTTTGAGATGACTAGGATGGTTAAGGTGGGACCTGCAATATTGAAATGTTTTATTTTGTATGCAAGGCATAATGGGCACAACTCTAGGCTCTGTTCCATGGAACCTTAATTGCTGTTTTATCTTTTGTTTTGATCAATTGTTTCCAAATGGGCCCCTTCTAATAACCCTGCCCATCTGGCTGGGTTTCCCCAGCTACTCTGGGTGGCTTCCAACCAATATTAAAAACACAATAGAGCATCAAACATTAAAAACTTCCCTAAACAGGGCCGCCTTCAGATGTCTTTTAAAAGTAATATACCGGTAGTTGCTTATTGCCTTGACATCTGATGGGAGGGCGTTCCATAGGGCGGGCGCAACTACGAGAAGGCCCTCTGCCTGTTTCCCTGCAACTTCACTTCTCGCAGGGAGGGAACTGCCAGAAGGCCCTTGGAGCTGGACCTCAGTGTCCGGGCTGAACGACGGGGTGGAGACACTCCACTATCAGAAGAAGAAGAAGAAGAAGAGAAGAAGAGTTTGGATTTGATATCCCGCTTTTCACTACCCGAGGGAGTCTCAAAGCGGCTAACATTCTCCTTTCCCTTCCTTCCCCACAACAAACACTCTGTGAGGTGAGTGGGGCTTAGAGACTTCAAAGAAGTGTGACTAGCCCAAGGTCACCCAGCAGCTGCATGTGGAGGAGCGGAGACACGAACCCGGTTCCCCAGATTACGAGTCTACCGCTCTTAACCACTACACCACACTGGCTCACTCTATGTATGGCCCTTCTATGTCTTCTCTCATCCTCTATAGTAAAATATGTCTTTAGCAGAATAAGATATGTAGGACTCTCCGCACGGGGGGGGGGGGCAGGGAGAGAATCTCCCCATCTGCTTAGTTATATAATTCCTATTTACTGATGATATGATGAAAGTCTTGCAACAATATTCTTACATGACCTAACGAAAGACAAATGCAGCCATGCCAGTGGATAACCACTTGGGGGCAGCAATGGTCCAACTATTGTAAACTGCAGCTATAGATAAGATACGTAAAAGCTGGGCAGGGTTTATTATTATTAATAATATTACTACTACTACTACTACTACTACTACTATAACATGATAGGGATTGAACTGCAGGAGAGGTATAGGGCAATGTTCCTTAGTCAGCGTCTCACTTGGTGTGCATTCAGTATGTGATACATAACAAATTTACTGAGGTTTTGCCCAGGCAGATGGTCACCAGTTATGTTGTTATATGGAGACGTGTTTGATTTACTGTGCAATATGTTTAATTAAAGCTGAAGATGGAACAGTAATCACTGATAATGAAGCAACTGAAGTTAGATTAAGATAAACACTTAATATTCCCCCATTAGGCCATTTTTTTTTACTTGTTTACCCACTTTGTTGCATTTCTCTCTACCTAGCTTCCTTGTCACTATACATATTCATCTTGCTAGTTGTTGTTAATATTTATTTCATTTCATTTGAATATTTAAATCCTGCACTTTCATATAAAATATCACAGGGTGGTGTGCAGCCTAACCCCACTGCCAGTAAAACCGATGTGTTTCGAATGCTGAACCATGTCCACATGATGTTATCTCAAATGCATATGCATCCTTAGTCAAGCTGTCAGTGCTTTTGCATGGGCTAAAGACACCCCCCCCCATCAACGCCCTCCCACCCTGTGTTTACAAAATCAGAAACGAATCTGACACTCATTAAGCTGTGCTGATGGGAAAAGCTAGGAGTGCAAGCGAATGCACCTGAGGGCAAAAAAAAAAAACTTCACTTAACTCTAAGGAGATAATTATGAACACACCCTTGAAAAGCTCATATCTCTAAAGAAACATGATTCGCACTGTGCCATTACTGATGATTAACTTCAGATGGATTGAGTCCTGTGATGGCTCAATAATACTGTCTGATGAAAAACAAACAAGCAATAGCAGAAGAGTCATGAGTCTTTCTTCGCTTCTGCTGCTTCTCTCCGGCCCCCAAAAGCCATTTTGCTGTGGTTTCTGCAGCAATGCTTTGGTGAGAGGGTTTGGGCAATGCCAAATTTCCCTTGGGTTGCCAGAAGAGAGGTTAAAGGAAAAAAGAGGTGTTTGGGGGCTGTGATGCCTATTGTGTAGGTTATGAAGTTTGAAAATGTGTAACATAGTTTGTGAGACATTATGTCTGCATAAATAGTTATGTTTCAACATAAGATCACTTTAAATGGTTTTTTTTTGGGGGGGGGAGAGAACCTCTTTGGCATTTGGACCAAAGAAACAAAAGCCCTTAAAATTCTTAACTTTCTGAGTTCATTTCCAGGAGCACAGAGGCAAACGTTTGCTTTTTTTTTTTTTAGCTTTCTACTTGTTGTAGGGAACTTAATAAATGATGTACTAACACATGTTTAGATTCCACTTGGACATCAACATATCATCAGAATGATCTCCGAAATATGCCCATGTCTAGATATAATATGGAAGATACCCACTACAAACAAACTGGTTTTATTATTAATTGTCTCCACCAAGAAAACTCTACCAAGGATTTGTATTTGTATCCTTTCCTTCCCCCAAGATGCACACTTAAGTAGGAACGTGGCGGGGGAGAGGTGCATTTTTGCATAAGGCCACTTAGGGAAGTTTTTTTCAACTTGAAAAGGATTTGAACTCAGATCTTCCCAGCTATGTTTCCATGTCCTGTCTTCAGGACACTGGCTCTTACACTAGCCACTTCTCAGATTTAAAATTCCTTAAAGTGAGCCACACTCGTTCAAATAGTTTAAGCATTTCTGTGTGGAGCTCTTTGGAAATAATTTCCGTGTGTAAGCTACAATCATAGCTGCAATGTTATAACAAAGATGTTGTTAAGATTACTTTAAAAAATATGTATGGGAAGTGTTTCAAACATACTAAAGGGAAATATCAGTGCTAAGCATTACTAATTTTTCTTTCATCTGCTGCTTCTGCTATTCTGCTATTAAGGCCTGCGCGTGGTGCTGTGGGTTAAACCACAGAGCCTAGGGCTTGCTGATCAGAAGGTCGGCGGTTCGAATCCCTGCGATGGGGTGAGCACCCGTTGCTTGGTCCCTGCTCCTGCCAACTAGCAGTTCGAAAGCACGTCAAAGTGCAACTAGATAAATAGGTACCGCTCCGGCGGGAAGGTAAACAGCGTTTCCATGCTGGCCACATGACCCAGAAGCTGTACACTGGCTCCCTCGGCCAATAAAGCGAGATGAGCACCGCAACCCCAGAGTCGTTCGTGACTGGACCTAATGGTCAGGGGTCCCTTTACCTTTACCATAATATAATATAATATAATATAATATAATATAATATAATATAATATAATATAGTATAGTATTCATTTGGCTTACATATTTGTTTTGTTAGGGTTTCCCTCCCTCCTCTGTTTAATGTGTTATTTTCATGTTTACATTTTTTAATGACTTTTCATTGTTTACATTTTCAATGTGCTGATGGGTTCTGTGCTCTTTGCCCATTACTTTTCATTTTTTCTGGCACAACTGTTGTAGCCAGATGGCATTGAGTTGCCTTTATGTAGCTGGAACAAGCCCAGAAGTAGATGGAAAGTTAATATGAAGACTTTATTAAAAACATAAACAGAAAATATTTCCTGTTCTGAAAACTTAATTATGTGGACTCTAGAGTTCAAATCCAGGCAGTTTCTATGTTTTTCTTTTTTTATGCCCCAGACTTTTCATGTCTTCTGTCAGTTGCCAGCTGATCCAACTGGTTTGTTTGTTTTTTTGGTTTTTTTTTTAATAGACCTCCTGAACAAATTACCATCCTGTACCCAGATATAACATTTGTTTGGAACAGCAGCGTAGTTGTGTATAATTCCAGATATTAAGGTTAAACCAATATACTGCAGTATTCTTAATACACTTGCAAATGTTAAGTCTTCTCCAAATAGTTAATGCAAACATTTAAATTGCCGACTCCATCAGTAAGGTTATCCTTGCAGGTATCTTGATAGTGAAGTAATGGCTCTATTCATCATTAATCTGCAAGTCTGCATTGTACCTGCATCTGTAACAAATTTGGTTTGTTCAACTGCTTTTTGAAATACAACCCTCTAATGTATCCAACTTAGTTTATTAGGGCATTTGATCAATGCAACTAACTTGGCACAAACCCAACTTTTCCAACTGAAGGGGATTGTATTGTCTGCATCCTCTATGAATATTCTTACATTGATACAACATAGCAATCCTATGCAGTCTCATAATTGTGTTTTTATAAAAAGCAAACCAATATTCCCCCCCCTTTAGATTAAGCACGCCACAATCCAAACCCCCAGATCTGCTGGAATGGTGAGGTTAGGATCCAGGAGACCTTGGGCTGTCCTAGCTGAGCCAGGGTTAAAGGTAAAGGCAGGGGTCCCCAAACTAAGGCCCGGGGGCCGGATGCAGCCCAATCGCCTTCTAAATGCGGCCTGCGGACGGTCCGGGAATCAGCATGTTTTTACATGAGTAGAATGTGTCCTTTTATTTAAAATGCATCTCTGGGTTATTTGTGTGGCATAGGAATTTGTTCATTTTTTTTTTTTTTCAAAATATAGTCCAGCCCCCCACAAGGTCTGAGGGACAGTGGACTGGCCCCCTGCTGAAAAAGTTTGCTGACCCCTGGGAAAGGTAAAGGGACCCCTGACCATTAGGTCCAGTCGCAGACGACTCTGGGGTTGCAGCGCTCATCTTGCTTTACTGGCCGAGGGAGCCAGCGGACAGCATAACTAAGCCGCTTCTGGCGAACCAGAGCAGCGCACGGAAACGCCGTTTCCCTTCCCGCTGGAGCGGTACCTATTTATCTGCTTGCACTTTGTACTTTCGAACCACCGACCTTCTGATCAGCAAGCCCTAGGCTCTGTGGTTTACACTCACATAAACCCTCCATCCTGTCTCACCAGAGACTATGCTGGCAGGAAATGCCTACCTCAGCTGAGCCAGGGCTATGCCCCAGCATAATCACAAAAGGAGCATTTCAGGGAGTGATGGGGCATTGGGAAAAAAAAAAACAGTTACACTGGTTACAAACCTCCTTTCAGTTCATGGAAATGCTTTAGCAAACCAGCAGAGGTTACACTGCCCATCTGTGTTCACCGTTAAAAACTATCGCAGCTTTTTGAGTAGGCAACAAGTTCTGCATGTCATATACAGTCCTGGGAACATGAGTGACCCGTGAATGAATGTATGAGGAGGTGGCAGCAGCCATGTAGAAACACTGAGTCCATGATCTGGCCTATACCTAGATGCGCATTCATACTGAATTCCATTTGGAGTGGGTGTTTGCAGACTTTGTTGGCATCCGTCTGTCTCGGGAGACAACAGAGGAGTGTGCCTTTAGGGGTGAAGTCAAACCATTGGAGATTTACAGGTCCTGCTGTGACTTTAGAGACTGATAAAGGAGAGACATGCTTTGCTGCAGTTGGGGCAGATGAAGGCATCCAGTTGTTCTGCTGCAGATGCACCATGGTGTTTCTTCTCTCTCTGCTCCTCCCAGCAGTTTGCAGATTATGGGTCAATAAACCTATGTTGTTTATTAGGGCAATTTGTGAGATGCAGTTGGCAAGCTTGGTTGCAAGGTTAGCTTTCTGCTTTGGTGTTATAAATATTATAAAATAGAAAAACTAATTGATTTCTTTTTTCTTGTTTTATGTGTAAAAGCAATTGGCATATATCTAGAATGGTGTAATTATCACCAGAACCAATGTGTTGCAGTGTTTTTGATTTTTCTATTTATCATTTCATCTTTTTCTGGAATATTATCTCCACATCATTAACATATTTTTATATGCTGTCAATATTCATTCATGGGTTGTTTACTTTTTGGTCTGGTGTGGTAGAAAATGCCAAGGACCACATACAGAAGGGATGTGACCTTGACATTCATGGGATAGCTTTCAAAATTATTTTTTGCATTACAACTTTCCCCCTGTGTAACCTTGAAACACCTTAACAGGCAGCACCTTTTCTTTCCGTGGAACCTTAAAAAATATTATACCATCTCCAGTTCTACTATGCTTGTTTTCTATGAAAGATTTCTACATTTGTTGGCTTAAAAACTGTTGGTTCAAGGAACAAATTTAAGTATAAAAGGAGAATGCTAAGATCCAAATTTGGGGGAAGTACGCTTTGGTGAGAAAATCCTGAGAGAAATTTAAAATTAATTTAAAATCACAAAATATGCAGCAAAGTAAAACATGGACATATAGACTTCCCTCTTCCTCTAGCATAGGAATAAAAAAACACCTTTGGTCAGTTAAAAAGGGTTTACTTACAAACTCTTCAAAGGTCAGATTCATGTGCTTCTGAAAGTTGCACATGGCTTTTTACAGTGGTGAAAGTTCCTAAATTATTGGTACAGGAACACAATAATGGCTTGTGAAAACTATGCAGCTAAGCTGGAACAACCAGCTTAGCCTGGAAGGTGGACTGTAGGCTTGATTGCTCATTTCTTCCCAAGGTGAGGGGCAGTGACCTAGTTAAACCTGGCAGGACAGCTTACTCTATGGCATTAACTCCTTCATGCATTAATTAGACTTAAGCATGTTGGTTACATGAGTCTGGCTATCCCACAAAAACATGCTGTATAAAATTAACACACCCCTTAAGCAGTGTGTATACTGCAATGGGCTCCTTTAGGGTTGAAGAGTGCGGGGTACAAATTTATTGATATATTTTGCGTGCCATACATATCTATCTAACAATACAAATTATTTGCTGTTTGTGTAGCAGCTCACTGTGTGAATGAGTCTCTGCCACGTGGCTTGTTGCCATGTCACTATGTGTGGTTTAGAAAGGGAAAAAAAGCCAGTGGCCCACTTACCCCAGCACTAGTGATGCTTTATATCATCTATAGATTTTGTTACATGGTTAATTAAATAACCTGAAGACTCTCACACAGAATATTGTTTAGCTGCAGTGTTTTTCTATTTGAACGTCTTGTGCCATTTTGGAAGATACTTTCTTTTGTAGTGCTGAGGCAGTGGATACATAGTTGGGTATTTAAGCAACCAGTCACCTGGTTTGAATAAACTTGAGTCCCCTTTTGCCAATAAGGAAAATCATTCAGAACTATTTCGGGATGGAAATGCCTCTTGTTTTTCCCTGAAAGGTTGAAAGTTGCCCCTTTGCTAATTCTCTTGACACACCCAGCTTGGAATATTTAAAGATGATCATCTACATGTTAATATTTTTAATCAAATTATGCTTTAGGATGAGGTTACTAGACAACACCCTTGCTGAAACTAATTTCAAACCCCACCCCTTCATCTTGGGGTGAGGATTGCAATTACTGTTTATGGGTTCAGTGGAAAGCGACAGCATCAGGATGTGCATCCATTTGTAATTATCATTATTGTGCTCCTCAGGTACTCTCAGAGCATCATCAAACACGAACACCAGTAATAATGTTTATAACAGCATTTTAAGGCAGCAGGTAATGCTTCCTTATGAATACATATGAGCTCATAAATATGTATTATTCCGATTTATATTCTGGGCTGAAACATAGAGGGTTAAGAGCAAAAACATGCTCTACTTTTTTTCTTCTCTCTTCCCTCTTATTTACTATATCCATGGTCATTAAGGATATTAAATGCTGTGGTCCTCCCCAAACCTTTAGGATATGAAATAATAAAAGATCTGAACAAGTAAGTAAATAGATAATGCAGAAACTGGATTGGTATTAATAAATAAATGCACAAACTGTTTCACAGGAGAACACTAAGTGTCTCTTTCTATAGGAAACTAATCTGCATCATTTCTTTCACTGCTGTGCAGTGCAGATAGGTGCACATTCATATATGTATCCGATTTATGACTTTGTTTTCTGATCCAGAAAGTTATATCTGCTTATGTGCATGGATTGGACTCGAAACTTTTGAGCAATTCTTTGTTTGAGAACTCCATTCTAATGGGATGGAGTTACCTGGCTCCTTATGATCTGACAACTTTTTAATAATAATAATAATAATAATAATAATAATAATAATAATATTAATAAAAAACCCACCAGGATTTGTGAAGCCTATGTCTAAAATGACACTTTACAGATTACAAAATGGTATCTAGAGAGATAATAAATGGTACCATGAATCTCCACAGTGAAAACTAATCCTTCTTGCTGATGAGTTATCATGTCTTCTTACACAATTTCTTCCTGCTGAAAGAGCCTTAAGAAACACTCATTTCCTTTCTGCTAACCATTTTAATTGCTTTGTCTAAGTCCTTGCAAGCGTAGGATCACTTTTTTCTTCCTTTGTTTGCTTAATTATAGAATGGAAGTGCTGCCAAAGTAATTTATAATTAAATACATGGCAACGATGGCTTCTTTTAAGAATTCCCTTGTGAGGAAGAATTGAGGAGCTAAAAGTTAAATTTAAATTGACAGTGTACAAATGTTTTTATAACAACTTAAGATGCTGAATTTAAAATTTGAGATTTATGAACCACATTTAAGTACATTCATGGCACCACAGGATCTCATTCACATTTGCTTATTGAAGACTGACTTTGGGGCTGATTCTGCAAGATACTAAAGACTGAGATGCAACATCTCATGAAAATAAGGCTGCCATCCTAACCCCACTTACTTGGGAGTAAGAGCCATTTAATTCAGTTAAGACTTACTTTTGAGTAGATGCATATAACACTGTGCTGCAGGAATTCAGCTTGAGAATAAGTCACAATCGCATCTGTACTAGAGCTGGACCTGTTTCCAGAGTTATTGCCAATGTAACTTCTAGGAGAGGCAAATCCCCAATTGCAGTTCTAGCCTGTTGGCACTAAAGAAACAACTACTACCTTATGCTATGGTTGCCATATTTCAAGAAGTAAAATTCCTGGCATCCACAAAGAAACCCACCAAAATTGTTAAGGGTTTTTGTGTGTGTGAAACCTACCCCCCAAATAGTGATTTTCAGCTTTTTTTGAGCTGTTTCTGATGCTTTTTCGGCAAAAAAGCTTAACTATAGAAAACACATTTTGGAGGTTTAAATGAATAATTAAATACTAGATCTTATTCTAATTGACACCGCTAAAAAACTTCCAGTTTTTGCTGTCACCTGACGTATTGCAAGCCTACCTTATGCCAGTGTTGTCTGATAATAATGATAGGGGATGGGTGTTACTGAGCTCAGACCTGCTGTCAATTTAAGTTTGCTCCTAGCCATTTTCCCCCCTTCTGACCCCCCCCCCACATTGCCTGAGAACAGTAAAGGTACAGGTAAAGGGACCCCTGACCATTAAGTCCAGTCGCGGACGACTCTGGGGTTGTGGCGCTCATCTTGCTCTATAGGCCGAGGGAGCCGGCGTTTGTCTGCAGACAGCTTCCAGGTCATGTGGCCAGCATGACTAAGCTGCTTCTGGCGAACCAGAGCAGCTCAGCCCGTTGTGGGGATTCGAATCGAACCGCTGACCTTCTGACAGCGTAAGAAAGCTACAGCTGGTAATTTGCGGTTAATATTTCAAGGCGGTATGCAACATATGAAAATAAAACAAATAAAAGTATCCATAGAAAAACATCATTAAAAACACTGATAAATACTGATTGGTTAAAAAAGAAAATTCATATTACGAAGGCCTGTCTAAATTATAGTTTTCAAAAGACATCTGAAGGGAGGGAGGGTTGGCTCCTAAGGAACCTAGTCTAGTGAGTTTCACAGGGCAGGGCCTGTGACATAAAAGACTGTCGCTAGTGAAGGCCAACCAAATTTCAGAGGCGTGGAGAACCACTAGGAATCGTAAGGAATCAGACAGTCCTTACTGATCAGTTAGAAACTCTCCCTAAGTATGCAAAATAAACTTGGGAACTCTGGGACATGCATATGCTTTTTTCTCCGACTCATTTAAGTCATCCTAGATGCACCCTAATTTGGTCATTTCTTGTGGTGCTAACGAAGGAAGCAGTGTTACCAAGACACATTAGTGCTCACTAGCATAATTTAATATTAGACTTACTCAGCAGAAACTGAAGTCGGTAGGTACTCTATTTGCATACGGAAGGTACGCACTCCTCACTTGCGGCAGAACAATTGGATCTGACTACTGGGAAGGATGTGGAGGAACTCCAGTTGACCAGGCAGATCCATCTGGCAAGCTGAGCTGTCTCCACGGAGAAGCATTTTCAGTGTTCTCCTCCATGTGGTGTTCATGGCATTTGAACCAACTGCTTAGAAAAAGCAACGATGAGGGTGTGTCAAACATAGGCAATATAAAATGCAATCTGTACTTAAAATTACTGTGAACAAGCGAATTCATATTTTACTTTAGGAAAGAATGGGTTTTTATTTTAGTGCTGGAAAGGCCTTGCAGGTGAATTCTAATATGCTTTTTCTGAAATGGTAGCTCTATGTTTTAGTGTTTTGAGAGAATATATCATATCCTCTTCATTCTATTTGTTCTAGCATTGCACTTCCATTTTTCCTATGAAAATGATTAAGGTGAGAATTGTGTCTACCATGACTATCTATTTTTGTTCCCCTTTGAAGAAATACATCAAGACTCAAAGTACAGAATGCACTGGGATGAAAAAAATATTAATTCAAATCTAGTGGCAGAAGCAGACTAGTACTCTTATTTACTTCACACACACACACCCCCCACCAGCAACCTGTTATTTCCTTTTCTGATTGAGGTGAAATTTACAGAGTAGCTCAGATGTGGATAGTTATAATAAGAAGTTGCCCACACCAGTTGTGTTATGTTCTACAAAAAGTTGAACTAAGGAAGCACCAGTCTCTCTCTTTCTTTGAAAAGTAGAAACCTAAGCCTAGGAGAAAGACCAAAGAGAAAATGGGAATAAACTTTTAAAATTATTTCATTTTGCAAGAACTTTGGAATATCAGTCATACTGCATTTAACAGTACTAAGTCTAAGCACTAAGTTCCATGATCACTGCAGATGGTGACAGCAGTCAGGAAATTAGAAGACGCCTGCTTCTTGGGAGAAAAGCAATGACAAACCTAGACAGCATCTTAAAAAGCAGAGACATCACCTTGCCGACAAAGGTCCATATAGTTAAAGCTATGGTTTTCCCAGTAGTGATGTATGGAAGTGAGAGCTGGACCATAAAGAAGGCTGATCACCGAAGAATTGATGTTTTTGAATTGTGGTGCTGGAGGAGACTCTTGAGAGTCCCATGGACTGCAAGAAGATCAAACCTATCCATTCCGAAGGAAATCAGCCCCAAGTGCTCACTGGAAGGACAGATCCTGAAGCTGAGGCTCCAATACTTTGGCCATCCCATGAGAAGAGAAGACTCCTTGGAAAAGACCCTGATGTTAGGAAAGATTGAGGGCACAAGGAGAAAGGGACGACAGAGGATGAGATGGCTGGACAGTGTTCTCGAACCTACCAACATGAGTCTGACCAAACTGCAGAAGGCAGTGGAAGACAGGAGTGCCTGGCGTGCTCTGGTCCATGGGGTCACAAAGGGTTGGACACGACTAAACGACTAAACAACAACAAGAAGTCCAGATTTGCAGACAAATGCTATTCACTTCTGTTTTGTGAGCTGTTGGTTCATATTGCTTTCAACTTATTTATATAATTTGTTCCTGCTCATTCTGTTTTTTCATAATTAGTGAGTGCTGCTTTGTAGTGGTTGAGAGAATGAGCTACGATGTGGAAATATCCCTGGGTTTGGTTCTCCGCTCAACTATTAAACAATCCACTATTGAGTGGACTAAGCTGCCATCTCTCATCAATATCCCTTCTTCTGAACATGGGAATAATACTTTCCCACCATACATGGTTGTTGTGGAGGTAACTAAGGTAAGATAAAGTATGTGAAGTGGTTTGAGCACTTAGGAAAAAAGGCACTTTGTGTTTACACATACCTGCTTTTTCTGCTTTTTGTTTTGCCACACTTTTACTGCTTCGCAGGACTCTCTGGACACCAGAGAAGGGCTGGTTACCGGACCACTTACCACTGAAAACGCGTTTAAATGAGACTATGCAATCCCCCCCCCCAGTTCTTAAAATATGTCTTTTCTACAAGCAGATTCAACAGTCCCTCCACAAGTCAGCACTGCTACTCCGGCTAAAATCCTCCAGCAGGCAATTCATTAAGCCTGCTCCCAGTTTAGCTTCTGAAGCTGCTTTCCAATCTCAGGGCTGCCACAACCTTATTGCTGTGAAGTTTTAAAATCCTGGGCTGCTCATGAAATTCACTCTGTGCACCAATTCTCGCCAAAGGGGCTGGCTAGTACAGTGGAACCTCGACTTACGTATGGCTCTACTTACGTACGATTCCAGTTACGACCTTCAGTAGGTGCTTTGACTTATGAACTTTCCTCTAGATACGAACAGAGGCCTTGCCAGCAGCCCGGAGCTTGGCTGGCTGGCTGCGGGGCACCACTGAGGCCTCTGCTGCCGGGGAGAGGGCCCCCACCCCACCCCCGAAGCTGTGGAAGAGGTGCCGCCTGCAAGAGGCACAGCAGGTAGCACTGCAGCCCCAAACCCTGCCGAGGAACTAACCTGAGGAAGTCCAGAGAAGAACCTGGCCTGGCAAGGGAAAAAAGTGACCATGGCCGAAGTGAATCAGCTCCTTACTGACCCTTGCCCCACCCCCAGCTTGTAGCCAGGTAAGCCCACCCACCCCCAGTGCACGTAAGACAGTAAAATTCATGTTAAATTGCTGTTTTAGGGGTTGTTTTTCATCGTCTAGAACGGATCAATTCACTTTTCCATTACTTTCTATGGAAAAGTGCGCCTCTACTTAAGTACGTTTCTAGTTATGACCGGACCTCCGTAATGGATTATGGTTGTAAGTAGAGATTCCACTGTACAGATGAATTATGGCAAGGATTTGGAGCCCCATGTGGTAGGGATTTGTCAATCCAGTCTCCAAACGATTGAGCAGACAAAACACTTGTATTTTTCTGGCATTCTGTGATGACACATTTCTCAATGTTAAGGCCTCTCCGAATACATGTCCTTTCAATACTTCAAGTCAATAGTTATTTATTAATTAAAGTATTTATAATCTGCACTTTTATATAGCTATAACAAGGAGGTATACAACATGCAAGATTATAATAGAACCACCAGTAAAGACATAATTAAAAACATAAACGAAGCACCTTATTTTTTTAGGGGTGAGGTGTATAAACTATGTATGGCATGGAAAAAAGTGGACAGATAAGTTTTTTCTCCTCTCTAATAACTAGAACTCAGGGGCAATAAAGGAAACTAGATGTGGGAAGATTTAGGACAGATTAAAGTACTTCTTCACAGTGGTGCATAGTTCACTTCTGGAATTCACTCCCACAAGAGGCAGTGATTGGCCAGCTTGGATGGATTTAAAAGATGGTTAGGCAAATTAATGAAGGATACTAGCCACAATGGCTACTTCTACACCCAATGTGCCTGAGGCAGTATTGCAAGTGGGAAGTGTGTGCTGTTGCATGGGGCTTCCTACTGTATAGGCTTCTGGTTGCCTGCTGTGAGAACCACACTGGACTCAGTGGTGACAACTTGAATAAAATATTGGGGCCGGGGGGAGGAAATCTATCGCACGGTGTGGCACACGTACACTATTTGAATGCTAATGTCCATTAACCTGGGGGGTGCCTGGCCCCCTCAGATATTTTATTGGTGGGGTCGATGGGACCTATGGCTTGACTAGCTGGCGCACGGCGTTCTGGCCCCTGAGGAAGGCCCCAAAACAGCACAGGCCTCCCTGCCAGGGAAGATCTACATCAGGAGCAGAGAGGGAAGGAAGACTGGCACCAGTACTGTATCTGCTCCTAGGGTGGAATATCTTGCCACTTGAGGCCATTGCTTCAGCCTGCCTCGTGGGTGGGCCGGCCCTTTGGGGCGCCTCTTATGTCGCCGTATGTTACCTAGTGTTATCCATCAATATTGCAGCCCGGCATTTGGGCTTGCTTAAGTTCCCCGCCCGTTTTCAAAACCAGCCTTTAAGGCTTTGCGAGGTGGTGGGTTTGAACCGCGACTGGCCTCGATCATCTGCCCAGTGAGTGTACATTTACAAATGCTCGTAAATCCAGCATCGCCTGAGCTCTGCGAGTGCAGCTTTTTCCCGATTGAAGTGCAGAGTGTTTGAGGTCCAGGACATCCGCAGGGAAACCAAATTGCTTGTTTACAAAGCTATTGCACAACCAACCTTACTGTAGGGCTACACTCGCGAAGCATGGACCACTTATAAACGCCATCTCCAACTCCTTGAAAGATTCCATCAGCGGTGTCTCCGAAAAAAAATTACACATCACTTGGGAAGATAGGCGAACTAATGCTAGTGTACGGGAAGAAGCAAAGACCACCAGTGTCTTCAATATCAACTTCATTGGACTGGTTCAATTGTCTGATTATCGTCTTCCAAAGCAACTACTCTATTCCAAACTTAAAAATGGGAAGCGTAATGCTGGTGGTCACCAAAAGAGGTTTAAAGACTCTCTCAAGAAAAATCTAAAAAAATGTAGTATAAACACTGGCAATTGGGAAACACTGGCCTGTGACCACTCCTGTTGGAGAACAGCCTTTATCAACAGTGTCATGGGCTTTGAAGACGCTCAAACTCAGGACGAAAGGGAGAAACGTGCTGAGAGGAAGGCATGTTTGGCAAACCCTCACCATGATCAACTCCTGCCCGGAAACCTATGTCCCCACTGTGGAAGGACGTGTGGATCCAGAATTGGCCTCCGCAGTCACTTAGGGACCCGCTGTTAAAACCGTGTTTATGGAAGACAATCTTACTCGGCTACTTGGGATCGCCAAAGAATAAGACAAACGCTGGAGGGAGACAAAGGCCAGCATTTGGAGACGGCTGCCCTTTTCCCGCCTCTGCCAGCAGGCGCTCTCTCTCCAGCCCGAAGAAAGGAGTGGAGTGAAGCGAGCGGGAGAAGAGGAAGAAGGGAAGCCAGCCTGAGCCTGGCACCGCACTCTTTTCCCGCTCTCTGCTCGGCCAGCCGCTCGCCTTCGGGTTTCTCCTGCCTTCCTGTATGGGATTTCAGCTCCCCGGGAAGGATCCCCACCCGTCCACTCGCGCCTCCCGGGAGAGGCGGGAAAAGCAACTCCCCCGGGGAGGGAGGCGTCGGCACCGCAGCCCCGCACCGCGCGGAGGAAGCGCGCCAGGAGGACCGGCCTCTCCCTCGACGTAGCGGCTCCTCGTTAGTCGGCGTTTGCCTTTCCTGCTCGCTTCCCATCACAGCCCGCCCCGGCGCCTCAAGAGGACGCGCTTGCCCGGGATTGTAGCAGCGCTCCCGGTCTTGGGGCAAATGCGGCAGGCTGTTCTTGCGACGGGCACGGGGCGGGCTGGGCGGCTGCCTGCGTGAGGGACCCTCGGCGGCGAGAAGAGGTCCTGGAACGGGGACGTGCGGACGAGCCCGGGGCGCCCGACCTCACGCCCGTCTGGGGGATCTTGCACCCCGCAGGAGCGATCCTGAAAGGGGTGGGGTGGATAAATAGTCCTCCCCCCCCAAAGGACGCCGCCTCATCGGGACGTGGGCGCCTTCTCCCCGCTGCCTGCCTGCGTGCCAGCCCAGCCACGCAGATGGTTCCCCGCGCTTTCAGGGGAGAAGGAGAGCGAGGTCCCGTCGAATCGCCCGCCTGAAGCAACAGCAGCAGCAGCAGCAGCAGCGAGCTAAGCCAGCGACCTGGAGAACTACGAGCAGACTGGCTGCGCTGAAGGAAGAATTTCCTCCGCCCGCTTTATTCCCCGGGAAAGGGAGCAGAATGGAGGGAGGCAAACTGGCCGAAAGTGGCCCCGCGTGCTGAAAGGAAAGCAAACTAACCACAAATGGAATAACAGAGCGCGGGGAGATCTCTCTGCAATAGCCCGGAGTTGTTGCTCTTGATTTTTTTTTGCTTTTGCTTTTTTTTTTTTTTTAAACCTCTCTTGAGTGGATCGGGGCGTCGCTGAGCAGCCAAAGGGCGGAGAGCAGCGCGGGGCTGCGGGACTAACTTGCTTTCTCGGAGGGGCAAAAGAAAGAGAAGGTTGAAAGCGGCGTTTTTCTCTCGCGCAACTCCCTCCCCAGCGTTTTGTACGGCTGTGGTTTGGAAACCGTGCAAAGCAGATCTATAGCACATCCCCCCCCCCATTGGCCTTCTGGTTTGTTTTGAACTCGCCTCCGAATCATATTTAGACACATAAAAGTAGCCCGCTCTCTTTTGAACCAGCTCTCTCTCTTCTCTCTCTCCCGCCCCCATGCCACTGGATGCTGCAGGCGAATTTGGGATTTGTAAACGATGCAAGTGCGATAAAGCTGGAGTTTCCCTCCGGGACCTGAAGGAGGATCGCTAGGTGGTTCCTTAAGGAAGCGGGTCTGCAGGTAGGTGAGAAAAGGCGCCGCCGCCAGGGCTTCCTTTTCCGCAAGGGCTGGGCTCAGCAGCTCCGGCTCCTTGCTTAGAGGGCAGACGTGAGATTTCTTAAAAGTGGATTAGTTACGCGCCTTTTAACGCCCAGTAACCAGAACCACCCGCCTCTACTTTCACTAGTGTGGTTAAGAGGGGATATTCGTGAGTTTTTTTTTACGTCGGTCGGTTCACGCTAATGGGTGATGTGGGAACTGCAGTTGGTGAGGTTATTCTAGATTGCTTAATCTGGAATAATAAAAAAAGGCTGTGTGTATGTGCCCTGGGGCTGTGTGGGCATTTGGCATGAGCTGGGAGATGTGGACCCTAGGTCCCCTTCCTCGTCTTAACTCAGTAAATCTCTTAACCTGAGAAGCTGTCTTTACATCTGGACAGAGTTTGGGGTAGGTTGTGGTGGGGAGAAGAGAGAAGTTGTGGAGAAATGTGACCTCAATATTTGGGCGCATACCTAACACGGATTAGTTCATACCTTTGTAGCATTCTTGAACTGTGTAGTATCCAGGGAAGATGTTTGGTGAACACCCATTGCAAGATGATGGATGAAAAGGAGACTGTACCTTTACTAAAACCTTGTTGAGTTGGAAATCTTGTGGTGGTTTTATGTACAATATTATGTTTGTTCTTGAAAAGACTCCTATCTCCCCTCACTTCAGTCTAAGAGAGATTCCAAAAAAACAACAACAGTGGTGGTAAACTGTCTACCTCAATTCCAGTTGATTCCTCCTTTGGTTTCTAAGGAAATTTAAAAATACCTTATTGGAAGAAGTGTACTTGGCTTTGGGATATCTGCTTTCCTAGAACTCCAGGTGGATCTAGCTATGGTGCGATAAGTGGGGTCTGAAAGAAGGGGACCCCCCCAGCAGTGAGGTGCAGAAATAAGAATTGCTTCCCTGAAATAAAAAATAAGCGACATTCTCTTCAAATAAGAAGGCATATTGGTGTGAAATGGCACTACATTTGTGTTTAACTAACCCATACGTACTGCAGTGTGGATCAATGAGATGTGTCAAGTCTTCTCTTTGAAATCCTCACACTGTCTGTTCCTTATTATTTTAATCCTCACCCTGCACCCCCCCCAATATCTGCAGGAGGAGATGTGGGGGCCATCTGTGAGAGACTATTGATTTCTCTGCCTAACTCCTTTCATAAAGAGCAAGGCTGGTAACTTCCAGAGCCTCATATATCCTGAGATTTTTTTTATTCTGTTTGGAGACTAGTCATTTTATTGAATGACTGGAGGGAAAGGTTAAAGAGTAGAGGAATTGTTTTATGAATCTCTGGGAAAAAGAGGCTTTATAAACCCTGAGGTTTGATTCCATTTATTCCTGTGTAAATGCTTTCCAAGTTGTGCCTTATGCCTTTTTTCGGGGGGGGGGGGGTGTCATCTGTTTTGCTTCCTTCCATTTAATATCTATTAGATTAATGTGGATTTCCATTTGGACTGGGTTAGCACATACAATTTAACAGTGAGACTTTCTCTATGCCCCTCCCTCCTTTTCCAAACACCTTTGCAAAAGCAGGAATTTTGAAATACCTGCTTCATTTCTCGTACAGCTGTGGATCTGACTGTTGGGAGCAAAAGAGGCAACTGTTTCGAGTACTGTAAATATATGTAGTTATCCTGTTAATCGTTTTGCTCTGTTTTGTACATCCTTTTCAGCAGTTTACACCTGTCTGGATAACTTTTTAAGTTTGTTGTTTTAACTAGAGAACACGATTCATAAGCACCATGATATTAGTAGTAACTATCATTTCCCCCCTGTCTGCTGTAGAAATACTGTTTTACAAAAGCCAGACGAAGCACTTCAAGGCGTTAAAATATATTTGCAACATAGAGTTCATTTAAAGTACCTGGTTTATCAAGTTTATCAGTTGGCCTTAGGCACGGACATTTAAGTTGTCATCAGATTTGCAACTTACTTTGTTAATCAATATAAACTAAAGCAAGAAGTTATATTAGCGTACAATTATATTTGCAGACTCTTCAACATACTTTGAACTAAGGCTCACCAGTATCAGTGTAGCATATTCCCGTGTAAATATATTTAGAGAGCTGAGCTGCCAAATATTTTTAGAGCATCAAAGCAAATGAATAACCTGCTTCCAAGGTGACATACCACAGTCATTAAGAAACTGTCTTTGACATATTTTTGTATAATGAGGGTACCACCATTTGCAGCAGAGTTTCTTTTTAATATACCCATCAAGTGATTTTGTAATTGGTGGAGTATTAGAGGGACAATGTAAGTCTTTACTGCAAATACGATAATTTTTGGAGTTTTTACCCATGCAAGTCTTGATTTCTAAAGCTAACATTTTTGGCATTGTGTGAGTTAACACTTTCTGTACCAAAACGTGGTTGCATCTCGTCCTAACAATCTTAAGATAGGATTGTTATTAGTGATAGAGTAGCAGTATTATATATATGGCTGTGGGAGCAGCGTGCGGCCAGGAAAATATGAACGGTATGGTGTCTATCTGCTAATATGTGCCTGAGAATATCTTGATTCCACTCACAGGGCACAATCCACCAAGAAATTATTTTGCTCCAGCCCCAATTAAATGAATAGGTAATGCAAAAATGTTTTTGAAAGGGATTTCCTGGTATACTGGGTATATAATGTTTTCCATCAGAGACTAGATGCATCATTTTTGCATGCCTTTTGTGAAAAACATGGGCTTTTCAGCATTGCACTGGGGCAGACAGAATGTAGCAGCTATGTGGAATGGAAAACCACGTGTGCGGGTAAGATAGCTGCATTAGAAAACCACTTGTAAAGAAAGGCAATATTATGATAGAAGATTCATAGGACCTCGTAAAGATTTATGTTCAAGGAGATAGCCTGCCCCATTGCTCTGAAACTGCATAGCAATATTTAATAATCAAAGCATTTGATAATTTTATTATAAGAACATATGAAGTTTTCTGCCTGGCATCAAAGCACTGGTCTACCTAGCCAAGCATTGTTTATAACCTAACAGACAGCAGATGGTCTATTCTAATTGGCAGCAGATTTTTCAAGGATACATGCAGAAAGAGTTCGTGGAATCACTGGAGTTGGTGGGAAAATCACTCTTCTAGGGATGAACTTCCATCTGAATAGGATAGCACCTCTGAATCCTAAACTGAGAAAAGACTCCGCTAAACGTTCGGTTGCATGCATACAGATAGGAGACTATCTCAATGCCATGCAGTATTTAATGCTATGGATATGCCTAGATATAGAGAAGCACAGCAGTCAACTGGAGATCATATTGTACTGGGCAGATAACTGAGATTTATTCATATCAGGTAGTAAATAGTAAAGACCTGTAGCTTAAAGTAGCTCTTTAACTTAGAAGAGAGGAAGTTATGCCATAATGTCCAGAAATGCATTCATTTTTCTTGCAAATTACAATATATATATATATATTTAAAAAGGACTTGCATTCCAATCCTATGCATTTTTATTTAGAATTCTGAGTAAATTACTCCTTGGTAAGTGTGCATAGGATTGAAACCTTAATGAATGAAACGTGCCCATTTTAATTTGAGCAGTATTTTATTGAAATGTTTAAGGGTGCAATCCTGTAACCTTAACTGGGAGTAAACCCCATTGACCTTAACAGGACTTATTTCTGAGTAGGTAGGATTGTGTTGAGAGCTACATTTTTATTTATTATCTATCTATCTATCTATCTATCTGAATAGAGAATTGTGTTTATTAATGATATTCAATTTGTTAACTATCAGAAACATTTTTTAAAATAAAAAATACATAGTCTAGTAATGTAGAAACTGTTAATGTTTATTATTTTTTGCAATCCCAGGATTATTTGATCTACGTGTGATATATGCATGGCGTCAATATGAACATACAGAGTAACCAGAGCAAAAGCAAAAAAAGGAGAGAAAATAAATTAAAGACTGCCTGAATGTATGAAGGGCGATTCAAGCTTCTGAAAAGCTGCTAGAGTTGTCTTCTCTGGTTGAAGTACCACTTTAGAATACAAAGCCGTATTGTATGGACAACAGTAACCGTAGAACGGGATATTTTCTTTTTCAGACTGGCATTGCTTTGACAGTACAGTATAAATTTATTAGTTCCTTATGAGCTAAATACAAATTGTGCAATGAATAAAATTCCATGATTAAAACACCATGACAGATAATTGGGATTAACACTCTCTCTCTCTCTCTCTCTCTCTCTCTCTCTCTCTCTCTCTCTTAATATTTATTGTGCTTCAACCCAAAGCCCACTTACTAAAGAGTAAGAAGCATTGTACTTTAGAGGACTTCCTTGGAGCAAATACACACAGTATTTTTCACTGACCATTTGGTTTTAAAAATAGTGCAAGGACATCACAAATATTAAAAATCATAGGAAAATATTGACTATTTTGTTCCCTGTAAAGTAAAATATCCAGAATGATCAAGGCAGTACACAGCCTTGATGAAGTCAAACACAGTTCCTAAGCATACAACTTCATATTAAGGCATAATGGTCAACAAATGAGATAATGGGTTATGCCAGCATATAGCATGGTGCAGAAAATTTATTTGTGTTCTCGAAATTAAAGCAATATATGTTCCAAAAATATATAAGCTGTGCTTGCAACAGGCATCTCTGGTGCATGAACGTATTTTCAAAGAGAGTATCTTTATAGTAAAAGTGTTATCAGCTGAAAGTCTGGTGACTGATGACATCACTAATATCATAGCTTCTATCCATCATGGTTGATTCAATCAACCTCCGGTTCCCTCCTGCTGCAGACAGACCATACAGAGACTTGTGCTCTAATTCTGCAAAAGTCGCTATCCAGCTTCTGATCAACCTTGTATTACCAGTTGCCTATCAAAAGGAAGCACAAAATAATCATGTCAACCTCAAGTACTCATCTAAGACTGTAGTGCAAAGCTTTTCACTCCCACAAGAATACAATACAGTTGGGTTTTGTGCTGCTTCCTTCGCACAATGTATTTGGAAACACACTTTGCAGACAGTGAGATAAAATAATAAGATACTACTTTGCTGCAGCTGTGAGGATGGTACTCATTATACGTGCCTAAAATGGAGACACTTTGTCAAGAAAGGACTGCAGTCCCGAATTCCTTGCAACTGTAGTGTGATATATGCGGAAGAAATATAATGCAGCCTATGGTGGGGATGGGGGGGATTTATAAATTGGTTTCTGTGGTCCTTACATAATGAGAAACTCTTAGCCATGACTGTTCATATGCGGCAAGACTTTAAGCAGCAGCATATTTTTATAAATGTTGGAAAACAAATACAAAATTAGTTACGTATATATTTGAAGAATGGGACAATTTGGTATTCCAAGGTTATCAGAATTTATAAACTCTTAAGCATCTATAGTTTATTTTCAATGTTAGAACCTTTTATTGTTAAAACTTTTATACGTTGTGTACTGCTAACACTTACTGAGGTGGATTGCCCAGCATTTAAAAAAAATTAACAACATAAATAACAGTTTCCACCAAAAATAAAGTAGGCACATGGCCATCAGCACATCCATACTTAAAAATCAACAAAATTCCTGAGGTACCAGTTGGACAGCAGATGTTTTACTTAGGTTGCCCAAGACTCAACAATGCTGGTAACCAGGAAAATGGATATGTGGAGGGAGTTCCATAAATGAGGTGACACAAAGAAGTTGTGACTACTCATGTTGCTTCAGAAAGGAGAACACAAAGAACTGACTCTCCAGTGAAGATCTGAACAAATGGGCAGGCTCGTTTTATTTTGGTAAATGCAGTTTAATTTCGAAGTATAGTGTTACTATAGCCATACCTACCATGCAGCAATATATCGTACTCTATCAAATCTTCTGAGAGCTAAGGAGAGACTGTCCATTACTGAGGTGGTATTGCGAAGTGTCTACCGTACTATGAAGTAAAAAGCAATTGGTTACATTTACTTTTGCTGAGAAATTCATAGAATTGTAGAATTGCTTCTGAAGATGTTTCGGAGAACTGTTTTTTATTTTTATTATTATTTTAGAACAGAACCCCTTTAGGAATGTGTTTCATTGTGTACATTTTTTAATTAATTAAGCACATGCTTATTTCCCCTCTTTTGGAGTTGTTTCAAACCGGCGAAGTAGCACCATATGCTCTTCCTGGACGGTCCCATTTCAGATTATAAGTTGAAAACTGCATTATTGAATTCTCCTGCTTGTTATTTTTCAACCCCTCCAAAACGAATGTCTTGAAAGGAAAGCTAGTATCTTGATTTTAGTCCAGCTTTTCCTCTAACATGCTATATTTCAGCATGCAGGGAGAGTTTGAAAACAATAATAGACGCAATCTTCAGATATGTGATACGCACAGGAATGGTTGCACCTTCTACTGTCTGTGTACAGTTTCCTTGTTAAAATGGTAAGCAAAGGCTATGCTCCTAGGGGGTAAGAAAGAGGGAAAGGCTATTGCCTTCATGGCTTGATTGTGAGATTCCCAGATGCTTCTGGTTGGCCACTGTGGGGAAAACTATGTAGGCCGTTAGTCTGATCCACCACGGTTCTTTTTACATCATTGTGTGAATTGGCTGCGTGTAAAGTATTGTGTTTAAGAAATGTTCCCTTGGTAGTAATTGATTTATGATTGCTATTTTACACGTCCAATGGTCAGTGTGGTGTAGTGGTTAAGAGCGGTAGACTCGTAATCTGGTGAACCAGGTTCGCGTCTCTGCTCCTCCACATGCAGCTGCTGGGTGACCTTGGGCTAGTCACACTTCTTTGAAGTCTCTCAGCCCCACTTACCTCACAGAGTGTTTGTTGTGGGGGAGGAAGGGAAAGGAGAATGTTAGCTGCTTTGAGACTCCTTCGGGTAGTGAAAAGCGGGATATCAAATCCAAACTCTTCTTCTTCTTCTTCTTCTTCTTCTTCTTCTTCTTCTTCTTCTTCTTCTTCAGTGCACATATGTGGACTCAGCAATAGTAATAATGTTTTATACATCAATGTATTTGCATACCAATACTGATAAGGGTGTAATACTTGGTATTAGTGTTTCTCAAACATGGGTCTTTAGCTGTTTTTGGACTACAACTCCCATCATCCCTATCTAGCAGGACCAGTGGCCAGGGATTATGGGAACTGTAGTCCAAAAACCAAGTTTGGCAAACATTGCTTTTGAGTCTGTCCCATCAGTAATGTGTTAGAAAAAGTTGGAAGGATAGCGTGCTCTGTGCCAGGCAGCAATTGCCGTTATGCTGAGTATACCATTGTGTAGGACCCTTTTGTAACGACTGGAAATGCATTATTTAGCTTCCTACTGCTTAATTTGAACTCGGGCTTCCCATAGGGGCCTGGTTTCAGTGTGTGGGGTTTGTTTGTATCAGATGAAGAAGAGAATATATCTGAACATGTGTAGAATGTGCTTCAGCCTATTTATTCTTGGATTAGGAGGCAAACTTTCAGACATTGCTGAGAGGCAAGTGTGTAGAGACAATGATGCTTCATTTTTATAAAAAATATATATAAAAAGTGTATGTGAAGGCCGTTACACTTGAGTGATACAGTGGGGCAACACTATACAAGAGGGGAAAAAATACATTGAGAAAAAACTTCTAAAAATTTACAAATGGCATGGGAACTGTATTATAAATGGCATGGGAAATGATGTTACAAGTATTGTCCAGTAGTTCTCTGTGACAGCTACCTAGGTAAATAGTGACAGACCCTATTGAGGCATGACACTGAACATGTGTGAGCTTAAACTGGGAAGGGATTGGGGGTTGTACATGTATGACCGTCTCCCAGTATCTCATTGCGTGCTGACTCAATGTCAGGTCTTTAATGTAAGCTTATTGTGCAAATGCCTCTAAGTGCATTCAGCCAAACACATATAGAAGCCTTTTTCAGACTTTCCTGCTTTAGAATGTAAAGGTCTGACATGGAGCCATTGTGCATAGGGAAAATTGAGGGCAGGTCTTGTGTGCCCATCCCTGACCCCCTCCCAAATTTAAGACCTTAAATGTTCGTTCAAACATTGCAGCGGAATCTAGTTGTGGAAAGGAGTGCATTTTCTCTGGAATAAAATAAATTAGGCTGTTGGCTTTGTTTGGAAAGTGTAGTATTTCCATGATACAAAGTTTGTTTTTTAAAAGAAGAAGAAAGTAAATATAACAGTGAAATGTTTTTGAGATGTTCAAGAGTTGTCGTCCTTTTTAGCTATTATGCACAGGGTTCTGTGTAAGCTGGATGCTAAATAATAAATACATTGCAATTTTGCATAAAAGTTATCCAGATTCTGTACCAAGAAAAAACTGAGTTTCTCAGGCTCGATACATGCTATGCACTTTTGCTCCTATATTTAACTTTGCAGAACATAATCATTTATTTATAACCTTTCCTCCAAAAAAGCTGAATAAAGCCCTGCAGTGTAGATTAACTGAGAAATAGTGACTGGCCCCCAAACCACTCAGTGAGCTTCCAGGCTGAGTAGGGATTTGAACCTGAGTCTCCACAATCCTAGTGTGACACTCTAACCATTATACCACACTATCTTATTCTGCTCCTGTTGCTCATGGGGAAGGGGAAAGAAGAATAGCCCCACCCTCCAACCTCTTGAAATAATCTACTGAAGCTCCCTCCAGAAATGGGAGTTTTCACTAAACATTGCCTGTCTTTGCAGCCAGGTGGTCAATTACTAAATTTTGCAATTTTCTGTGCTTGCGTGGGATAAAATAAACACACATTTCAGCTACATTCTTACAGAGAATATGAATAAAAAATCTTGAGCCTTTCTGGAATTTGGCAGAGAAGCTGGAAAAATTGCTGAAAAGGGCCCAGCTCTGGCCGAGAGTGCTTTGCAATTTGCTGTTTGAATTACTTTAGATAGTTGTTGTTTAGTCATTTAGTCGTGTCCAACTCTTCTTGACCCCAAGGACCAGAGCACGCCAGGCACTCCTGTCTTCCACTGCCTCCCCCAGTTTGGTCAGACTCATGTTGGTAGCTTTGAGAACACTGTCCAACCATCTCGTCCTCTGTCTCCCCTTTCTCCTTTTGCCCTCAATCTTCCCCAACATCAGGGTCTTTTCCAGGGAGTCTTCTCTTCTCTTGAGGTGGCCAAAGTATTGGAGCCTCAGCTTCAGCATCTGTCCTTCCAGTGAGCACTCGGGGCTGATTTCCTTCAGAATGGATAGGTTTGATCTTCTTGCAGTTCATGGGACTCTCAAGAGTCTCCTACAGCACCATAATTTAGATTAAACACTTTTATATAAGTGATATGTCTTTTCTCCTTCTGGTGACATGCACCCTCCCTTATTAAATGCTGCTGTATGTCTTCTTCTCAACCACTTGCTCCTTATTCATTGCTATGTAGACTTGTCTCATCACCATCAGTGTCTCTGTGAGCTTTCTGAACATCAAATGTGTTTTGCAGTTAGCGCTATCACGTAACTGTTTTCCTTTTCCCCTTATGCTCACTTTTTATGTTACATCAGCGCATAAATAAATGTAAGTCATTTGCATTTCTAAGTTACCTCTGTGCAGAAGGCAAGTAAGAATTGCCCCTTTTCACATAGGACATTGGCAGGTTGTATTTCTGACAGTTAATCTTGTACCAGCTACAGTGGGCTGTTGAAATGGAACCATCTTACCTATTTTTCATCTATCCTTGAACAGGAGCAGATTTAGAAGACTATCAGAGTTGGGAAATTGGACATACCTTTACTTCCTGTAATGGAAATAGCTTGTATGCCTGCATTTGCAACTCAAATTAACAGTTTTTAAGTTCTGGTGATTTCAATATGGAAGAGTTAAGCATGTGCTAACCTTCCCATTGAAAACAACAAGACTTGGACATATTTAACTGGAGGGTTTCTGCACACCTTTTACCTCTCCTTCTTTAATAAAACATTTTTTTAAAGTAAAAAAACCCATGTTTTTTTCTTTAAAAAGCAGTTTATCTTAAAATGTCAGCATGTGTATGTCTTGTACTGTTGCAGCTGAATCAAAGTACTCAGGTCGGTTTCTTTAACATGTCCAGGGAGAAATTGTTCCAATAATATACTGGAAGTGAGTTATGAAACAGGAGAGCGGATTGGAAGGCGGGGGTATACTTGCTTTGCAGTTTCAGCATCTGAATGTATTTAAGCTCATTATCCATCAGTTAGGATTCCAGTGCATTGTATTTAATATTCTGTAACTTTAATTCTAAACATGTTACCAAGATTATATCGAAACAATGGGATCAACTTCCATATGCTGCCTTTAGAATACGTATATGTATATGTATAGATAGATAGATAGCTTGGTACCTATTAATCTTTAGCTCTCCTCATTTTTTGCTTTTTCTCTTTGTAAAATCATGGTTTTCAAATCTCCTTCAATTTAGCTCCTGAGGGGATGAAAGAAGCAGAAAATGTACTCAGATGGCCTAAATCTGTCAAGGCGAAGGGATTTTGGAGTCTGTAGCCGTATTCCTGACTCTCCATAAATGTCTCCATATGAATTCTGTATGGTTAAAGCTGTATAAACTTTGGACAGGCTGAGAAGAGAGATGGAGAACTATTCTTTTGCATTTTTGGTACCAACAGGCTCATAGCAGGAATACATGCTGGTGCAGCTCTACAAATGCTAGGCATTGTGAAAACTGTGTAGCAGGCTATACTTGCCACCATTTCATCTAAGCTTGAAATGACAACTGGTACTTTTTATTTTTACTTACTTTAATGGTCTGAAATAATTTGTGTTTGAATGGATAAACTAGCTATTAAAATATTGCTTGAGGCAGCAGTTTTCTTGAATTGTGTTTCAGCAGCACAGGAATGATTTCGCGCGCGCGCACACACACACACACACACACACAATAATAATAATAACAACATAATGTAACATGAAATACTTTTAGCCTTGAAAGTTCTTATGATTGTGCAAAGTAAGTTAAGCCCATCAGCATTTTAAGAGGGAGATAGCATGGAGCAGGAATTAAATGAGAGCCTGGAATATGGTGCTGTGCATAGAGATCAAACATCATCAAAAAAACTAAGATCATGGCTACTGGTCCCATCACCTCCTGGCAAATAGAAGGGGAAGAAATGGAGGCAGTGAGAGATTTCACTTTCTTGGGTTCCATGATCACTGCAGATGGTGACAGCAGTCACGAAATTAGAAGACGCCTGCTTCTTGGGAGAAAAGCAATGACAAACCTAGACAGCATCTTAAAAAGCAAAGACATCACCTTGCCGACAAAGGTCCGTATAGTTAAAGCTATGGTTTTCCCAGTAGTAATGTACGGAAGTGAGAGCTAGACCATAAAAAAGGCTGATCGCCGAAGAATTGATGCTTTTGAATTATGGTGCTGGAGGAGACTCTTGAGAGTCCCATGGACTGCAAGAAGATCAGACCTATCCATTCTCAAAGAAATCAGCCCTGAGTGCTCACTAGAAGGACAGATCCTGAAGTTGAGGCTCCAGTACTTTGGCCACCTCATGAGAAGAGAAGACTCCCTAGAAAAGACCCTGATGTTGGGAAAGATGGAGGGCACAAGGAGAAGGGGACAACAGAGGATGAGATGGTTGGACAGTGTTCTCGAACCTACTAACATGAGTTTGGCCAAACTGCGAGAGGCAGTGAAGGATAGGTGTGCCTGGCGTGCTCTGGTCCATGGAGTCACAAAGAGTCGGACACGACTGAACGACTGAAGAACAACAACATAGAGATTTGGGGATTGGACGTTCTAGTTGCCACTCAGCTATGAAGCCTGTGGTGTGGCCTTGACGGTTCTCAGTATGTCTTAGTTCAGCCTACCCTCAGAGGAATTGCTATAAATGGGGGTGGGGAGTGAAATATTGTAAAGAAACAAAATTTGTTGTGCATCCCGCCTGCCCTCCCCATGGCTGCTTAGCAAAAGAGCTCCCCGTTCACCCAGGAACTTTTGTTCCTGGAGGGCTTTGTGTGCTCCTAACGTGTGTGGTGTGTTTCACCTTCCTCAGCTTAGTATGGTACTGCTGAAACCGTGATTCTGAGGATCGCAAGTTAATTCAAACATGTGCCTGGGTGGCACTAAGGTTGTTTCTGGGTATCCTAATGGGGCTGAAGGAATGGAGGCATTGTGGAATTATCCAGCATATTCCATGTATAGTGTGATGGGAATGTGCTGGAGGCAGGTCCCTGTCCTCATGCATTTATTTGCTGCCCTTGTGTGGGGGCAGCATGTGAGTGTTGCCACCAACACATTCCCTAATTAGGGAGCTATATAAGGACCCTGGCACTGTGTCTACTATTCTTAGGCCATTTTGTAGTTTCTGGTCTCTACTGCCAGTCTTGAAGTATGCATTGGATATGACAGCTTTTCTGCTGCCACAGCAGTGGTATATCTCTAGTCTTGGTGTAATGTGAATATAGGATTTTTCTTTGTGTTGTAGGACTATTTCATTTATTTTGGTAACTTCTCTTTGTGTGGAATTCGTTGGTAAAGAGTACAAAGAACATAGGAAATAAGATGGAAAAAATATTCTTTTTTAATTTCAGGAAGTCTAAAGATGGTTTGTGTTTTGGTACAAACTGTATGTTTGTTGTGACACCATTCACATTCTTAAGCCAGAAGAACATCAGTATGTAAATAATTAGATGCAAAATGCTTAGTGAGTATTTAATAATACAGTTTTCTAATTTTCAGATTAATGATGAAACATATGAAAACATTCATTATGTTTGTAGGAATTCAAGGAGCCACTTTGTGAATAATGGCTTGATTAACTTCCTCCGTTAGAAAGGAAAGTAATCTCAATGAATAGATTTTCCCATTCTACAATATGTAACGAAACTATTTCTGGAAGACAGAATTAAAGTCTGCTGCACAATGTGAGAATTATATAACACACTGCATTATTATTCCCCTGCCATGTGCTTAGTTATATCTGGCCCAAGATGTGCATGAGGTTAACATGCAAATCCTTATGTGTCCAGTTGCGACCAAAAGTGAAGAAAGGGAGAGGGTATTGTTATAAGTTGGGCAGGGAGACCCCCCCTAAACTCCATAAATCAGGCACCCCCAAACTCGGCCCTTCAGATGTTTTGGGACTACAATTCCCATCATCCCTGACCACTGGTCCTGTTAGCTAGGGATGATGGGAGTTGTAGTCCCAAAACATCTGGAGGGCCGAGTTTTGGAATGCCTGCCATAAATTAATGAATGTCAGGATCTAGCTAATATTTGGAGTATTAGAGGGAAGATTCCAGGTCAGGGAAAATTCAGGCTAAGCTTACTTTCCATCTGGGAAAGAGGCTTTAACATCACAAAAGGTTTTAATGACGCACATCAAAGAGGAGTCCTTGGACCTGGGCAGACTGGGATTGTCAAGGTGGCAGGGGGAAGGCAGGCTGTGCTCACTGGAAAAAATGGAGAGGGATGAGGAGTAGCTGCTTGGAGGAGGAGTTCCTAGAAACAAGAAAGGGAAAACAAAGGCCAGAGCCATCTCTTGCTGAAGGAGGCTGCATCGAGAGATTGGGAACCATGGCTGGCTGTTGCTTTGGCCCCAAGATTGCTGAAGCTATGAGAGGGGTAATGAGAGAGACTCACGAGGTATAATGTTCTGCACCCAACTTCTTTAGGTGTATATTGATGTAAAATAAACCATATATATCTTAGAACGCTCCTTCCTCTGCTGTGCCCTGAATTCACAATGGAAACATGACCCTGAGTGAGAGCCTGGAACCTTGCTACTGCTCAGCAGAGGTTGGGGTGGTGCATAGCAGTATAATTAAAGAACAGCAAGGGTGTGGGGAAAGTTTGCTAGTAGTAGGTAGCACAGAAGAAGTATGCCTCCCCCCCCCCCGTAGCAAATTATTTATAGCCATCGAGAGTACAGGAAAATCTCTGCAATAAATGGTTAACACAGTATGGGTCTTTAGCCATGTATATACTTATCTGGATGACAACACATGTTATGTTTTCTATACCTGGACCTCACATTTTCCTTGCAAGAGAATCTGCCTTAAGGCTTTTGCTTTATAATAAGCTACTAAATGAAACAAAAAGAGGAGGATGCAGAACCTCTGAAGGATGGCTCTCTTATCCTTCTCCATCAACTTAAACCATCTGTTTTCAGATAATTATGTGCTCCATGCAAGTAAGTTTACATACAAGAGAAACTTTAGTTTTGAGAGGAGAAATTGGAAGAGAAGAAATGGCCCAATTGCAAACAGCACTGGGCTACAAAATCTTAGATCAATGAATTGAATTCATGACTTCTGAAAGAAAGGAGTGTGGACGTCCATTGTCTGAACTCAAATGTTCTACAAAGAATACTTCTGAAAAATAAATCAAATACTATAGTTTGTGTCCTGCTGCTTTGATTGCCTGGTATTCATCACTATTTCATTTTCAGCTCTGTTCTCAAAGCACTTCCACCATTTTCAGTCCAATTTACATCAAGGGGACTTCTACTAGTTTGTGTGCTTTTGAGGACCAAGTTGGCCGTGTCTGCTTAGATCTTGGCTTTAATTACAGGTAGGATCCATTTGAAGATCCATTAGAAGTGAGGCCCCTCACCCTGTCCTAATAAAATTGTTGCATGTGTAAAAGGCCTTTAGTATGGTTGGAGCTTGTGATATACTTAATATAAAATAGAATATTTTAGAAAGGATAATGATTCTGTGAAAAAGAAGCTGTCAAATAGAGAATCAAATCTATGTAACTCAGATAACCCAGGTGACATGTTCTAGAAGGCAGGTAGGTTTTCGGCTCATGGTGCAGTGGTATCTTGAGATCATAGGTCACCCTTTTCTGCAATATTGTTTCTAAAAAGAGAACCCAGATTTGTGGGTTCTTAAAGTTTTATTCCCATTTTGTTTCATTTCAACATAGGTTCTTCAAATACCTAGGAAAAATTTCATTGGAAGATGTATTGCAGGTGATACCTCTAATCTCATTAGGTATTTGTAGAATGCCCTTCACAGCATGAATCTTCTGCCACATCTTTACTTCTCATCGGGCTTCTGCTGGGGTTTCTTTTCTATTGAAACATGGTGCCATTGCTGTCAAATTTTCTGTTATATATAGGGTGCTCCCAGGGAACAGCTGTTTGACTGACTGTAGCGGTTCTTTCCCTTCATCCTCCTGTGTCATTATTAAGAACCTCAGATGACTTCCTTTCGGATCATGGAGCAGGTGCAGCATTGTTACTGGAAAGACACGCTCTATAAATTAAACTGTAAATTGGATTGATCTTCTGTTAAAAATTGAGGTCATTAAAATGTTACTGGGATTTAAAGATCCACAGTATCCCCCCTTGTTGCTGCTCCATAGTCCTCAAACACAAGTTGTAGTCTTGTACCACAACTGTCCTATGGAGTATAATGATTATTGAAGCATTTATGACAGCTTTATGACGGCATTGCATGCATAGGAGCCCCAGAGCCTAGCTATGTTGTGAATTTACTGCAGGTAGGTGCTCAGCAGCCAACCTGCGTTGTCTGTGCTGAAACGCAGCTAGCATTGGAATTGGTTTATGCATGGGTCAAATTGTACTATGAAGTGTGGGAAATGGTTTTTGATAACACCTAAAAGAGTGGTGTGGCGTAGTAGCTAAGAGAATGAAATGAAGCAGGAAACTGGATAGGAAGGGTACTTCTGGATCCTTTGCTGTTGCTTGAGGCTGAAGTGCCCTCAGTGGCATAGAGTACTTTCTATCAGCTTCAACCTTGTGGCCCAAGGAGAGCCAAAACTACTGTTGTCCATGCTCTGGTAACCTGTAGGATAGATTACTATACTTAGGGCTGCCTATGAAGACAGTTTGGAAACTTCAGCAGAATTAAGTGGCCAGTTGCTCACTGGGCCAAGATTGTTTGAGCATATAACACCAATCCTGGCACTGGCTGCCAGTTCAGTTTCGAGGCCCAGTTCAAAGTGTTGGTTTTCACCTATGAAACCTTAAATGGCTCAGGACTGCAATACCTCAAGGAATGTCTATCCCTATTTGAACTGACTCTGCGATCATCTTCTGAAGCTCTTCTTTATCTATTAGTTTTTAAACATGCTTGTGGAAGGGGGCTTATTTGTTTTTGTTTTTGTTTTGTTATGTACCGGTATTTTGTGTTCTCATTTCCTATTTTTATGTTGTAAACCACCCTGTGATCTTCTGATGAAGGGCAGTATACAGATGTAATTAATAATAATTATAATAGTAATAATAGTAATAGTAATGGTAATAATAACAATCTTCCTTCCTTCCTTCCTTTCTCTTTGCATTGCTGAAATTCCAGCACATGGCCTCTATGGCCTATCAGCCTTATTTCAGTACCATCACTAGCGGACAGCTCCCACCAGTCCCCTGCTACTGCAGAACCAGCTGTGCCTTTGTATAAGGTACAGTTTGTTCCTTGTATTAACAAGGCCATGAATAAGCATTGCCTGCTTGCAAAGCTTCAGAATATTGACATGGTATCATCAGTCCTGTTCCTTTCTTTCAATCTTTGAGCATAGATAGGTGTGGAGTCTTATCCTACCTGTGCTGGTTTGATGGAAAACGAAAGTAGCTGCTTGGAATAGATTCCTGCTTTTAAAAAAAGATTTTCAAAAGCACAGCACACCGGAGAAAACAAAGGAAGGAGCTGTGTGCATTTTACACACTAGAGGCTTTGAGCTACTTGCTGCTGGCCTGCTGACAAATTTAAATACTGTTTGTGAGTGAAGTACTGCCCATTTCCTTTACTCTGTGATTGTAGCTTCACACTCACTATTCTTTGGGATGTATCTCTGGTGAAAGGCACAATCAAGATTTCCATCTGATGTTCTGCCCTTTGTTAGTCAAATCATGCTTGTACAACCCAACATCTTTCTGTGCTTGGCCAATAGCAGAAGGTAAGGTATCTCTGCTTAAAATTTCATGGAGGTGGACCTCTATTGTTCGACCTGTATTTGGATATCACATTTGCAGATAATTCATCAGGTTGGTATTTTTAACCCCCTCTCCTCTCCCCTTCACCTGTATACTTTCTGCCTTTCACAAAAGGTGAACCATGTATCAGACTCACTCGTTTTTGTTCTGTTCTTGTGTTTTTGTATGCAATGGTAATTTGTAAAAATCTTCTGACTGTTGTACAGTTCTGTGCGGCTGCTTCTCTTAAATGTGAAAATGAACTTAATGGTAGAGGAAAAACAGTCCTCCGATGGCAAAATGGGAAGAACGTATAAGTCAGGGGATTTAAAGTTGGTATCCATATTAAATTAGCTTTTAGAAATGTTTAGGTGGAAGGCTAAACCAACACTGGGGCATCATGAGAAAACTGCAGTGTAGGGAAATTCATAGTGAAAATGCTGAGAGAAATCCATTTGGGTAGCCAAAATAACATCAACTGGGTAAAGTTGTAGAAAATACGACTTTTAAATGAGAAGAGCAAATACACAGCTCAGTGTATTTTATATAGCAAATTATATTTTGTATATTAAGTTATCTTGCTTGTAACAGGGTAGATAAGAAGAAGCAATTATATTTTGTTTGTAGGAGGTTATTAACATTTCACAACCAGTAGTTGATTAACTGTTGAAAGACATCTCAGAACATAGAATTTCAAGACATTGTTATGGAGAAATGAAGGCAGTGCTGACCACAGTGGTAGAAAACTGTTGGCTACTTTGTGATGTTTTAGATGCTCATTATAAAGATATTACTTACATTTCTGTTATTCTTGGGTTTGCTTATGTGAACTTATGGACACAGCTCCACAAGGTAGGAAAAATGATGGGTGAGAAAAGCTGTATGAAAAGAAGTGAGAAAAATGACTGAAGAGAAGGCTCTTTAGTTAAAGTAAAAAAGGATATTCTGGGGTCCAAAGCTGTAAGTCAAGTCTTAATATATTTTATTCAACTAATTCCGTAGGAGACTTGAAGAGATACTAGCAGGAATTTCACTTTGATCATATCCATGCAATCCTTATGCATTGTCATGATAAGAGTATTATTGTGTTTGTGCTTATTTCATATTAAGGATGTCAAATTTTTTTGCTGCTAATTTCCTCGTATTAATTATCAGCATTATATTTTATAAACATTATGCTGCAGAAACCATAGTTGTTCTAATAAGCTAAACATTTTCTTACCTTGATCCTGTTTAACTTAATGGGACTTACCTGAGTAGAAAAACACTGTAAACCTGCTCAGATCTTTTTTTTAAAAAAAAGCTGAAGCATTTTCAAGGGTTCACTAGTTTCAGTCCAGTTTGCTTTTGTCTTTTTCTTGAGGTACCTCATGCAAAGAGGTGACAGTCACCTTCAGGAACCTGAAACTGAGCATATAAACTGCTTCTAGGAGCCTCCGGCATATTTCAGTAATTGAAAACTTTTAAAAAACCAATCAGCTCCTTCTCTCATGCACTTAGTAGTGTTAACAGCAGCATGATTCAAGGACTATGCAGTCTTCGCCATCATTTTTTTTGGGGGGGGGGAAATCATTGTAGTTTCATATATTTCTCTGTTTGTAAGAAAGTTTAACATAAATCAGAGATGTGCTTGGGAATCTGATTACTAGATACCGTACTTGTGGCATCTGCAGTAAGTGCTTGGCACCCAAACCTTTGTTGTCTGGTATCTGAGAAAAGTGCCTTACTCCTTGTATATTGATAAGGCCATGCCCATGGGGAGCTCCATTGCATGTGCTGCCTTTGAAACATTTAGCACCTTCTTGGGAGTGGGCCCTCATGCACAGGTCGGGTTAGCGTTTGGTGACTCATTATTTGCATGATATTCTAATGACTGGCAACTTGTCACTGCATCCTTCCAATCTCTAGCATTGGAATTAGGTGTCCCACTGCGTACAGAGAAGACCAAAGGCCGTGCTACACAATTAGGCTACTTTGCTTTGGCATTGAATTGGATGTAGAGACTCAGCCCTCCAGGCTCCCAGAGCACAAGCTAGTAGTCCTTAGAGATCTTGTATCACAATTACTTCTGCAAAAAGAAGGCTACCCTGTGCCAGGTGTGATCCTGTTTCTGTCTTTTATTCTGTCTGCTTTATTTAACATATAATTTACTGAATGTTATTTCAGCATTGGAGAATATGATGTCAGCTTCTTTAATTCCTCTGTATGTCAATATCCTTTGGCTTTCGGCATACCTACCATATATTCCCATTTGCATTGTTTACTGGGGCAAGAACAGCTTAGGGCACACATAAAACACTCCTATTGTCATGAATTATCACTGCTCTTTGCTTTTGATTGCTCTCCTGCAGATATATATATATATTTAATTTCAGTTCTGTGTGTGAGAAAGAAAACACTCTTAGTAAATTTCTATGCTGTGTTCAAACTATGTGAGTGCCAGAATGTGATGGCTATATAGAAGGGGGGGAAAAAAACCTTATTCTGTGGCTGTATCTGTGTTGTGACTCATAGTAATTGAGACGTTCTCTTGTGGCCTGGGAACTGGTTAAAGAATAGGAAGCAGAGGGTGGAAATAAGTGAACAATTTTCAATGAATACAGCTTGATTTCCAGTTATTGTTAACGTTTTCATATATATATATATATAGCATCAGTGCAGTGCCGTGTGTTGGTGCTGACCTGACTTGTTAGCAGCGCTGCCACCGCTCCTTACTGATAGGTAGGCAGTGGTGAGGTCAGCATAGTGCACACACATCAGTGGAAGCACCAGCAATGTGGTCATGGGAGATCAGGTGAGCACTGCCACCCTACCAACCGCTACTGGTTTATACGCCTCAGAATTAGTTTAGAAAAACAGCACCAAACTATTTTAATAAAAGAAGGGCAAATCTCTTCCAACTCTGTGTACAATTCTTGGTCAGTGGAGGGGTGGAGCATATAGGCAAGAGTTAATTCATCCTGGAGGCACACTCGAAAGGAACTTTGGGAAGTGGGGGGAAAACATTTTTAGTGGCTAGCCTGAACAGGAAGTAACCTTCCACTGACTTACAGTCTTGACTCTGCATCTAGGTGGTTAGCAGAGTAGGCACAAATCTAGAGAGGGCAAATTCTTTTTCTTCTTAGTATAATGATTTGTTAATCACGTGCTTCTAATTTTTTGTTTTAAACAACAACAACAACAACCCAAGTCCCTATTTGCCCCATAATCTCTCATTTCACAAGAGTCTGGACAGCAATTACAGAAGCTTTTATGCTCACATAAAACTCCTCTGGAGACACTCTCAATGTGCACTCTCTACTTCTTGGCAGCAGAAAGAAGCAAGCCTTCCAAAAGACCGACTTCCACTATGTACACTTAAGCCACCAAAGCGAGAGAAGGATGAGTATAGACTTTCAGTCAACTGATTTTCCAGCTTTGTCAGCTATTCTCAAATTAAACCCCCATGCTGAAACCTAAACAGAATTAATATCCTTCGCCAAATATACCCGACCTTACCTTTTGTAGCAAAAATTCCTTCACCCACCAATTTCCTTCAGTTTTTTTTAATGTTGTAAGATTCTTAAACCAATGTTGTAAGATTTTTTTTACCAAACTATGGATCCGTCCACACTCCCGTTTGTCACATGATTTCAAGTCATGGGTTCCAGAGGGGTTTGCTGCCTTCTTTTCCCTCATCTTTGCAAGTGGCAGCAGGAGGAATAGAAGTTGTGGGCATGTAAGGAAAGGAGAGGAAGGGAGCTTTCCCCTTTTGTTCTCCATCACCCTAACATACCAGTTAACATGGAACAGATCAGTTCACTCTCCAGAAATGTACAGAAGTGTGCTGTTGTTACCTATTGGTTCAGGGAGATGAAATAGAAAGAAAAGGTCCAGCTTTTCTCCTCTCTCCTCTCTGCCATCCTGCCACTTCCTCTCCTGCTGCAGTTTGCAGGGGTTAAGAGAAGGAAGTGTGTTTGGTGCTGAGGAAGAAGTGTTTTTGAGGTGGGTAGGGATCACTTTTCAGATTGGCTTAGAATAATCATTCAAGTGGGGTGTGTGTGGCTTGCATAATTTCCAATTTTTAGCTTAGGAATGCTTACCTGTCTTCAAAAAATATCATTGCAAATAGAAAACTAGCACACACCAGGGAGAGGTATTTTAGGAAGGTTGCGGACTGCTGGAAAGCTACAAGCCTGACCAATTTTGAGTCTTTAACATCTTGTGCATGCATATGTACTGTGGAAGGGGGGAGACCTAGAGGTAGGCATGTTGTACAAGTGCCAGGAGAAATTCAAGCCTGGTCACTGTCTCTTCTTTGGCGCCCCTCCCCATTATGAGGCACAGGAAATGGACAAAAAGCAGGACAAGCAGGCCTTGCAAAAGTGTTTGCAAGGTTGCTGTATAAGCAACTTTACTCTCTCTGTGTGTATTTAGTCAATGGATTCTTAAATCAAACGTCTGACCAGTTCCAAGTTTGAATCAATAGTGTCACAGCTGAGCAAAAACACTGCTCATATAAATTAGTAGTCTTTGAGAATCAATGAGTGAAAGGGGGAAGGCCGACCAATGACTCTCAAATCCCACAATGTGTTGTTTTGTTTGCTTGTTATGATGCTCCCAGCCTTGAAGGCTTTCTATTCTTCATTAACTTTGAATAATTTCATTTCATGTCAAGCAGCTTTTCAGCTCTGCATCATCACCGTAATCAGTATTTATTGTTTTGTGGAACAAGTAGTTGCCGTTTACCATTTGTCATGTTTCCGCCTTGCTGGCTCACTCCAGTCTCTAGGCTTCAGTCTCAAATAATTAACACTGGCCTAAAGGGATTCCTGCTAAATCCACCAATTTGTATGTATGCTGAGTGATTGTTTTTCAGAGAAAGTCCTGTGTTCAATTAGTGTTACACAAACAGCAATCTTTCAGAATTGTACATATTCTTTGTTTCTGCCTTTTCAAATAAAGGGACCATTTACCTAATCTCCCTACTCTCAAGACGTCACACACTTGCCACATTTCCTCTCAATAGCTGAAAGGTAGCCAAGTCTGTTTGAACAAAAACAAAATCTCACAGGCCAGGATTCAAAGAACTGCACAACTAATTCTGCCTGCCCAGCAGGGATTTGGGACTGTATTGCTGGAATAACAGCTCTCCCCATTTCTTTTTATATTAAGAGGCGTGTCAGCAGCAGTTGTAATATGCTATGGGGAGCACTTTGGGTGTCTTTGAGAACGAAATTGCCGACCCCAGTGGGCCATGCAAGCAACTGGTATCTGTTTACATCCCACAATCAAAGAATCCTCTGGTGCCTTAAAGAGGAATTAATTTATTGTCACTCAAGTTTCATAACCATGCCTTGATTCTGAAACAAATGTAGAATTCTGACTAATTGCTTACGTAACTTATACGCAAATACAGCTCCTGACATTATAAGTTACATAAAGCCCAAACCACGTGCTATTTGTAAATGTGTTAACATTTAACCAGAGGCCCATTTAGATGATGAAAAGCTACCCAGTAGAAATGACTGCAGTAAACAATAGGAAAGGAAGACATAACCCTTTCTGCCTGTCATGCTAGATAGAAGTGAAGTTGATAATTCTTTTGTTGCAGGAAGATAATAAGCCTTATAGTTACCCAGTTTGCTGAGCTGTTGTACTAATTAGTGCTGTAGAAGAATGTCAGAAACAGGAGTTCAGAAATGCACCCCCCTTCTTTCACAAATATCAAGCATATTGAGATCTGGGTCAAAATTTCTTTAAATTTGGCCCAGCTTGTAAGCTGTGCCAGTTCTTCCAAGTTTCCTCTTCCATTTACTGTACTCGAAATTTATCTTCCTGCTGCATTGGTGAGAAGTGGGTGGGAGACAGATAAGAAATGATTTTAGGCTTTCATTTGGTCCTGAACCAGAGTTGAGTGTCCTGCTTTAATGTCACAAAGGTGAGGAAAGTCTGGAGAGACATGAGGAGGAGGTTGAGAAGGGGAAGACTTCATTCGGAAGAAGACACAAAGATCTTCTCTATTAGCAGTACTAATTCTGCCTAATAATTCATGGCAAATTTTATGAACCATCGAAACACTTAGATAGGAATTTCAGGCATTAGTGAGTTTGGGCATTTTAGTGCAATGCATTCATTCTTACTGGCAATATTTGGGGTGTCCAACATCTTATACACAGGCAGTGGTAGTTATTTTGGATGCATTTGTAAGTCCATTTTTGTATTTGTTTTTCTTAGCAATATGAGAGACTGTACCCAAATAATTTAAGGATCTGTTTGATCAAAGCTGGAAATGTGTTCTGTTAGTGTTTATTTTTAGATTACTCCTTTTCAGTACCTCTAGATTACAGTCCACTGAAGTCCAGTTTTTTATTTTAAAAAACCATGGGCAATAATTCTTTTTCTGACTGTAGCTGTTGTAATAGGTGTAACAAAAGCTTTGACAGCATATTCTACTGCCTATTTTACATTTTTGCAGTGATATACTACCACACCTAAAGCTTTACAATATTTTCTCTCTCCAAATAACTCAAATTCTTTTCTCAAAAAGATGACTATTTCAATTAAGCTCATGTTTCAGCTAAGCTCTTCTGTCTTCAGACTTTCTCCACCTGTATTTGTTTAAATACTCTCCTTCCACCCCAGTTTTGAATTTTTGACATGCTGGCTGTAACCTGAAGATTCGTGGGCTTTTGACTTCTGGGTAGCTTTGTGACTAGCTGCCTTGCACAAGCAGGAAAAAATGAGTATGGAGATTTTAAAGATTTTGACAGATATAAAAGGTCACCTATTTGTTTATTGGCTTGAGCAACACTGAGAGCTGATGATGAGGTGTCTCTTGTGTATGAACCTAGCTGCTGTTGCCGACACTGTTAAATTAGAGGCACCTTCAGAATTTTTAGCGTTAAAAAATATTTATTGCAAATAAAAATAGGACTCAACAAGAGTTTCTGAAAATATTTGAAATATTACATTTGTAATATTTCAAAACGTATGTATAGTATTTGTAAAAAATAGTTAACATCTGTACAGCATAGTTTTCCTTTTTTGATTAAAGCCTGGATAGGAATAGATTTGGAATCTTAAGATGGGATGGTATTTATGATACTAGCTTTCAGTTGGTGAACCCTCTGCAGCAACCTGTCTTGTTTCTTAGGGATCCTTTGTGCGATTTGTGTGTTTTGTATCTAGGTAAGTGTGTACAAAAAAATCTGTTCCCATAGAAAAAATATATTTTAAGTGAATTAGATGTTTCATTAATAAATTAAAAGTATACAAGACCATAAGGATATAAGGATGGCAGTGTGGAGTGTGTGAGAATATGCAGAAATTTGCCTACTGTACAAAGGGAAAATGTACATCAATCAGTATTCCTGCTGCTTTTGCCTATGGCCCTGCTCACCTCCAACCAACACAAGCTCCCTTGGTCAATAGTCCAATAACCAGCACAGGACTTGGTCAATAGCAGGCACAGGCAAACTTGGCCCGCCAGATGTTTTGGGACCACAGTTCCCATCACCCCTGACCACTGGTCCTGTTAGGTAGGGATGATGGGAGTTGTAGTCCCAAAACATCTGGAGGGCCGAGTTTGCCTATGCCTGGTCAATAGTCTCACCACAGCTCGTTCTATACTCCGGGTGCCTTATAACACAGAAAGTTTGTCTTCTTTTTCCACCATTCAGCACCAGCCAACTGTGAAGGAAGCCTAATGAAAGGAATTGGGGGAGGAATTCCTCAGATGCTCCTTAGTAATGACTCTCATCTGTTCACTTCTTTGAGCCTAGGAAGGCATCAGTTCTCTCCAAGCTTAGTGGATTCACCTGAATTTGTGAAGAGCTATGAATAAGAGCTAACTTTGCAGCATTTTCTGATTTTGTAGTTAATGTTAGTGCCTTTAGAATGTTTTCCTTTCTCTTCTTTAGCTATGTTCCATCTTTCCTATGTTCACTCTCCGATTTCAGAAACACACATGTAACGTTATGATGTCACTGCGACATATGGCAGTATTCCTACGCAAATATCCCTTCCATGTAGGAAGAAGTGTGTGCATCGCTTGTATAGACTCATGGGCCAGTGTGTTTTGGAAAGAGCGTTGGACTTGAACTGGAGGTATTTGGCTTGAAATCCTCACTTAGTTGTGTTTGTATGCAAATTGTTGCTTGTAGCCTAAGCTGCCTCACGAGCAGATGGAGTTGGTTTCTATTGGAGATTGTAAACTGGGGAAATAATTCCATATTCCCTGTTGCAATATATTGTGCTTTGAGTACTGGGAAAATATGATATCTACGAAGACAAATTGGCTTCTTGAAGGGCATTTGAATACCATACAACGAATGAACAAAACGGCTCACTTTTTCTTCCACAAACAAATTCAGTCTGTCTGTGACTAAACAAGAAATCCGTGATGTAAGGGTTTACAGTTGCTCCTGTAAGCAGACTGGCAGCAATAAATTGTCTCTATAATAATACGTTGTTGTGGTCTACGTAGCTGCAATTACTTGGAATAAGGACTACAGAATATATTAAGTTCTGATGGGATGACTACCATACATCTACAAATCCACTTATCTGTTCACCAGAGACGTGCACCTAGACATATTGGACACCCCCCACAGTACATAATATTCTCCCTTGTTTTTACTTGCACAGAGCTTTAGGAAAAGGAGGAAGAGGTATGAACCTCTCATGCTCTTTCTCACCTCCTTACTTCAGCATTTAACTCATTCCACCTTCCTTCCTTCCTCTTTTTTTTGTATTTTCAAAACTATGTGCTTCTAGCCTGGATTTGTTATTTTTCTTAATTGAATCACTGTTCAACAGCTCGTTATTCGAGGGCTTTGTATATATAAATATTATCCTCATCACCACCACTCCAATCCATGTGTGCTTGCCAGAGGATTTGGGGAAGGGTTTGGGACGTGGGTGCCGCTGTGGTCTAAACCACTGAGCCTCTTGGGCTTGCGGATCAGAAGGTCGGCAGTTCGAATCCCCGTGACGGGGTGAGCTCCCGTTACTTGGTCCCAGCTCCTGCCAACCTAGCAGTTTGAAAGCACGCCCAAAAGTGCAAGTAGATAAATAGGTACCGCTCCCTCAGTAAGGTAAACGGCGTTTCCGTACACTGCTCTGGTTTCGGTGGTCCGTTGTGCCAGATGCGGTTTAGTCATGCTAGCCACATGACCCAGAAAAACTGTCTGTGGACAAACACCAGCTCTCTCGGCCTGTAAAGCGAGATGAGCGCCGCAACCCAAGAGTCGTGTGTGACTGGACTTACCGGTAACTGTCAGGGGTCCTTTACCTTTGCCTTTACGTTTGGGAATGGAAACAAGCACGAACAGAGTCTACCTAGTAAGCCAAGCCAATATTTGTGAATCGTTGTTTGCCACCAAATGAAAAATGCATTAATCAGCACCTTTCACCAACCACCGGTCACTCAAAGAGCGATCGTAAAATTGCATACATTTGAATGGACCAAATAAATTAAAAAAGATATTAGTTTTCCTGTGGGAGTAGTGGCAGGTTTTGACAAGAGAGCTGTCCCTTTGTGAGAAAAAAGGACAACTGGTTTAAAAACAACAACAGGGAACTTGGACTGACAACACTTGCTATTTTCCATGAGATTGCGCTTGGGCATTCCTCCGGACATCATTGCCAAGAAGCCTCTGTCAGTCAAAATGGAAAGAACTAAAGACTCCCCGGACAGTGTACTAAGTGTGCACACAGCAGAATGCTTAATGTGGCATGCTTTGGCTGTCAAACAGCAATTTTACAATTCATTTGGAGCCATCACTTTAGCCCCTGTGGCTATGATACCCAGGGGTCCCAGGCTTTCTTAAGGCCCATAGAAATGCAAAAGTACAAAGCCTGCAGAGAGGAAACGAAAAGGGTGGTTTTGAAGCAAAGCAGATAATACTGGATCCAAAAATAGTTTTTTTTCTGGAATGTTGTTTCTCTGAAGAAGTGCTGAGCCATGTCCATAGAGACTTGCAAATGACAAGTTATCAATTTATTTAATTAAACACAACCTTTCATGTTAAATGCCTTTGATGGGTCAATACTCCAGCTTCAGCCATCTTTATAGCTTCTCCCTTGAATTGGTTAAGTCATTTTAAATCGGGCGTGGATTTAAAAATAAATTAAAGCAGGACTCTCTGAAAGATAGAAGCAATATCTTATGATTATAATTCTAAAGTCAACTTACTGAAGTTTATTCTGGGTGACTTGAATGCGTTGATTTCAGTTTTTTTTGTACATACAATAGTTTTGACGAAGCAGCAGCTCACATGCAAATGTGAATGTTTCAGTATAATTTAAAGAAATGGGATGGGTGGGTGGGTGGTGTTTCAAAAATACAAAAAACCCAAAGACTTGAGACTATTAGGCATTACTTTAAAAAAATAGATAAGTTCAGTGGAGAAAATGAAGATGAAGTTAAAGTCAGTATTGTGTGAAATAGAATCACAAGGAGAAAATTAAAAGGAAACATCCTGAACTATATAAGTTTAGGAGAAGAACCATTAGGTAAATTGACATTGCACTGATGTTTTTCGTTGACTGTGGGCTTTTACAAATTAAATTATCTGGCTCAGTGTTGATTTCTGAAGTAAAAGAATCTCCTCCTGATTAATGTGTATGTTAATTGCCTTTGGGAAAAAAATGTTTTTAACAGCACAGTTAGGAAAATCTGATTGTCAGATGGTGAGCTAATGTACTCCAATGCATCTCTATAGAAGTAAATGAAGCAATTACTAGTTGTGTTTGTTTAACAGGAACCCACACAGGGCAGTATCCAGCTAAGTCATATTTGCAGCAGACCCATTGAAATCAAATGACTTAAGTGAGAACTGGTTATCGCACACAGTTTAAAATACGGAACAGCAAATTAACACCTTTATACTTTTGCTATGAAAGATTTCCCAGAAATGTAGATTGCACTGGACAAACTCAACATAACTGAGGAGGCAAACAGAAATTCTGCTTTAAGAATGCAGGAGCAGTTCTGTCGCGTTGTAATGAAGCTATTACTTCACTTCTGAGGCGAGCTCTTTCAGAAACAACAGTTGTGCAGGTCTTCAATACGTGGTCTAGCTTGCACTGAGAAGATAAACATATGGCTGGAAGCTGGTGGTGCCCTGATGGACAGATGCCGTTCCTCCCACAATTTCCTGAGCAGTTTTGCAGCTCTCCCCCCCCCACTTTAAAATGCTTGATAAATAAAATAAACCAAAGACGAAGCATAAATATAGCTGACAACACCAGAGTTTGATTCACCGATGGTATTTCTTGTCATACAGACTGAGACGCAAGTGAAGAGCTTGCTACAAATTCTTTTTAAGTACTGTATCTGCTTCCACCAGGCTAAGGTTGTGCTTTGTAAGTTTAGTTTATCTCTTCTGTGTTCTGCGGAGTTCTTCTGGAACAGTGCTGAACAACATATGTATGTTCCAGGTGGGTAGCCGTGTTGGTCTGCCATAGTCGAAACAAAATAGAAAATTCTTTCCAGTAGCACCTTAAAGACCAACTGAGTTTGTTCTTGGTATGAGCTTTCGTGTGCATGCACACGAAAGCTCATACCAAGAACAAACTCGGTTGGTCTCTAAGGTGCTACTGGAAAGAATTTTCTATTTTGTTTAAACATATGTATGGTTTAATTTGAATCAAGTTGAATTAAAAGTCATTATTTTAAATCAAAAGACTTAATGTGTTTGTCTACTCACAATATTAACACATGGTGAGCAGGTGGAGTCCCACAAGGCTGTTCAGAGAAGGGAATTTGCAAGGAGTGCAGCTCTATTTTTCAGATTACTTCTAGCTCCTAAGATGTTGTACTTGGATGTCATACTAAACATGGGGAACCTCAGACCTGGGAGCCGAATGGGGCCATCTCAGACACTCTATCTGGCCCTTGGGACGCTCTCCAACCACACCCCCTATTGATCCTTAATTGCATGCTGCTTGAATGGAGCCTTTTTTTACTTTTCATCATAATATGTCCAACTTGAATAATGTCCCTCACTTCCCAGGATGAAGAATATTTAGGGCTGTGTTTAGAAACTAGTCTACTGTGCAAAGCTAACATTTACCGGTACATTAATTGCTCCATCCACTTTTGCCCCTGGCCACATCCACCTTCAGAAGCTTGTGGCCTTCTGAAGGTTGCAGAGAAGGACATTGCATAGATTGGTGCGGCTGCCATTGTCATTTTAATTTAACCATAGTCAAGAACATACGGAGTACCTGGTGGGTCAGTCCAGTGGCCCATCAAGTCCAGCATCCTATCCTATCATAGTGGTTGGCCATATGCATGTACTTAGCTACTCCTCTCACTCATTTCTTACTTAATGTAAGTGTTAGTGGCAATAGGTCCGTTATGGAATGCCCTTCCTTCTAAAGCTTCTTTCATTCTGATGCCAGCTTGAAATACACTCATTTACTTAGGAATTTATAGGAGAGGGTTGGTCCAACTTCTGCTGAATGACAAAACTGTGCGTAGCTCTTATAGATCAGGGAAACTTTTGCCTCTCTGGATGCTGCAACATCAGCTCCAACAAGCATGGCAAGTGGGCAGGGTGATGTGAATAATAATAATAATAATAATAATAATAATAATAATAATTTATTTATACCCCACTGATCTGGCTGGATTTACACAGCCACTCTTGGCTGCTCCCAACAGAATATTAAAACTACGATAAAACACCAAACGTTAAAAACTTCCCTAAACAGGGTTGCCTTCAGATGTCTTCTAAAAGTCAGATAGTTGCTTATTTCCTTGACATCTGATGGGAGGGCATTCCACAGGGCAGGCGCCACTACTGAGAAGGCCTTCTGCCTGTAGTTCAGCAACATCTGGGGAGCCAACAGTTCCCCACACTTGGTATGGAAGTTTAGCCATTTACTGTGTTTTTACACCTGCTGATGTGGTATGGTGGCATTGAATTAAGGTATTTATTGTTTTACGTGGGTTACTTTACTGTGTTTGTACTCCCACCTTGGGATAAATTTCCAATAAAGTAGACCTGTATGTGAATCGGCATGTGAATCTGCATACAGGCAGGTAAAGCTTCTGATCCAAGTTGTGCGAGTTTGCTTGTTTGCATTATCATGCTTTCTCTTCTAATTTCAGAACAATACTGCAAGCATGCCCCCCCATCCCCATTAGTTACCATCAAAATGAAGTGTGGTTTGTACAGCCTCTACCATGGACCCTTCATCTTAGTATTGCAGATAAAAGCTTTAAAACAAGCTGGCCAGCAGGTGTCAGGTGCAGTTAAATGCTTCAGGCAAAGAATCTGCTCAGACTATATGTCGTAAAGGTAAAGGGACCCCTGACCATTAGGTCCAGTCTTGTCCGACTCTGGGGTTGTGGTGCTCATCTTGCTTTACTGGCCAAGGGAGCTGGTGTACAGCTTCCAGGTCATGTGGCCAGCATGACTAAGCCGCTTCTGGCGAACCAGAGCAGCGCACGGAAACGCTGTTTACCTTCCCGCCGGAGCGGTACCTATTTATCTACTCATGTTGGTATGCTTTCGAACTGCTAGGTGGGCAGGAGCTGGGACCGAGCAACGGGAGCTCACCCTGTCGCGGGGATTTGAACCACTGACCTTCTGATCAGCAAGCCCTAGGCTCTCTGGTTTAACCCACAGCGCCACCCGCTGTGGCATATATATTCATACCTCAGCTTAAATCCTGCTAGCCAGTAGTTAGAGAGAGATCCATAAATGCAAGGAAAGGGCATATTCATCCTGAAGTCTGCTGAGTTGGCTTCATGAGCCGAATGGTGTGAATTTCATTTTTTTTAAAGTAAAATTGTGTGTGTTTCATTCACGTTTTTGTCTCACTACCATCATTTGGGATGTGAATTGTTTTTGTTCCTAAGTTTCGCATTGTTGGTGATAGTTTTGTGCAGCTGAGTACAAAACTGAAAATAGGCAAGATAGCAACAGGAATTGCAGTATTTCACAGTGAACATTAATGGATGAGTCACTTCATTAAGTGGCAATTTTGTCTTAAGTCATTGTGCCCTAAAAAGAGAGAGAGACAGAGCTAAGAAAAATTATACTCATTTGCGGATTTCCTAAACATTAATATTCTATCCCTGCATCATTGCTGCTGTTAATTGATCACCCTTTATCAGATTTCTCACTCAAGAAAGGAAAGCTTATGAAGTTAAATCTATATTGGTGAATAACATAGAAAAGCTTTGAGCACAATATGTTTTTGAGTATTTTGATGTTTGGGGTGTTTTGTACTTGATAAAAGCAGTATCACAATTGTCATATTCAACCAAATCCTGTTCCTACGTGCATGGAATTATCATTTTTAAAATGAATTATGTTGTACTAGTTACAGGTAGGTAGCTGTGTTGGTCTGCCATAGTAAAAAATAAAATAAAAAAATAAAAAAAATCCTTCCAGTAGCACCTTAGAGACAACTAAGTTTGTTCTTGGTATGAGCTTTCGTGTGCATGCACACTTCTTCAGATACACTGAAGAATTTTGTACCATTTTTGATAGGTTATTTTGCAGTATTCTTGTTAATTTTTTAAAAAACTTTTTTTAATGGCCCATTTTGATTCCGTTGTCATGAGATCATATTTGAACAAATCATTTTGGAATGGTGATGGTTTTATGTAAATGCTCCCTCACCTGGTAAGATCTGGTAATTCCCACATCAGCGTGTGCTTCGATCTAGAATACTATAATGCAGGCATGTCCAACAGGTAGATCGTGATCTACCGGTAGATCACTCGACGTCTGCGGTAGATCACTCGTAGATCATTGGCTTTGACCCAATCCCCAAAAAGGGTTTTTTAACTCTGTGAGCAGATCGCAGCCTCTTGGGAGTTGGCCACCCTTGTATAATGGATGAGTGGTGAGCTACCATGGCTCTTTGCTCCTTAGCGACTCCCGAAGGATGTGTTCCCACCCAGATTGAAACACAGGATGGGAAGAGGGAATTAAAAACATAACACGTTTCCTTTGGGAATTTGACACCGAGAGCAGCTGAAATGTCATCATGGAGATGTATGAAATTCAAATTTCTTCCTCCCTGCTGTGTTCAGTTTATGTATGTTGCAGTGTTAATTCAGGTAGGTGCAGATGAGCAAAAAGTAGATGGCCCTTGACTAGGGCTGGGCAATATCACCAGCCAAACATCGCGGTTTGGAGATATACCGCGATGTTGAAAAAACAAGCTGCGTTGGCCCTAGCCTGCAAGGTGCCGGGTGAAATTGCCGCAGCTCTCACCCCGGGAGCTGAGGCAGTTTCACCCAGTACCTAACGGCTTGTTTGTATAGCTCAGCTGTGGCACGGGAAGGCTCCCGATTTTCAGCTGAACCATCACCGGTTCTCCCCCCCCACACTTGTGCAGGAGTCAGTGCCAGGCTGGGGGATCCTTTAACTGCTTGCCTGAGGGGAGCGGCAACCACACACTCCTCAGCTGAGCAGCTTAAAGATGCAGAGGGAGGAGCAAGCTGTATCAGTGCCTTGCTGGTGCAGCTGTTTTCTCCCTCTGCGCAGGATGAGGACAGAATGGGATGGCGGATTCCCTCAGCGATATATCGCTGGTGAAACCGCCACCGCTCCTGAGTTCTTCTGCTAGCAATGGTCGCTGGATGAACTCGCTAGTGAAGCCAACATCGCAGTCTGCTCCTCATACTGGTCCTGGGCCTACCCTTGACATACATCAGACGTGATTCTCTAGCCAGGGCCACCTCATGAAAAAGTGCTATGGCCCATCTGCCTCTGTGTGGGCTTCTCAACAGTGATACCCCTTCCCAGACCCCTTTGAGGGGTGCCCAATTGCTAAAGATCCAAACCCAATGTCTTACCCGCCACCTAAGCCTGCCTTCTCCAGCCACCTCGCCACCAAGCCACTCTCATCTGCAACCAGTACCTGAGGGCAGAGGGCTGGCACACCACCGACCCTTGAAGTAAACCCCAAAACCACAGCTGCCGGATGCATCCGACTGTACCTGAAAATCCTGCCACTTGACCTGCCAAGAGACACAGTTGTCTCTTGTCTTGTGTATTGTAGAGTTTGCATGAGATATTTACTGAGACCCTTTACAGGTGCCATATCACATTCCGATGGGTGCACTGTTGCCCACAGGTGCAATGTTGGGAACCCCTGGTTCATAACTAAGGCTGCATCGAGACTCCTTAGGTCGTAGCTGTGATCCAGATTATTATATACATATACAGAGAGAGGGAGAGTCACTGACAGTAGTGAGAGTCCTTAACTGGTTTCAGTCTTCTATTAGTATTTCCATACATTATCCCAACATTTCTGGTAAATGTTACTTATAAATAAAGCACATTGTCACAATATAATTCTTGAAATATTAAACAGTTGACAGCAGTGAGAATTGTTAATGCATCAAAGATGCGATGCTGTCAGAAATATGCAAAAATACTGTCAAGAATAAATAATATAGTGGAGGAGGAATCCATTAGAATTGCTGTCTCCAAAATATTTATTTATAGTTGCAATCTATGCAGCTGATAAGCATTACAAGCCGGTAAAGGCTTTTGAAAACAACTGCTGTGTTGCAATGCTCTACAGTATATAAGTAAGAAGAAGAAAGCTTTTGCGAAGCATTTGATTTCCCCATCCTTATATTAACCTCATATGGGAGCATGTGATTTTGTTTGAGAGATTGAGACTTTAATCCTGTATACGCTTAACTGGGAGCAAGCACCATTTGCGTAACATTATTATTACTATGATCTTACTTTTGAGTAGACATGCCTAGGATTGTACAGCCAATGAATGTGCATTTAATGAAGGCTTCATTTATTTGCTTGCATGCTATCTGCTAAATTCCACTTTTTATCATTCTCTGGTTATTTCTGTCATACTGCTATTTCAGACATGGTGACAAAAAAAAAAGCTATTCATTTTCAAAAGGTCAGTTTCTCTTGTGCTACCAATGACAAGCAGATAATTCCAGTAAGATATCTTTTAGTGTTTGTGACTGGAAGAAAAAGAATGATGCCAGCTATATAATGCGGTTGCAGCACAGGAGGCAACAAATAGATAAACCATTTTTCACAATCTGGTGTGTGTGTGTGTGTGTGTGTGTGTGTGTGTGTTGTGGATATGTATTAAAAAGTAGTGTGTTTCTCAACACGTTGAAGCCATTTTTAGTAGAAACTTGCTCTAGAGAAAATACACAACAAAGTAGAAACTTCAGAGAAAAATACACAACATGAACATGCACTTGCAACCACATTCTGAATGGTCTTGAATAAACACTTGGATGTTTGTTTATACATTTATACACAAAAAGCACTCATGTATATACATTATAAAGTGCATGTATATACATTACAGTGGTGCCTCACAAGACGAAATTAATTCGTTCCGCGAGTCGTTTCGTATTGCGAAAATTTCGTCTTGCGAAGCACGGTTTCCCATAGGAATGCATTGAAATTTAATTCCCATAGGAATGCATTGAGATTTTCGTCTTGCGAAGCACGACCATAGAAAAATTCATCTTGCGAATCACATAAAAAATTGCAAAACCCTTTCGTCTAGCGAGTTTTTCGTTGTGCGAGGCATTCGTCTTGCGAGGTACCACTGTATATGGACTCTAATAAGTTGCATGTCTCTTAGCCGGGACTCTGTTAAAGCCCTCATCTGATAATCAGTTTTAGAAGTCTTTCTGTTGCATTTGATGCCTTGCTTACGATCTGTCTCCTAAAACTTCCTGCATTCTTCTTTCCATTTCTGCATCTGCCGAAATAATGCCAGATGCATTATGACTTGCTGTAATTAGCAATTGCTTGCTGTAAACAATTTTAATGCAGTCTACATAATTTAGGTAATACATAATTTTTATTTTCTCATCCGCACGAGGGGCAGATTCTTAGTGACAGTGGGCTGGCGGATGTTTTGTGTTGAGGTTCTTATCAAGAAATGAAGTACTCACCTTAATGAGCTCTTCCCTGCTGAAATAAATACATTTGATACTTGAAAGCAGGAGAAACTATTATGAAAATAACCGGGAGACATCTGCAGTCTTTGGCTTGTGTTATTAGCTTGTTGCGAAATTTGTAAGGGAGTGGAATAGACCGTGCTAATCTTCTGGGGAAAGTTTTAGGCAGACAGAGGTAAATAACAGGGGAAGAGTTCCCTAAAAAGGAGATTTGGTGCTCTGTACTGTTGAATCTGTATAAACCTCGTCTACGAATACATTACTTGAAGACTCATGCTGTCACTCTCAGTGTGACAAAACTGGCATTAGTCTGAAAATAATGACAACTGTTAGACTATTCTCAGGGGAACAATGGTTTTCAATGAACTCACCAGCAGGCATCCATCAAGAGTCTGTAAGTAATAATTCTGCTGGTGTAATTGTTACAATGGAACCATTGTCCCTTAGAAGTATTGTAAGAATTCAATACGTACAGTATTTTCAGTATTATTGTATTTCATCCTATATATACTTTGAATTTTATCCGATATAATTCCCACCCCACACAATTCCTTAAGTTTTTTTTTAATCGTGTGTGTGTGTGTATTGCTGTGATGTCACTTGACATACATGTCCTGTATTCCTAGAAATATTTCACCAATCTCAATCCACAGAGATGAAAATAGCTGTAATAACGTCTAAAGTATGTTCAATACCAGATCTTAAATTGTAGATAGATAAAAGACTGTTTTCTCCACGTGCCCAGTATTTGCAAGAGAATATAGTGCTGGTGTACCGTGAAACATGTTTAGATGACAAATTTCTGGATATGATGCAGTCCAGCTTACAATTTGAATGTGTTACTGAGACTTTGCTTGTGGTCTTGGTTAAGAATCTGTAAAGTGTATAAGGGGAAATTATATGCTTTGATCCTATTGAATCATTTAGAATTCTTGTTGGCTGCTGGTAATATGAAAAATAGACTCCAGTAAGTATTTTTCTGCCCAACTGCTTTTACCAGGCTATGCTTTTCAGAGACCAATTCATACACGGAACTCTTTATTTGTGTACTTGTAAAACTGTAATGTATTATGTAGTAAATGTGTTTGCAAACATACGTTGTATACGAGTATTTGGGCTTAACATGTATCTTCACCTTAAGTCTTTCTGTAGGTTAGTACGATGTAATACTTGACAGCAGCTAATTACTGCATTTCTTTCATTTCTTTGTCTCCTTCCCCCTTTTTTCCTTTTTTTTGAATTTCCTCATTTTCTTATGCTTCACAGCTTCCCTTTTGCTATTTCTTTGTTTGTGTGGTTTTAAATTTATAATATTTCTATCCTGCCTTCTCATCGGTGATTTAATTGAAGCTGAGAAGGACTCTCTTACTCTTTGCACACACCCACACCAAGTAAAAAGACCATAAAAGCACAAGATATAACACTTAAAACTGACAAGACAAAACTCATATAAAGCAACAATCAATAGTGAGCAAGAAGGCAATTAAAAGGGTCTCAAGCATTAAGCCATCTAAGACCCAAGAGAATGGGACAGACTATGCTTGATGTGTCAAAGAGAACGAGAAGGCTATAAAACACATTTCTATAGGGAGTGAGTTTTGACCTTGCCACTAGGAAGGCCCCCTCTCCAGTAGCCACATACCTAACCTCCGAAATCAGTGGTCACCTGCAAAAGGGCCGTCAAATTAGGTCTCATTTGACAGGCAGGTCCTTTAAATACCAACAAAGTAAGAGCAAAAATAGCTTCGGTCAGCTGGAAGGGAAGCAGTCAGTCCCAAGCAATCCACCCCCCCCGTCCCCGTCCCCAGGAAGCTTTGGAAGAAATTTCACTCAAGAAAGGTAATAGCTCAAAACATATTGAGAACGAATTCACTCTGGCAGCTAGCTTTTCCTCTTTGTTTCCGACTACCCTATATCACAAAATCAGCAGCACAAGGTGTTGTTATATGGTATATAGAAACCATTAGTGAGGATAAGGTGGCAGTCTGTGGAACACTACTTTTTCCTCTGTAACTATTTCAGAGTGGTCAGAAGAAGAAGGGACCTGCGTGAGAGGCAGGCCAGAGTGGTTTTTTTTTCTTAGGGTGTGAGACAGGGGAAGAGGGAACCTCTCCCAGGTGAGAACTGGAAGGATTCACTTCTCTATACATGAATTGAAAATTAAGATACAACGGAGGGCTACATATATACAACTCTATTATATTATATTATATTATATTATATTATATTATATTATATTATATTATATTATTTCTTTTATCTTTCTCTTTCCTTCTCTCCCCTTTCCCTCCTTTACTCTGATTTTTCTGTATTTATTATTATTATTATTATTATTGGACTAGTTGGGTTTTTATTGTATCATATGTTGAAAACTCTAAATTCATATAAAATAAATAATCTGCATGATACAACAAAACTCCCGTTGTATTCCAGCCACATTTTTATTTCCTGCTCGGATAGGGTTTAGCCCATTAAAATGGATGGCGCTGTGGTCTAAACCACTGAGCCTCTTGGGCTTGCTGATCAGAAGGTTTGCAGTTCGAATCCCCGCGATGGGGTGAGCTCCCGTTGCTCAGTCCCAGCTCCTGCCAACCTAGCAGTTCAAAAGCTCGCCAGTGCAAGTAGATAAATAGAGGTACCGCTGTTACAGGAAGGTAAATGGCGTTTCCGTGCGCTCTGGTTTCTGTCAGTGTTCCGTTGCGCCAGAAGCGGTTTAGTCATGCTGGTCACATGACCTGGAAAGCTGTCTGTGGACAAATGCTGGCTCCCTTGGCCTGAAAGCGGGATGAGCGCCGCAACCCCATAGTCGCCTTTGACTGGAGTTAACTGTCCAGGGGTCCTAGTCCTCTTACCTTACCTTACCTTACCTAGTCCATTTTGCAATCCTTTGTTAGGGGATATTGATTCTTCTCTCTCTCCCAGTCCACTTTACCGACTGCTTTTGCGTTTCCTGCTTTTACTGTATATGTTTTCACCAAAGGGAAGACGATGGACTTTCTTACAGCACCACAAAACTATTGCACATAATTGAATATCCTGGGTGGCCATAACATATGAATGGACAAAGTGAACTAGAGCAAATAATGGCTTTGGGTCCCATCCCCTATGTCTGTTCTGCTAGCTTAGCAGGCTTCCACTTGTGAAATGGTGCTTTCTACTGCTCTCCTCGGCAGCAGATTTTGCGGGTGTGCCAGGAGAGGAGGGAAAGGAGACGTTTCATTGCAGTGTAGAATACAACCCTTTGTGGCTGGGCTACACTGCATGTAGTGATGGTGGGTGGAGAGAATAGAAAGTTCAGAGTAGGAATTCTTGGTTGGTACTGAAAAAAAGACCTTTTGGAGTCACCGGTTTATGTAACAAGCATTTGTGAAAACATAATTTGGTAAGCAGCAGGTTCCTGCAAGATGCTTTAATCTTCATAGAGAGGGCAGCTACCCTCTGAACTTTAGAGCTTCAAAGGTTATGAAGAAAATAGTTGAAAAATAATAATCCTAAATATTAGGGTGAATTAACTTTTTGATACCATGAGGCCAGATACCACCCTTGGCATCATCAGTATAATTTAATTAACTTCAACGTTAACTGCCCTGGGTCAATGCATGGTTTATGAGAGCAAATTTAAGCTCGCACCAAGCGTGCTGTCCAAAGTCCTAATTCTTTTCCTGGGTTTGTTTAGTTAACACTATTTCACAAAGTAGTCTTTAACTTGAAGGTATAAAATGATGATCTTCTAAAAATTCATTATTTCACTATGAAATCTAGTGAGTTGCCTTATCACTTTGGAGATGGTGGGTTTTGGGGAAATTCCTGCTATTTTCTCTTTTGTGCTTAGCTATTTAAGAAATATAAACCATTTTGGTTTGTATACAAATACCTTTTTAACAAACATTTATCTTAAATACCCTTTAGTAGCCTGACCAGTTTTGGGTTTTTTTTACTCCCATTTTTCATGGTCTCTCCTGTCACTCAGATATGTGCTCCCCTGGCTGCTTTGATCTGCAGAACTAGCACTGTTTTAGCTGCCACTCAATACTCATCCTGCAGTTGTAAGAGATTGCGCTTTCAGTGTGGCAACACATATACTTAGAAACTCCCTGCCTATTGACATCACACAGGCACTTTCACTATATTCTTTCTGATACCTGCTTAAAACTTTTTTGCTTAGGCAAGCCTATCCAGACATGTACAAGTTATAGTTGTTTTATTCCGTTTTCAGCTTACTGTTGATTTTAATTAGCTGTGAGAGTTTTTAAGTTTTTCATTGTCTTTGTTGATAATTATATATTTTTTGTTCCTTTTTTTAAAAAAAACCTCAACAACAACCCTGCTTTGACATTTTGTTACAATCAAATAGAATATAACTTTTGTTAAAGAAGTACATTTGTCGTTCAGTCCCAAAAGACTAACACAGAGGAGGTGGGAAAATTATTACCAGGAGCCAGACTCGGGTGTGTTGTTGTTGTTGTTGTCCAGTCATTCAGTCGTGTCCGACTCTTCGTGACCCCATGGACCAGAGCACACCAGGCACCCCTATCCTCCACTGCCTCCTGCAGTTTGGCCAAAGTCGCTTCGAGAACACTGTCCAACCATCTCATCCTCTGTCGTCCCCTTCTCCTTGTGCCCTCCATCTTTCCTAACATCAGGGTCTTTTCCAGGGAGTCTTCTCTTCTCATGAGGTGGCCAAAGTATTGGAGCCTCAACTTCAGGATCAGCCCTTCCAGTGAGCACTCAGGGCTGATTTCTTTAAGGATGGATATGTTTGATCTTTTTGCAGTCCATGGGACTCTCAAGAGTCTCCTCCAGCACCATATTTCAAAAGCATCAATTCTTCGGCGATCAGCCTTCTTTATGGTCCAGCTCTCACTTCCATACATCGCTACTGGGAAAACCATAGCTTTAACAATACGGACCGTTGTCGGCAAGGTGATGTCTCTGCTTTTTAAGATGCTGTCTAGGTTTCTCATTGCTTTCCTCCAAAGAAGCAGGCGTCTTTTAATTTCGTGACTTCTGTCACCATCTGCAGTGATCATGGAGCCCAAGAAAGTAAAATCTCTCACTGCTCGGGTGTAGGTCAGCAATAAAAAACAATGGTGTCAGTGAAGTTAACTCTTTATTCAAGGAAACGAAAACAGTGCAGGCCTAGTGATCACAGCAAGTCTTCCCAGTAGGTCTTGTCCCAGTGAGGCAGATGTTAGGACTGAAGGTCCTGTTTCCTTCCCCAGCAGCCTATGGCTCTGTAATCTTGTCTCTCTTTGCTCTGCCCTCCTCATTTCTCTGCCTGTTCTGGGAGACTAGGGCAGGGGAGAGGAGCTGGTCACAGCAGGAGGGGGTGACTCCCTGGCTTCTTCAGCAGCCTGCCTCATCTCTGTCTCCCGGTCCTGCTCCTCTCTTGCCTCTTAAGCCTGGACTGCTCTCAGCCTCAGCCTCTTCCTGTTCACCTAACCTTGTTACCTCTTCGGCTTTCGACACCTCCTCCTCCTCCGTCTCCCTCTAACCACTCATTGTCGTCCCACCACCAATCCCCTGGTTCTCTTGGGGGGGGGGCGTTCCCCAGCTAGTGCCTCCCACCAGTCTTCTGAATCTGGTCAGTCCATGACAGTGTCCTTTTATCTGTGGAAGAAGAGCTTTGGTCCCTCTCTACTTCTTGTATGCCAGAATAGACATAAGAGATGGCTTCAATTCATATTATTACATAATAAGGAAAGAGAAAATGAAGGGAAGACTTAAATATGTTGCTCGTGAATCTTGGTATATTCATGATATTAAATGGTATGTCCCTGGAGAAATGTGTGCCATACGCTGGGATAGAGTTTATGCTAGACATCTTCCTGATAGATTGGTCTGTTTGATATTTGCAATTTCTTGTATGTTAGAAGGGTTGATGTGTAGGAACCTGAGAAGTTCTATATATCTTGATGAAAGCTAAAATGCTCAAGTGGATGACTTGAATTAATGTTCTTTCTTTGCACTACATCTAAAACAAATGACAAGAAACAGGGCACGTTAGAGGTTAAGAAATGTATTTTAGCATAAACTTTCATGGACAGAATCCTTTTTCTTGGATGTGTAAAATGTATTTACATGGAGACAGAAGCAAAAAGTTGCTAGCCAACTAAAATAATAAAAAAAAGATTATTCGTTGCTATCCAACTGTGATGAATAAAAAAATAAATAAAGTGAAATGCCTGTAAGCTGCGAGGAGATTGTCATTAATTTACTCAGTTGCATGCAGATAGCATTATACACTAATTATAGTAATACTAATATTAATGTAATGTTGCTTTGACCTTGCATCACACAATGTGGTATGCCCATGATTTGCATAATATTTCTGCATCTTAATTACATATTAATCTACAGAATTATATGCTGCTGGAGTGGCTAGTTAAAAGGATAACAGAAACAGTCTTGAGATTCGTTTTTTAACAGTGCAGCCATTTTCTCAGGGTGGTTTTTCACATGCGCATGAGCCATATTACGGCTTCCATAACACACTTGAAGGTGTGTGAACCATTGTGTCAATAAACAGATAAGAATTTTATAGGCCATCTATCTCTGTGGATTTGTACTTGTAAAACCATAGATTTAAACTCATGTCTGACCTGACATCACTGTGAAGTAATATGTGGTTTTTATACCCACATCTTCCATGGAGATGGGTGCAAAGAGAGTGCATTCTGCAGGCTGTTACCTTTTCATCTCAGGTCTGTGTCACTACATTACTAGGTGGCATGAAAATGCTTGTATCACCTGTTGCTTCAAGTTCCTTTGTGTGGGGGGTTATTTTGTCATTTCAGGGTAAAAGACTAACATTTTCCCCCCATGCTAAAATACTAACAGTACCTTTTCCATGTATCCATAAGTCATACACTGATGCAAAGATGAGTGATGGAGGTGGGACCAAGGATAGGAAGCATTTAACAACACATGTCTAAGAAGCTGGGAAATAGCACCCCACCCACAGAGACAGCACCCAAAGGCACAACACAGCTGTGTACTGTATATATATATTTATTTGCCCTGGAGCATTTCCGAAAGGTAATATAAAATGATCCCGTTCAGTCCCCTCGGGTACCAAATACGTGAAGGGGCTTCCATGAACCTTCTTGGCCCCTAGAGTTTGGTGCACACACCAGCCATACTCTCAGCAGAGACATGACCAGCATCAATCTGTACATGCACATGGATGCACTTTTGTAAGGCTCCTGCCACTGAGCCACACCCCTGGCCAATGTGCAGTCTGAGTCAGCCTGGAAAAACAATATTTGTACACGCATAGACCCCAAATGAAAAGCGTGAAAGACATTCTGGTGTAATTATTTGAATTGGTGTTGATAGTGTTGAAAATACATTTTATTGCTACCTGGTGTGTTTTGCTATTTATAGCTTGCTGTTAATGAGGATCTGGAAGTTGTTGTTTAATCAGATTTCGCCTTCAGATCTATGCACACAGTTTCCCAGAAGTGACAGTGAACCAGTGGCCAGAACAACAAACCTTTACATTGATTTAACTTCAGTGGGACTGCACACACGCCCAAGATTAAGCAGTCACATATAGATGTATTTGGCTCTGAGGCTCGTGTTGCTTAGCTCCGATAAAGGGGTACAATTTTACGAAAGCAAATCAGTGCTTTTGAATGGTGTCATGCACAGCTCTTTAGACCTGCTGCGCCTCCCGCCTCTTATCTTACATAGTGGCAAGAAGTGATAACTTGCCTGTTTTAAATGAGGATAATCTAGAAGGCAGGGGGTTCCAAAGCCATTTAGTGGAGTCCTTTCTGCAGAGCAGGAATATAATTAGTTTCCAAAATCAGCTATTTCTATATTAAAAACATTGTTTTCCTGCTTAAAAATGGTGTCAGGCTGCGATTTTGAGCAAATGCCAATCATTTTCAGCTCCTTCCTATATCTGCAAAAGAGCTATAGAACAAAAGGTGTGCATAGCGAGTCCCCACTGTTGCGCTCTCTGTCTCTTGCTCACTCACTGATTGGTCAGAGGTTTATTTAAAGTTGAAACTGCACAGATGGGTAACAGTTTGAAAGCACAGATGGAATTCAGGAAACAGCTAGTTCTTTGGCAGAACAGCTCTATCTAATGGAAAAGAGCTGATAAGAAGAATGCAGAAACAGATAGTGCTAGAGACAAAATATTGACAGCCAACTGGTTACCACAAAATATACTTCACATGCAAACATTTTAAATTTTTTTGTAAGTAGCCATGCACCTAAATTGCATGGTGGCAAATACCTTAATTTTTTCAGCTCCTAAGACTTGGGACCTGGCAAATAAGAAAAGTGACAATTCTTTAAAATAGTTACAGGTGGGTAGCCGTGCTGGTCTGCCATAATCAAAACAAAATAGAAAATTCTTTCCAGTAGCACCTTAGAGACCAGCTGAGTTTGTTCTTGGTATGAGCTTTCGTGTGCATGCATCTGAAGAAGTGTGCATGCACACGAAAGCTCATACCAAGAACAAACTCAGCTGGTCTCTAAGGTGCTACTGGAAAGAATCTTCTTTAAAATACAGGTATCTGAAGAAGTGTGCATGCACACGAAAGCTCATACCAAGAACAAACTTAGTTGGTCTCTAAGGTGCTACTGGAAGGAATTTTTTTATTTTATTTTGTTTTGACTATGGCAGACCAACACGGCTACCTACCTGTAACTTTAAAATACAGTAAGCCAGCAGCTTATGTGGGGGTTACATTGTGGGGACCTTACCTAAGCCAAAATCATGTACGTATAGTCAAAACCTGTTGGGTTCCATAGCAGATGGGACTGCCAAAGCCATTTTCCCCCTGGAATCCTGCCCCCTTCCTGCCCCCCTTTAATTTTTTTTGTAATGCATGTGAAGCTGAATGTGCACAAGTTAAACACGGGTAAGGCTTGCTTGCTTACTTACTTACTTGGTGACAGCAGTCACAAAATTAAAAGATGCCTGCTTCTTGGGAGAAAAGCGATGAAAAACCTAGACAGCATCCTAAAAAGCAGAGACATCACCTTGCCGACAAAGGTCCATATAGTTAAAGCTACGGTTTTCCCAGTAGTGATGTATGGAAGTGAGAGCTGGACTATAAAGAAGGCTGATCACTGAAGAATTGATGCTTTTGAATTGTGGTGCTGGAAGAGACTCTTGAGAGTCCCATGGACTGCAAGAAGATCAAACCTATCCATTCTGAAGGAAATCAGCCCTGAGTGCTCACTGGAAGGACAGATCCTGAAGCTGAGGCTCCAATACTTTGGCCACCTCATGAGAAGAGAAGACTCCCTAGAAAAGACCCTGATGTTGGGAAAGATGGAGGGTACAAGGAGAAGGGGACGACAGAGGATGAGATGGTTGGACAGTGTTTTCGAAGCTACTAACTTGAGTTTGACCAAACTGCGGGAGGCAGTGAAGGATAGGCGTGCCTGGCGTGCTCTGGTCCATGGGGTCATGAAGAGTCGGACATGGCTAAACAACTAAACAACGACAACAAAGTTGCAGGCTTGCTGTATGCTTAGTTCAGACTGGAGATGTAGTTTATAAAACTGTGTCTTCTTACATGATGTGAGGTTAATGTTGCAATAATGCTAGGTTGGTTTAATAATAATGTCTGTGTTAAAATCAACTTCTAAACTGACTGCTGACTGTGTATGTTTCAGTTTAGAAGTTGATTTTAACACAGACATTATTATTAAACCAACCTAGCATTATTGCAACATTAACCTCACATCATGTAAGAAGACACAGTTTTATAAACTACATTGACACCGTGGCCCCATCTAGCCATAATGCTAGACCATGGTGGAGCGCTAAGTCGGTGAACCTACGCTTCTGCAAGGCTTGAATATGACCCTTCACTTTCTTCCTCCTCCACAGGTGAGATGAGTTCACAAACATTTGCTGAACCGTGTCTGTTCTGTTACTGCTAGACCATGGTTTCTGGTTTGGACAATACAGGAAATTGCAGTTAACAAAAAGCAAAAACAAATACTTCCACATGGGAGGAGGAGAGGCTGAGGCAGACTTTCCAAACCTGAGAGGAGGCTTAACACATTAACACAGAGCTAAAACATGGCTTAAATCTGCATCTGAATATGGCCTATAAGTAATAGCTTTTCCTCTTGCCGCAGCTATGGTGTCTTTAGTAGCTGTGTGGCAGAAATCCTGCATCTGACTTTTCTAAGTATTCAGATGAAGAGAGCGGTAATGCTTCACCTACTGAATTTTTGCTTGCATGCATCTGTAAAAAGTAAAAGAGCCATGTTAGAAAAAGTTGCTCAGTTGATACCTTCATTACAACTCCATAAGCTTTCCCTATTTCTAAAAAAAACGTATTCAATTTTACGGAAAGTTTCAGAAGCACCTACAGTGTTTTCTCCATAGTGCTTCTCAAAGACACTGGTTTCTACTCATTCAGAAACATTTATGTTCTGACTTGCAGTGGTATCCAGCATCTCTCTTTGCGTGGTTCAAATGCTGCAGCATTCCTGAAATTTCATCCCTGAGATATTTTGTGAACTAAGCCAAGATACAATGCATTTCTCTGTTTTTTACTTAATGCACAGAAAAGCTTTCTGACCTGTCTTGCTATGTTCTTATAGAACAAAATTGTTAAGAAAATAATAATCCACATTAATTCTCTCAGAGTTAAGAAGCAAGGTCATGGCTTAATTTGTATCGGCTAGGCAAAGATGTGCAAACTGGCTGGAACAGCTAGCTCTGTTAAAACAAAGTATATTCCAGCTTGCACCATAAAAATCCATTATGATAAAAGGAGGCCTTGCATGGATGCCTTCTAGAAATGCTGATACAGTGGGGAGGGGTATACAATGCAGAATGCATGAGGGATGAGCACCAGTACTTAGCTTAGTGTATTCTGAAAAGCGTTAAGCTTAAGGACTTGGACATGGCTATTCCTGCTTTTGCATTTCTTCAATAGTATCTAAAGTGAAGTTTCACATATCTCTCCCATGGGCATATTTTGTCCCCAGGTCAGAGCACATGCACGTTCCTTTGGGCTGTCATTTTGTATTATGAAAGCAGTACAAAACTAGTGAGAGTCAGTGGCTCTATATGAGCATGGACAGTGTTCTTGAAGCAACTAGCATGAGTTTGGCCAAACTGCGGGAGGCAGTGAAAGATAGGCGTGCCTGGTGTGCTCTGGTCCATGGTGTCACGAAGAGTCGGACACGACTGAACAACAGCAACAAACCTGGGCTTCCTTCTTCTCTGATTTTCCTTTTCTGATCTGGTGATAAAGCCCATAGGGCAAGGTATCAAAAGGCAGGTCAGGAGTTGCAGGACTCTGGAGATCAAAGGCAAACAACAACAACAATGGTGGGGTAGACAAGAAAGAGGTCTATTGATCCAAGGTGTTTTGGAGCCTGATGGTCTTTCTTCAGGTAAATCTAACACACACACAGACACAGACACAGACACAGACTATATTAAAGCTTGATCTCTCACAATAAACAATGTATGTAAACATTGTTACAGACTAAAAAGGAGAGAAATTTGGATTATGGATTATCAGGGTTGCTACATTGTATTGCATGCCAAATTGTCTTTGAATCGTCTTTGCTCCCTTTGACTGTCACACCTGGGGACACTTCCCTTAGTCAAGTGTCCATAGGTAGTAATATTATGTAGCATATTGCTACACACACATTTCAATTTCAGTTCTAATACAGCATTATCAAAGGGTAGAAAGTGGCAAGACTGCAAGTGGGGGGGGGGAGCCTGGTTTGGAGAATCTCATTCATTGACAATTTACATGTCAATAAGAGAATACGGTGTTTCCTCTTGCATTGAGACACACAAAGGAATTATTGAGCATGAAATTATTCTTTTAACTATTTGGAGCTTCAAGAGAAGATTATCTGTTTTGTGACGACAATGGGGAATTAGTAAAATTATTACTCAAGTACGTGCAGCATATAATAAAGATCAGATGCCGTGGTAGAATATTTAATTAACTTTTTTGGTATGAATAAAGACAGTAGACACAGGAGAATTTGTGCTCTAAGGTCAGGTTCAATAAAATATCTATCTTTAGCACTGTGCAACCCCTGGAAAATTGATTTTTCTGTCTGTCTGTTTCCAAACCACCCAGCCAAGGTTTGTGCCATCTTCTGTGGCATGGAACTCACTGTGTGTGTGTTTTACTGAATCCTTACGAACATATTGTGCTTATCAAAGATTTTACAACATGACTTTCTTCTTGGTCTTATTCTCAAGGAACAACAAATAGGCATGTGTAGCTTTTTTTAAAAAAAACAACAACCAAAAACTGTAGCAATAGCGTTTCAGCTAATTCTGAGATTATGATGCATTGTAAAGCATGGAATATTCATACAAAATTAGTATTTGTGTACAATTCAGTAGAGTGATACATAATATAATCAATACAGTGGTACCCCGCAAGACGAATGCCTCGCTAGACGAAAAACTCGCAAAACGAAAGGGTTTTGCGAGTTTTTAGTTGACTCGCAAGACGAATTCGTCTATGCCTGTTTTTCGCAAGACGAATTCGTCTGGCGAGGTACCACTGTAAGCTGGCTTACCTTTTCGCTCTGGTCGGGAGGGGTGATGTCCGCGTCCGCCATTTTGGATCGACTGTGCATGCGCAGTCGATCCAAAATGGCAGACGCGGACAACATCCCTCCCGACCGCAGCGAAAAGGTAAGCTCCGCTGCCGGTCGGGAGGGGGCCGTGGGATCGTGCCCGATGTCGGGCATGATCCCACGGCCCTCTCCCTCCTTCCCGGAGCCCCGCCGCTGCGTTTTAAGACTGCAACGATCGTTGCAGTCTTAAAACACAGCACCGCGGAGCTCCGGTGCCGGTCGGGAGGGGGCCGTGGGATCATGCCCGATGTCGGGCATCATCCCACGGCCCCCTCCCTCCCTCCCGGAGCCGCGGAGCTGCGTTTTAAGACTGCAGCGATCGCTGCAGTCTTAAAACACAGCACCGCGGAGCTCCGGTGCCGGTCGGGAGGGGGCCGTGGGATCATGCCCGATGTCGGGCATCATCCCACGGCCCCCTCCCTCCCTCCCGGAGCCGTGGAGCTGCGTTTTAAGACTGCAGCAATCGCTGCAGTCTTAAAACACAGCACCGCGGAGCTCCGGTGCCGGTCGGGAGGGGGCCGTGGGATCATGCCCGATGTCGGGCATGATCCCACGGCCCCCTCCCTCCCTCCCGGAGCCGCGGTGCCGTGTTTTAAGACAGAAGCGAGCGAACAGCAGCGCTGCTGTTCGCTCCCTGCAGTCTTAAAACGCGGCTTGGCTTGGCTCCGGTGCCGGTCGGGAGGGGCCCCCGGACTTTTTTTCCCATAGGAACGCATTAATTAAATTTTAATGCGTTCCTATGGGAAAAGGTGCCTCGCAAGACGAAATTTCCGCAAGACGAAGAGTCTTGCGGAACGAATTAATTTCGTCTTGCGGGGTACCACTGTATAGTAATGCATAAGTTAGCCTTCGGATAATTTACCCAGTTTACTTTTAACTATTAACTTTCTGGCTCTGTTATATTAAATGTGTAGATGAGAGAGAAGTTTTGCCATTTTCAATGCATTCATGATGGTGTCCAAACCATTATTGCAGCCTGAACCATGGAATTGTACAGTTTCTAATCGGATGGGTCATTTCAGTGTGGGCTACTGACATAACCAGACTAACCATCATCTAAATAACTCTGTTCTTGCTTGGGTCTGCCTGTGGCACCCAGTATCCCCTTGGCTGCCTAGGACCCCCTTCCCACTTTCAATGCCATAGCAGCCATGGTTTTTTCCTAGTGAATCATTTCCCCTCCCAGTACCTATTCGTCTGCACAGCCTTTCTGTCAGACGCTTAAAATAAATATGTAAAGTTAAGCCAAACGCAGTCTTAATTAATTACTGTTTCTGTAATGTTTACACAAATGAACCCTGTACAGTGGCACAGCTGAGTTGTAATGGTAATGAGAGCAAGGCTGCATGAGTCCTGCTCTCACATGCTTCCTCCTTTCAAATGCCTTTCCTTTTTAAGGGCAGGGGAGAGTATTGTACCACTTTTGACCAAACCACAGAGTCCTATTATACCTAAACAAAAACAAACAAAAAAACACCCTCCCACCCACCCTGCTTTATACTAACTGTGGTTTGTATAGACAAACCAGCATAAGTGGGGGCGACCATCCCCTTTGTCTGAACCTTCCCAAGAACAGGAGAACAGTATAGATTTAGAACAGTGGTTTGCAGAAGGCCATAGTTCAGAGGCTGCAGAGGGGAAAAGCGGGGCAATATTGGGAGAGGAACAGCAGGAAGAAGAAACACCGGGGGAGAGACAGCTGACACTCAGTGTCTTTGGAAAGCATTCTTGATCCACCCTTTCCCAGGACTAGGCGGGCATTGAGAGTAGTAGAACAGAGAGCTCAGAGGCAGAAAGCTCAGATCGGCCAGCGTAGGGATGACATAGAATAGGAGAGACTGAGGGGGTTAGACTTTACTTGGAGCAACATCATTATTTAATAGAGACTGCATTTCTCTCTCTCTCTCTCTGTGAATACTGAATAAATTACATGATAAGAACTCTTCTCGTTTATCTGCTTCTTGACTGCCACTGGGGGAGGGATCGGATTCCCTGAAGCCTGGCAGTTTTGGAGGCATTGTTAACTATAGTTGACATAGTCAACTAGTCTATAGGCATCAAGTCCAGTATTTCCAAACTACAAAGCATGGTTCAGATGATTTGGTTTGTGGTGCTTGAAGCAGGACATAGGACATAGGATCACATGTGAGGTGGGCTGATTTGCACAGACTTTTTCTATGTGAATCAAGAGCACTGCATTTGTAGGTGGGTACACCTGGGTCACAGGTGCTTACGGTGATCTTTTGCCTGGATAGCCTCTGGACTAGTTTATGTTAGGTTAATGCTCATCTAGCACAAAAAGAAGTAAGGTGATGTAGATATGCTGTAGGAAACTAGAATCATCAGGGTTTCATAAATTTGCTTTCAGAATAAAGCTACCAAAGGAGCTAAGGTTACCTGAAATTAAACATCAAGTGTCAAGTATTCCAATTATATTGTGTTACATGGCACACCACAATTTTCCCTTGCACACCCGCAAACCACTTTTTTCTTTTTTCACATGGCAAGGAGAAAGCACAATGGTGGCAGAAGCAGCAGATTAGTGAACAGAACCAAACATACAAAAAGCATCTTTTCTGTAGGGAGTAGATGCCTTCTGGGGCGAGTTTTCATTAACTTGTTCATGTGAGAAGGCCTTAACCCCTCTCAAACGTGGGAGGAAAGCCATATTGAAAACAAAATATTTTGGTTAATTCAAAATGGTTTGCATAGCTACAGGAATGGCTACTCTTGAATCCCAGTGGGAAGAAACACAAAAGTAACTATTAGCTTTAAATGCTGAAAGGAAGGAAGGAAGGAAGGAAGGAAGGAAGGAAGGAAGGAAGGAAGAAAGAAAGAAAGAAAGAAAGAAAGAAAGAAAGAAAGAAAGAAAGAAAGAAAGAAAGTTTCAAGCTTCCATTTGGAGAGCAAATGAAGTAGACAGATTTTTTTAGAAGCTCTGCGTGTAACTAGCCATTCATGCTTTTATTCATTATTGAGAACAGTAGGAGTTATTGGCTTCTGAGTGCCTTTATATCTGGCTAGTGGTCAGCTCCTTGAAAGCACAACTCTTTATCACTCATTTTTGTCTCAATCACTTATGTGTCTTTAATAGATATTTTAAGTAGCCTAAGAATTAAACTCCAGCTAAGGTGAGAAGAAGAGCATTTTCATTATGCAATAATTACCATTTTCTTTTACTAACCTCCTGAAATAATATTTCTAAAAATCTCCCATAGATGTTGGATTTTAGAGCAAATATTTGGGAATAATGAATTATTATTATTAATTGGCTTATTTGTTTTAAAACTTCGGCATACTGCTTAATATAAATCTCTAAACTTTTTTTAAAAAAAATATTACTGTTTAGCCTTATTCTCAGTCAACCTCCCCCCAAATTCTTGTCCATTTACATAGACCATGTAATAAAATGTTTTCTGTTGTGAAAGATAGGATATCTGTGACCTTCTGGATGTTGTTGGACCAGAGATCCCATCAACCCCAGCCATCATAGTCAGAGATAATGGGAGTTGTAGTCCAACAATATCTGGAAGGTCACAGCTTGCCTGGCCCTGATTTAGTGCATTTATATTGCATCCTTCAGCAAGTTACTAGTTCAGCTTGCAAAAAGTTACTATCACTTTAAAACAGAAACATTAAGACACCACAACATAAAAGAGTAGTATAAAAGATGTCAGCAGTAACAAACCAAAGCAGTGTATAAAAGTAATTTGCAGAAGGTCAAGAAAAATGGGAAATTAAAAGTATTCAGCTGGCAATGAAATGATAACAAGGTAGGAACCAATAAAGCTTTCCCAGTGAGAACATTCATATTTGAGGCATTACCAACAACTATCCCTCTCCTTGTAGCCACTGCTACACCCAGGTAGAGGCAGCTGAAGAAGAGACCCCCCCCCCAATTAAGTGTTTAATGTATCACAAGCACACATGTGGTTCTTTGGGGTTTCAGGCCAAAGCCAGAACTTTGGATTGAACCTGGAAATGAACAGAGACCCAGTGCAGGTGGTAAATCACAGGCATGATACGAACACAATGCCAGGTCAGAGATAGCATGTCTAGTTAAACACATTCTCAACTGTTTCTGAACTATTTCCAAATAATCTTCAAAGACAGTGCCACAAATAATGTGCGAGAGCAGTGTAATCTGGTGGTTCCAGGACATGGGTCAATGAGGGCAGGCTATCTATGTGCATGCTGGTGGTGGGGAAACCCCATTGACAGAACACAGACACATACACACCAGCTGTTTCCCCTGCTTCTCTTATGTTTCCCTTCATAAAAGATGGTAGTGGTTCTGATAATAACAGTGGAAAAAACCCAAAGTCCCCAACAAAATCTGTTCATAGAAAGTAGTGACTTACAGTGTTCACATCAGGAGTGGTGGCTCAGAAACCATTGGCAGCACTTGATGAGTATTGGTCATTGGAGGAGATTGGTTTAGCTGCAGATTTTTATAGGTGCAAAGCTTAAACAAGGTATTTGCATATTTGATAGTTGGGAATCTGTGGCAATAGTTTCTAAAGCCCTTAAGCCTGAGACATCAACCTAATTTGTTAATTTTATTTTCTGATCCATTACAAAGCGAAATACTTGAAAGATTTTCACAAATTATTTTTGCATGTGTGTATGCAATTAGGTGCGCTGCCGTTTTAGTGCCTAAGGTTTCAAAAAACCCAAAAACGTTCAAAAGCAGGCACTTAAATTACAATTTTGTTACTACGCACATCACAGAAAGCATAATTTGCTAAATAAAGTCACAGCACATCCGCTAAACGGGGGCTAACACGGTCAGGATGACTTGTTTTGCAATCTGAAAGACTACATAATATTGTAAAAGTGTGCACTGCTCTCAGCTTGTCATGCCATGCACGGCTCTGTTTGTTGCTTTTAATTAGAGTGCCTGGCATGCACATGACAAGTAGACACGAATGACAATTAGTAGGGGCTGGTTTAGCGGGGGTTGTTCCCCATGTAACCATGACACTCTCGGCACAGAATAAACCTTCCTCTGTTCTAGTGCTGATCTGCCATTGAACATGCTGTCAGTTGTGACAAATTGATGGGAATTTTTTGAACCTCACAAATTTCCTTTGGATTAGTCAGATGAGAACACCAGGCTTAGCTTCATTTCTGATTCAAGACCCAAGTTCTTAACAGGAAAAGGTCATCAGGTTTCCCTACTGAGTTACCCAGTCTCCCTTATGAGTAGCTTTTCTGGCAACGTATATGAGCAAGATACTTAATTTCATGCTTCAAAAGGCACTCTCAAGTTAAACCAACTTCATCTTGAGCTCTGAGAAAATCAGGTGAGATTCATGAACTTGTTTGAATATACAGAAACGCATATTATAAAACATATTATAAAGGGTTCCCACCAGTCTTGGGACAGACTGTTTCAAAAAACAATACCGAAAGTCAATCAACTTTCCCTGTTTGAGATCAACGCAGCACAATATGGAAGATGTCTAGAGAAAGCGATATTTAAAATATATTATGACCTTGTAAATTAAATATGAAATCATCTTTGTTTAGTGTGCACTTGATTATATATTAGTGGCTTGATCCAGAGTCTTGTATGCATTCCTATTGGTTTCCTGTGTGTATGAGCATCCTTCTTTATTTCAACAGAGGGAGCCAACCTGCACAGTGAAAGGATGGATGCACCTGTATAGGTATTGGGTACCTGAGCATATAGGATGGATGTAATATTTGTTGTGGATGCGGGAAGTCCCTGAATTTTACTGTGCTGATTTCACCACGGTCACTAGCGTGTTTCCAGGGGTATTTCAGCGGGTGGCACTGTGGTCTAAACCACTGAGCCTCTTGGGCTTGCTGATCAGAAGGTCAATGGAGTGAGCTCGCGTTGCTCTGTCCCCAGCTCCTGCCAACCTAGCAGTTTGAAAGCACACCAGTGCAAGTAGATAAATAGGTACCACTGCGGCGGGAAGGTAAACGGCATTTCTGTGCGCTCTGGCTTCCACCACGGTGTTCCGTTACACCAGAAACGGTTTAGTCATGCTGGTCACATGACCTGGAAAGCTGTCTGTGGACAAACACTGTCTCCCTTGGCCTGAAAGCGAGATGAGTGCCGCAACCCCATAGTAACCTTTGATTGAACTTAACCGTCCAGGGGTCCTCTACCTTTACCTTCAAGGGGTGCAATCTAAGATTCCACAAGCAGTGGCTACAATTTGAGGTGTGGATTGGAGAGAGATACAGTTTGTAGAAAGTGTGGCCTTCTTCCATAAAGGTAAAGGGACCCCTGACCATTAGGTCCAGTTGTGTCTGACTCTGGGGTTGTGGCCACAGGGAGCCAGCGTACAGCTTCCGGGTCATGTGGCCAGCATGACTAAGCTGCTTCTGGTGAACCAGAGCAGCGCACGGAAATGCCGTTTACCTTCCCGCTGGAGCGGTACCTATTTATCTACTTGCACTTTGACGTGCTTTCGAACTGCTAGGTGGGCAGGAGCAGGGACCGAGCAATGGGAGCTCAGCCCGTCGCGGGGATTCGACCTTCTGATCAGCAAGCCCTAGGCTCTGTGATTTAACCCACAGCGCCACCCATGTCCCAGCCTTCTTCCATGCTTTCTACTTAATACGAATGACAACAAGTTTGGGGGGGGCACTTTATGAAGTTTAATAATAGCATGCTAGTAAAAGGTCAATCGGTTTTGACAAGTGGGGCAGCTGGGTGGGGGTCCTTGCCCCCATTACGTTTCTCTTACTTGCTGTGCTGGAAGAGAGAACCAGCGGAACCAAAAGCATGGATGCATGAAATGAGAACATTGGCCCTAGAGAACCGGCCAAGCTGGAATCATTCTCATGCTGATTTTGGCCTGGATGGCACTTCTTGAGTGAATTTGCTTTCAAAGTGGTGCCAGCCAGGCCAGAACTGATTTCAACTTGGATGGCTTCTCTTTCCATACCTTGCCAGCTTGGAGCGCTGGAGAAGTGGCAGGCAAGGGCTAGTTTGGCAGGTGTTCCATCCACCTGCTTATTGGTGGTGGTGGTGGGGAGGCCTTGCCAAGTCAGAATGTTGCCAGCAGGGCTTTCTCCATTGCTGCGTGACCCGGCAGTCATTTGGCCATGCTGAATGTTCTCATGTGTGCAATGTCCCACTGTGAATCAAATAGAGGCTTGCAGTTGTCTTTTATTTATACCCATATGAATGCTTTGTTGAGTTGGTATTTCCCCAGTGGATTCAGTCAGCGCTTGTACAAAATGTAAATATTAATTTGAAGGTTGGGAATCTCTCTGTCTCTCTGCTCAAAACTAAAAGCGAAACCAGAAAAGGCATTTGAAGCTAGTTTGGGTAGTATTTGGAAACAGACAGGGGAAACAGAAAAAAAGGAGACAAGTTGAAAGTACCCTCGGAAGTGGCTGAGGGCGGCAAATCATTTCGGAGTGCAGGAATATCTTTCCAGGGATCCAGTGTGCAGGTTTAGCTGATATTGGATGTAGCTTTCTTCTGCTCTACTCTGCATGGATGTTTGCAAGTAAATATAATATTACAAAGCGACCATAAGTCTCCAGTACTCTTTCATCTAAAGGAAATCAGAGCCTAGAGTACTGCTTTAGGAACATCCCACCCTCTGTGGAAGTGGAGAGTCTGTTTATAGTCATAAAAAGCCCATCAGTCTGATGGGTGATCTGTGTGGAGGGAAGACCTATATATTGCAACAACCCCAATTTGTTTTGTCACCTCTCAGCTGTGTCCCACACTGCACCACAGCCTGATGGGGGGGGGGGTTTGAACCACAGTCAGTGAAGGGAAGGTGTTACCATCCACTTACTTGTGAGAAAGTAAAGTGGTATGTTCATTAAACTGTTGGGATGGGGTCTACATCTGTTTCCTGACCCCTTGTGACTCCTGTGTCTCTTCGGGCAAGTTATATCTCTACTTTGCAGTCCATTTGTTTTGTTCCGTAGAATATCATAGGGACTCTTGAGAATGAATTCTACCCGTCTGCATAAACTGTCTTGTCCTCACCCCTACCACACTCTAGCTAGATGTTATATTACGGAATGACAGAAGCTTGGCAACTGGCATTTATATGCGTGGATATTTAGATAGCTATTTGTCCTAAAATAAAGAAGCAGCTCATTATCTTTGCTTAACGTGCTATGGTTTACAGAAGACTGCATTCTTATTCTAATGATGATGAGTCAATGAGTAAATGTCAAATTGCAGTTGTTTTGCTTGGGAAATTACTTTCCCCCTTACTCTTAGTTTTTGTGATGACGCTCTATAGGAAATTAAAAGATACACTTTTGATTATCATAATTTCTGCCTTGCCATATGGTTATTAAAATATTGTTACAGAAGGATATTCATTCAGCACTGGAATAATTATCTCCTCCTCTGCTCTTAGGAAATCAATATATTGCATGATAAGCAGATAGCAATGTATTGATTTCTGTTAAGTATCTAGAAAGGTTGCTACATCGTAAATCACAACAAGGTATGGATTTATCTCACATTTGCGCATAAAGCACAACCTTGACTAATTTACTATGCTGCTATTTTCACAGCTGCTTATAGCATTTAATGCCCCTGAAACTGATGGGTAAAATTTGCAGAAGGGGGTAAGAAGTTTAACTTGCCTGATAGCAACTTTGAAAAAAACGTAGCCTTTCCATTGTGAACCTGCTGGGTCACAAATGCTGCATGGGCAAGGCATTCATTTCTTGCATTGTAATGAAGTTTCAGAATCAAGACTATGCAGTTCTTTTGTTAATGGGGCAAATTTTCACTGCACTGAAAGGAAGAGGTGCTGCAGAAAGTACACTATTTTGTTCAAAGATGTAGTAAGGATTTATGTGTGGGTGAGGGCTTTTTTTTTCCTTGTGAGAAGCTGCTTTTAAAAATATTTTCCCCAAGGCCAGTGCCTAAATCTATATTCCCCTTTTACTCTGGCCTTCCTTGGCAGAATTCCTACTGACTCAAGGAAGATTGCTGCAGGGAAAACACTGAAAAAAGTCTCTGATTCAGAACACATTTAAGTTAAAGGAATGGTTTCCATTGACTTCAAAAGGATTTGGATCAAGCCCAGAGCAAGCAAGGATTTCAATTGAAATTATAATTTGTAGTGTATTGCTAGGCTATTTGAGTCTAAAGATTATTTCAGAGGGGATATGATCAGTCAGTGATGTCCTCCAAATTAATTATCAGTATGATGAAATATCTGATGATGAATAAAAGGCTTCTTGGCTTTCCTTGAGATTACATTGGAATGGTGAAGTTCAGGGGAAAACCTGTAGAATCTTTCTGCATCCTAAATTGTCAAAACGAGCAAATATTGGAAAAATATGCCCCTATGTACCATTTCATTCATGACACAAAACCATACATTATTATTGCAGGTAAGGTATTATGCATGATTTATTGCTGGAAAACATACCTTTTTCTGATAAAGTACTTATATGCAGTTTCTTAATGGTTAGGGGTCGTGGAACATTAAGCACCAAATAAGGCCTAGAATGAGCCATTCTACCTACTGCAACACGTCAGTGAAGTCACTTATCATACTTTTGTCATCGGGAAGGAAAACAATGTGTCATGATAAGCCTTTAACTTTGTGCTATAGGCAAGGTAGTAACCTTAAGGACTGCCAGAGCCCGTATATGCCAGCCCAGTCACTGGGACCATCCAGAAGAGTGCTGTTTATTGTCCCTCATGCTAAAGAGGTCTGACTGGCTTCAGCTAGAAGTTGGGCACTGGTCTCATGCTGCAGAACACCGTTATAGCAGAGATTCGATAGGCATTTTGATTTTCAGGCAAAATTTTCTTGAGTGGCTTGTCATTTTAGTGACAGGTTTTTTTATTGGTTTTTAAAAAATGTTTTCATATTGCTGCGCAGCACTTTGAGAGGGAATTATTTATTTATTTATTTATTTGTACCCCGCCCATCTGACTGGGTTTCCCCAGCCACTCTGGGTGGCTCCCAACAGAATATTAAAAACCACAATAAAAGATCAAACATTAAAAACTTTCCTAAACAGGGCTGCTTACTGATGTCTTCTAAAAGTCAGATACATATAGTCATACCTTGGGTTACGGTTGTGCGATTTCGGGTTGCACACCGAACCCGGAAGTACCGGAACAGGTTACTTCTGGGTTCTGGCGCTTGTGCATGTGCAGAAGTGCTAAATCATGTTTTGCGCATATGCAGAAGTGCCGAATCGGCACCCGCGCATGCGCAGACGCGGCGCTGCGTGTTGCGAACGTGCCTCCTGCACAGATCATGTTCGCATCCCGAGCGTCCACTGCAGTTGTTTATTTCCTTGACATCTGATGGGAGAGTGTTTCACAGGGCGGGCACTACTACTGAGAAGACCCTCTGCCTGGTTCCCTGTGTAACCTCACTTCTCGCAGTGAGGGAACCGTCAGACGGCCCTCGGAGCTGGACCTCGGTGTCCGGGCTGAACGATGGGGAGAGACGCTCCTTCAGGTATAGCATAAATAATAAAAATTAACATTTGGAGCTTGCAGTATGAGAAAGACGTCTGTGAAACCTCTGTGTAATCTTTGTTCTGCGGCAAACTCAAGTTTTCTTCCTGCAGGAACTGCAGCAAACGTTCAGCATTGAAAGCTACATGAAATACCAGATTAAGGGTAAAACCAACTATTTGTATGTTATGAGAGCTAAAACCCCTTTGAAGTAGCTGGCTGGTGCCATTTCTATTCTGTTCTTATAAAAGAAGCAGAAGATGAGGCATGTGGAAGACGCAGCAGCAGCAACAACAGTGTCTGCAACATCATGAGCTCACACCCTTCTGCTTTCTGCATAGGGCAAACTGGTCAGTCTCTAAGCAACAAATAAATAAACTGGGCTGATGTCAGAAATGGCAAAATATGGAAAGCAGCGAGAGAACGTTTCCCCATAATGGAATACTGCTAAACTGACCTTAAGTTGGCTACGTTTGAACAGAGGAACTGCAAAGGGAGATTCCAGCATGAAACTGCGGAATTGCAGTTAATCAGGAAATTCAGTCCAATCACCTGCGGCTTGCATTGAGATGGCTGTCTTTTAAAATCAAAAATCTTGCAACACATGTTAATTAGCTAACCAATGCCACATGTTCTTGTTACCAAGAAGGGTGCTTCCAGACAGGCTTGCCCAGATAGTCCTGTATAATTGTTTTTCCACCAAAAGGTACTAGTGCGGGGGTCTGCAACCTGCGGCTCCGGAGCCGCATGCGGCTCTTTTGCACCTTTGCCACGGCTCCGGGCAGGGCCGGTGCGTTTAGCGCTGAAATGTAGGGGGTGCTGCGCCACGCTGCTGGCCCGCCTGCGCCCACCCACTTCTCTACCTTGCCGGCGGCTGTGCTGCTCATGCGTGCCTCGTTTCGTGCCAGCGCAGGGGCAGCAGCAGACCGCAGCAGCTTCCCTCCTTGGCCCCTGCCCCGGCGCTTGTGTTTGGCTGCTGCTGGTGGAGCTGCTGGCGGCGGGCGAGGGGGAAGCCCTCTTTTAAAAAAGTGGAAGGGCCCGGCTCCAGGACACGTGGCAGTCTGGGAAGGAAAAGGAAGCCCAGCTGTTCAGCTAAGGGCGGCCCAACAGGATGAGATGGGTGCGGGAAAAAGCTCAGGGGACGACCAGTCCCGGGCTCTGTTTCGGGGGCGCGCAGGAGACTTCCCTTAAGCAGCGTGGCGAAAGGGGCCCGAGCATGGGCGTACCGACGGGGGGGCAGGAGGGGGCAGTGCCCCCCCAGAAGCCCCCTGCCCCCCTAGAAGTGGGAGTCCCATGGACTGAAAGAAGGGTTTTATCCATTCTGAAGGAATGTTTTCCTGCGCCTGCAGGGGGGACGTGATCAGCCCCCTGCTTCAGCCCCTCTCAGCTGCCTTGCCCAGCCCCTCTGCTGGCCAATAGTGATTGGGGCAGTGTGCATGCTGTGTGCTTTTGCATAAGTTTGCTAAACTTTTAGGGTTGCATTTGTGCTGTTCATGGGGCGGAAGTATTCTGGGGGGTTGGATTTCCCCTTCTAGATTTGCCCCTGCAGCGTCAGGCGTTCGGACGGTTCCTTTAATACAGTGCTTGTTGTTTGGCTGGGGGGGGGAGCGTTTCGTGATATTTTGCCATTTTGCCTTCATTACCTGCTCTTCATTACCTGTCTAAATTGTGCTATGAGCTTCTGGGTGTTTATAGTGCTTGGAGCCTGTACTTGCATCAGTGTTGGGCAGTGGTTTGGCGACATATTGGAGGTCACCATTTTTGGTGGGTAAAAAACTTCGTGTTTTAAAAGTCACCCTGCTGCATTTTAGAATTGCCCTTTGACTTTTTCCCCCCCAGGCACTGTAGCTTAATCGCTGGCCTCTTTGTTATTCAGTTGCCTTGGAATTAGCTACATTGTTCTTTAATAGCTGGGCTATTACCTCACCGCAACTGGATTCCCAAATTGTTTTTTTTTAAAAAAAGATTTTCTTGGTTTACAAAGTGTGTGCAATGAGAGAAGGGGGAAAGAGGTTTTTTGTGCTGTTCATGGGGCGGAAGTATTCTGGGGGGGTTGGATTTCCCCTTCTAGATTTGCCCCTGCAGCGTCAGGCATTCGGACGGTTCCTTTAATACAGTGCTTGTTGTTTGGCTGGGGGGGGGGGGAGTGTTTCGTGATATTTTGACATTTTGCCTTCATTACCTGCTCTTCATTACCTGTCTAAATTGTGCTATGAGCTTCTGGGTGTTTATATTTTTGTGGGCCACAATGGTTTTGCGGCTCCCAGGTTTTTTTCTCTCTTCGGAAACGGGTCCAAGTGGCTCTTTTTGTCTTAAAGGTTGCAGACCCCTGTACTAGTGCAACAGCAACTGACTTCTCACACTGTCAGGGGCTATGATCAGATGAATCTGTCAGTTTTAGTTTACAGTATCTCAGTTTCTCAGCCAATCTTAAGTTTGCTACATTTTTGCATATATATATCCTCCTGAGAATTTGTAAGCATGCAATTTCCTCAATATGTTTTCAAAACTATTTTTCATTAATATATGCATTCCTATGTATATTTCCCCTATGTACACATTTTTGTACAGTAGACTTTATACACACACACAAAAATTGTGTGTGTGAAAAATGAAAATGGTATAAAATTATAAGTAGACATAATAATACTGTATGTAAAATGAGCATATATATATAAGTGAGGAGTTTGGAGAAATTGTTACACAACAGTAGCTACCGCTCAAGTTTATTATATGCAGCATTGTTTTGTGTACTAATAAATAATTCTCTATGCAATTTCCATTGCTTTTTGAGTTCCTGTGATTTTGTCCGGCATTTTTTGTGGGCCTTTGAGCTGTGACTGAGGTGAATTCCAAACTAGGGCAGGCCCAAGACATTTTGATACCTGATACAGAAAATTCAAATGGCACTTGACCTCATGTTGTAAAAACAACAACATCAAAACAAAATCAACTTCCTATTTTATGACTTTCAGTGGTGACTAAAACCTGGCACCTAAGGCAGCTCCATAAAACTTTGGCTTTGTAATCTTTAGCACCAATTATTGCAGTACACTGAGTGGAATTACTCATGAAAAGTGCCACAGATGTTTTGATCCTGTAATACTTTGCAGAAAGGACCAATCTTACCTGTATAACCAAAGGAGTTTTCATGTTGAATGGGGAAACAAAAAAGAAAACGTGAAGTGCTTTTGTAGTGTTTTGGGCTTCTTGGCTTGCCATAGCAGGATGTACCCGAGGCAGCTCTTGGGTACTATTGTTCAGTTATCAGTTTTGTATTGCCAGAAGCAATCGCAGCATGGCTTCCTCTTGTTGTTAAAAACTCCTGATGGTTATGCACCTTCTGTGTGGCCCCCCAGTCATAATGATTAATACTGGCATTGAAGGTGAGATACTTCTGAGGCAGACAGAGTGGATTTGTTGGTTCCTTGAAGACTAGAGAGATAGGATAGGGGGACGGGACCCCACAGCTGAAATCCAGTCTATGGAGGGCTATCGCTTCAGGCACTGTGAGTGACTGAGCCCCCCCCCCCGAACAGTGTGCATTGTGTGGAATAAGGCAAGCTGAGGGCATATTGAAGAATTTAACCCTGTGCAAGGGTTGTACAGCCAGACAATGTCTTTGGAGAACTTCACGAAATTTAGTTATCACTCTTTGATCTAGATCATAATATTAAGTCCACATGACAGGTAGATTTATAGACCCAATGCATTTCTTTAGTGATACACTGGCCAAAAACACTTATTCCTTCGATTCATCATATGATTCCTCACTCTGATATAGGCAGCAACCTCAAAATTCATCTGTACATTAAACTTCAGATTAGTTCTACCGGTTGTTGCTGTTACTTTTTTTTCATTCACATGAATGGCACCGATCAGATAAATTCTGAATTAGTGGATGCAACATGGCCCATTTGCATTTTCCTCCAACTCTTAACTACTGTAATTATATATAAATATTTTATATAGAGGATAAGAGTGCATTTCTTTATAGGCTGCTTTTAAAGTCCTTTTCATAAAAGCTAGCAGTTAATGAAGAGAAATTAGCCTCTTCCTCTTCTTGACGTGAGTCACGCTTCATTATCTGAAAACAGCAACAAAACGGTGTCATTTTAATAAAAACATTCATTACTCCCAAGATTCGTTTTTTTTTGTTTTTGTTTTGCCAAAGAGCTGAACAGTGTTGCTAGGTGCTTCATCAGGAATTTTATTTTGAAGATGTGCTTCATCGATGCATGTCTAATTTGGGTATATTATGATCATAAGCACAGAACATTGTAACCAGGGCTTTTTTTCCCAGCCGGAGCTCAGCTCTGACACCTCTCAGGTGGGTGCTATTGCCATTATAAGAGAACAAGGCAGAAGTTCATGGTGAGCTCTGACACCTCTTTTTCTAGAAAAATAGCACTGATTGTAACCCCTTCATGCATAGAAAGGGCAGTGAGACTGTGCAGCAGGCCCCCTGCCTCAGCATCATATAGCCTCCCAGCCCTGTTCCCAATTTCCATGTTTTGAGCTTCATCATCTGAACAGGGGAAGCCTTCTTATGTAGATTTCCATGTGACCTGGAACCCTGCATGAACTAAAACTCTACATGCTTCCATGCTCAAGTGTCCATGCTCAATGGACACCCCATTGCTTCATCAGGACTAGGGGAAAATAAATAACAAACCCCCTCTCCTGACACGCCCCTATTTTCTCCCTATAGTTGCCTGTGCTCTCCTGTGCTGTGCTTTTTAAATCTCTCGCTCTCCCTTTAAAAATACTTTTCTCATTTAAAAGCTCTCCAATGGTGCGTTCTGAATGTTAAAAATAAATAAATCTAACCATACATTTCCAAATGCTCTGCATTATGACTTATGAGATATGGTTATGGGAAGTTTTAGCAGAATCTGGTGAGTTGTTCCATGGACCCCCAATTTTCCCCAGGTTCTGAAGACGGGGAAGGTCTTCCTGGATTAAAAGATGTGCTCATTTATGGAATTGGTGACCATCATTGTGGAACCTGTTAAATGTTCCATTTTGAAATCATCCTATAGCTGTAAACCTTTGATTCTTATTGAAAACTTAGTCCTGTTGGAGCTTACCTTCAAGTAAAGATGCACAGGTTTGACTGTACTATAGAGATGAAAACAGAAATGTCTTACGTCTAATTATCTTCACATTTTCCATGTTAGCAGATGGATGGTTTGGGCCTAGGCTTGTGTCATATAATAATGTAATTATTCAATCAGGAAAAAAAGAGAAGACTAAATGCAAGGGTTTAATTTAACATACTAGAGAAGATTATTCTGAAATTGAATCTAGTAGGCACAAAAAAGCTAAATAGAACTAATTAATCCTGTACTATTTATTGTTCCATTTCATAAAGCAGTACTTGACAAACAATGATAAATGTGTATGCAGTGTTAGCAAAGCACAAAAGGAAATAAAAGTCCTATTAGCATTGAAATGATTTAGATAACTTGCCATGTCAGGTTTTGTTCTCAGTTTTCTGGAGTGTTCTTGCAGTTGATGGCTGTGTTAATCCAGCAAAGGGCACTGTCCCCTCCCTAATCTGTTAATAGTGTCATCTCCATTCATATCAGTATTTGTTGACTGAAACTCAAATACTGCAACCTACATTTTAAAATAATTTTAGGAGATTTCCACTAAAAGATTAGGAAGTCCAGTTACAAATTATTTCCCGTGTGAGAGCAATTTTTCAGAATTAAATCACAGAGATCCAGAGTCCATGAACTGAAAGCTTACACATCTTCACAATATCAGGGGTTCTCAGTGGAGGTCCTTTTTAAAATTTTATTTTTATTAAACACATAGTACATAAAAATCCCATACCCCTCCCAGGCTCACCCCAACTCACCTTATCATGAAGAGATCACCAGGTGCAGCACATAAATTACAGGCTTAGAGAAGGTATAAAACTCAAGATGGGACAGGATCTGGTTGTTTTACCAGAACAGACCCAGGCATCAAAAACACATTGTAGAAAGGTAATACAAATAAATAGCAATAACAATAATAGATGTCAGGAACTCTTCTTGCCTGTTTGTTTGACCCCTGGTCTGGTAATGTAAAAGGTAAAGGACCCCTGGATGAAGTCCAGTCAAAGGCGATTATGGGTTGTGGTGCTCATCTCGCTCTTCAGGCTGAGGGAACCAGTGTTTGTCCACAGACAGCTTTCCAGATCATTTGGCCGGCATGACCAAACCACTTCTGGTGCAACTGGACACTGTGACAAGTGCCAGAGTACACAGAAACACATGGGATACACAAAGTTAAACTTAGAGCACGTAGACCAGACTGTGGGCTCTGTATCATAGGACAGGAGATACCATGTTCAAATAAATGCTGGATCTGTTACTATTAAATTCCCTATGAGGGAGAAAGCACATGCCTGATTTCTGATGTGCGATTCCAGAATTTAAAGAGAGCAGGCCCCAGTACCCAGCAGGACTAGCCTGTGGCATCAGATATATCAGGGGTGTCCAACTTCCAAGAGGCTGTGATCTACTCCCACTATAAATAAAATTGTAGTGATCTGAATTATGGTGCTGGAGGAGACTCTTGAGAGTCCCATGGACTGCAAGAAGATCAAACCTATCCATTCTCAAAGAAATCAGCCCTGAGTGCTCACTAGAAGGACAGATTCTGAAGTTGAGGCGCCAGTACTTTGGCCACCTCATGAGAAGAGAAGACTCCCTAGAAAAGACCCTGATGTTGGGAAAGATGGAGGGCACAAGGAGAAGGGGACGACAGAGGATGAGATGGTTGGACAGTGTTCTCGAAGCTACTAACATGAGTTTGGCCAAACTGCGGGAGGCAGTGAAGGATAGGCGTGCCTGGCGTGCTCTGGTCCATGGGGTCACGAAGAGTCGGACACGACTGAACGACCGAACAACAACAACCCATTGGATTGCCCATAGTTGTTCGCGATCGATCAGTTGGACAGGCCAGTATTAGGTGACTAGAGGTATGTGGTTGTTCTCCTGTTCAACCTGAAAGGGGATTGAAACTTTCCCTCCTGAACAAGTGAAAAAGCCCCTGTGCAACTTTCTTCTTTGCTTCCTTGGACGGCGCAAAAACGAATGCCTCGCTAGACGGAAAACTCGCTAGATGAAGGCATTCGTCTAGCGGAAGGCTGCCCCGCTAGACGAAAATGTCTATGGGGCTGCCTCGCAAGACGAAAAATGTTCGTCTTTTTTTCCATTTAGCGAAATCGCGGCTGTCATTGCCGCTTCGCTAGACGAAAAACCCGCTAGACGAAAATTTTCGCAGGACGAATTATTTTCGTCTAGTGGGGCACCACTGTATAGTTATATATCTACTAGAGTTCAAACGAAATACATTAAACAGGTCAGCAAACTTTTTCAAAAGTGGGCTGGTCCACTGTCCCTCAGACCTTGTGGGGGGTTGGACTATATTTTTTGGGGGGGAATGAACAAATTCTTATGCTTCACAAATAACCAATAATAAAAGCACACATTCTACTCATGTAAAAACACCAGGCAGGCCCCACAAATAACCCAGAGATGCATTTTAAATAAAAGGACTCATTCTACTCATGTAAAAACACAATGATTCCCGGACCATCCGCGGGCCGGATTTAGAAGGCGATTGGGCTGGATCCGGTCCCCAGGCCTTAGTTTGCCTACCTATGCATTAAAGAGCTGGATCTTTACAATAAAATTTCGTCTTCAGCAAACGTAAGCAAAGAACTAATGATTTCTAGTAATGGATTACATTGACTGCAGATGAGTAAAGACTGTAATCTCCCAACTGTTTCTAGACGTGAGATTAATTTTCAACACCAGCATGTGACATGGGATATTTTACTATTTTGTTGTGTTGAATTTTTCTCTCTCCATCTTACTTCTCTTTAAATGAGAAAGAGCTGATCTAGATGTTTGTAAAACTTTCATCCAGCCACGCTCTTGTGATTTGTTTCCATCACATTCTGCACAATGGTGCAGAAGCAAAAATGTGGTGTTGTTTTCTTATGTAATGAATTTCCTCATTCCTAGCGGTCGCTGCCCTTGATTTGGACCATGGCCATCAAAACCCACTATGTCACTATATCATATGGTGTTTGCACACACATTATGACCGAGAGTTGGAAACTCATTATGAGTAGGCAGCTGGGGTGTCTGCCAACTCATAAACACCACTGTAATAAAAAATAAAACTATAATGATATCACTGTTGTGAACCAATTGTGGGTCATCGTTTGCCATTTGAAGACCAGTCACATTGGAGCATTTTCTGAAACCCCATCCTTAATAATAAATGTTAATAATAGTCATTGTTGTTAATGATCATATAATGAATTCAGATACTCTGCAGGGATTGCGCCCTCCCCATCAACTGTGCATTTCAATGTGTTCACAACTAGGATGCATAATCGCACTGTGGTTAATGCTCCATCCTCAACTTCTCTGCTCAGTGTATACAAAAATAAATGGTAAAAAGACAAGGTGGTAGCCAGTGGAAAACTGTTGCCCAGAATCAGTTATACAAAGCTATTAAGTTGTTGGTGTGCATTTGTTCATTGCTTCATTAATGAATGTTTTTAGTGCAAGGCAAACAATTCTACCCCCAATATGGCTTACTTTACTGATGAGCAAACAAATTTATACTTAACAAAATAATATTTGGCAGCATATTGTAGGTTCGTGTTCAGCATTCACTTAGCAATTTTACTGTAGCTAACGCAGTGTATGTTAGGCAATGCATTTCTCACATAGCACAGATTGAATATGGAATGTAGGTATTGTTTGCTCACAGGGTTGTGGCTGAATACTTAATTATGCATGGATTTGCAGCAAGGTGGGAGTTATTAACTGAAAATACAGTATAGCTACCTCGGTCCAGACTTTCCTCAGCCACCAGCAGAGCGATTGATAGAACAAAACACAGAGGAATTTGTGGGAATGTTCAGGGAGGCAGCAGAGTATATATTGTTTATTAATATCCTTCCTAATTTGCGCTAGCAAGTTCTGTAACTTAGCAGAGTTTTAAACATTCCCCTTTAAACGCACAGCAGTTAGCTTGTTGCAAGCTTGTTTAAACTTCTAAATATAGGATTCCTGGTAATCCCCTTTACTCCCTCTTAAAAAGAATAGACACGACACAATATTGTGTAAAAAGGGCCCCGTGCCATCAATGGGTGTAGCCAAAGTGCTTGCAGCCAAACAGGCCATACAGCGTTCTTGTTTGTGAGCACACACATTTCAGACCAGCCTCCTTGCTCTTCTGCTGATCAGCAGAGGACCGGGAGTGAGAGCTTTCCTCTGCTAGCAGCATTTCATTCTGCGGAACGGCGGCAATAGTATCTTAGTATACAGAGACAAACCAGCGGTTTCTCACCTGTAGGGAGATTCCTTTGTAAAAAATTTTTTTTAAAAAATGATTCTGTAAAGCAGTGTTTTTCAACCTTTTTTGGGCAAAGGCACACTTGTTTCATGAAAAAAATCACGAGGCACACCACCATTAGAAAATGTTAAAAAATTTAACTCTGTGCCTATATTGACTATATATAAAGTAATTCTCTTGAATAGGAATCAAATAAACAAATTTTTCCCACGGCACACCAGGCAATATCTCGCGGCACACTAGTGTGCCGCGGAACAGTGGTTGAAAAACACTGCTGTAAAGTAATCCTGGGCATGCTTTTTCGGCCTCAACTTGGCAGGTGAGATTGTGGTTGTTGAACCTGCAATTTACATCTGAGTGTTTGGACGGCTGCATAGATCTGCATCACTTTAATATTTGGGAATTTTTAAATGTTAGCCATGTTCCGCCTCCAAGACAGAGTGGCTATATGAGTATAGCCACAAACTTGCATTAATCAGCACCTTTGACAGGCTTCAGCGTAGTGATTTACATTTGCATGAGTGTATGCATCCTGAAAAATTAATTGGTTGCATGGATGTTGCAGTCTGTCTTCAGCATATTTTTTTTTAAGGCACGCAGCTGTCTCTTTGATAGCATCTTGGTACTGTAAGTGCTAGTAAAAGTAACGGGTAATAACTGATGCCATTACCAGGCAGTTAATTTGTAAAAGGCTGTGAATTAACAGTTTTTGCTATTTATGTGGCACACTATTTTTTTTTCCCTGCAAAAGAAAATCTGCGCTGATGAATAATTTAAATCCCAGTTTCCCTGCAAGTCTATAATCACGAGCCCTACAGAGGCTAGAGTACATTCTGCTGTGAGTATTGTGCAAAAGATTAGTAGCTCCTCGGTGGCAAGGCTGCAGTAGCAATGTGAATTGCACTTTTAATTTGTCTTCCCATCTGACAGGGCATCTAATTATACTTTCTAAAATCTGTTCTAAATTATACTTTTTAAGTCCTTAGTTGGAGGATATTTACATAAAAAGGTAAAGATTAAATAAATTGTTTTAAGTCATATCAGCAAATCATTTAAATGAGATTGCCTTTTCTTCTGTGTTTGTAGCTGAACGCTCATTCTATTTCCACCATGTTCAGTTCCAGTCAGTCAAACCCAGCAGCTAAAACACGTTCAGGCTCCTTTCGTTTTTGTTTTAACAATGCACTTAGATAGGCTTTACATTGTACAAGAGAGATTGCAAACTCTCTAACTTGTTGATTATATCAGGGCTGAAAGGCATTTTCTCCAGACAATCTCCTGCAAAACCCAAACATTTTGTTTCCAGAATAGCATAAACTGACTTTTAATTAACAAGATTTATGTTATAAAAAAGAGCAAAACACACATTTTGAGGGAAATAATAATAATAATAATAATAATAATAGTTTTCGCTTTCTCTGGAAGTGTGTCTTCCCTGCTACATTTTGGGAAATTATTCTAGAATGTAATAGCATTAATAGTGCATCATTACCTTTCCATAAAATAATGCACAGTACTCAATTTTCTCTCTCTCTATTATTGTGTATGTGGCTCGGAAAGAATTCATAAAATTTATTACAGAAAAGTAGATTGAGTCTTGGGGACAGGATGATCTTGCTGAATAATACTGCACTGCCAAAAATGACAGAAGCAAGTAACTGCCTTCCTTGTTGTTGAGAAAATGAAATTGTATTATTGTAGTAGCACAAACCGAGACTACTGCCATGGGATGCATTTGTGATTCGAAAGATTTATTTTTGCCTAATTAAAGGCAAGATAGAGATAATTGCCAGCAGGCTGCTATGTAGTGTTGATTAGTATCCTGTGAACTATGGCTTGTGGAGGGCGCTGCATGATCACCGTCATGTTGGGAAAAACTGTTCATCTGAGTTGACTCCTCACATGCACTCAAATGGGGCTCTGAGGACTTGAGAACTGCTTCTGACACGCAGGGCGCATAGTCAGATGCTCAGTACTAGGAATGGAGGAGTGACCTGGGGAGTTGGAATTCCGGAGTGGACTCACCTGATCCTCACCTCCCTGTGTGGATGGATTAGATGTGGATCAGCTTTGAAATCTGCAATCGTGACACGATTCTGAGACAAGATGGTTCAAAGCCGACTTCCTTTCCTTCCTAAATCCCAGCCATTGCATGCAAAAAAAAATAAAAAAGGCATGCAAGGTGTAAAAGAGGATGAATTCCCAGAACTTGAAGCCACATCGCAAGCAAAACCACTCAGACACAAAACCAGGTAGGAAACAGTGACCAGCCCCTAGCCCTTACACCCAATCATATATGCCAGAATCACAGGGACTGCAGTGGAATCCTAACCTCGTGCAGCAGCTCGGTTATTCATTCAGTTTATATCCAGCCCTTCTTCTCAAAGAAGCCCAGGACAGCAATCCTGTCATATATGCAGGAGGTTACAGATTCATAACAGCACACTACAAAAGATCAGAAGGGGCTCCTATAAACAGGAAGGTGCTCCTGCATGCAGTTAGGAAGTGCATGGACTAATGGTCTGGCTTCTGTATGGGCCAATTAGCCCTTTAGGTCCATGTCCCCTCCCCCCCAATCTCGCTGTCTCAGTCCCCTCTCCCAAATGCTGGATGCACAGTAGTTGTTTGTGTGAGAGAAGAGTGACTGGTGCTAGGCTTCCAGGTGCACCGCCAGTCTTCCCCTGGCATAACTGGAGAGTTGTGCTGGGGCGTTGTGCCTATCTAGCATGGAAGTGTTGTATTGTGCGTTGTGCCAACATAGTGGAGTTTCATATCCTATGGCCTCTCAACTAGCATAGATTGGACCCTTAACTTTATAACAGGCAGGTGACTAAGTTTCTTAGTTCTTAGATAATACTGATATTTTGAATTATTACTATTATTTAATTGAACTTCCTGTTGGTGGTTATATCAGATAAACTTGCAGTTGTTTTAAACACTAAGAACATTTATAGGGATGGCATATTGGAAGTACTGCTTAAAAAAAACAAAAACCCCTATACTTGGATTTTCTTGGTACACTTTCTTGAGCAACTATTTGTGGGTGATAGCTTTCAAACTGTGCCTCCCCACCCCTGCAATGGTATTAAAAATTAAACACAATTCTCTTGGTGTATAAAATTTTGCTCAGCCTTGATTGATCTCTTAAATCTGCATGCTTGCTTTGAGCATTGCTGGTCCATTTTTTATTCATCAAAGTGTAACACAATTTGTAAAAATAGGAGAAATTTCCATACAATTTAGCAGGCTTCCTTTGAAAAGGAAATGGCTATAATTTTTGACAGGGGTTAGAGGTGATCTTTCGCAGCTTAACATGCTTTGGATAAAAGAGACCTGTTACTCTAAGAACTATACAGCTATATAACTATATAACCACTCTGTGAAACGTTTCACATGGAAGCAAACCTTGGCTTGTCACTCACTCAGTGTATATTTAACAAGTAGCCTCAGTCAGTCCTCTCTCTGCAGCCCTGACCACATGATGTACAGCGTGGAAACTTGCATTGATGAGGAGACCCACGCAATATATGTGTTAGCAACAAATGTTTGTCTTGTTTATAAATTTATAATTGAAAATTCATATTTCAAAGTTCTTAAAGGGATGCATATAAAAATATAAAGGATGAAGTGGCTTTATGGAAGTTCTTTATGCATAAAGTATGCTGTCAGGGTTCAGCTTTGCTCAGACCTTGAAGCGGAGGTCTCCTCAGATGAGGAGCAAGAGAAGCAGGACGCTCCAGCAAATGTCCAAACTGCCAAGGAGTCTGAGAACACATCAAATCTGGATATCCATGCCCCAGAACTGGAAGACCCCTCGCCAACAGCCGGGTTCCATTATATTCCCATTGGACCACAGCAACAGAGGAGCTGGCGAACCAGGAAGGCACTTAAGATCTGCTGCCAAAGTGCCTGGCTAGCTGCATTTGAGATACTCCCAAGGTGTGGGAAGTACATGGAAACCCATGCTTTAATCAGTGCCTGACCTGGGGGAAATGGACAGGTGCAATTCTACAAAAAACCTTCTCACAAAATAACTACATCCTGCATTCAGTTGCAAAAAATAAATAAAAATAAACTTTATTTTTGCAGCTGAACCTGGGATGGAGTTCTTTGATGAACACTTAAACTTCCAGCCATATTAGCAGCAAGTGAATCGGAATCAACACTTATTTCAGAAAGGTCTCCTTTCAATCTTGTCGCAAGGTGCAGCAGTGCCAGCTTTTGATCAATGTATTCCAGAGGTGTGAAAATGCCCTGGGAGACACCCTGGTTGTGGCTTTTTAAAAACACCACAGTAGTTGGTTAAGCTCTCCACTATTACTGTTTCATTGCAAATGGACTTTCGCATTTCTAAATGCAGGGGGGGGGGGGAGATAACATACCACTAGTCACTTTGAATGGCAACACAGCTTTTAATGGGTAAGAGAAGGTATTAGATCCTTTTCTCATATTCTGTAATTCTCAGGTGCAAAGTACTGTGGAGGTTGAGGTAATGACTTATGCTACCAAGGTATTGGCTGTTGAGAACAAAGTAAGATAATTCAAATAAGAAACTGTATAAAATCTTCCTGACTACCATTATTTCAATTCTTCCTAAGTCTGGTTCAGCTTTTGTTTATTAATATAGCAATCAATATTTAGCCCATGGCAAGCATTAATATAGTTGCATGAACAGCTGGCATATATCAGAATTTGCTAGGTTCCAAGATCAATAGAATGCAGAGTTTTACACCTTATACAATACCAGTGCTAGAAACTCATGAAACATATTACCTGAAACAATATAGTATTTGAATCCTTCATGGTATAGTTACAATGGACCCTAGAGTTGGCACTGAACTGTGGAATTACCTAGTCCAACCATTGGATTTAAGAGTGTGGGTCATTCCCCCCCCCCCCAAGACCTATTTCAAAATCAATATGAAATGTCCCACCTATGTAATGGCCCACAAGAGAGATCCGAGTTCCCTTTACATACACAGACATGCTTCACGTGACACAGTAAATTGAATTATGGATTACTGAGAATGTGCTGGCTCCCAGAGCTGAGAACAAACCTTGGCTTAGCTCTTGTACAAAGAAGAGTAAGAACAACCATGATACCCAATGAAGTCATGTGCAGAGTATCCCAATTTAAATCAATTGATATAAATCAATTGATTTCTGTGGGTCTACTCCTGAGTATGATTTAACTGGCTATCAGTTTATTTATGGGCATCTAATCAAGGTTTTTTTTCCCAGATTGATTGCAAAAAAGTTGAATCCGTGACAAAATGTTTGCACATGAAGCATTTCTGTTCAGAGTTCCAGTGATCCAGCCAACCATGTCCTTTTCCAGGATATTCCATTTCTTCAAATTTTCTGTTTTGCCCCCCCTCAGGCAGTTATACAAAAAATACCCCCCAAAAAAGTATCAGGTGTTCTAATGATTGTGATCAAACAAAACCAAAACACCAAAACACCGAACTGGCTAACAGATATACTAAACAATTTACTCAATCAAACATGTTAAAATAAACACATTAAGGTGCAGCGTGCAATTCCAAGCCTATAGATACTTATAAGCTATTAGCCAGTTAGCATCAGGCAATTAGCATTTTGTGGCCACTGAGCATGTGCGTTTGTTAAAGAAATGTATAGTTCCACAATCCTTTGGTTTTATAAATCACACATTTCCTTACAAACAAAAAACTCCAAGACAATACTATATCGCTTGCAAAACTACCGTACCCTTCCAGTACGTTCATATCAAACATTACTGTAAGTCTAAAAATAGAATTGCCATTGAAACCGAGACTGTGATAAGTGAAAATATCAGTGGTGGGTCTACATAAATAGTAATCCAAGAACTAGTATTCTTTCCCCTTTTTAAAAATATATAATTTTTATCACATTTTCTATTTTACAATTTAGAATACTCATTTGAACACCCTTAAAATATCAGTGACTTCCTTTCTTCTCTTTTCATGGTTCATTTTGCATATCATAAATCCCTGCATACTGTATTTTACAAAAACTAAACCATTCAGTATTCCATTATTACATCCCTCAAAACTTACTTACACTGTTGAATTTATCTTAATGCTGCCAACGTTTTCAAGTGTACACATTCCCCCCCCCATATATTCAATAAACGTTTTCCAATCTTCTCTAAACATGTGTTCTTCTTGTTCTATTATTCTATATGTTAAGTCTGCAAGCTGCGCATATTCCGCCAGCTTAAGTTGCCATTTTTCTTTAGTTGGGACGAGCGAGGTCCCGACTAATGTAGTATTCTGCTTCCATGTGATTTTTGCAACTAGCTTCCCATTAAAATGGACCACTTTAAAATGTATTATATCTATTCTATGCAATCACCTGGCAAACAGAACATCCTTTTTTCCTCCTAGTTGGCAACCAATATTACATGATTTTGCCAAATAACTTCAGCTATACTATCTTGTTCACCAACACATCCTGCAATGGGATATATGCCATCACCTTCTACAGTGGCCTCCTGTGTTCACATAAGACAAAGGACAAAGTCTCCTGTGTTTATGCAAGAGAATGAACAGAACAAACCTGACCTAAGAATGGCGGCATTCAGAAGCAGTGGGAGAACATTTCAGTCTCCCAGGACGCTACTGGCTACAAAGTTGTCGCACTTCGATAAAAAGACATTACAGTATAGGGAGACTTCAGTGTGAAGCTGCAATTCACAATTCATTAGCGAATTCTTTTGAATACAGACTCAGCGGGTGTATGGTTCCTACTAGCGAGAATAGTTGCCCCTTTTTACGTGATAAATCAGCATAGCGAGAAAGGTGGGAGTGAGAAAAATAAGAGAGAGATTCAGTAGCAATAGAAGAAAATAATAGCAGGCAAAGAGATCTGAATGTATGATTCCAGTTAATTCACTTGAGGACATATTCACAGGACATATTGACTTCCTCGGTGAGTTGCAGATAAAAACTGAACGGTTCAACACAAAGTTGGAAATGTTCTGTGTTCAATTCTCATTTTCTACACATTCTGTGATCCTGTGAAAGTGTTTCACAGTTTGGAGAAGAGCTCAGTGAATACATACTGTACTGTTAATTTGATTGGGCTCTAGCCTACAAATGTTTATGCCACAAGTCTCCTAAGTCTCTGATATCGCTGCCTCTCTGGAGTTAATAATGTTATGTTTTTCCCGCTTCCCCCCGTTACATTAACATTCTGCTTGTTAAACTGAAATCTTAGTATTGCTTTTTGGAAACCGTGTGTTTCATTCTCGTCTGTTGCTTATCTGCATAAATATCTTGGCAATTATAACTTTAAGGTGCTTTGTTGTAAAGCATATTAACTAATTAGAATTCTCATTGAAATACGCTATGATGCCTTGTATATATGTAAAATGAATATTGCTCTGTATTTTTAAGACAGCTGTAAAGCATTCAGTTGAGCTCACACGCTGCCAAATTACAATTCTTACAGAAAATAAAATAGTTGGCTTAGAGCCCAGACTTTGCCAATTAATTGTATTAAATGAAAAACTGAAAAATAATTCTTCCTAATCCTCATACAGCAGGTACTTGACACAGTCCACATTGTTTGAAACAAAGCACTATAGTGTCTCCAGTAGCCTTGTGCCTAGTGTCAGAAATCTTAAATTATATGAAACTCACACAATTCAGTTAAAGTAACTTGCAAATTATATTTCTGTTGCACAGAGCATGAGTGTAAGGAGAAGCACAAAGCTTATTTCAAACGGTTGTTCTTTCATAACCTCTTCAAACATTAGATTGTAAAGATTGGGGAACTCTCCAGAAAAAACATTCAGATGTCTTAAAGAAGCACAACTTATTATCAATTTACAGTGTATCCAAGGAGCTCCAGGACAACATAATTTGGGCAATATGTTTGCCCTAGGGTTCCTGAACCATATGCCAATTATCCTGTTTTTACTCTGTTCCTATAATTGTGCAGTTTTGTTGTAGCAGTTTACGTTTCTTTTGTATGGTTGTTGAAGTGTTTTCAAGCATTCTGAGTTTTCAATTATAATTATGGTTTTATATGTAGGGGGAAGGATAGATGTACAGTCGTACCTTGGCTCCCGAACGCCTTGAGAGTCAAACGTTTCGGTTCCTGAACAATTGAAAACCAGAAGTGAGTGTTCCAGTTTTTGAATGTTCTTTTGGAAGCCAAGCATCCAATGGGGCTTCCGCAGCTTCCAATTGGCTGCAGGAGCTTCCTGCAGCCAATCAGAAGCCGGGTTTTGGAAGTCGAACGGACTTCCAGAACGTATTCTGTTTGACTTCCAAGGTATGACTGTACTGTAATGTCTATGGCAGATGCATCCCATGATCAGGCCAGGGTTCCAGAATGCCCTTGCCTAAGCCTAAATTTTTCTACCCCAGGACTTACAGAGAACCCGAGGGTATACATAACTAAGCAAGGAGAGCACAATAAAATTAATATCTCCATTTACCTGGCATAACCTCAGACCTCAGGTTCTTATTTTGCAGAGTCCCAGGCTTCTAAAATCAACATCCAGATTGCCAGATGCAGACACAAGTGGGGCAGGGGACTCCTGAACCTTTCAGATTTGGAGAGGGGGGGGAATTCCACCAGATAAGGTTTCTTCACTGTTGTAGAAAATTGCTTCTGATATGCGTCAGTTTAACTGGAATGCATGCATATGCATAACAAGTTAAAAAGAACTGTGTTGAATAAGGCATGTGTGGGGCTCCAGATGTTGCCGAACTACAACTTGCATTAGTCTCAGCAAGCATGGTCAATGACCAGGGATGATGGGAGTTGCAATTCAGCAACATCTGGATGACCTGGGATAGAGTGAAGAGAGACTTACAAAATTGTACTTCGGTTATTTCCTCAAGTAGATTTGCACATTTACAGAACACAGTCTCATTTGTCCAGGCAATGATCTGTCACCTAAGAATCATAGCAACCTGCCATCATTTTGTTATTGCTACAATCAAAGGACAACACTTTATAGGGCCAGCCCCTTGTTATCTATCTATTCTATATCTTCTATGCAATATTGATGAAGCATTTATGATCAAGCGCGAGGGGAGCTCACACAAAGAGCTCGTTACAGTCTTGAAGTGACGAGCGCATGAACAGCTATGGCAAGGCTTTTCTGGTCCAGAAATGCCCATTGCTCTCAAAACAGCCACAGTTGGTAAAAGGTTTTTCTCTAAAGGGGGAATGTAACCTCATCCAGGGTAGGCAACTGACCTGTTTCTCGGACCCAGGAGCTACTCATCCAGTGTCAGGATTAAATAGCACCAGGGATACCCCATAGCATAGCCACCAATGCTACTGTCTGGATTCGATCCTGAAAGTTGGATTGGAACCACTGTAATACAGTGACACCGCCCCCCCCCCCAATTCCTATATCCTGGAGCCGGTCCAGGATGATACCAGGAAGCAGGAGCAAGCTTGAACAAAGGTAATCCATCAGGGCTACTAAGGAGGACTCAGTTCTGTGGCCAGGCTTGAACCCTGGAGCTAAATAATGTGCATTCTCCAAGAATGCCTGCAGCTGCCACATCATATCAAATTAGTACTAGGGGATGATGACCCTGACTGCTTCACGCACCAGTCACCCTCCCCTTCCCCTTACTCTTTGCCAAATGTCCCAACCTACTTACCATACTTTCGGCTTACGCTCCTCCTTCCCTAAGGCCCTTCCCTTACTTTTCACGAAACCTCTGCAGCTCACCTGCACTACTTATGCCGCCCCTCTCACTCAACTTTCCTTGCTGCAACAAGCTCAGCTCGCTCCCCTGCTCTGCTTGCCACCCTGCCTTACTCTCACAACCCACCCACCACTGCCAACCCAACTCTCTTGCCTGCTTCATCCTGCTAGAAGCCCAGCTCACTCACCCACTTTCCTCCTCCACGACACCTCTTGCTTGCTCGCCTGCCCGTTTCAGATATTTATAGTAGGAGTACTCTGTTAGTAGCCACACTCTGCACGGCTTCCTTAACCCTGGAGCATGTGCACTCCATTACATGTGCACTCTAGGATGACAGAGTAGTACGAATATAGTTTAGAGAGATAAAGGATTTTGCATGCAGAAAGTCCCAGCTTCAGTTCTCGGAATCTTACGAAAGAGCGAGATGAATGAAGAAAATTTAATCAACCATTTGCGAAAGCTTTATGGAAGCAAATGCTATAGCAATGATGAATGAGTGGAAAGACAGAGACCTCTTCAACCTTCAGCCTCTTAAGTACAGATATTGAGAGAGAATCTTAAGTGACGAAAGTACTGTACGAGATTGTACGTGGCTTGGAGTGTTAAGGTCTCAGATACTTTGCTATTATGATACAAGGGGGGAAATCATTGATTGACTTGATTAATGGATCACTGAAGGTTTTTAGTATTTTGTAAAGCTATGTACATACCGTGCTTTCCCCCCAGAAAAATAGGTGCCTGTACTGACCATGAAGTTGTTACAGTAAGTGTCACACTTTTTAACAACAACAAAAGGAGGTGCCGGCACTGCATACCCTTGATTACCCCCGGGGAGGGGGGAAGCACTGTGTACATCTATTTGAAAAATTAAATGTTGAGTACCGGTAAGTGGTCACAGGATTTAAATCCTCTAAACTGGATAGTATGTTCAGTAAAAGTAACACAACAACAACAACAACAACAACAACAACAACAACAACAACAACAACAACAACAAAATACCCCTCCACTTTTCTATATATACATTTAGGGCTTTTTGCCTCTAGAATGGATAAACATGAGTTTCCACAACCTACTGAAATGATAACAGAAGAATCAATAAATGGATTGCAATCTGTTGAGCTATAGTCAGATATGGAAATGCAGCTTCATTTAAAGCTTTTAAAATAGAGCTTTCCCAACCTGTTTCCCCCCAGATGTTTTGGACTACAACTCCAGGCTGTGTTGAACTGAAGAGCAGGGCACCTCTCCAACTGCAGGAGTAGATATGCCTCAAAACTCCACAGTTACTTTTCGAAGCCCTACTACTTTCACTACATTTTGTTGTGTTTACACTTAACACTAAACCATGGTTTGATGCTACTTGCATGAACAGGAAGGAGCCGCTGTGGTCAGCATGAAGACATCAACAGAATTTAGTTCCTTTCCCTGCAAAACCTAGCTTGCCTTTATGTATGAATCAGAGATCTTGGTTTAAAACAAACACTGCTTATTTAAGTTGTCTGCTTTAGAACACATGGTTTTAGTAGGCTTGTTTAGAAATTGACCAGAGTTTGTTTTAAATGAGGATAGCATTAAACTAAACTCTGTACAAAAGTTCTCACGGTTGTACGGAAACAGAGGGGAGAGAAGAGTGTAACAGCTCATTCACGTAGCTCTAAATGATGGTTTGGTGTGTGAACACCAGGCACTATATCCACAGTTAAATGTGACTAATTTGGGGAGTTATTTCATGTTGCAGTTTTTTTATGGGGAACAAGATATCTCTTGGTTTTTTCTTTCTTTCTTTCTTTGTTTTGTCTATTGCTTTTGTTAGTAGCCTGTCTGAAAATTAACGAAGGTGAAAATTGCAATCAATTGTGTTGCAAAGGAGCTGATGTTAATCTGGGAGCATTGTTGATGAATAATGGCACTGCTTTAGAAAGGACACTATTCATTAGAACCACAGAATTTCTAAAAGGTGTTTCAAGAAAACTTATTTTGTCAGAAAAGAAATAAATGTTTTCCAAGGGATTTAGTTTAAAACATATTAACATTCATGGGTTTGTTCAAAAATACGGTTTAATAAATCCAAGCCCTTATACATAACAGTATGTGCATACTATTGAGCTTTCCTGAGCAGCCTACTAGAGCAACCCATTCTCTGCAGAGACTGGATAGTTTAAATCAGTTTGTTTAAATTCTGGTTTCTGGTATGCATCCTGTACTCACCGATTTCACCTGTACTTATGATTTCGAGATTTAGACCACAAATGGAGAACTTGCGGCCTTCCTGGATATATAGGCTAACTCTAAGATACTGTAGAGCCAGAAAATGTTCAGAAAAAGGGCAAAATTGTAAAAAGGATGAACCAATGAGGAAAGACTGCAGATTTGGGGACTTTTTAGTTTGGAGGAAAGGTGAACAAGAGGTGAACGTTATGGAAGTTTATAAAGGGCTCATCCAAGCATTTTATTTTCATTTTATTGCTCTGTTGCTTCCCTTGTGAAAACCTCCTCTTTAACGGCGAATTGGAACAAATGGCAATTTGGGTTTTCAGCAAATTGCCAATTCAGCAGTAAAGAGCAGTGATTTTGCGGGAGATGTGCTGCCCCCCCCCCCAAAAGCAGCACTTGGACACAGTACTCCCTTTAAAGTGTGTAGAAACCCAGCACAAAAGGAAGTCTGGGTGAGCCAAAAATTATGCATGGCATGAATAAAGTAGATAAAGACCATTTTCGTCTCCCTCCCTCTCTCTCTCTCATAAGTCTAGAACATGCGGATATTCAGTGAACCTGAATGCTTGAGGAATCAGGACAGATAAAAGAAAGTACTTCTTCACACAGTGCATATGTGCATATGGAACTCACTGCCACAGGAAGCAGTGATGGCCACCAACTTGGATGGCTTAAAAAGAAGATTGGACAAATTCATGGAGGAGAGGGCTCTCATTAGCTGCTAGCCATGACGTATGTAGTAGTGTGGGGATAATGATTTCAGCAAGTGATTTCAGCTCTCTGACATAGCAGTCAGGAGACAGCTTCTTCATGTAACACTCTTTATTCAGGCAAACAAGACTGGGAAACTGAGGAGAGAGAAGCTACATTTATAGGGACAGAAGACTGGCTAGAAAGGATACATTTTGGAGGGAACAATCTCAAGCAATCACAAAGCTGCCTTTTGGTGGGAACCAATAAGACTGAGGATCCAAATGCAGCAACTTGAATGAACCAATAGTAGCTGTTCCTTCTGGAACAGGAAGGCAGTTACTTTCCCCTAATGTGAATACAGACAATAGTAATACAGATATGATAACCCTTGAATCAATACACAACAACGGCCATGCTCTGCCTCCACCATTGGAGGCAGAATCCTTCTGAACACCAGTTGCTGCAAACTGCAGGAAGGACAGTACCGTTGTGCTCTGTTCCTATGCTTCTCATAAGGGGCATCTGGTTGGCCACTGTGAGAACAGGACTAGATAGGGCACTGGATTGCATTATGCTCTTATGTTCTCCATAAAAACATCATCTTCTTGGTGGACATTGCGAAATGGCTGATGTTGTGCCATGTCCTCAGTTTTGCAGCAAAAATATATGAGCTGCTGGGGTTTTGTTTCCATTTCCCCCCTGTTTGAGTCTACTGCCTTTCCTGCTATTTTGAGATGATGTTATAGCTGTGATTCAGTAGCATATTATCACTGCTGTTTAGTGGCAGAAAGCTTTCTGTCTTTGCACCTATAATTTAACATTCCTTAGATTTGTCAGCCTATAATACAGCAGAGTAAGATGTTGATAGCAGTCAGACTTTCAGCTGATACTTTCAAGCATTTTTGCTATGGATGTTATTCGCAACTCATGTGAAAGACTGGTTGTGGTATAATGAAAACTTAGACTAGGAAGGAGGAATCAAAGTTCATCAGGTACAACAGACAGAGTCCCTTCGTTGTGTTTACTGTATTTACGCGAATCTAATGCGCCATCAAATCTAATGTACAACTCAGTTTTCAAAACCTTGAAACCGATAAAGTATTTGCTGATGCATGTAAATGTGCCATCGAATCTAATGTGCACCCTAATTTTGTGGGATGTAAAATGCAGGAGCAGTCAAACACAACATTGCTAGAGTGGACATAGAAGGGGAACTCTAGGCCAGCCAGTCGGAACTTGCTGATTCTCCTGGGCTGGGATCGACTTCCTCTGTGTAACTGGAGATTGGTGTGGTCTCACCTGGGCAGGTTAATACAAAACCACAGGGGCCAGACTCCATCTTCCTCTTTTGGACAACACTCTAAAAGAAGCGAGACCGCTAGGATGCAAATGAGCTGTTTTCCCTTATGGAACAGTCTTCTGAGTAAACGTAACTTTTAATAAGTTTAAGTCTGCCGTCTGGGATCCAATTGTGAACAGATGATTTCTCGTGAGTAAACGTTTTTATGCTTTTATAGAAGACTGTGTAATGTCTTATTTTGAGAGGGATTAATGGGGAAAATACCAGGACATTTATTACAGAGGTTTTAACAAACCTGAGCAAGCTATCTGCTGCGTGTGTGTTTAAAAAGGGGAATGAGAACTCTGCTAATTTCTGGGACTTGTAAACACAAGTTGGAATAGGATATTTTAAATAATATATCCTCTCCTGCATCCCAAAACATTCCCACAAATTTGGCAAAAAAGAGTGTGCATTACATTCGAGTAAGTACGGTACTCGAGGGACGCGGGTGGCGCTGTGGGTTAAACCACAGAGCCTAGGGCTTGCTGATCAGAAGGTCGGTGGTTTGAATCCCTGCAATGGGGTGAGCTCCCATTGCTCGGTCCCAGCTCCTGCCCACCTAGCAGTTCGAAAGCACGTCAAAAGTGCAAGTAGATAAATAGGTACTGCTCCGGCGGGAAGGTAAATGGCATTTCTGTGCGCTGCTCTGGTTCGCCAGAAGCGGCTTTGTCATGCTGGCCACATGACTCGGAAGCTGTACACCGGCTCCCTTGGCCAGTAACGCGAGATGAGTGCTGCAACCCCAGAGTCGGACACGACTGGATCTAATGGTCAGGGGTCTCTTTACCTTTACTTAAGTACGGTACTCAGGTGAAGCTAGCAAGTGGTAAACTGTGCTGCCTGAAAACGGCACTCTCAGTTGACTGCGTGACTTAAACACATGATTGCAGAGACATGCGTAGGCTTCGTTTTGGCTAGCAGTGAGAGGAGTGCTACTCTGATCGGTTGAGTGGATCTCATGGATCTCTCTCACAGTGATTCCCACCCAACTGATCATTACAGCTTCTCCCCCCGCCCCCACCCTCTCAGCTGTTAGTTTCCAATGCACAACACAAGGGAGGAAAGGTTACTGTGATTCATTTTATTAATAATTAGGCGGTTCTTGGAAAAGTCATCAGGTCGACATGGTAAGAACATTTTCTCAATTTGCAGCCCTGCCCCTCTGCATGACTATTCAGAATCCAGAGCCACTGAGCTTATTAAGCAGCATGTGTATTTAGGATACAGAATAGACTAAAAGTAGGATGGTAGCGTTTGGGTTTTTTCTGCTTATTGCTGTAGCACACAACTATAGATTTTGGGATTTTGGAAGACAGGTATGGTATGTTTGCATAATTAATACAGGAAGCCATCCATGTGGCTCAAAGCCCATCATGCTTTTTCTCTGAGAGGCGGTGGTCGTGTGGATTGGCAGGGGCAGACATTCCCTGCCTGTTTCTCTGTGCTCTATAGCCACAGAATCAACCCTGTGTAACTAGCTATCTAGGTGTGCTGTTTCAAGTAGTGTGAGGGGTTCTTGCAAAGTATAAACCGTGTCATTGATGGTCTGTGATATACTTTGTGGGCATCTTTCGTGCCAACTTCTAAATGCCTGCTGGAAACTTTTCTTTTCTGCCAGTCCTTCCACAATGGTTTAATGATATTTCTTTTTTAACTTGTTTTTAAACTTTTATGCTTTGCTTGCATGGTTTTTTTAAACGTTTTTATTGTTGTAAACTAATTTGAAATATTTTTATGCTGTAGCAGTATATAAACACTTCTTTTTTATAAACAAATAATAAACAGGATACATTTTATATAATGTTATATATATATATATAAAGTTTGTGTGGTTTTTTTAAAGGTGGTAACGTAGGATTCTCATTGCCTGTGATGAATATGTTTTATTTCCTCACTGTGATAAGCTTTCCCCCTCCTAGGAAGGCTTTCCATTGATATTGTGTTGGCATAGTTGTGAAGCTCTCAATGCCTTATTTGAGCTATACCTTGATTAGCATCAAGGTGAAAGTCGCTCCCCTACCTCTTTAGAAATTATTGCTACTATGCAGCCTAACACATGTAGAGCCATTATTGTGGTATTTACCTATTGGGCTAAAAGACTAGCTTAAGCAAATGACATGTATTTGATGTGACTAACTTCCTGCTGTCCACGCTGGGTGATTGATATAGAAATGCCTGCCAGGTGTCTTAAGCTGAAATCTTAGGCACATTTAACTGGGACGAAGTCCGACTAAATTTCAATGGAGTTTATTTCCCAGTAGAGGTAAATGGGACTATGCTGTACAAAATGTATTTAACTACTTCTACAAAATTTGGGGAAAACATGAATTATACTTACTGAACATTTTGTGTATTTTATTTCCCCCCCCTCCTAGGATGAATAAAAGATACTTACAGAAAGCCACAAAAGGAAAACTGCTAATAATAATATTTGTTGTAACACTGTGGGGCAGAATAGCATCTGGGGCAAACCACCACAAAGGTAAGAAATCGCACTGTATGGTACTGATGTGGCACCTGTCTGCAAACTCCTTGCTTCAAGGTGATAACAGTTTAATGGTATTATTATTATTATCATCATCATCATCATCATCATCATGTGATTTTTCTTTGTTCATTGGCTCCTGTGGGTTGTTGTTTTTTGTTGACAAATCTGGGTTAAGGAATGTTTTCTTTAAGTAATGCTGCCTTAGTTTCCTACTGTTGTGTCCTGAAATAATTTTGTTAATCCTTAATAACTTTCTTTTTTTATCACCATAATTTTGTTTTTCTTATCTGAAGATGGTTAACTTCAAATATTGAGCAAGCTGTTTCTCCCATAAAAAATGTTCATCAAAGAGTGCATAGAAATACAGTAAAATGAGCCTCGTAAAAAACAATCTTGAGTAACACGTGGACTGCTGTAGCAGTCCAATTATCCATGCCAATGAACTCTGAAGAGACAATGTGTGCGTGCTGAATAGTCGTGTCTCTATTCTCAATAAGACCTCAGAGTGTTCTTCTCTGGTGTCTACAGAAATAGGGCTTCTCCCTTATAGCAGTGTACTCTTTCAGTTGTCACTATAGAATTATGCTTACAGTTCTGACAGCTTTTAGCAGCTTGAAAGTAATACCCTTTTTTATTTTTACTTTTATGACTAGGAACTCTTCTCCAGGGAACAATATCCGTTGATTTATGGATTAATAGGAAACAGCTCTCTTGTTATACCTAATCAAAAACACCTTGAGATTCTAGTAATAGTTTTTGCTCTACAATACAGTCCTAAAGTTTATTTCTCATTTTGAGGCGTCTGTGTACATTCTCAGGATTCAAGCTTTGGAAATTTGGCTGTATAAATCACAATGGTTTAATTAAAGTTATTGAGAATGAAAGGGGAAGGGAAGATTTGGAATTAGTAAGGATTTAGCATCAGTAAGGACCAAAATAATAATAAGAAGAAAAACCCATGGAAAATCAGATCTCACATCCCCCCCCCTTTAAAAGTAACTGCTGAAGTGTGGGGATAAATGTGGATAAAGGTTGCAGTGCTGGGAAACATTTTATGTTTTCTTCCACCCACACCACATCAGTTTTCCTTATCTAATTAGCAGCTCTTGGAGCTGCTGTTTGACCCACTGCAGAAGACATACTGTATTTTTCTGTGCATAAGACTAGGTTATTATCTTGAAAAATTAATCTTAAAAATTGGGGTCGTCTTCTACATGGATACAACCCCCCCCCCCATTTTCTCAATTTGGAGTCCCAAAAAAGAAGTGGTGTCTTATACACAGAAAAATACGGTATATGGCTTCCATATTGTGTCACTGCCTGCTTCCCAGCTCAGCAGATTAGAGGTGAAACCATACCAACCATTGTGAGAGAAGGTTTTGACTGCTTGCATGCATACTGTATGCATGCCCTTGGCTGGTGGACTCTCATACTCTGAACTTGACTTGTTGCACACATTTCAAAAGGGTTGGCCACCATTGTAGGAAGACCCGTAAAGGAATAGGTACATCTTCCAATTTATTTCAAAAGGTACAGTTGTGATTGAAAGTCAGAAGCCGGCCCATGCAGAGTTCAGTATGCATTATGTCTGCATGCCATAATGTGACTGGCTCAGCACATAGCAGCATGACTGAAAGTCAGCAATCCATAGGTGCCACAGAACCAAACAGGCTGCAAGAAAAACAAGACTGTGGAGAAATTATTCCTACAATTCTGCATTAAGACTTTTAACACAGCCAAAACTGGCTCCCAGAGGCTTAAATACTTTCCATGGCAATGGTCAGCAACAGGCACCCAGTTGTCAGTCATGTGGGCCACTTCTTGTGTTAATTTTTGCTATGTGGTTAAGGAAAACAAAACGGCGTTATTTTACTTACAAGGCAGCCTCATGTTGTGATAAATACTATTATAATAGCATTGCTTCATATGTTGCTTTTCTGAACAAACCATGTTGGACTATACTGTTTCGTTAGTAATGCTTGAGAACTTCACAACTGTGCTGAGCGTCTACAATTTCTTAAAAGTATAAAATATATATTCTCTGTTACAGCTCTAACAACGTAATATATTATAGGGACTTATAAACTGGAGTCACAGCTGGTTTGGGGGGGGGGGCTGGCCACATTGTTGACTTGATAGCAGTTAATGTACATAGCTGCTATATAGCACCACAGCATCCAGCTGTCTTAACAATGCTTTTATCAACAAGGATATTTAAATAAAATGCTCGTTTATGCTTAGTAGGTGTCCTTTTCTCATTTATGCACCACAGGAGCTGGAATTGGGCTTTATAGTACTGCTGCTGTCTCTGTCCGCAAACCCTGCCTCTCGGCACACTGAGCAAAAAAACGGTCAGGGTAAACTGTGCAGTCCAGTGTTGAACTCAGCAGCACCTGACACAGAGCTGAATTAATCATATTCATACTGAAAAATTGGCACAGTTTTATTGTGATCCCTTGCATGGTTGCTGTTTCATTTCACCCAAAATGTCATTTCAACCAAAGCCCAAACCTAGGGTATTCAAACAGCTGTCATCTCAAGTGTGCACTTGTGATCTGCTATCTGGTCTACATCACAGTGTTCCAATGGCACCCTGCTGATTTCATCTTCTGTATTCTCTCAGATTCTGTTATCTTTGCTCTTCGTATACCTGGCAGATGTTCTGGGGCTAGCCATGTAATTAAGTACCCAAAAGTTTCCTTCTTCCAGGTGCCTTATTTTCCTCAGTAGTCATTCCTTAGAAATGTAAAAGCAACCTTCAACCTTGCCAATGCCTAATACTTGGACTTTCTACTCCCCCCCCCCCCGAAACTTCTACTGCTAATGATTCCCATTTTCAGAATGCCTCAGAAGAAAACGTTTTCTGTTGCTAATTTACTTTTTGGCAATGGAAAGTTTTCAAAAACCGGCAAGATTGGCAGTTTCACTGAAGAATTGCTTCATAGCTCAGTTGGTTAGAGTTTGCTCAGTTGGTTACAGGTTTGATCCCTGTTTGGGACAGCTGCATATTCCTGCATTGCAGGGGCTCCCTTCCAACTCTTATGATTCTTATGAAGACTCTTAGAGTTGGATCCCTTCTGTAGATGCAGCAAAAAAAGAACACCAGACAGTGTGGTGTAGTGGTAAAGAGCGGTAGACTCGTATTCTGGGGAACCGGGTTCGTGTCTCTGCTCCTCCACATGCAGCTGCTGGGTGACTTTGGGCTAGTCACACTTCTTTGAAGTCTCTCAGCCCCACTCACCTCACAGAGTGTTTGTTGTGGGGGAGGAAGGGAAAGGAGAATGCTAGCCGCTTTGAGACTCCTTCGGGTAGTGAAAAGCGGGATATCAAATCCAAACTTTTCTTCTTCTTCTTCTTCTTCTTCTTCTTCTTCTTCTTCTTCTTCTTCTTCTTCTTCTTCTTCTTCTATGTCATAATCAACACATGGCATGTCAAGATTGCCCACCTTGCTTGCTTTCCAGTCTGCCTACCTGCATTTTCTTTACTGGTGCTGCTGCTATCTCCTCATTTGGTTTGAGAAAAATCCAGGAGGAGGGAGTGCTTCCTCCTGAAGTGGGAAGAGAGTGCATCTCTTTGAGTGAGCAGATTGTCATGAGACAAAGGTTCTTGAGAGCAGAAGCAGTAAGGCCTACAAGGCCTACACAATCAGTCAAGCCTGCTAATTGTTTGCTTATTTTTAATATTTTTATTAAAGATTTTCTTGATTTACAACAGCAAACTGCTAAGTCACTGTGATTCGTGACTCATCTTGAGTGATGAGTCATTCTCCCTATAAAAGTAGCTAGCCTCTCTGTGGGCCTCAGTCTGTGTGTCTCAGCCAGTGTGTGTGTTGTGTTGTTGCAGACAGAGTGGCTCTAGGACGCTAGTAAGTCAGTAACTAAGACTGTGCGTCTGTGAAGAGTCAGATAGCTGCAATGAGCACTCTCTGTATGCTCTTTAACTATGCTGTTTATGAACAACTTTATTTCTTCAAGTAAATTTTTTATTCTGTTTATGAAGAAGACCCTGCGTTGATTAATTTACCGCTGCGCGACACAGATTGCCTGCTCTCTCCAACCACAAAATGTAGCAGAGGGGTGGGTGGGTGGAAACCCACCCCGTCTTACTTTGAAAGGTGGGGTGCTACATTTGGTGGTGGGGTGCTTTGTTAACTTTTCTTAGTAGGAGAGGGAGAAGTGGCTGTGGAAGGAAACAGGCAGGCAAGTAAGCAGGAAGGGCATTTGAATTGCTGGTAGGTCCATTTTTCTTTTCAGCCGAGAAGTCAAAACCACAAAGTGGCTACATAGTACACTAAGTTAGGTTTGCCTTTTATCTTCCACGTGTTGTTAGCAATGCCTATAGGTGTGCTACTGCTTTTGTTTAAATGATGCAATCTACGTTTAGGCACCGTAGGCGAGACACCACTGTTGGTGGCTATCGGACTTATTTCAGTAACCAGGACCACATCTCAGGAGATGTGAATGATATCAATATCATAATTAGCTCAAATAATAAACAACTGTTATGATGATCACAACAATAATGATTATGCAGTTTCAGAGCCAAATGATATTTCCTAAAGGCAAACATAATAGTTATAGGACATAAATCTTGCTAAAGATCATGTCGCTAAAACCAACAATTTTTTACCTCAAAATTCAAGCCTTGGCTCTCTTCTAGCTTATAACTTCAGTCTAATAAGTATACAGTATTGACATTTAGGCCGGCCAGTATGTTTTCTGGTCCTATGTATGGCTTTCAAGGAAATATACACTTAAGGGTAGCGTGACTGGTGGCAAATGGGAGAGATAAAAAATAACCATAAATTTGCTCTTGACTATCAGCAGCAATTCCCAAAGCGCTGTAGTATTGTCTCAGCACAGCTATATGAGTAACTACAGACTTTCTTTTTCTTTTTCTTTTTTTAAGCATTGCTTCACAGTTGAAGGTTACAGGAGGCCTACTTTTAAATTACATCAAGGCTGTGATGCAGAGGAAACAAAGTTGAAGCTTGTGTCATTAATGTTATAGTATTACAGCTAATTTTATACCCCATATACCTTTTGGGTCTTGCCCTGTGTGAAGAAATGCATATTCTACCTACCCCACATGGACAGAATATGCATCTCCCACAGTGTGCATGTACATCTCTTTCCTTGCATGAGACCTAGAAATGGAAGAAGAAAGTACAGATGTCTTGTTCTTTCTTTCTTTCTTTCTTTCTTTCTTTCTTTCTTTCTTTCTTTCTTTCTGCTTTCCTTTGAATATCTGAAGCAGAAAAGAAGTCCCCCCCCCCTTTTCTACCTCTCACACTCTTGCCCTTTTGCTGTGTATTCTGTTTGCTTTTTCTGGGCCAAGAGAGGCATGAAATAGGTCAGCTTCAGCACTGGATAATAATTGAATATTATAAAAATGGCAGAATAGCACAAAGACTGTTGGACCACATTGCATTTAATTCTTTCAGGGTTTTCCATTTCTGGCCTGTATACTTAAGGAAAGGATGTTTTAACAACCAGAGGCGAAAGCTGCCGAGCTAGAGTTTATGGACGCTGCCTTTCTTGGTTTAGCAACACTGTCTCTCTTGGTTTGATAAAAAATGGATCAATCAATTCACAGTTCAAATTGGGCACCAGACCAAAAAAGGAGTGTGCATACCTGTGCTTATTCACAGCCACTTTTATTAGTTCCTTGGTAGATTCAGTTAATTTATCTGTGTATGTTATATCTGCTATCAGAGTATTTTCTATTACCTTTTAATCTCACCTTATGAAATAGATTTCTCCTCCCCACTGGGAGGATTGTTTGTTAAAGAGAAGGATACCTGTGTGGGTAAGCAAAATAGGTGCTTACTTAACAGAGAGAATTCACCAAACTCTTGAGAGGGAGCAACCTGCAAGATTGCCCTAGGATAATCAGATTTTTAAAAATCACCCAAAATTTAAGAGCCTAAGGCTACACATCTTTAAATGTGCCCGTCAGAAGTTAATGCCTTCCTTTCAATAAAGTTGTGCCATGCATGATGACATGCAGAGAGGCGGGAACTGAGAGAGGTGAGATTTTGAAGATGGAAGGAGAACCAGTGTTGGGTAATAAGGAGCTTTTTCATTCAGCGGGAAAACAAAAACCCTCATTTGTTTTCTAAGAATTCTTTTCTGGCAGATAGTGTCATGTGAACTGATGGTGCTGCATGCATCTTCCTGACTGAGGATGTAGAAATGGTAGTTCCTAATACAAGCCATGGTGGACACCGCTTGGAAATTGAAATTCACCACTCCCCAGACTAACCCACCTGGCAGCAAGAAACGTGTGTGTGTGTGTGTGTGTGTGTGTGTGTGTCTGGGGAAACAATAACCACCGAAAAGCCGTATTGGCAATTAAGCAGCATATAAATAAGTAATAAATCATTGGAAAGTATAATTATCAAGAGAACTGACCAAAAAGGTACCAACCGAAAAGCTGCCTTGGTTGGATGTACTGATCATGTTGTAGTTTATAGCAATTGGCAAGAGGAAGAGGTTTAATATAGTAAATAAGTACTTGTATATAAGCCCTCCAACTTTCCTAAGATGCAAAATAACTTGCTAACTATCTAGTTACATGTAGGTAGCCGTGTTGGTCAAAATAATAAAAAAATCCTTCCAGTAGCACCTTAGAGACCAACTAAATTTGTTATTGGTATGAGCCGATAATAATACCAATACCAATACCAATAACAAACAATACCAATAACAAACTTAGTTGGTCTCTAAGGTGCTACTGGAAGGATTTTTTTTTTATTTTGCTAACAATCTAGTTAGCTAGCTATCTGAGGGATAACAAAGAAAGGATAGGGATCCCTGCCCCTTCTCCAGCAAACCAGCATTTCTGTACTGCATAATAGCTACACCAACCTGCTTACTTGCCTGTATGCACTTCTCTGTTCCTTCTACCTATCATGCAAGTAGGAAAATATGAAGAGCCCTCCCTGCTGGATCAGAGCAAAGACCTAATCTAGTTCAGAATACTGATCTCACAGTGACCAACCAGCCCATGGGAAGCTAGCAAGCAGGACCCGAGATCAACACTGCGATTCCCAGCAACTGGTATTCAGAGGCCTGCCTCTTGCAACAGTGAACACAGCCATCATGACAGCCTTGCATTTCAGTAAAGCACTGCATTAAAACCATTTGCACATATGCATACAAAGCACCTGCTGTTCATGCCTGGACTGTTGAGCACTGGCTGCACATGGACAGAATTTCACATCATCTCATTTTACATTCTGAGCCTGGGAAGAACTTTTGGAGAAAGCGCCATTCATAATATAGCAGAGCCATTTACAAGCTGGGCAAGTTTGTTATCCAAAGCTGCTAAATTCAGACTTTGGGGGCATCAGCTAAGGAGGACAAGTCTATATCCTGTATTGTATGGAAGATGTAAGTGCTTTAAGGAACACAGCTTCCATCACAGTAAGAGGCACTAGTTCTGTCACAGTGTGGCAAGTTGTCATACATCAGAATATAACTGTATTTCATGTCCATATTTTCAGTAGAGTTTTAGGAACCTTTTAAAACAGAGCTCTTGGGCTTAGGATAGAACCTATCCCTGCTCAGGACACTTTAGTTCCTCGACTTTATTTAGGTATGCTATTGATTCATCAGGCCTATGGCTTAGAGACTCAGTATTTATATGGGATCAATAATACGGAGGGAAGGTGATACCAAGGGAGATCACTTTAAAAGAGAGGATTTCACAAGACTAGTGGTGTGTCTTGTTAGCCCCCTCCCCCCCCTTGAAGGTCTGAGTAGAGCTATTCCCCTGACTATGCTCATCAAACAGCTTTGCCCGAGGCCTGCTGAATGAAGTTGAACTTTAAAAATTAAGACTTTCCCCCGCAGTGAGCAAGCTGAGGTGTAGGATATCCTACGAAGCTTTTTCAAAATGCCGTTGAGTTAGGCAAGTCTTCTGAAATTATGCAGAAACAGCAGAAAAGTAAAATATTAAAAATGAGCACAGTATTTTTTAAGGGGGTTGTTTATATGTTGTGGGAGGTGTATTTAAATACGGAGAGGGAGGGTTATTCTAGTTCACTTGAGGGCTTATAAACACTTCCATTTTTCCTGTACTTTCCAAGCACAGGTCTGAGAGGTCTTTTGTCTCACCGTTTCTCCCAGGAAAACGTGCTGTTTACCACTGAATCAGAACAAACGTCAATTGGATTTTCTGCAGATTGACGTGTGTTCTAATTCAGCGGTAAAGAATGGATGAGCCCTGACCTCACTTGCTTTACATTTCCAAAAATGCAGTTGCAGCTACCTTAAGTGAAATGGTATGGGCCAGAAGAGGGCATCCATACTTTTAAAGATTACAGGAGTAAAAGAGATGACCAGGCAAATCACGCAGTTGTACACATGCAACAAATCAACTTAAACTCGATCTGAAACCACAAGCAAGAGGCGAATGGAGTTTATTTACTAATAATTGAATTTCTTGGATCCCAGTAGCTATTACTCCGTGCACATCCTACAAATAATATTTAAACAAAACATAAACAAAAAGAACAATATGGAACATGGAAATGTTACATTTCATCTCAATCAAGTGTGTCTGCAGGTATTGGATCAGTGCCTGGAGGCAGCAACGGGCCAATAAGGGCCAATAAACAAAATGGAGGCACTGTTGATAGGTGTTTCCTGTGGCAACCTGTTCTGTATCAGATTGCACTCCTTTAGAACGAAGAGCTAGTAGAGGGAAAGAATATTTCTTTCTACTTAAGTCTAATGGCTCATGCTTCCTTTCACTACTTTTTTTTTGAGGAGGGTGCAGATATGCAGGAAGTGGGCTTCATGCTCACATGTCTTGACATCTCTAGAACTTGGAGGAAGTCTTCATCCAAATTAAATTCAGCTTGTCTGCACTATCATTTGCCACTGAGCTGTTGCCATTATGTTTCTATGACATGGAGCACATCGAAGCCTAGTTTGCTCTAATAGCCCCTGGACAGGACTTGGTTATAAACATGGAAGAGAAGTGTTATATTTTCTTTAAATTTAATTTCCTGATAAATATTGAAAGAGTGATTAATATGAGCATATGTAACATGTTCACGATGGTTTAGTGCCTGATGTTAATCTGATGTGATTCTCTGTTTGGCCTATACACTCCCATGGATGATTCCAACAGATTTAATTGTGGTGTTATATTCTTCATGCAAGGACTGTGTTAACTGAATTTGTGACACAGGCTGACGTTAGAAAGTGTTCCTGCTTAATGTTTAAAAATTACCATGTAAACTGAAGTGGTACAGTCCTCCATATGAGGACTGCATCAAGCATTTCTAGTTTTCAATAGGCTTGTCTCTCATGCTTTTACTTGAAATGTGCCTCAGTTCAGTGTAGATAGTATTTTTTGTAATACAAAGCTGAGCGATGATCCAGAATGGTATACTTCCGTCATATTTGTATTCGATGATATTTGCTGTTTACATTTAGGCAATTAAAAACAACAACACATAAAACATTTGATCCATACTGCCAATAAAATATTGCAGTTTATCCTATAAAGCCACAACCTGTCTGCTAGAGTACTAAAGAAAATACAAACTATTTCTGCCAGTTTATTTTCAACACTCCTTCAAACCTGAAGGTGGCTTCTTCTTGCTGAGCTCACACTTGCTGAGCACATGGCCCATCAAAAGAGAGAAAAAACAATGAACATTGTATGTGGTAAGCATTACTTTTATGTCTCAGGGTGAGATTTGCAACTTTCACCATTTGCATTTCATTTGAAACGGAATCAGACCATTGGTCCACCTAACTCACAAATGTCTACACCGAGTGGCCGTGGCTCTGCACAGTTTCTGTCAGCCCTACCTGGAGATGTTGGGGATTAAACCTGGGACCTTTTTCACGGAAAGCAGTTCTACCACTGAATTATGGGCTCCCACACCACACCCTGTACCAGCTTTCACCAACCTACTGCCTGTCAAGCATCAGGGAGTCTGATCCCATCCCTCCCCACAGTAGGCTGCCAGGAATAGATAGACAAGGAAAGCTCTTACCAACGTCTTTTAATCAATATTCACAGAGAGAGGCTTAGAAACGCAGCCTCTTGCAGCAATGGCATTGCTCCAAGTAATCTACACCCCTTCTCTCCTCAATCGTCGTCAGCAGCACCCACCTTACGGTGGCTGCTTAGGGCCACTTGCCTCTGAGCCCTTTGCTCTCCTACTTTCAGTGCTCGCCGACACCTGGGAGAAGGGAGGTCTGGAATGCTTTCTAGTGATAATGTGTCAGCCAGCTGCTCCAGCTCTGCTTCCCCCTCCTCTCCCATTATTTCCCAGCTTTGCCCCTCATCTACCTCTGAGCCATGACCTTCCACAAACCACTGCTATAAATCTATACCATCTTCCTCTTCTCTGGAAGGTTCAGGAGAGAGAGCAAGTCTCCACCATTCCTCCTCTGTCCAGTCCCTGACACTGCCCTTCCAATGTTTTGGCCTACAATTCACTAGGTTTGGGAAGTCAGCTCCACATGAATTCTGTTGATTTTAAATGTGCGAGTGTATGTTTCTTCTCGTAGAATGATGCCCCATCTTTGGAGCACCTTCCTTTGGCAGATTTGTGAGGTATTTGTATTATTTTCATTGCAGCGATACCTTTATTACTCACCAAAGCTGTCAAATTATTCTCTTCTAATACAGTACTTTTTGTTTTAGTATTTATTGACTACTGATTATTGTCCTTGTTTTATTTGTGATTAAAAAAAATAATGTTCTGATTTTCTTAGGTATGTAGGTTGGTTGTTTTATATGTCTTAGTCAAAATTCATAAGTGAAACAAATCCATTTTAAGGTTTTTAGGTGAGGCAAAAAATTAAGATATTCATACTAAAGGAGATTTGAAAATTAAGTATTTTGACAAATGTGTTTTGGAAGAGACATCCACATTTGCTATAAACGTCGATGCTATTTTTGGATTCCCAGAGCTCACATTATTTATACTGCCCAGCAAAATATGATTTGTAACCTCCACCATGAAAGGGAGTTATAACCCTTAAAAGGAGAAGTGACAGGATTCTGCCAGCAACATTTACTGACCAATACTGAAAGAGTGCGTGAATGAAATTATCTTTGCTAAGCCAAAATGGATAAAGTCAGATGGCTGAAAATGCTGCTGGTCCAAAAGATTCTACATGAAGTGCTCCGTCTGGCTGATTGATTCCCCCCCCCCCCTAAAGTTTGGGTGCCCAGATGAATCTGAGCCAGCTATTTCTATTAATCCAGCATATTTCCCTCCTTACCACTTAACTGAGATAACTAACCACAAAGTCAAGTTCTACATATCTTTGGTGCACGTCGGATATCTCAATCTTTTCTGTTGACCATGAGGGAGCTTTCTTCCTGAGAATGCAATTACAATACAGTTATCCTTGTTTTTTTGCCAAGGGGGCAAAAGTCTTTGTGTACAGATGGCAGTAACTGGTGGTTGGCAGCGAAGATGATGAATGAGATTTATTCCTGGCACAGTGCAGCGGGTTTGGCAACATCACCATGGCAAACTATTCATTAGCTGGTTGTTTTTTCTTCTTCTAAAGGTTGCAAAGGCACTTTTTTCTGCATATGAACTCTCTTTGCCATCCTCCAGCCACCTGGACTAAGTAGGCTAATTGTGTTGCAGAGGCAGCTCTTCCAGCCTCAACATCTTTGAGTTTAACACATATCAAGACCCACTTTGGGGCTTCTAAAACTGCTGTCCGTGACTATACCAGGTGGTATTTGTAGAGGTGTTGGGTGCCTGCAGTTAGAAATATGCATATTTCCTAAATCTTCCCATTGCCACACTTCTAACCCTGTTGGAGCAATGCTGTGAAAATTCATATAGCACAAAAGCAATCCCCCATGTTTCCATTATGTGTTATTGTTGCCTGTTTATTGTTGCAGCACTTAGCCAAAAATGCCTTCCTACTTTTGCAGCCCTGTTGGCAAGCTGCAAAAGTGGGGTGACATTTTCAGACTTTTGAGGTGAGAGTAGAGGAGGGTAAATTCTTTAAATGGTTATAGTTGGGAGAGTGGGGCTTTTGTGAACACAAGTGGCGGCTGCGGTTTCCCCCCGCTTCACTTTTTAGAGTTAGTTGCTCTAATACTGTATTAGAAGCAGTGATGGAGCTATAATCAGCAGCCTCGTGGACTGCCATATCCCTGCAGAATGCCTCTGATTCATCATAACATAGCATTATTTTAGTGATAATTGGGATGAAAAGAAGATGGTGACCACTATCTTTCCTTCCCTCAATACTACTAGAGTGCAAAAAAAGGGTAGGCGAAGCTTTGAAAAGCATCTATGTAAAACAATTTATGATAATAGTTTTTCTTTTAATCTGTAAATTGCCTTTTCTGCCAAGCAATTAACAAAATAAAACTAATTCCCCACAGTTGATAAATTTATTTTAAAATGTGCTGAATCTTGTATATATTTATAGCTATCAACTATCTATCATCTATCTATCTATCTATCTATCTATCTATCTATGTATGAGAAATGGAAGCTGTCTTTATATGTGAAATATACTTGTTGAGGTGGCTGTTCCATGGAAGCATTGTACAACATCTTGCTGCATGAATCAGAGTTATCACATGAAGATTTACTGTACCATTTGAAGTGACCCCTAGAAGCTGCTTGCTGTTTTATGGATTTTCTCCACTCAGACGTAGAAATCCATATGGTAGACTGCTCACATTTTACATCTATTTTTCATGCATAATGGGGTAGACACAAAAGCCTGGAATGCTAGAGACTATTTGAAGTGGCTTCTGTATAAGGTCCATAAGCTCCAAGGCCTTGTTCCCATTCCTCAACTAGCATTGATTCCTCCCCCTGCCCCCTGCCACAAATATATTCCAAACCCACTTTTTAAATGTTCAGTTTTGTTCTTAGAGTGGGGACACACCTCTGCACACATTAACTGCAGTTTTGCCAGTACAACCAAGTCTTGAAGCTGGCAAGGCAACAATAGCCACAATCACACCAGAAATGGTAAGAAAGTTTCAGAAGAAGGAGCACAACAAACCACAGGAAATTTCAATTTTGTGGTGAGCTTTGAAGAACAAAATGATGAAGTGCACCCAGTCATTTTGAGAGAACTTCATAATTTGCTCATGGATGATCCCATTGCCCCACATTTTTTGGGGTGGGGTGGGGATCAGGATGCCAAAAATCAACTCATTACAGTTGCCACGGTGATTGTCTCTTCACTCTGTAGCTTAAGTCTGGATGTGAGAGGGGTGAAAGGATGAGAATGGCATCTTGTCCCTGCAATTGCCTCCAAAGCTGAGCAGCACCCTGCTCCTTCTCAGGTGCAAAGTCAATGGCAAGCACAAATTTTGGCTGACCCCCTGCTTGTAGCATGCCCGTAACACGTAGAAGCCAGTGCACAAGTTCTAGAATCCAGGGTAATTTGCTTTAAAGAGAATGGGTTGTAGCCCATTCCCAGGGAAAGTGGCAAGATGAAAGAAAAGCCTCTTCGACCCATGCTTAGATGGAAGTGTGGGTAAGCCCATAATATATTTCAGGCATGTCCAACAGGTAGATCGTGATCTACCGGTAGATCACTGGACGTCTGTGGTAGATCACAGGTAGATCAGTGGCTCCCCCCAAAGAAGCAAAAAAACTTTGGCTCCCCTAGAAAAAACCTCAACGTCTTTGCCCTGCACCCCTAAAATGACCTGAACCACCAAAACAGGGCTTTCCTTCCTAAAAAAGCTCAATGTTGCTTTCCTCCTCCCTAAAGAAGCTCAACAACTTTTATGTGAACCCCTAATAAAAAACAGGGCTTTCCTTCCTAAAAAAAAAAAAGCTCAACAACTTTGACCTGAACCCCCCAAAAGAGGGTACATCACTGCCAATTTTTAACTCTGTGAGTAGATCGCAGTCTCTTGGAAGTTGGCCATCCCTGATATATTTGTTCCTAAAATGTATACCTCAATCTTCAATGATCAATGAAATTCCCAGAGTGGCTTACAAAAGACAGAGAGAGAGAGAGAGAGAAGCAGCAGCAGCATATATTGTAAAAGAAATACATGTATTTGGATTTTTTAATATTTACATTTACCAAAGAAAGCTTATTTTATTTTATTTTTATCTGGAGAATCTATGTCAACTGGATTTCGTAGACCACCAGAACCATGGTAGGTGACTAGAACAACCACAAACATTTAAAGATTATGCAGCAAGGCTATAAAAAAACTGCATGGTCTTGCTTTTTGGAGTGACACATTGAGACAGAAGTGACATATCGAGATTGCTGAAGTGTAGAGGAAAGATAGCCTACATTTGCTTTCCGTGTCAATCAATATGAACTAAGCAAACATTCATTGTGTTTTTGGGGAAAACCAACCTGCCATAATCTGGTTATGAAATAATAACATGCTGATTCGGGCTGTGAGTTGAAAAAAAACATTTTAGTCACACTAGTTATTTTATTATTATTGTGCAGTCCATAAAATGTCGGCATTTTTATTTTAAAGTGTGTGTAATAGTGAACTGATGGGAAACCATATTAAGGCAATGTGGAATTATCATTAAGCAATGTGGAAATTACTGTCATCATAGTATAACCTTAAGCTTGTGTGGATATCATTGTTAACAATTGTTAAATGCATAGAACTTATTATCATTATCATTATTATCTTATTTTATATACCCCTTCCATGCCAAAATGGCTTCTAAGTGGTTTCATTACTTTTCTGTGTTGGATTTTAGATACTTTGGATGACTAATAAGAATCATTAGTTAATTATTGTCAGCTAATGATTGTTCTGGGGGGGGGAGTGAGAAGAGTTGCAGAACTTTGGTTGTGGTTTGAGCTAAATTAATAATAGGGAATTATCTGGAATGCAGGGTGGAGAGAAATATATCTAATGGGCCCATATTTTCCACAAAGGCATGGTTCCTAACTTCCACGAGAAGGACTCCTGGAACAGGGCTTTCTTAGCTTCCCGCTTAACCTGATGTGCCTCCCCCAGTTCTCTTTGTCAACTTTCCAGAACAGCAAAGGATATGACAAGGAGTTTGAAGCAGGGATGTGAAATAGGCAAAAGTCACAGAACCTCTTCACTTCCTTGAGCGAGTTGAAATGCTTCCTGGTTTGTGCAGGATGCTGTTGTGTCTGCATTTAAGATAGTGGCCTGTGCATTAGTGACTTAATAGGTTTCTTTTCATCCTATCAGTTTATTTTTTTGAAGTTCAGGACATTTAGAGTATACAATTTTTTTTTGTTTGTGAGTTGTATTGCCGCTCTTCCCTAATTTCCCCTTGGATACTACTTAATGTAGTATCAAATTAAGCAAACTTTTCAACTTCCATGAATTTTATTGCTTTGAAATGTAGGCATTTCTTATATGGAAAGTTGTTGTTTTCTTCATTAAAAATCGAATGAAAGTTACATTTCTATTTTGCACTTTATTGGGAAATCTGGCTATTCACTGATCTAATCTGTTGTTTAGATTATTCACTGATCTGATCTAATCTAATCTATTGAAATGCACTTCCGCACCACTACCCTTTGAAATGCATTCATAAATTTAATTGACCATTCTGTTTAATTTGATTACGTTGGCATGAGAACCTAAAGACGTCCCATTCATTTTCACTAATGGTAAAGAATGAGGAATCTGCAGCCTTTAAAGTTTTTGTTTCAGCACTAATTTGTTTTCAAAGTGTTTTACAACAAACTAAATATATTAAACAGCTTGCTTTTCAGGTGCCTGTTGGTGCATATAGGTGGTGCTTGATTTCTGCTTAGAAGGTGGAATGTGGCATCTCTAGGGAGCCAGTTGTGCTGTGTAAAAACTATTAAATAGAATTGTGTGGAAGCAAACAAAGTCTGAAGAATCAGTGAGACAACCCAGAATGTAAATAAGAACTTCAGAGAGAAGGGGAAGTAGGGCCAAGGCTCACTAAGGTTTACCAGGGAGTAAGCATCTGAATATAGAATTGTACTATAAGAGTAGAAAGGGACCAAAATTTACATTTCTGCTAATTCTTTACCGTCCTGTTTGCTGACATTTATTGTTTGACAACATAAATTTCCAGGCTTGTGTGTGAGTACACATGAACGAGCATCCAACTTGATGGCTGCTTTTGTTTTTATTTGTGCCTATGAATATATGAAGCTTCCTTATACTGTTGGTCTGTCTACTCCAGTACTTTGACAGGCAGTTGCTTTGTAAGGCTGAGATACAGGTGTTTCCAGCCCCACAGCATATAATCATTTTAAGTGGAAATGTGGGGAACTGAACATAGGACCTTTGCTCTACCAATCATGTTCTGTCTATTGATCTATCGATCTTTCTCTGATTCACAGCCTTTCCCCAAAAGCCAGCGACTTGTGGTCACCGCACAGTTTTCTAAAAGTGATAAATTACTGACCAGCCATAGCAATAGAAAGCACTGCATGATCTACGTGTAAAACAAGGCTGAGATGAAGGAGACCTGCTTGTTAGTAACTGAAATATGAAGGCCAATATCCATGACTATTCCTTCCAGTCTCAAGTGTTAAGTTTAGTTCTACCTTATTGTAATTCTGCCTTCCGGAAGAATTAAGAGTTACAATTTGCCCGAGTTTTCTGCAGCACAGTTTTTGTGATAATTATTAACCACACAGTTTATACAACAGGGTTGCCTTTTGTGGCAAATGCCAATCCATTGACAGCATTCCATCCATCCCCAGCTCAGTTCATGACCACCAAAGTTCATTTGAAAGCCCGTGTTGTGTATGGGGGTTGTCCTTCAGTTGTTTATTGGCAAGTGTAATGGGGCAGAGTGGTGCGGGAGAAGAAAAACTTGTCATCGTCATCATCGTCATCATTTAAACAACAATCAATGGCAGGCTGACTTTATTAATAATAATATTCCATCAATCCTGTTTTAAATTAATAGTCCAAATTGGTGTCTAGACAAAAGTGATAATTATAATCAGTCTGTTCAAATGAAGAAAGGGCAGTGAGATTATCTGACCACTGAGTAATGGGTGGTGGATGTTTATCCTTACAGCATAGTTGTCAACCTTTCCCTTTTTTTGCAGGAAATTCCCTTATTATAGCATTGGGAAACAGCAGGGAGGGTTGACAGCTATGTATATAGCGGTGGGGAACAGCAGGGAGGGTTGACAGCTATGCCTTACAGCCTTGCAATATAAATATATTTGCCACCATAATGTCAGGGACTGGGCAGAGGAGGAATGGTGGAGACTGCCTCCACAACCTGACCCTTTCAGGGAGGAGGAAGAGGAAGACAGTATAGATTTACAACAGTGGTTTGCAGGAGGTCACAGCTCATAGGCAAATGAGGGGGAACGTTGGGAAATAATAGGAGAGGAGGAAGAGGAGGAGGAGGAGGAAGCGAGGCGACAGCTGATGGACACGGTGTCATTGGAAAGCTTTCCAGACCCCCCCTGCCAGAACCTGGTGAGCCTTGAAAGTAGGAGAGCAAAGAGCTCAAAGACAGGGGGCATGTAGCAGCACCTGTAGAGGAGATGATGAGAATGACGAACGAGGAAGTGGGAGAGACGGTGGGGGGATTCACTCAGGACAACGCCATTACCCAAGAGGCTGGGTTCTATAGCCTCTCTCTGTAAACACTGAATAAAAAAGGAAAGTAAGAAACCTTCCCTTGTCTTTATACTTTCCTGGGCAACCAGCCAGGAGCCACTGACAGCATCCTGACACATAAGGGCTCTCAGGATCCACTTAAGTTGTCCATCTGTTTGTCCCCACCACAGGTATATAGTTTAAGAGTGCATGGACATCAGTGCAAGGGTGTGTGTGTATGTGTATCTGGGGCACCTTAGAAGCTGCTGTTAGGTGTGTGCTTTTGACAGTAGAGAATTACTATCAGACATGTGCCTACTTTGGCTGGGGTTTGTGAGAGAACAGGATGCTGGACTAGATGGGTCATTGGCCTGATCCAGCAGGCTCTTCATATGTTCTGGAATAGGCATTTGCAGCATTACATTACCAATATCTATGTGAATCAAACAATACCTTCTTGTTGAGGTGCCACGAAGTATAGTATACTCTAAACATCTGCTTTTGTTGGGTCAATCTCATTTTTAAATTTAAAGAAACCCTGCATATGGATGCTAAAGGAACTTTTCATTGATGGAGATTAATGGAACACTCACTCTCTGTTTCCATTCACCTCTAAGTTCCTTATTCAATTTACAACATTCCAATGAACATTTATAAACAGCTATTATGGGTTTAGTTTTCTGCAAATATCCACTTATTTCCTCCAGCAGCACAGGAGATGCTGAGGCACTCAAAGCTAACAGTCCAAAAACAGACTAAAACTGCTCTAGATGAAGATGCTAGCATTCAGCAGTAGTGGATAAGTGGTACCTAAACTGCAAAACTGCAAATGGCAAAAATTCTCCATCTGATCCTATTAACTAATCTAATGTATAAATCCCACCATCAACCCATGTCTTCCACAAAAAGGACTGTGTCTCTATTTTCAGGTCTTGATTACTCAATAAAGTTATTTTATCAAGAGCATGTTAATAAAAAATGTAACTGACAAGGCACTATATGTCAAGTCTGTGTTGTGGTAACAAAATGTTAGTATATTCTAATTTAGAAATGTTGTTAGCGGGGCTTAAAGTTCAAGTTCAAGTTTTTCTAAGCACTTAGGGGCCAAGCCCTAAACTCTGCCAGTCTGTTTGAAGAAATAATGTTGTTTTTGGGTCCTTCCATTATGCTACTCCATCCTGAATATTCTGCATCCATCACACTTCCCAAGAAACTGCTTCTTTATATTGTTTAAAAGAGAAGTTAGCATCTGTTTGTTTGTTTGTTTCGCAGAAATGCTGGATCCCTGAACTGGAAGCTTTTTCCAGTAAGCTACCAATTCCTTTCAATTGGTATATCATGATATTCTGTGTCATTAACATTCACCTTGAAATAGAGACAATATTGATACTGTCTGAATATGTTTGATTGTCCACTCTCAGCATTGTTCATCATATTGAATGTTCATCCCATAAGTCTAATACAGAACAAAATGATACTTGGCATAGCATAGCATCATCTGTAACAAAATATTTCAAAACTGTTATTGGGAGAAAACTTTTGGTTTTTGTTTTTTTAAATCGATGGATAGCAAACAGAGGTTTTACATCTCTCCAGCAAGAAGCTTACTGGCATGTGAAGAATTTGCACTGCCTCCCCCCTCATTTCCCAAAATACGTGGTCAGTTGAGTAAGGTAGAGACACACAGATGATAAATTTTCACATGAAAGATGGTAAACATGTAAAAGTAACAGGATTGGTGGGACTGCATCAGAGAGCTTTCTTGGGTAGTCTGATTAGACTCTGCCCAGGGAGGCCTGTTTTATTACAGTAGTACCTTGGTAGTCGAACGGCTTAGTTGTTGAACAAATCAGTTCCCGAACGTCGCAAACCTGGAAGTGAGTGTTCAGGTTTAAGAACGTTCTTTGGAAGCCGAACGTCTGATGCTGCTTCCACGGTTTCCGATTGAGAGCAGGAAGATCCTGCAGCCAATCGGAAGCCGTGCCTTGGTTTTCGAACTGTTCCTTGTGCCTGGTGATGATAAACTTCCTGTTTCAGAAAGCTTTGAGGCTGCTTGGTTGACTTCTCACTGCCTTTGTTCTGTTTTGGTTTACAGCTTTTAGTTTTTGCGGCCTGCTGTTTTTAATCTCATCTTTTTTGTAGTCTGTTATATGTTATTCTACAATGCTTTTGTTATACTTTTTGTGTGTATTGTTAGTTACCTTGAGCAAAATGCATTTGGAAAGCTGGGTTATATTTTAAATAATATTTTAAGAAATTAAATGTTTCTTTACAGGCTGACACACATCCCCACCTCCCTTTGAAAAACACATGTACCAACATTTTCCAGAATGAAATGTTTTCTGTGGTACTTCTTGAAATGACTCCAGTTCTTACACTATTAGGAAATATGCTTGCAGTAAATTCATCTGCATTAGAGATGAAATTTGCAGCAAAGACCAGGCCACCAATAATAAGATGGTATCAGTATGCCTGGGTGAACCCCAAAGTTTACAAAGTACAAGAAATCTGTAAGGTGGGGGAAAACCCTAAGGCAGAGCTTTCCGAACTTTTCAAGTTGGTGACACACTTTTTGGACATGCATCATTTTGCGACACAGTAATTCAGTTTTACTAGCAAACCAGAGGTTCCGGGAGGAACGCGAGGAGTGTTCACACAACACACCTACACACTGCAGCCAGCACACTAATGTGTCGCAACACACAGTTTGGAAAGCTTTGCCTTAAGGGAACACCCTATCCACCACACACACACACACACACACACAACACACAAAAACAACCCAATCTAATGAAGACTGACAAATGGACACAGAATGCGGAGTGTCTTTTGGGGGGCTGGGGTGGAGTTGCTTGGAAAAGGGCATGGCTGGCTGTCTAGAACCCTAAGCAGGAGCATGCCATACTGCAAGTTTCTTTTGCAGGTAACACTATTTTCTGAATGCTATTCTTCTGATCATAATGTCTTCTCTGCCTGCAGCCAGCCACATGAGGCCAAACATACAATGTTCCTGCCCTGTCCTAAAATCGCTGCTGTGTTCTGAGCTATACGGAGTCATAAGGTATCTCAGCCTAGGAAGCAAGATAAGCCCCCCCCCCCAGCACTGAGGACCTTTCTGACGGCACCTACAATGCAGACGGCCTCTTAAGTTTATGCATTTCTGCTTTTAAAGAAATTGTGCAAAATAAATAAATACCGGTAAATGTCATCTCTGCTGTCAACATTGTGTTTCCACAGCTCATCATGTTAAAACTGGAACTTGTGAAGTGGTGGCTCTCCACCGATGTTGTAATAAGAACAAGATAGAAGAAAGATCACAGACAGTCAAGTGCTCCTGCTTCCCCGGGCAGGTAGCAGGTACCACTCGAGCAGCTCCTTCTTGTGTTGATGGTGCGGCACATTCTGTGGTTTGTTCTTCCCTCTCGAGTCATACTCTACCGAGTTATTTAAACGATTGCCTTTCATTTAATCCTGCCAATATTTATAGTGATAATGAGGATACTGAGAGTTCTTTGGAGGTATATACATTATATACACAAGGTGAATGATAGCTGGAGATTTGAAAGTGAATTACCAAGCCTGGCTGTGAAATGAAACCTCTAGGGAAGCACAACTTGATGTAAAACTCTGAGCACCCATACGGTTGTATCAAGTTCGCTCATTTTAATATCTGCTGCTAAAGCTACATCAGCATATTTGCTCCATGAGCTGCTGTTTCACACTTCCTTTATATTTCTACAAAGAAGAAAAATCAAGGCAAAGAGTGATGCTAGCCCCCCCTTTTTAAAGGAAGTCATTTGAACATGAGATCAGCACAAAGAAATGAATGCTTTCTTTACATTCAGTAGAGAGATTTTTAGATGGTCCATGTGCCTTTGCCTGCTGCATGTTACATGCTCTGCAAAAAGCTTCTGTTTTCTTGCGATGTCAGCTATCGCAGAAACAGTAGCTATATCATCTTTGGAGAACCTATTTCTTCCAGACACATTAGACCTGAATGTTTAAGGGTTAAGAAATATAGGTTGAAAGCAGAGAATATAATGAATCTTTTAACATGAGAGCAGCACAAAGAAAATGCGAATTCTGAAAGACATTTAAATAGATGTGAGAGGCTTTTAAGCAGTTCCAAGGAGAGACATGTTGAAAATAAGCCAAACATTTCATGATACCAGGTCAGTTTTCTGCCCCGTTATTGGTTAAAGTCATTCTGATAGCTGTTCAAATGCGCATGTGCAATTTTCATTTTGATTTCGTTATGCAGATATTTATTTATTGTTAAAACAATGCAGATCATAGTTGACATTTATGACTTTGCTAATATTGCCCTGACAATATTTCCATGGAATAAGTTAAAAATAGCACCAGTATTAAGAAAACAGAATGCCTTTCTTCTTTTTCTCCTCTAGCTTCAATAGTGGAACAAAAATGGTGGTGCCACATGCAGCCATGTCTTGAAGGGGAAGAATGCAAAGTTCTTCCAGATCGAAAAGGATGGAGTTGTTCTTCCGGCAATAAAGTGAAAACAACAAGGGTAAGTACCTGACACCTGTCTGGCTGCTGTTGCATCACCAGCAAAGAGGACAGAGATCAGCATAAAAATTGCATCTGTAATCTGACTTTAACTCAGTACAGTATGAGTCAATATGTCTAGGGATCAGGAATGATGGGAGCTGTAGTCTTAATAGCTTATGGCAGGCACCATTTTGGCTGCGCCTGATATATATGCATTTAGAATTAATGATGAATTTAAATACGAGGTGGCGCAAGGGATGCAGGTGGTGCTGTGGGTTAAACCACAGAGCCTAGGGCTTGCTGATCAGAAGGTCGGCGGTTCGAATCTGCACGACGGGGTGAGCTCCTGTTGCTTGGTCCCAGCTCCTGCCCACCTAGCAGTTCGAACGCACATCAAAGTGCAAGTAGATAAATAGGTACCGCTCCGGCGGGAAGGTAAAAGGCATTTCCGTGCGCTGCTCTGGTTCACCAGAAGTGGCTTAGTCATGCTGGCCACATGACCCGGAAGCTCCCTCGGCCAGTAACACGAGATGAGCACCGCAACCCCAGAGTTGGACACGACTGGACCTAATGGTCAGGGGTCCCTTTACCTTTACTGTATTTGGGAAGACCAGGTGAGACTTGTGCACCTGCTCAGTCAGCTGTCCAGTTGTCAACTTTTGATGGGCAACTTCAACGCCCCTGCTCTCGCTTCTTACAGTTCTTATGTTACCTGTCTGAAATTAAACCCAGAACTCTGCAAATCCTAAAAGGCATTCTGTTTTAATATCAACTCAGTTTCCACAGATTAATCCATAATGCTAACGTTTTTTTAGAAAAAGTTTTTCCCCAAGAGATTCCTGTTACTCCTCTCCCCTGCCACATCAGTTCAAATTAAATTAAATTGTGGGGGGTGGAAGAAGGAATCCAAAAGTAAACCATGCTTTTCATGTATGTATGGATATAATAGCTTATGATAAAATTCCTTTGTCTCTATTAAATTAATTTATCAATTGCAAACCCACTCAAGGCTTTGTCCGCAATAAATAGCATATAAAACACATAGATCCTCTAAATTTTTAAAATAACTTTAAATAACACAATCTTCATAAATCCTAATTCAAACCCAGAACAAGTGATTTGGAAATTGCTTTAAGAGTCAGCAATATATCAAATATGAACAACCTGTTTTGGCTTGTAAAAAGAAGATAATCTTCATGTATAACATAAGAATAACTCTAGTCAAAGGACCTGTTTGTCCTTGGTTCCATAGTCCCCAAAGAGCTAAAGTTCATAAATATGTTTTAAGATCTTGTTGATCTCATGCTTCAAATCTGAAAGAATTTAATAGGGATCTGCATAAAGAATCAATACTGTAGTACAAGAATAGTGCCTTATAGCTTCCTTTTGATTAGAGTCTCTTTTGTTTCACAGATGCTTTGGTGTTGTGCGACAAAATAGCAGTATTCAAAAGCAATGGACACTTAGACTGATTTAAATGCAGATCTGCTTCTGTGAAGGGCTTATCAAAAGAAATAGAAAGGACTAGATCAAAGGCACCCCAGCCGCCCCGAAAGACTTCCTGTGCTGTGGCATTTGAAAGCATTGCTCAGATTGTACTGCAGCTAATACATCTTGCATCTCTGGTTTTCATATGATGGGCAGCACCCAAAATTAAGTTGCTGGCTAACTTCGGATACATTCCACCATGGCTACTAGCCCCATTTTAATTTTGGCCTTGTATTTATCTATTTTTTAATGAGAGGGAGAAGAAAGGGCAAGTCAGAAAGATGGAATTGACAGTGGCCAGAGATAAGGAAAAGCTAGAGGTGAAGACAGTGGTCGAGCAAGAGAAGGAGGAAAACAAACATAGACAGTTAAAGAAAAATGAAGAATACCTCAGTCCTGTGTAGAACGTTGCAGTTAAAGGCTGGCCCCTATCTACAAGGTTGGCTACTGTGCTTTCTAAGCAGCTGCTTTGGAGTCCCTCCCCGACAGCAGTTTACACGAGCATTTACTCGTTAATCATTCCAGTGCTTCTGTTTGGACCTGGGGATGTGCTACCAATTTAAAAAGTGACAACTCACAGGCCAGGTAACAAAGTACAGTTAAACTTAACAATGCACTCTAAATGGTGCATTGTTATATGAAACTGAAACCACACTGGCACTTACAAACCAATATCACACTTTGGAAAGCCTGTCAGATGTTTCAAAAGTGCTAAGCAGCCTAGAGGTCTCATTCTCTGAATGCAATGATAACTCCCCAAAATGCTTATTTGCTCTTGACCACAAAGTTTGCAAAAAGTAAAATATATGTCAATATGTAGGGAAATCCCACACACAAGTTGGGTCAGCTGGAGGATCCTCAAAATAGCCTGATAAGGACTAAGAATGCTCTGTGTCCATGGAACGCTGATTGACAGTTGGAAGGAGGGAATAGAAAACTGTGGAGGAAGAACGGAATGGAGTATGGTATAGAAGGGTACAACTGAGTGACAGAAACAGTGAGAGGGAGCATTCCATGCTGTTCCATTTTGTAGATCTTGGACGATTTCCTAGTTTTCTAGTACTTCAGTCTTCTGCACACATTTAGGGAATATGTTCTATTGAACTCAGTCCACTTTGAATTTTGGCACAACTTGTCAGGGAAGAATTTACATATCAGAATCATCTAGTAAGGCCAACCACTGCAAGCACTTGATTTCTCACTTGGCTGTAGCATTGTCTTGGGAAACAATGGTCATAATACCCCTTTACCATTGAGACTGTATAAGTGTATAAGCTAGAGCAGGGGGAAATCAGCGAGTCTTAATCACAATTAGTTGATCCTCCTCAACTTGGGTGGGTTTTTCCCCTTTTGTAAAACGTTTCCATGCACTGCTCTGGTTTGCCAGAAGCGGCTTAGTCATGCTGGCCACATCACCCGGAAGCTGTACACCGGCTCCCTCAGCCTATAGAGCGAGATGAGCGCCACAACCCCAGAGTCGTCCGCAACTGGACCTAATGGTCAGCGGTCCCTTTACCTTTACCTTTCAATAGGAAACATATCAGCCTAGGCTGAGGAGATGTCACCCAGGCTGTTATTTTATGGTGCATGTATATGTATGTTTAATCATTACACATGGCAATCTATATGTGGGTTTCATACATTTTCATACATGTGTAGGTTTCATACATTTGTTTCATGGAGAGGCCTTTATACTTCTTAGATCAGTTGTCCCATAGCTTCTGTCCTGATTCACAGCAGGTTTGCAAGAGAGTCATATATAGGATTCTTTACCTGAAAATTCCAGGGATCATCCTAAGAATGTCTATATGTAAGTGAGTACTCTACCCTGAGTGATGGTTTTTTTTCTGTGGGAAAATCCCAAGATGGAGGAACAGAGACACATTGCTCAGTGACTAAATCTGTATGTTCATTTCTGCATACTGCATCTAATGGTAAGTTCCATACAAGATGGGTTTAATGAACGGAACCAATGCAAGATGCCTACTTATATACTGTGAGGACCACGGAGTTCATAATACGTTATGCATTTCCAGACAAGAATCTTTAGTTGCCATACTACTAAATTGTTTCAAAAGTCACTGTAGCCCAGGGAGGGAAATAGCCAATCTCTTTTCACGTGCTAAAGGATGTTACTTATCATTCTTCTGCCCCGCCTCACATATCCTAAAACCTTTTGGATATTGGTATTCAGCCAACAGAAAGAGTCAGGAGATTTGATGCGATACCTGGCCTTCCTCCAATAGCTGGAGGAGATTGGACAATGAAAGTAGAGCTCAGTGCACCTGTGTCCAAAAGGGAACCTGAAGACTACACTGTTTGTCAAAATGGTTCTGAACTGATACATCTTTAAAAAGACCATTACAGAGATGATAATAATTGGTAAGATTAATGTATTCATCAGGTGCTGACAGTTGTTTCTATAGCCCTCACGATCCCGATTTGTTCTGCTAGGACTGCTTCTGCTTAGTTGACTGCCCACTGAGCAGAAAAAAAATAAGGATGGTTAAGGAGGAAAAATACAGAATGGTTAAAAATGAGTCCCTGGACTTAGGAGTGGAATTTATTTTGAAACCAAGGCTGATATTAGTGTCAATGAAACAGCTATGTCAGATGATGATCTTGTCCTCCTCTGGTTTACAACAGATGTATGTGCACTTTAGGCAGCTGCAAAGAAGGGTGGGAGGTGGACAGAGTAGAACTGCTGTTTGTGCCAGTAAAAAAGTCAGAAATACGGTTCTCTTGCTGTCTCCTTCCCTTTGCAACTGCTTGCTTTCTCAACTTCTTCTCATAAAAGAGGTCTATAGTTCTGATTAATATAAGATTTGTCACAGTGAATCATTTATCTAGAACTCTAGTATGCAGGGTGTGTATTGCACTGTTCCTGATAGATCCTGCAGCACAACTGTGCTGAACACATTAGAAGAGCAATGAAATATTTCTCACATTCAGGGTGCAATTCTCAGCTCACAAAATATGGAATAGTAGTTCTTAACTTCAAGGCAAAACACACCAGTAAGAGAAAGTTGAAGATTACTAAAGGTTTAATGTTGTTTAAGACTGAAGTTTAATGTGCATTTATTGAGGGTTGACCTTAATAAATTTATTTACACTATTGGCCAAAATTGTGGAAACCTTTTGGAAAATGTATGTTTCCAAGGTTTGATGGCTCATAACACCACTTCCTTTTGGACTAATACCATACAATTATGCTGTATACCAATGGGGAAAAAATTAATGAAGAATGTAATGCAACAAAGTTTGTTCAATTATCTGCATTCTGTCAAAAGCTACAGCCAAGTTACCAGAAAAAGGAAGCACAACTTGCTTAGGTTGATATGCTTTTCTTCATTTGAATGTAGCCAATGAGCATGAGTGTCTAGAGCAGGCTTCCTCAAACTTGGCCCTCCAGATATTTTGAGAGTACAATTCCCATCATCGCTGACCACTGGTCCTGCTAGCTAGGGATCTTGGTAGTTGTAGGCCAAAAACATCTGGAGAGCCGAGTTTGAAGGAGCCTGGTCTAGAGAGCCAATCAGGTGTTATGAGCCCTCAAACTTCGGAAATACACTTTTCCCAAAAGGTTTCCACAGTTTTTGCCACTAGTGTATTGCATTGACCTCAGTGGGACTTACTTCCAAGCAGACATGAGCTGATAGAATGATTTTTTTCCCCATTCCCCCCCCCTTTTTTTGCTCCTAACGATGCTCAAAAGTCAGACGCAACTAGGGGTGGAAACATAATTATATTAAAGCCAAAGATTCAAACAGAGACAAAGCATGTGCAAGACGAACAGGGATTTGGAGGTAGTCACAGTCAGAATCTGTAGCAGCAACTTGTAGATAATATTCTGTTGCAAAAGTGGTAGGTCTGGGGGCAGGACAAAAAAACTGTGTCAAATGTGGGAGTGCAGTACAGCCAGTTTAGAGTTGCTAGCTGGAGCCATAATAAGGCTATAGGAGCTTTTTGGAATGAATAGCTGTTCAATCTGCCAGAGTAGTTCTATGGTTGAGCAGGCAGGATTCCTGCCTAATCCGCAAGGGGATCTAGTTTCTTGGCCTTCCTCAGCCTTCCTGAAAGTCTGCCATGCCACTTCAACAAGCAGCTCGCTAGAACACGAATGGGTTAGGAAAAAGTAATGTATTAAAACTTGATTCATCCAAATCTCATGCTTTAAAAATGAATTTAATTTTCAAATTACCAAAAAACCTAATACATTAAGCAACATTTCATTATCCAATGCTACCTTAAGCACTCATTTAAAACATAACTAATCACTGTACATATACATGTGTATGAATGATTGATTTTTTTACCAGGGCTTTTACTTACTTGCTTTTTAAGGTCAGCATATTTCAAAGAAAAAAAATGCATGGAAAGCTTGACCGATAGCTGTCATTTCCTTCATTTTTTAAAAAAATGCAATTCTTTGTCATCACTTGTGCATCAACATCTGCTGATCTGTAGAAATAGATGCTCAGCAAGCTATTACTCACAATAACTAGGTTTAATATAAACCCCAATATGAGGAATGGTTCATTTCCCCCAGTGGTCATTCCAGAATTGTGACATTTTCATTAGTCCTAATAAAGGTATTGATGTATCGTGAGTTTTGTCAATAGGACAGTTTACAAATGTTTTCGCCTTTCAGTGTAGGATCAGCCCTTCATTCATTTTTGTTTTCCCCAATTATATTTTATTAAGTTTTAACATTTTTAACATATACAGTCAAAATACAAATTTCTCTTCCCCCCCCCCGACTTCCCATTCCTTTTTTCGTGGAGTTGTTGGTTCTCCCCTTCTGCTACACCCTCTTCTTTCTTATCAAATTATAATCACAATACTATGATCTAATTACTTCTGTTGTTCATAGCTCAAATCCTGCTTGCGAGTTCATCATACTATAACATTTCTTCGAATGGTTCAAAAAAGGCATCCATCCTACCATAAAACACCTTCATTTGTTTGCCTTCTCCTTCTTGCCTCTTTCTAATCTAGTGCTTCCATTTCCTGCACCTTTAATAGGTGTGTAGAAGAGGGGATTTCACAAGTTGAAGCTGGCATGACAAGCTGCAACTGCTGGAATTTCTTCTTCAACACGTCTATTCAACATACTCTTCTACAACTTTCTACTCTAATACCGACCCACTTCGAGAAAAACTGATCTGCACCTGAATCCTCACGACCCACCCAAAGAGCAAAATAGCTTCCAGGTGTTTTGGCTCTCCGCACTTATCCTTTCACGATTTACCTGCTCTGTATAGCATGCTTGTGATCTGTCACAACCTTTCCTACTTACATCTGTGAGTTAGGGCCACTGAGTGCTATTTATTTAGCACTAAAGCATGTGAATGGCTCTACAAGACCTAGATAAGGCCCAATTATTTCTCCAAAGCGCTTACATAAAACAAGAATTAATCACAGGCCTGGGAATGATCAGAGGGCAAGAAGGCGGGGATTGTGATTAAAGTTGTAGAGCTGCTTGTTTATACTCCTGCACACCGTAGCAGGTTTTTAATGTCCGATTATTTAACATTATAGTACACTTCAAGTCAAATCTAATTCAAAATGCAAGGCATACATATTTCTTCCTGATAGGCTAGGGATACGCGCCAATTCTGATTAAAACTTGCGGGTTTCCCTTCAGCAATTTAGTTTTCATCTGTTATTTTACCAGAACTATGTGCTTGCAAGATGATAAGAGAATGGAAAAGGCTGACAGTAGTAAGTGAAACAGCAACATGTAATGCTTCATTCAAGGCTATGGAATTTTGAATGCACCTTGGCAATATTCTCAAATATCATACACTATTGATGGCTCTTCAGCACTGTTCCTTGGCAGATCACTGTATAGTACATAGAACCCTTTGTGAAAATTAGTGTCTTCCTACATCACAGTTACACTTTTGGTAACTAATAACCCACACAGTAAAAATTGTGCTTCAGTTCATTTCAGAAAGGGCATTTTCATTAAGCACAAATTCATCCAGCCTTCCATTATGAAGTCTGGTATTAGCATCTAATGAACCTAAACATCATAATGTTTTCCTGGAAGGCAAAGGCAAATATTTCTATAGCAAATAATTAAATGGAAATATAGTCATACATCTTACACATATCTTTATTTTCTTCGCAAGTGAACTATTTCACCATTTTAGCATGGAAGGATTGGGAGTCCCAGGAGATTTCTCCTATGGTGTTTTCCTACAGTGATGTCTGCCATTATGTCCCACATGTTGCTTCCTAAAAGTGTAATGGTCCTGTTTTAAAGAGTGTAGAACTCTCCACTGCTGTCTCTAGGTCAATGGTTGTCAAAGGGTGTGGAGTACCACACTGATGTGGGAAGAGAGGATGGCAAGTGTGGCAGGAAGATTCAAGGGCAACCAAAATAACTTTTAAATATTTCAGTGTAGTATAGTATCAAAAATGGGGGGAGAAATGGGGAATCTGGAGCCTAATCTCGTTTATTGTGGAGTGATGTTAGTTCTTTTGAGTGTTTTTTTTTACTCACACCCCAATTTACATAATACACAATGGCAACAGAGATTTCTAACATTTTCTTATAAGCACTGTTACTCTGTCTGGAGTTCATGTGAAAGATATTTGTGCACATAGCAGCCACAATCTGGAAAGCTGTATGCGCAGATGGGTCCCTTTGTTAGTTCACAAAGGCCAGGTATTGTGAGCAGATTCCCTTCCATTTTGGGCAATTGGAAAATCCCAGCTGTGGCCGTAGCGCTTGCACACTGGATCTCAGCCATTCTGTTTCTGAAGCATTTATCCCGTGGCAGTGAATTGCAGTTGTTGCATTAAGAGACAAAACAAGAGGTGTATCGCAGAGGCAGAAGTTTCATTTTGTTGTGTGTGCGAGAGAGAAGGGGGTAGATTCTTGCTTAACTCCATTGATATTTCTAGCCATTATTTACAGGTTAGTTTCAGCTACCTGGAAGTAAATGCAGACTTTCCTCTTTGGCATGCTAAAGCATAAAAGACACCTGAAATTATGTGTCTAGAATAATGCAGGTTGGGCCCCTCAATGGAACCAAACAAAGCAGCCCAAATGCGCATGAAATATGGGAGTGTGTCAGTGACGGGGACAACCCTTAAGCAAAGTGAGGCAGCAGATTCCTCCTGTGCTACTCTACAGCTCTCAGGTAGGGGCAGGGAGATGCTCTCCCGCCACCAGCAACTTATGCACATGGAACAGATGAAGTGCCATCTTGTCTCCGGGCAGCAAAGCTGGACCCTGATCTGAGTCCTTATAGATTTCTGTATGAAGGTGAATAGTGGGGGGAGGGGCACATGATACTATAATTTAATTAAGCTTTTTTTGGTTATTTATTAATTTAATTGCAAACAGTGCAGTGATTGCAGATAATGTCATCAGTGCAGTTACATTGCATTCCACCAACAGCTAATGGTAGCTGACAGCACCCATATTGACCCTTAAGTAGTTCTCATTCAGTTGCATCCAACATCGCGCAAATGTATTTCTTTTCATCCAGAGTGGGATTTCCTCTTTCTTCCTGCCCCTGTGTACTCCTCACATCTTCAGAGCAGATATTGGGGGTGCAAGGGGAGAAGAGAGGAAAGAGAAGTCCTATTACAGCTGTGAAAATCTGTTCTGCTAGCAGCTGGTGGGCAGCCACAATTGGGTATCACTCACTGAGCTCAATGGGTAATACTCCCAGGTAAGTATAGGGTTACTACTCAGATCCATTTATTTAGGCAGATATTTAACTTTCCAGTTTTAAAAAATTGGGGACTGTTTTATCAACTGCTTCTGACTGTACTTATTATTGTTGTATTTGGGTTTTTTCATTTCATTTTAATATAGTTGCAAGCCACCCTGAACATAGTGTGTACAGTGGAAGGACAGGATATAAATTTTCAGAAATTCATTCCATTGCTTTCACTGGGACTTATCCATGACTAACGCTTGCTGGATTGAATCCTGAGTCCTCTGTCCTTGCAGAAAGAGTAACATTCATGTGGCCTTCCCCCCTCTAAATAAACGTTGTCTTCAAACAAACTTACATTTGTTCGTTGGTCAGAATTACTACAATTTAATAGGTTACTTGCTTGATTTACTTCAATTTAAAGAATGTTGATCTGCTATGGGATAATTATATTGACAATATATTTCATTAACTTGGAACATTTCTCTTTTATTCTGTAAGAAAGGAGCTATATTTTTCTACAGCATTTAAAGACACTTTATCTTTTTCTTAAAAGCAAAATGCTATGCCACTAATCCCAGTTTTTGTCTCATACAACTCATTCTAGTGCCTGACATGTGTTTGTTTCTTAGGCCAACGTGTAAAACCCTTCAAGAACAAGGAGATTTCTGCTGTGCCTGGTGACAATTTTTGTTTATTCCACACACACAACACACAATATTCTGGCTCCACGTTTGGGGCAATAGTTGTCATGAATCCAACTATTGGTCGGATTCTCAGGAAGGGCCAGAAGGTTCGTTGAAGAGTAAAGAGTCAAAACCTCTCCCGAAAGATGTTCCAGCCTTGCTTTGTTACTCACAGAGCAGCAGGTGTGTACAAATACAGGTTTTCATAGTTGTAGCAGTATTTAATGTATTGTACTGTTTCTCAAGCTCAGAGAGCACCATTTAATCACAACATTACCATTAGAAAAATTAAACATTTTTTTTGCAAAGTATTATGGGGCTGTTTGTATGGACAATAGGTTTAAAAATAGCATCGTAGACTCATTATTCACTACCTTAGCCACATCCTTTGTGTATTTGTGTCCTCATGTCTCTGGTCAAAAAAGTGTGGCTTTTGCAGAGCTTTATGTTATCCCCCAGTGAAGCCTTGTTTCCATCAGTGTTCTGTAATAAACCTGTACTGCAGGCACCTAAACACAGGATTACCATCCTAAATGTACAAAAAAACATTAAAAAATATAGCACAACATATTCCAATATTTAAATCCCAATAATATTGAAAGCATGATGTTCTCAATCTCCCTGGATTATCCTGGCCTATAAGGATAAAAGCCAAAGCAAAAACATGTTTTTTTAAAAAGTGTATTATGGTAAATGCTGCAATTACAATGATACATGATAGATTGAAATAAGAAATGTAACTTTTGTAACTTGATTATTTTTCAGGTTTAGGCTTTAGGCTTTAACAGTGGTACCTTGGTTCCCAAACGCCTCCGTTGTTGTACGATTCAGTTCTCAAATGCTGAAAACCCGGAAGTAAATGCTTCTGTTTTCAAACATTTTTCGGAACCTGGACGTGCGACGCAGCTTCCGCTGAGTGCAAGAAGCTCTTGCAACCAATGGGAAGCCACACCTCGGTTTTTGAACGTTTCGGAAGCCGAACGGGCTTCCGGAACAGATTACGTTCGAGAACCAACACTGTACATATTAAATCATTAGACCAATGTAAAATTCCATCCACTGTAGCCAGAAATATAGCATATTCCAAAACAGTGTTTAGCAGTCAACAAAGGCTTTCACAAACAGGTATTGAAAACTCATAATAATCTGTGCCAACCTTGTTTCAGAGAGGAATTCCATAGAGCTCTACAGTAAAGGACTTCTCTCAGGTTGCTACATACTATGTCTCAGCAAATGCTGGCTCCACCAGGAGAATCTCCTCTAATTATCTTAGCAGACAGTCAGTTATATTTGGGAGCAGGTGTCCCTTTGGATATCTAGACTTGCAGAGCTGCACAGAGTTTGATATGTAAGCATGTGCACCTTAAATTTGGCTTAGTATCAAATTGGCAGCCAGTCTGAGGAGGATTGCCCTCGTTGTTGTTGTTGTTATTTATTAATTTTTTAATACCTGGCCATTTTCCCTGACAGGGACTCAAGGCGGCTTACAGATAAAAATAACAACAGTTACCAAACAATAGCCCATGTCTTCCTTAACTGCAACTTTACCTACAGGTTTAGAATTCTGTTTGTCTTTCATCAGATTTATATCCATGCTCATCTGTTATTTGTTCACTTGTTTTCAAATTTATTGGATAAGTGACAGTCGGGTCAATAGAATGTGCATATATATTTACTGGATTTACATATCTTCCCACTTTTACTTCTTGTATATTTTTGACATTTTGGGTTTTAATCTCAAGTGTTTCTAAATCTAGGACAAACAACGAGGAGCACAGGAAACTTTTGGTCAATCCGAAAGAAGAGGGAGACATAAAGGCAAAATAAGAAAAGCATGTCATAGCAAACAGGGCACCCAACAACTGACATCGCAGTGTACATTGTTATGAAGCTATACCTGCAGCTTTTAGTTTATAATGCACTTATGTCTCATAAGGAACTTTGTGTGTCCCAGTCAGTACCAGACACTGAGCCAAAAAACACCTCTCTGCCTTTTATGCTTTTGGTTGCAACCCTTTAACTTGTTCATAAACGAACAAGAGTTGAGGTGAGCAGTAAGGTGACATGTTTGCTGATAACACCGAATAATTTGGGATTGTTAAAGCAAAAAGGGATAGCAGCGAGCTCCGAAAGATTCTCTCCAGGCTGAGTAAGGAACATTAAAATGGCAAGTGCAATTGTGTGTTGGCAAGTATAACGTGATGCAAATAGGCCACACATGCAGATGGCATCTGTGACAGACTAGAAAGGGATCTTTCCGTTGCAGTAGATGAAAACATCAACCCAATGCTTGACTGCTGTGACGAAGGCAAACTCCATGTTAAGGATCCTTAGGAAAGAGATGGTTATCTTATAGCTTTGGCCACCTGTTATCAATAATACCCATAGATTAAAATATCTTTTATTTGGTTTTCTGCCTATTTAAGAGCTTTAATTGGCTCATGCTATTGGTTTACAAGTACAAGTACAAGTACAAGTACAAATCCTTTATTCGACCGATAGTCAGAAAGAATAAAAACATTTCTCAATACAAAATTATAGAACTAAAAACATCAGAGGGATACACAATTAAAAATAGGACAGCACTAGTAAACCTCATACAGATAACCTACATCGAGACATTCGATTTTGCGCTTCCGACACTTGAGCGCCAGGAAGAGGAATTTAGCCACAGATAAGGCTATTTTCCCAGTGGGCTTATTCAGCAGATATGCTACCTGCCTTTCTCTTAATCGAGAGCTAAACTGGGATAAATATGGGGCTATAAGATACTGCCTTAAATCATTATAAAAGGGACAACTCAGTAGAATGTGTTCTGTAGATTCTACCTCTCCTAAAGCACAATGGCACGTTCTCTGATCATATGGAACTCCTCTAAATCTTCCCCTCAAAACCGCCGAATCAAGAACGTTCAGTCTGGCCACAGTGAGAAGCCTGCGATATTCCACATAGTGGATATCTGCCAGGTAACGGGCTGGTGCAGCCCGATACACCTGCTCCCCCAGAAACATCCCAGGTTTCACGCGGGCTATGTCCTCGTGTCTGGCGATATCCCCCAATCTCTGAGCAATCACCGCTTTAGCATGCCTATAAATCATGGACTCTATATAAAGGGAGGACAGTCCGCACTTCTGCACTTCCTCCACCACCTCCGCTTCCCATGGTGATTTAAAATTATCCTTCAGAATCAGGGGGGCCAAACCCACCGGTCTAAAGCATAACTTGAGCCATAGCCATAATTTTGCCTTCAGGACCACATACTTAAAGGCTTGGCAGCCGGTCTCTAGTCTCATGACCGCACCCGCAACGGAAGGGGGGATCCTGAGAATGGCCCTAAGGAATTGCGACTGGATAGATTCCAATCTTTCAAAATCTCTACGTGAACCCAAAGCAATGCCCACCAGTAGTAGTGGAAGGACTTTCATTTGGAAGAGTCTCAGGGCAACTTCCACTGTTTGTGCCTGTTTCTTGGCATACAGGGATCTAATCAGCAAAGCTATTGGTTTACAGTTTTTAAATAATTTGAATGGGCGAGAGGAAAATTCAGTAGTTAACAACAACATTAAAAAGACAGTCCTTCTTTCAAAATCAAGTTTTACTTATCTCTTTGACGTTAAACGGACTTCCCTTCGAAGTTAAAGGGATTAACCTGCCAGGAAGCTAGGTCAGTTGCATTGAACCGCTCTGTTCCTAGTTAATAACAAGAGAAGCTTGAGTTGACCTACATGAAGAAATTGAGGCAGGAATCAGTGAAGATGGAAACGCCAGGCCAGGGCTGTTACTGTTTGTGGCAATAAGTAGAAAAGACACAAAACAAGAAGCACTGGGCACATAGAGCTCGCATAAATAGTGCTTAAACTGTAGGTTATGGACAACTCCAAATTTGTGTGTCACATATGTTTTTGAGTGTTTAGGGAGGCTTTTAATGTTGTTGCATTTTAATGTTCTATTGGAAGCCTCCCAGAGTGGCTGGGGAAATCCAGCCGGATGGGCGGGGTATAAATAACAAATTATTATTATTATTATTATTATTATTATTATTATTATTATTATTATTATTTAGATTATTGCAATTATCACATGATAGCCTAGCTATCTGGAACTTCTGTTATAAGACTCTTTTCAGCAAGACAGTACATTTGTGGGAAACTCTTTGGCCATTCAGCCTTGTGAATTGGATGTCAGCTGCTCATCTGAATCCACCCTAGTCTGTAAGAAATAATAAGCATCAACTGATAGCACCACAAGACATAAATGGTTTAGACATTAAATTGCTGCTAGGCCACTTGGAAAGCTACTGAAAGTAAAAATGTTCAGGGCACTCGGTGACAGGCAGCGACATCTGCATTTACTTCAAACAGCTAATTGCGTAACATGATTTTACAGAAGTACAGAATATTGTTTTTACCCATGAGGATGAAACACTTAGCAAATCAGAAATAAATTCTGAGTTGCAGGACTGCAGTTTATTTGCTTTGCTTTACTTGCAGTTCATATAATGTCAATTGTTTACAATAATGTTGAAGATGACAAGAAAAAGGCACAGTACATTTGCACTGATTTTATAATACAGTATTACTATTCTGGGATTGTTAACTCCAAATATATGTTGGAAATGAATCGAGTCCTTCTCCTCCTCCTCCTCCTCCTCCTCCTCCTCCTCCTCCTCCTCCTCCTCCTCCTCCTTCTCCTCCTTCATGAAACACCTTATAAATAAGATTCATGGGGAAATGTAATAATTTGGGACTTGTTTTCTGACCTTTAAGCCACTAATGTCTGTTACTGGGTAAAGAACTTCATGTTCACCTAGGCTTTTTAAATAACTGATGGAGTCAGTTATTCTCACAATTTTTCAGTCTGTGCTTTAACTTGTAAGAGTGGTATTTATGCTGCTTTTGATTTATTTGGTTTTTTATCTTCTGTATATTCTAATTGTTTTCTTATTTATTGCCAACCACACTAAGAACTTTATGTTATGCCACCAGTCAATCAGTCTTTGTTTCCATCATGTTTCCAAACTTATTTCTGCAGCCGTGGAAGTATTCATACCAGGATGTTCCACATTTTGAATTTTTTACATGGAAGTTTAATAGAAAATATAATGACAACAAAAAACAAGATGATGAATGATGCCCAAACCAATAAGGTGTTTTTTTCTCATTATGCACAACTGTGAACTATGTTACCACAATCTCCTTTGCTTACACAAATCACATACTGTTGATGATTTGACGAAAACATACAGCACAGTTTCCAAAATCCTTATAACAAGTGCCTTCCCATCTGTTCAAAAATGTGCTTCCAGACAAACTCTGCTTTCCACGAAGTGCAGAAATCATAAACTATCTCCATTCCACTTGCCTGGCTGTAGAAGTCTACTGTAATCTAATACAATAGTCACACAGGAGACTTGATGATATTATTTGTTTTCAGGCCCTGCATATATGTGTCACACTCAGGAGAGGCATTTCCCATTCCTTCCCATGTAGGAGGGAATATCTCTTCTAATGTGGCATTTATAATCATTTTATAAGCATTTATGGTAAAAAAATTTTTTTTTAAAATATATACAATATTTATTTATTTATTAGATTTATTTCCTGCCCTTCACCAGAATACCCCGGGAATGGCTCAGTTGGAAGAGCATGATAGTCTTAATCTCAGGGTTGTGGGTTTGAACCCCACATTGGGTAAAATATTCCTGTATTGCAGGGGGTTGGACTAGATGACCCTCGTGGTCCCTTCCAACTCTACAATTCTATGAATAAACAGTTATTTTAAAAACCCCAGATATAACTACTGTATTACAATTATCAAACAAGTAAACCTTCAAAATAGAACAGAACATGAAAAAAAGAAATGAAGAGTAAGAAATAATAAGAAAAAAATTGACAAAACTTAAAACTTATGGGGGGTATGGTATAAAGGGGAGAGCACAAGAACATGCTTACTACACAAAAAGGTGTTGGACAGGAGGAGAATGAAATGCCCTTACATTACCTTTCCTTGCTAAACTCCCCGGTTTTAAGGAATTTTCTCACTGCTGTGCCCATTTCCACTATGAGAGGGCAATGGTGGTAGCAGGGGTGGGGGAAGCTGCTTAAAAACAGTCTTTGTAAAATTGTGGAGTCCACTACACCCACCATTTGTGTGACAAGTATATGACCAGTCCCCCTTTATATATGACATAGAGGCACACACATGCTTGAGATACATGTGGCTGCAAGTTTGGCCTTTACTTAAATACATACAAAGGGTTTGATCCAGGACTGTCCTTCTGTAAGCAGAAAGGCATTTCCTGAGTCAGTGCAACAGCTTTATGTTAGAAAACAGAACTGAAACCCAGCAGTGTGCTTCTGTTAGTATAAAGCAGCACATAATTCTGTTGCAGAAATGGTATTGCTCAGTGTCTCAAGATGCATGCTCGTACCAAGTTTGTGCTCTGCAAAATCTCCCACTTGCTCTTGCGCAAGTTCTCATATCAGAGCCAACACCATATTTCTGGATCCAGCACACTGTTAAAAAATAAAACTCTATGTGATGTTGTTGTTCAGTCGTGTCCGACTCTTCATGACCCCATGGACCAGAGCACCCCAGGCACGCCTATCTTTCACTGCCTCCCGCAGTTTGGCCAAACTCATGCTAGTCACTTCGAGAACACTGTCCAACCATCTCATGCTCTGTCATCCCCTTCTCCTTGTGCCCTCCATCTTTCCCAACATCAGGGTCTTTTCCAGGGAGTCTTCTCTTCTCAAGAGGTGGCCAAAGTACTGGAGCCTCAACTTCAGGATCTGCCCTTCCAGTGAGCACTCAGGGCTGATTTCTTTAAGAATGGATAGGTTTGATCTTCTTGCAGTCTATGGGACTCTCAAGAGTCTCCTCCAGCACCATAATTCAAAAGCATCAATTCTTTGGCGATCAGCCTTCTTTATGGTCCAGCTCTCACTTCCGTACATTACTACTGGGGAAACCATAGCTTTAACTATATGGACCTTTGTCGGCAAGGTGATGTCTTTAAGAATGGATAGGTTTGATCTTGCAGTCCATGGGACTCTCAAGAGTCTCCTCCAGCACCATAATTCAAAAGCATCAATTTTTCGGCGATCGGCCTTCTTTATGGTCCAGCTCTCACTTCCATACATTACTACTGGGAAAACCATAGCTTTAACTATACGGACCTTTGTCGGCACCCTTTGATTTAAAAAGCCCTTTGCAAAAGTGTTCTAGCTCATGCTTCTCCATGCAAAGTGTACCTGGTTCATTCCCTGCCATCTCTCGGTGGAACAGACTCCTGTTTGAAACCCTGGAGATCTGCTTCCGGTCAGCATAGTTGAAACTGAGCTAAATGGAGGAATAGCCTGACTTGATATAAGGCAGTATTCAGTCTTTCTGTACCATGCTCCACTTGTGCTTTGGAATAATGACGTGCGCACACCTGCAACACATCTGGGCATCACTTCACCCATTCTACCTTAACTTGGTCTTGGGAATGATTTGGAGAAATCATTTTGGAGTACTTGGCAGTCCCTCTTTCTTACATCCCTGAAGTTTGGTGTCATCAGTGGCCACTTCAACTCTCATTTATAAACAAGTAGGAATGCTCAAGTCCAAATAATGGTCCTTGGCAGAAGCTCCTTCATACACCCCTCTGCTGAATGTCTGGGAAACCTTTTTGGCATAGCAGGCTAGATTTTCATCACCCTATGGGGCAACTTTGGCAGATGGGTGGCGTTGTTCAGTAAAAGCTAGAGGGACACATATTAGCCATTTTTCTAACATCAGAACAGATTCTTCTTCATTCACACACTTCCTGTTTCTGAGCAATAGACACCAACGAAGAAATAAGAAAGGCCCTCTCATTTGCTGCTACATTAATGCAACGCCAGCAAAATCCTGTGTTGAGGATTTTACCTAGTGGTGCAGCTTATTATGTTCCTATATGTCTTTGTATCAGAAAGTCACCTGGCCATTTCGGTTGGCAATAAATATTGCTGCAAACATTTCTGAAATCATGGTCTTTCCAACAAGTGGCTCCTCTCCAGGTTTGTTAATTGTCTTACTTTAAATGTTGTGAGGATCCTATGCCCTTTTAAAATGTGTTTTTTGGGGGGTGGGGTGGGAGGTTATTGGGTTGTTGTTTTTATTTTGATTATGTATTTTGTGGTTTTATATTTTGATTTTATTCTGTGAACCGCCCTGAGACCTCTGGGTATAAAGAGGTATATAAATTCAATAAATAATAATAAAATTATATGTGCTATTCAATGCACCTAGCCCTAGCCATGATAACAGCATGTCCCTACCCAATATATAGAAAGCAGATTAGGGCTGTGTGTGTTGTGTGTCCAAGTACAGCATGGGTGAACTAAAAGAGCTAAGCTGAATCTTTCCCTCTACACTGACCTCTCCAAAGTTAGTCCCTCTGTGGGCGATTGCTTCATGTCACAGAGACTCAGGAGGAAAATTATTGGTGAAGTGCAATTTTGTAATGGAAATTGGAGATGGTAAAGAGTTTAGGTCCCTCCTCCCATGCTCTGTGCACACATGCTTTACTTTAAAATCTCTCTTCCCCACATCCTCCCCATGCTCGACAACAACCCAATTCTAATGCACAGGTCTATTTCCGTCATGTCTACTCTGGCTGCCAGTTTGGACCACTTCAGAAGTCGGCACAGTTTTGTAATGCAGTGGTTAATAGGCAGGTTTTATCCTTCAGAGGACCTTCTGAGTTATTCCTGTGGTAAGCGATGCCACGCGAGCCGAACATGTGCTCATCAAACTTCATCTGAGGTGTAAAATTCTTTTAGATTTAATTATCCATTGTTGTTTTAATATAAAAGTGGCGAGTTCACATGCAATTACGCTTGGCTCACAGCAGCCATTCACCAATTCAAATTAAAAAGTCTTGAAACAGCAGAGTAATTATACCGTAATTGCACAGTGAGCACAGAGAAAATGAAGAGAGCCTAATTCTTTGTATTTATAACATAACAACCTATGTGGGGGGAAAAGACATTAGCATAAAGGGAGCCATAACTCGCCAAGTATGAACAAATTAATTCAAATAAATATTTAGGGTGTTATATCCTTTTCCATCTGTAGTACTGAGCAACAGCAAAAGTTAATTTTCAGATGTATTAATAATTAACTGAAAAGTTGATTGGAATTGATTGGAACACATTTGGAACATTACTGTTCTCCTAGGATGTTTAAGATTGGCTTGGTGCTGCTGTCAAATTCTGTTTTTCTATTTTTATATATATAAAAAACCTGGCACAGGACTCTACCTTCCAGCTGCTCCGTTGCAAACCTTACACTCTTTCCAAAAAGGGAAGCTTCCTGTAAATAACATGGATGGATATTAGCTAAAATTTAACTGCATTTTTATGAAATTGACTTCCACATCTGAACAGTAATGTGTAAGTGGGTAGATGCCATTAACACTAATGGCTGGTGTGTGCTTCCCTTGTATTGGGATTTATATTCTCAGATAGTGGAAAATTTGGACTGTTCCAAGTATTACTCAGAGTAACGGCGTGTGACCTACAAGCATAAAATTAAGAAGGAGAAGGAGAAAGGACAGGTGGAGCAGCAGGAGTGCTGGCAACAGAAAACCATTAGAGGCTCCAGTGAAATAACAATAGTAATGATAATGGTGATAATAAGCAAACAACAATAAGCAAACGAAAATAAAATGCATCCAGTGAAGCATGAATTCATATTCTAAACAAACAGGGGTGGTGCTATATATATGTGATCATGCACCATGCATGGCTACATTGTGCAGCTGCACATGAATTATTTTGCTGGCACATTCTGAAGACGGAATTGAGAATTATTCTGCCTGCAGGGATACTAACATGCTATGTGAGTTGTATGACACATCCTTAACTGCAAAGCAGAGAGGAGTCTCTTTTCAAACTGGACTGTTTTATGGGCTTTTGCGGAGTCACCAAAGGATGATAAAAGCCTAAGGGTGACGCCAAATTTGACATTTCAAATTTCAGTTTGTTAACCCTACCCTTGCTAACCTCAAGCTGTTAGGTAAAGAAGGGGGAAATATTCACCCAGTCTTGCAAAAGACCGTGTTACATTTCTTTTGACTGCATAGAAAGCAAGATCCTGTATGGGCATCATGGTTTGGAAGAGAGTTCAAGCCCCCATCTGAAGTGCAAATGATAATTGCCTAGCCATAGCTATGATGATGAAGCATCAGCACAACACAGAAACAAAGGTGTTGATTAATTTGTGTCAGTTCAGCCAGTTTCACTGGTAGGGTTAAAAAATAATGACTGCATTAATGATTCTAAACCCTACATCTCAACAGTAGTTTTCAAAGTGTCTCCCAAGGTTGAAAATAAGGAGGTTGGGGAGGGGAACCCTAGCTCATAAAAGAAGTGTCACATCTAGTGTGAGGTACTTGTTCTGTTTAGAAGTTAAAATTATTTTATTATTTTGTCAGAGTAACCAGAAGTAAAATCACTAGCCAAGGCAATAAAGAGATATTGCTTTAGGAATCTCCTGTCAAATTATGGTGATGAGATGCAAGAGGGCAGGGCTCGTACACCTTCTATAATTCAAGGAACTGCTAACATTCTGCCTTCTACACAACTATTAAAAGTGCAGGACCAAAGTGCAGGATACCTGTCCACTTTTTCCTCCTGTCCTCCCTGTGTCAGATGCAAGCCATGCAGGGTATCCAAATCTGGTATTTAAATGTTCCTAAAAGCATTCTTGTTATCAATTATACAGATAATAGATGGCAAAAATGGCAAAACTCAAAAATCCATGTAGAAAACCAATTATCTGGCCAAGATCCTAGTTGATATAGCTTTGGTGGTAGACAACGTGGATTTCATGCAGGAGATTCTGGCTTCAAACTATGGTTTCTCAAGGTAAAAAGAGTATGGGGTCTGAGAAAAATCCCTTCTTCTGGCCTTGAAGATCTGTTGCTAGTCACAGCAGACCATAATAGGTTAGTCTGGCGCAGTGTAAGGCCCTTAGTTATGTCTACTGCTTTTCTTTGCCTACCTCCTTTGCATAAAACCTAAGCTTGTTTTCTCCTGCTCTGGAGGGTAGGACTTGAACCAATGGCTTGAAGTTACAAGAATCAGCATAGCTATGCTGTGTATGTGTACACATGTACACACACACACACACACACACACACACATTTCAGTTTTCTTTGTGCTCCTACTCTCCAGAGTTGATAAAAGATTCCTATGCAGATGGTTTTGCTGAAGGAAAAGGAATGTTTCATCATTAAGGAGCAAGGCCCTTCAAAATCAGATGTATCCCTTGATGAACTGTTACCATGGTCAGTCCAGTGAGTCAGCCCACCAGAGAAAGGAGTGCATTGTTTAATGAAGTTTAATACAAAAAAGCAACATGATTATTAATTGCATCCACTGATGCAGCAGAAAGAGTCCTTAAAGATGTTCTCTTTGATATGACAGCGATCTTGTTTTCTTTCCTCTTCATGTTTTAAATGCAAGTCAGGCATAGGAAAAAATCCAATTACTGTGAAATTTTCTGTCTTATGCATTCTTTCTATGTGATCCTTTTATTTTTATGTTGGCTTGGATGAAAGTGCTCCAGTGAAGTTTTGAGAGGTCCTTTATGTACAAGGGATTGGAGGATGAATATATCTTATGTACAGAAATGTCCCATCCCCCACCTCTACTGTTGCTGCTTCTGTCTCCCACCAAATTATTTCTGCTTTTTCACTTGAGTTTAAGACAGCAAAGATTGAGAAATACATTTTGAAAATTGCTCAAATTCTCAGCAATAGGTTTGTTTCCAAAGCAGAACCGGTTTAATTCATTCTTCCTGTGGTTGCTGCTGCTGCTATTTTTTAAAAGCGCTCCCGAAAACTTTCTTCTGAAGTTATGGCTCCAACCAAGAGGTGACAATCCCCATGAGAACTTTCTTTTTTAAAGTACGCCCAAGTTCTCCCAAAACAAGATACTTCTCTGGTTTCGGTAGAATCACAGAAATGGCCTTTAAAGTAGCAACATGGGTTCATTATTTGGGGAGGGGAGCAGCTTTGCGGAAATGCTGGTCAGGGGTTGTTATTTAGGTGTCATGATGAGTAGTCCTAATATCTTATTTAAGGAGTATCATGCACTTTTCATTATTTAGCATTATCTGCAAACTACTAATTAGGCTTTCTATGTGTTCTGCTTTTAGAAAAAAAGCCTCAAATTTGTTTTACAGCCAGAGTCCTTCAGTTTTAGAGAGAAATGTTCCAGCTACTACTATGTTGTGGAGAGCCACTTGGATTTACTATCTCACCAATTGCTTTTAAACTCCTGTAGGATCTACCTTCCTATAGCTTAATACTTTTTTAAAAAAAACTCTAACCCTTTTATTTTTTTCACCACTACCATTTAATTCCAACTTGGTTTTTTAGCCATCTTTTATCACACACAGTAGCCAGATCCAGGCACGGGATGAAAAGAGACTTATTTCAAACAAATGTGTTATTAAAGTTTATTACATTTATTATTTACTACATGTGACAGAATGAAATGCAGTAGTACATGTACACACATACATTAGTCATCTAACAATATTTGGCTTTATAATTGCTTAAATCTGTCACAGTTACTCTATAAGACTTTGCCTCAAAGGAGAGAGCCCTGGTTTTCACCCCTGTGAAAAGCTAATAGTCAATTTCCCCCTTTTGTTCCTCTCCAAAGTTCACTCAGAGGCACTGCTGCTGTCTTCCTGATAGATTTGCCTCAGCTGCTCTCTGAAGTCTTCCTTCTGGTCAGATATTTGAAGACCGGGACTCTTCCACAAAGATGCCATAGTGGCCTTCCCTGGTGTTGTGCTGCAGCCAACTTCCTGCTGCTACCACTTTACCCAGACACAATCCTCTCTTGGCTGGCTTCTCTCGACTTACGCCTCCTCTGATTCCTAGGCTTACCTTCTGCCTCTTCCCAGTCCCTTAAATGACTGACCAACTGACCCCCCCCCCAACAGTGGACCTGCCCTAATTTTCATCCCTGGCAGAACTCTCCCAGCAAACATCTCCTTGGAAATCTGAATCCTATAACTAAGGGCCGATGGTTTTGAATAATTAGCCCCTATCACGACTGATACTTTCCATTTCTCCTGACCAATATAAAATATAGATGTTGCTGTTAACTGTCATAAACACCTCTTTTGAAACTAACTGCATAGCCGCTTCTGGGCAGAGAACTGAAGCACCATATACTGTATTGTATCTCATCCTGACTTCAGTCAGCAGTGAACAGTCCATTTCCTCTCACTATGTAAGCCATTCCCCCACAGGATGGAGTACAGTCATACCTTGGATCCCGAACTCAGAGGTTTTGGCTCCTGAACGCTGCAAACCCGGAAGTGAGTGTTCCGGTTTGCGAACATTCTTTGGAACCCAAATGTCCGATGGGGCTTTTGTGGCTTCTGATTGGCTGCAGGAGCTTCCTGCAGCCAATCAGAAGCCACGCTTTGGTTTCCGAACATTTTGGAAGTTGAATGGACTTCCGGAACAGATTCCATTAGACTTCCAAGGTACGACTGTACTTTATGTGACTGGGGAATACCAGATATCACCACAAGAGGGTGTACTCAAATGGAGATCTTGTGACTTTCCCTTCTTAGTATGGAACAGTCAGGTCTAGCTCAAAGCCACATTTCCCTATTAACAGTTGAGGTAACCTGTTTTTATCATTCATTTCCATTTTGACTTAAGCTTGGTTACAATAGGATCCAGCCAAGTAGTTCATTTTGTCACACACAAACCTAATTGCAGTTCTGTTGCTATGTGCATGTTTAGAAATGCCTTCTCCACAGAGGGGCTTAGTAAATGGATTTGTGCCATTATAAACCTAATGTTCAACATACCTCAATTTGATATTTTCTTCTCTTTATATTCTTTTGTTTTTACAGGTAACTCGATAGCAAAAGACAAATCAGATCAAACTCGAGGCTGATAACATTAAATACAGCCAAGTAGGAAGTTTTAATATCCAACTTAACAATCCTCGAGGTCAGGCTTGAGACTGCTGGGGCATACTAATTATTTCAAGGAGAACATTCGCTGTAATCAGCAGCCACTTGAGATCAAAATGGCTGGAAAGTCACACACACAAGATTTCGACGGAGTGAACTGTGTACATTTGTAAAAATAGCAAAAACATGAAGGGATATTCGGCCGAAGAAGTGATGCTTAAAGGACGCCGAAGAAATAGCAATGCTTTGGATCCTTGCATTGAGACTTGTGACATTTCACCTCGATGAAAGCAGTATACTTTGAAATGTACTGATCCATTTCCTCTGAAACTTTCCTGGTCCTCCATGCAAATTATTGGTGGGACTGCGCACTGCTGTAATCAAACCACTGTTCCAGAAATTGTCCTCTGACACAGCACAGTTTTAGACACTTTTAATTTGTATTCTAATCCTGAAGCTCCAAGGCTACATATTTCAACATGTCGAAGTTGCTTTTCTTATATGAATGGAAATACTATATATCCATCGTTAATCATTATTGTTGGCAAGTAGTAGTTATCTGAATACGTCATCCATAAACGAATGTATCATTAATCAGACATGTTTCCCTAAGACTAACCAACTACTGCAATTCCTTTCAGATGAATAAAGGGTGATCGAGACAGAATGTTCAAGCCCTTCCAATAACATGCTGTTAAAATAATCAGTTCCGTATAATTTCAAGAAGATGGGTATTTTTTGCATACACTTTGTTTTATTATCATTAGGTCCTACAAAGATTATGGTAAAGAATAAATGGCACTAGCTAGTCCCTTCATGAAAATAGACAGGGGTGCATGTTAATTTTTCCATTCTGAGGTTCAATGGTATTCATTAAAATACGTCTTTTTGGTTTTTGGTTTTTGTTGCTTGAAAAAAATATTACTATCTGGATGCTTAAGTAGATGTCTGTTTCTTGATAGGATGAAATAGGTTTCTTCAAATCTGGAATCCATTGAAGATTTCCTTGGCCACTCCAGGTACATTGGGTTCATTCTGTAGTTATTTTGTTAAACCAGAAGTTCTTTTTCTATCTCCTATTTCAGTATCTATTTTTTAATCTTGGTGATCTACTGTTTCATGAAAAATCTTAATGTTTAAATGCCTTAAGCAGCTGTAAACTTTTTTTTCTAAGTTATTACAGAATGTATAATTTTATATTCCGTTTAATATATTTACCATGCTATGTGGGAATATGAAGACAGAACAAATGGTTTCTTTTGCATTCCATACTGATGTTGCAAGTTGGCCTTAGAGAAGGCAAAGAGAGAAATTTTGTACTCCCATCTGTTTAGGGAGGTAATAGGAAAACTACATAAACTCAATCCTAACAGAAAGAATTATGCCCAGAACCTCAAGTTGTTTCAAATGGTTACCAATATTTGGGAGAAAAGGAAACTCTTTCCCATTGTAACAAATATTTGGTGTGGCTAATTAGAAATAAATTGGGTTCTATGATGAATGAACACCCTGAGGTACTTTTTCCTGTCATATGATACAAGATTGTTCCACAACAATTTCATTACCTCTGCTGTATTACAGCACTGGATGAAAGAAAACGAATGATAGCTGAAAATTGATCTGAAATGTATAGTATATAATTCTGCTACAGAGTAATCAAAAATTTTGCAGAATGGGTATTCTTGTTAATTAAATTTTAATTAGGATAAATTGATTGTAGCATCAGTTAGTGGTCTTGATATTTTAACAGGATTAATATTGTATGGATTTGTTTTTAAAGGTATGTGTAATGGAGAAACACAGAATTAAAAAAAATATGATTAATTCCTTTGCTTGGGATAGTAAAAAGTATAAATGTGTAATTTTGTAGCAGTTATGAGTTTGGCTTTAATTTAGCCAAAAAATCTACAACATGCTTCTCAACATTTTCCCCCCTTTGTGTTTATTCTTAAAAACCAACACTGAAAATATTGTATTATATACAAGTGTAAGACATGCATATCAATAGGTGAAAAATAAATGGATTTTCGAATATACTGAACTGAGTTTTTGCAGTAGGTTAATGTTGTGATAACTGATAACCGGTGAATAAATTTGTGCTCTAAAACGAACATCTCAGAATGCATATGCAGTTGGAAGCTCTTTTATATATATTTAAAAGCCTCTTTAAAAATAGATAAGGGACATTTCAAGATACAGACTCCAGTCTAGGAATTCCTGTTCCCTTCTTAGCCGTCTTCCTTTTATGCCTTGCTGAGCACGTCACCGTGTTTTTCTTCCTGGTTATCATTTCAGCAAATAGAGGTAGTAACTTTGGTGGCAGAGGATAACTATAATATTATTAACATTAGTGGGGCATGAATGTACCCTTGGCACCAAAGGCTCCCCTTCAGCTAACACAGTTACATTGGCAAGAAAGGGGGGGGATAGTCCTTGGGGTTGAATTGGGTGAAGAGAGAGTTGTTCTGTCCAAATAAAATTACCTGATGCCTGTTCAACAAGCTAAAAATAGAGCCCCCACAGCTGTTGAATTCTTTCAAGGATTGTCTCCGGGTTCCTTCACTCTGTGAAGCAATGACATCATCAGTAGGGGGAGGAGCAAGGGGGAAGATATGAACCATAAATCTCAGATTCCCAACTTTATTTTTTTAAAAAAATAATAAGTATCTAGCATTTTTAGAACCAGAAATAAAAGGCGACATGTACAAGTAATATTCTAAATAAAAAATGGTGATGAATTAGCTTGTACTTTCCTGGTGTCAGGGATTGGGCAGAGGAGAAATGGTGGAGACCACCTCCCCAGCCTGACCCTTGCAGAGAAGAAGGTTCAGAATTACAGCAGGGGGTTGAGGGAGGTCACAGCTCAGAGGAAGATGAGGGGGAAACCTGGGAAATAATGGGAGAGGAGGAAGAAGAAGCCCCAGAGGGGCGACAGCTGACAGACACAGTGTCTTTAGAAAGCATTCCAGACCTCCCATCTCCCAGAATCTGGTGGGCATTGAAAGTAGGAGAGCAGAGAGCCCAGAGGCAAAGGGCACTTCTTAGCACCTGTAGTGATGACGCATGAAGAGGAGAGAGGAAGGGGGTGGAGACTCACTCAGGGCAACACCATTACTCCAAGAGGTGGCATTTCTAAGCCTCTCTCTGTGAATATTGAATAAAAAACATTGGTAAGAACTTCCCTTGTCTTATCCGTTCCTGGCAACCTACCGTGGGGGGGTTGGATCCTCTAACACCTGACAGCTGGTGTTTTCCTTTGCCCGCCACTCCAAAAGGAATTGCTGTGGACATGCAGCTGAGAACATTTATCTTAGCCATTAGGAAAGAAAATAAAACCTTTGTTTTGTGTGTAAGTGTAGGTCCAGGTTTCATTATTTAGCAATATTTTAAGGGCTTAGGAAACTGCTGTCTACTGAGTTCATCTAGTTCAGTGATGGCCAAACTTGGCCCTCCAGCTGTTTTGGGACTACGACTTCCATCATCCCTAGCTAACAGGACCAGTGGTCAGGGATGATGGGAATTGTAGTCCCAAAACAGTTTGACCACCACTGATCTAGTTGGTCTGTACCATGGGTCAGCAACTTTTTTCAGCCGTGGGCCGGTCCACTGTGCCTCAGACCATGTGGTGGGCCGGACTATATTTTTCTGGGGGGAAATGAACGAATTCTTGTGCCCCACAAATAACCCAGAGATGCATTTTAAATAAAAGCACACATTCTACTAATGAAAAAACACGCTGATTCCCGGACCGTCTGCGGGCCGGATTGAGAAGGCGATTGGGCCACATCCGGTTGCCTACTCCTGGTCTGTACTAAACTGGCAGTGGCTGTCCGAAGGTTTCAGCTATTTGAATAGGATGCCCACCTTTACAGTAGTTCTGCTTACAGTTTCCTGCTGTGACCTAAGATGAGTATCTATTGTTCTGCTCATCCATATGATTTACAGCTGAATTGTCCCGATGCATCTACAAGTCAAAGACGCAAGGTCTTTTGCAGCCAATTATTTAGTACCACAGTTGTTACACCTCTGCTCTCTATTGATTCCAGTGTCACACCTGCCCAGTACATAACGTAAATGTCAAAAAGGCAGTTACTGCTCTGGCAGCTCTTTGGTTATGCCAACACAGTTGTTACCCAAAATGCAGGCTTCACCAAGAGTATCATGGTAACAACATTTTGCTTGGTGCACTTCCACAAAGTCATCTGGAGCTATGTGGTCAGCAGAAAGCCTTTCTCCAGGGTGCCTACTCATTGATTCTTAGACCTTGGTTCTGGATTCCATAGGTGGAAGGAATACATGTGCAATGTGGCAAGTTGTTTACATCAGATGGCCTGCTGGCCCTGCCTTGACTTCCAAATAATTTGATATTATTGTCATTATCTTTCCCTGTTGATTGACTCTTCTATCTTTCATGTCTAGAATCACAGCACATCCACTGCAAGCCAAGATAGTGGCAAATAGGACATGCTTTTGATTTTTCAGTGCAAATGTCATCCTAATCTTTTTGTCGCTGCTGTTTGTTTTCTTGCTGATAGTTAAATCGACTGAGCTGTGCACTGAGAAGATGACACAGCTGAACAATCTGATGGAATTAAATAGTTTCTCATAATTTCTATGCTGTTAAGTGGCACAAAGAGCATTACCTAATCACTGCTTGTCAGCCTTTGCTGTTTAATTCCCATCCTAGAGATCTTTCATGTTTACTCTTCTGTGCCACTGGAAAATGCTCCCAGAAGATATATTTTAAACATTTAAATACTTGATCTTACAAACCTGTCTGCTCCCACTGCACAGTCTGTCAATGTAAAGACTTAGTAAGCATTTCAACTGTGGACTCTCTGTGTGTTCCACCATCATAAATAAATACCTTATGCTGTATATAAAAAACTAGACTTTATGCCACATCAGCCTCTTCTAATGAAGACATTGCAAATTTGAAAGAAACCTACTAACTGCCAATAAAAATATACCAGTACTCGTCTCGTCTCTCTGTTTCTCTTAGACGCTTGGCGTCCACAATAAACAAGGGATGGTGAGAGTTAATGGTATACTTACATTAGCAGAGTTTAACCCAGATTCAAGTCTTTGCTCAGCTATGAAGCAGTAGACTTAAGTGACCTTGGGGCATGTCACTGTGTTTCTGCCTTACATACCTCACAATGTTACAGAGAAAATACGAAGGAGATGGAACTGTGTATTTTTGTTTGTTTGTTTGTTTGTTTGTTTGTTTAATATATTGCCCTATACCCAGAGGTCTCAGGGCGGTTCACAGAATAAAATCAAAATATAAAACCACAAAATACGGTACATAAAATAAAAACAACAACAACCCAATAACCCATAAAAAACCCACACATTTTTAAAGGGCATATCCTTTGGATGATATGCTATCCTTTGAATGAATGAAGGAATACAAATACTATACACAAATAACTTATTTGCTATGACAGGCACAGCCAACACCCACTTGGAGTGGAAGTCAAATTTTGCCCACCCCCCAAATCCCGATTTATCTACAATGAGGAACCTTCTCTTTCTCAGGGTCCTATTTCACTTCTTGAAAGGAGGGGATACAGGCTTGGTCCACACTCCTGTTCACTCTGCATCCAGTGTGCAGCTGCTGCTAGTTCAGGAATGGCTACACACATAACCTAACCACAATTTGCATCTATCTGTCATGTCTTATGAAATGCTGTGTTTTGATGCTTTTGCCTCCAAGCCAGCTTCAACCAAATTGAGAAGAAGAACGACCTAGATGCATTTAAGCCAGTAAGATGTACACAGCCCTGGTTATTCTGGATCTGAGTGACATCTGAAGTGATGCTCCGGAGACTTCTGTATTTACCACATAAGGGAGGAAGAAGAAGAAGAAGAAGAAGAAGAAGAAGAAGAAGAAGAAGAAGAAGAAGAAAAGAGCCTACTGGATCAGACCAGTGGCCCATCTAGTCAATCAATCTTTATTGTTGTTGAAGAAGAAGAAGAAGAAGAAGAAGAAGAAGAAGAAGAAGAAGAAGAAAAGAGCCTGCTGGATCAGACCAGTGGCCCATCTAGTCAATCAATCTTTATTGTTATGATCTCAGATCAGCCAAGCCCATCTAGTCCAGTATCATCTTCCCACTGTGGCCCACCAGAAGCCTGTGTGGGTAACCCACAAAGCAGCATTCCCACACAACCCACACAAGAGCACTCTCCTGGCATTCAGAAGTGTCACTACACCCAACTGTGGAGGGCAGAGCATAGTCATCATGGCTGGTAACCATAACCTTCCTCCATGCATTTGTCCAAACCTCTTTTAAAGCCAACTAGGTTGGTGGGTCATCACTGCTTCCTGTGGGAGCGACGTCCACAGTTTAACTACAGTAACAAACAAACGATATGCCACACTATACTGCACTGTCTTGGAAGGTTTAATATTGTGCTCGAAACATCTATAGACCATATAGTCAGAGGATTCCCACCCCCCTCCCTCCAAAGCTTTGCCACCGTTTTATGGGGAAAGAGAATTCATACATTTTTATGCACCATAATTAACTGTTGTTGTTTCTCAGACATAGTCCCTTGATATCTTTCACATGAAGAGCTCATTAGATTCCTAGTGGGAGAGCATATGGAAATGCAAGATGATGGAAAACGTTGAAGATGAATATTTGCTGTTAACGTTACAAAATACCTTTGTGTTCATACCAAGTGTGAATAAAACAAGGCATACTTCCCAAACAGTATTTTCACAGAAGTCGAGGCTTCGCTTTGTCTTTTGTGTAATGTAAGCATTACCTCTGTTCTGCATATTCCTTTATGTATTTCACTTGCTATTCGTGGGCCGTTCAAGGTGAACTATGTTACAAACTATGATTGCACGTTATAAGGGTGCTGTTTCTGGAATGTATAGAATGTCTGTAGGCTCTTCACTGGTTTAGAATGGGTTTCTTTTATTATTTATTTATTTAAGGTTTAATATATGGTTTAATTTTCAATTTTTTATTTTTAGTTCCTGCACTATTGTCATAATTATATATGTACCAATTGATACGTTAAGAGTCTTATTGTTTGTCTTCTGTTCTCGCCCCCCCCCCCACAAACTGTCATAAGTATGTAGCATCTTCAGTACAGTAGTTTACTTTCACATCCAAGATGTTGAGCACTTTCAACTCCTTCTTCCAACGTGGAACCCAAAATGTTGTGTGTCTGTGGTTTCCAGGTAGTCTCTATTCTAGGCACTAATGAGACCCAGACCTGCAGACCTCAAGCAAGGTGCTGAGGTCATTGGGATAGCTGCCATGCGGATACGTAAATCTGGTATTCAGTAACGTACTGAGAGATTGTCAAATCTTTCATATCCCAGAAAGATGATTGGATCTAGCAGTTTCTCAGTATTCCTTCAGAAGTTCAGACCCACTATGAGAGCGCCCTGCCCCTAGGCAGACGCTGTCACTCTGACGTGTACTCTAATTGCCTAACTAGGATCTGCTCTGAGTCCCATGTAGTTATTGCATGTTCTACCCATATGCTTTCAGTTACAGTGCTGTAAGAGAGCCTCAGGCAACTACCTTGTTTGCATTGTGCTTCCTTTGAGCATCACTATTCACGCCTACCAGATTTTTTTTTTATTTTTTATTTAAAAGCACACCAAACTAAATACCCACCAGATTTGACAATGGAAAAGAGACAGATTTGGGACTAGCCCAAATTTGGGACAGGCACTATTAGCAATACCTGCACTACCTCTGCTTTTGACCCCACAACAAATTAAAAAGATGATGCCTGGGGTTGAAGGACTTTCCTAGGCAGCGGATAGAGACTGGAAGACAATGGGAACCGATTCAAACTTTTCACAGAAGCAGAAGAAAACATATCTTGTGAAAAACGTACATGTCCCACTTTGGTTCTCTTCAGGATTCAGCTCTTTGCACTTTCTTTCCAAGTGTCTCCAGCGGAAATATTTGAGCGTGTCCTCACCCCCCCCCCCCCCAATCTTTACTCTCCATATCATGCAGGCTGTCTGGGTTGGTCTGAAATCTCCTTAAGGGCATTTTAATTCTCTGCAGAAACTCCAGACAGGCTGTGGAGGCTTTGTGTCACAACTTTAAAATTATTTAAATGTACTTTGTCTGTGCACAGACATAAACTCTTGTCAACTCATTCACAATAAAAAGCCATGGTGCCTTAAGCTACTTTTTAAAAACCAGCCACAGGGACTGCCAAGGTGACCTTTCCTGCTGTTTCAATTACAGAGTGTTGCCATCATTTAACTATTAGAATGATGGAATGTGTGCACTTTGATATCTGAGTGGCAACATTTCAGGCCAGGGAGATCTCTATGAGTGGGCAGATTATAGATCTAAAGACTTGCATCAAGGAATTAAAGGTAAGCAGCCATAAGTATGATGATGAACTGTTTAGCCAGAAGCTGCTTTCTGAGGCTGGAATCTAAAAATCTTTTTCGAAAGCTGCAGGGAAATCACAATATTTCTAATTGATTTTAATAATCAATACTGACAATTTTGTTCTTGCTTGCATCTAGCCCAGAGTACAAGGAAACTGCATTCTGTCTGGCTTTGTGAGAGGAAAATTTCATATGCCCTTCAAAATAAGAAAGTAATGGACCTTTATAAGGCTTCTTTTCATGCAGTTTAAGCTGAAATACATTACAACGTTATATGACATTTGAAATGAGCTTCTATATTTTATTCAATAAGCTTTATAAGCTTCATTACCAAATTCCTCAGCATCATTTGGCTCTACTGTTTTGACCATCAGTCACTACTGAAACAGGTAGGAAAACACCCACTCAGAAATGAACATGCTCCTACCAAATTGAAATGCAAAGAAGCTAAGATTGTCACATTGGATCAAATATCTACAAGATAAAACTCCAGTTAGAGGCCAAAATATACTGTAATTCTTTGAGCACGTATCTCTGGCTAGCTATACTTTTGTGTCTTTTCGAATATAATAAATAAACCCACTGGCATTCATTTCGGCAAATAAAAATGCAGCGGTAATAGATATGTAAATCTAGGCAAGTACACTGAATGCATTTCACTCATGAATAATTATATAAAGGGGGGAGGGAAACGAAAAGGGAGCATGAATATTCAAAGCTGTGCACCAAGTCTGATAACGAGCAAAAATTATTGCTGAGTAACCATTCAAAATAATGTACAGAATTTTGCAGGGATTATAAATTTTCAGTGAATGGTTAGATATCCGGTTAGATATACCAATGTTCTGCTACTGTGACAGCAACAACAACAACACATCTCACAATATTCATAATTTCACAGTGGGACTCAACAGTTGCTTTACATTCTATTTTTCATTTCCACACAGACAAAATGTTGCATGTGTTTATGCAGTAATGCATGCAACAGTATATGAACCAAGGAAAGATAAATGCCATGTCAAGGCACAGCAATTGGCTGTAGATCCATGACAGAAAACACATATATACCATTTTGTGTTCAAGGGCTTAGGCCAAATCTGGCTCCCAGGTATGAGTTGCTCTATGACAGGGTTGCCGTATTTCAAAAAGTGAAATTCCACACAGTTGTTCAGCTTTTTATTTTATTTTATTTTTTAGTTTTGCCCAAAGAAATGAAGTTTTTGAGCTATTTTTAAGGAGATTCGCCAAAATCAGTTGCCATACGTCTGGGTTTTCCCAGACATTTCAGCGATTTCCACCTGGACGCTGCTTCTGACTACAGTATTCCAGCTATGTCTGGGAAAATACGGACGTATGGCAACCCTACTCTATGATAAAATGAAGAGGTAAACACATAGTCGCTGTACATATGTACCTTTAGAACACATTGTAGGTATATATAAACATCACCAATGCCTTATGTGGTACAATAATTATTGGCTGGATGGCCACAATGACATATAATGTACTAGTGAATACACACCATGGTGGGGCAAAGTGGAAGACTGGAACATTATTTTAGGATTACACATTTAAGGGTTCATGTGCACAACTTCCTTTAAGAGAGGAGAAAATGTATACTGGAGTGTGAGTTAAGCCTGAATCTCTGGAGCTTCTTTTTTTGCTGAAACTGAAAAAAATAAGAGTTTGTGCTGCAAAGAAGGACTAGAGGTTAAGAGAACATTTAGAATCAGAACCGACTGGGAAGAAAGGGGGGAAAGAAGGTTAAGCTCTTACGTTCTGCGTTATATTTCTGGGGAGGAAAGTGTAACCATATTTCTGGTTCCCAAAAGGCTATGATACAAAGCAGGGGACAAAAAATATATATATTGTGATGTGCTCACATCCAGGAAAGTCCGAATGCAGAACCTCAGAGAGGTTGTTCTGAGATCATAAATAAGTGTGGCAATGCTCTCAAACAGTGCCGGATTTACGTATAAGCTAAACAAGCTGTAGCTTAGGGCCCCACTCTTTTGCCCCCCCAAAAAAAAATTTAAAGGGAAAAATAACTGGATGTACATTTCCAAAATATAAGATAAAAAACAAATAAAATGGCTTTAGCTACCTATTAGTCCATAAATTACCATATAGCATATATTCAACACAAAAAACAGTGACAATTTGTTGTTGACAAAGGACAGCTGGACATATAAAGGGCCGCATTACCTTCAGTAGTTTAGGGCTCATCAAACCTAAATGCAGTCCTGCTCTCAAACTTCAAAAGTCAGAGTCTGTGGCTATAATTGTTCTGAAAACATAGTCGTCGTCATCATCATCATCATTAAGATTTTGGATCCCCCCTTCATCATGAGGTCCCTGGGTAGGTTACAGAAATATAAAAATACAATATTAAAATCAGTTAAAACAAATTGCAGTCAATAGAATAGGATGGCAAAAAGATTCATATACAACATGAATGCATTCAACAGCAAAAGCCAAATGAATGTCCCATTATGCACTGGGGTATAAAATGATACCGTTTCTGGACTAGGTGTTCCAATATAAATTTTCCCACTCTTTGCCCTGTGAAAGGTAAGTGAAAATTGGCATGATGGAGGTAGTGTGCTGCACCTATTGAATCGTGGAAAGTTAAGTAGCATAAAGTGGGAAAACAGTGACTGGGCACCCTGATATTCAGCTTTTAGGGATATTCTTCTGAACCACCTTACTGAAATACATCATTTCTTTTTCTTTGGTTCATATACTTTTCATTAATAATTGCTTGGTCAGCCTTTTCATCTGTCTCAATTAACACAGTCATAATTTAAATGGAAAGGACATCCCTGGTTTCAGTGGCTTTTTTAATAAAAAAAAGAATGCAAATGAGGCTCTTTTTTCAGATGGTTACTCTTCCAATGCTTTTCAGAGAGAAAACAACAAGCACCATCTTGGTTTATTGATATGCATCTGGATGTAAAAGTTGTGTTATAGAGCTGAGAGAATGGTTTGTTGCTAGCCTACATAGGTACACAATATGAAGTGTCTGGTATACAACCTTCATGCAAAATTTGTTTTTTTTTCAAGCATTTCTTTAATTGCTTTCATGTGACATATACCTTTTTTCTTTTTCTTTTTAAAGCCAGCTTGTTATAGCTTTTCATAAGAATGCTTAGAGTAGAGGAAATAATCCTGAGGAAATTGACTTGACAGATCTTCCTTCTCCTGTTGCTCGGAATGTCCACTTTTATTACTGTTTCTTTTTGCACACTTCCCTTTTATGAAGTCTTCCCAATGTTGAGGTAAATCAGAGGTACCTGGCATGCACATCTGGTAAGCCCATGGTGCAAACTCTGACAGGTATCTAGAGCTGTTATTCTCAGGTGATTTTTAGATGCCCAAGGTATGGGTGGGGCAGGGGAACCAGTCTCTTCTCTGCTGGTGGGTACTCCATATGCCCATTCTGTCCCTTTCTTCAAAAAAATAATATACATTTCTAACTTCTTTTCCTTGGTATAAGTACACACATTTGAAATGTATACCCAGCTTCCTGAAAGAGCCCCTCCTTTGCTACAGCCTCCCTCATGTGTTAAGGTCAGAAAAGGAAGCATATCTGTTGTTCCACTGCCCTCTGTAGTTCAAAAAAAAGAAAAAAAAGATGCAATCTTTTTACCCTGAAATCTTACACCCAAGTTGTATATTTTAGGAGCCACCTTATTTCTGTGATTGTACTGTAAGGTGCTTTAAGCCATTTTTAACATTGTGTTTACATTGCTGTACCCCAAACCCAGGACCTTAGGGGGATGGGTGGGATGATAATAATAATAATAATCACAACAATTAATAGTAAGATAATTTTAGAAGCTGAGAATTGCTTCAATACAATTGAAAAAGTGGATAACTAAGTTCCATCCTGCATGTCAGCAGGCGCTGTGCGAAACAGGTCAGTTTTTATCAGAATCTGCAAAAATGTAATTCCTCAAGTATCCCCAGCCCAAACTTGGCATACCCTGAAGCAGGGCTTTTCTTCAACCGGAACTCACCGGAACTCAGTTCCAGTCCCTCTTAGGTGGGCGCCATTGCCATTCTAATAGAATGAGGGAGACATTCATGGTGAGTTTGAGCACCTCTTTTTCTAGAAAAACAGCACTGCCCTGAAGCATTATAATGGATTTAAAGGGTTGGGAAAATTAGAGCAGGGATTGACAATTTATTTATTTATTTTGAGCCAGTGAACACCTCTGGGACTTTGAGAAAGTGTTTTGAGTTACAGTCACAAAATGGCTGCCACAGGGATATGGCATAGCACAAAAATGGCTGCCATGAAGGTGTGTAGGAGAGGTCAAGCCAGTGGAAACAGGACGTGATTAGGAAGATCAAACAGTTTCTCATGAGTGGTGGATTTTTGAGGAGATATTTATGGAAACCTTTTGCAGATGTCATAGGAGGTACTGGCAGGTACACTCATGCCCATAGGCACCATATTGGTGAACCCTGAGTTAGAAGCTTCTATTACAACCCAGTCACTACTTACTCTCACTACTTGCTTAAGGTGAGGGCAGGTGAACAGGCCGCAGCAGCAACAACAGCAAAGAGGAGGGGAATCAGAGTCAGGAGGCTGCATGTATTAGTAGAGTAACTCCTGGCAGCCCCAATAGTAGCAGCAGCAGCAGCAGCATTACAATAATGTGTGTGGTACAGCTGGAATTAAATCTGATATGACACGATCAGCTGAAATGAGTATGTACTTCTAGTGGCTGCTGATTTTCACTTTTAAACATAAATAATATAAGACTGCTTGGATAGCAGCCTAGTGAGCATCATAAGTATATATTATTTAATGGGTACCAATTACAAGTAGAAGCATTACCATGGAGGAAATGTATCAGTAAACACCATCATGCCTGTCTGAGTCTTGGCTAGTGTATGTATTTTTATCCCCAGAAATGAAAAAAGCTAGCAAACTTTACAGCAGATGAGGAATTAAGCCATTTCAAATTGTTTTGACTGTATATTTTGATTCTTTAAGACAGCATTTATGAGCTGCCAGAAAAATTATAAGACACACAATTTGCAGCTCCGCTACTCCAGATAACTTAATATAGTCAGTCTGTATGACTGATTCTCTCTCTCTCTCTCTCTCTCTCTCTCTCTCTCTCTCTCTCTCTCTTTCTCTCTCTCTCTCTCACACACACACACACTCCATTATAGCACACCCTCTGATCTTGGATGTTCAACCAATAAAAAACAGGATATAGGTGTGAGGCAGCTGGATCCAAAAACAAATATATTTATTCCTTTCAATGACATTGCTAAAATTCACTCACCATGGTCATTCCTGTTAGTAATTAAAATTAGCCAATTTCAACACAAACTTTTTTTTGTTCTCGTGAATTATTGTGTAGCATCTTGTACAACTGAAATATCAGCATTTGAGAATGAATTGGATGCATTAAAAGAGCAGTGTCAAATGCTTATTCCCATAGTTTTTAGCATACGCCAGTGGTCTCTTGAGAGTCATATATTTGTAATTCTGTAGTCACAACCATCTGGGGAGGTTCAGTCTCCCTGGCTTTCCATTAGTAGACACTTGTGGTTAGTAACATTAGTAAGAACCATGGATAGTGTAGCCCCATGAGGATATTGTAGCCCCATGCATATTTACATAGAAGTATGCCCAACTGGAGTCTGTGAAGCATTATGCAAAGTAAATATGCTATAGAATCAGGATAAACAATTTATCTTTTAGCATCTTCCAAGGAGCTGCAGTGTGTACATTTGTCTACTTTTCCACCTCTTTCAGTTTCAGCATGACACTTTAAAAGATCCTGCTCCGTAAACGTGTGAAAAAGAACCTGAAAGCACAATCTGTTGGGGCAGAAGGGACATGGCTCAATGGTAGAGCAACAGCTTTCCATTTTGAAGATTCCATTTCGACATCTTCCAGTGCTGAGAAGAAATCCTGATTGGATCCTGCAGAGCCACTGCCAGTGCAGACAGTGTAGACGGAGCTGGTCTGGCTCAGCATAAGGCACTTTTCTGTCTTCTGTGTTCCTAGCTCTATGCCTGAAAAGTGAAGACCCACTCGGTCTAATGGGTCTTAGGCCCAAGTATGTGAGCACAGGACTGCAGCCTTGTTTCCCTTGCCTGTTTTTAATCAAGTTGCAAACATATATTACCTATTTTACACACAAATTTTCCAGAGTTATCTCCGAGATGATAATAAGCAGGCGACAGTATCTGTGCTATCGTACATTCTTGGTATGCAAGTCATTTCTCTGAAAAATGATAGTATAATCTAACAAAGCACAGAACAATCTATCATCTCCTCTCACTGTATAAAAGAGCACAACAACCTCAGAATACATTAATTGTACAGATCATACCCAAGCCCTGTTTTCTAGAAGAGATGATACTTTCTACATCTACTTGTGTCCTCAACTGTCACACAGATCACAAGCCAGCTCTTCTATCTCTGTCTAGCAAAGGATGTGTTCCCCATGTCCTATTTCAATTAGCTTAAGTACCCTGTCTGTTCTATGACAGGATGCTTTAAGTCATCCTCATTTCCTTTCCCCCCACCAGCCATGGCTCTTCCTTTGGCATTTAGTCCTAATCATTCTATGGTCTATCTCAGATGATCCTCCGAGCCTTGGTTTTGAGGATTAGGAATGTGGTGTGGCTTCCACAATCCACCCTCCTGTCTTGCATGCTGATTTCTTCCTCTGTTTCTGGGTTTCTCTAATCACATTCTCCATATTAAGCAACGATGCCAACCTTAACTTATGAACTACAATTTGCAAACCAACCTTGAAGTCAATGCTAATCGCATTTGCTCGGTGCAAACCTCTTGGCAAACTGGATAGAGCAAGTCGGAAATGGTAGAGGAACCTCACATGCAAGAGGGGCGTGTGGGAACGAGGTGCACGGAAGCTGTAAGAGGAACATCCCAGACTATCCCAACCATGGAAAATGATGTCTAAACTGGGCCCATGTGTTTCACATTTCAGCTAATTGAAATTGGTTGAAATTGATGAAACCTTCCATTAGGAGAGCTGCTGTAGATCAGTAGAGCATATGCGTTGCATCTCCAGTTTCAAAGGTTCTAGCAGTATCCTGACATCCTGGATAGCTTCTGTCAGAGTAGATAATACCTTGGTTCTCAAACTTAATCCATTCCAGGAGTCCTTTCGACTCCTGAAACCATTCGAAAACCAAGGCTCGGCTTCCAATTGGCTGCAGGAGCTTCCTGCACTCAAACTGAAGCCACATTGGAAGTTCAGCTTCTGAAAAATGTTCGCAAACTGGAACACTTACTTCTGGGTTTGCGATGTTCAGGAGCTGATTTGTTCGGGAGCCAAGCCGTTCGAGTACCAAGGTACCACTGTACTGAGTTAGATGGACACATTACTGTTGTGTCCACATTACTGGACACATTACTGCTTGTGTACACATTAATGTTTACTGTGGCTCTGGTTCATTCCCACTCTTGGTGTTTAAGCTGAGTACATGTTATGTTAGCCACAATCAGTGCCGGATTTATGTATAAGCTAAGCAAGCTATAGTGTAGCGCCCCCTCTCTTGGGGCCTCCAAAAAAAATTTAAAGGGGAAAAAAGCTGGATGTACATTTCCAAAATATTAGAAAAAAAATAAAACCTACATACAACAACAGTGTTTTGTGTTGTGTAGGTTCCTGTGATGCAAGTAATGGGCCCCGCCTGCAAGCCTGCTCCCTAAAATATCACTGGTTTGCTCATTTCTATGTATAGGGTCCCTACATTTTGTTATTGCCAAATGCCAATGTGTTTGCATTACAGTCATACCTTGGGTTACAGCCGCTTCAGGTTGCATGTTTTCGGGTTGCGCACCGTGCCGAACCCAGAAGTACTGGAATGGGTTACTTCTGGGTTTTGCCGCTAGCGCATGCACAGAAGCACTAAATCGTGCTTTGTGCATGCGCAGAAGTGCCGAATCGCAATCTGCGCATGCGCAGATGCGGCGCTGTGGGTTACGGATGCTGTGGGTTGCGAAAGTGCCTCCCGCACAGATCACGTTCACAACCCAAGCATCCACTGTATTAAGTTTGTTATGAATAAAAAATCATTTTCAGTTAGAGCTTGTTAATTATTTCACTATTAATATACTTCTTCTTAGTTGTATTTCACTATTAATATACTTCTTAATTGCATTTCAGTTCAACAATTACTTTGATAAAATACATATTTTGTTATGCGCAAATGGCTTTAAATACCTGTTAGGTCCATAAATTACCATATAGCATATATTCAACACAAAAACAGTGACAATTTGTTGTTGACAAAGGACAGCTGGACATATAAAGTGCCCCATTACCTTCAGTAGCTTAGGGCCTCAACAAACCTAAATCTGGCCCTGGCCACAATACACACACACACACACACACACACACACACAAAAGCCTATTAAAAATTACTCCCATTTGATACACTTCCCTTCAAACTGTATTCTGATGTGGAAAATGTAAGTCACAGTTAAGCTATGGTACTTACCTTTGAGGCAGCCATTGCACATGAACAGATGAAGCCTATGTGCAGCTTCATTGAATGGGAGTTTGGAGGTGATGTTGCAGGTGCAGGGAAGCAAATCAGGTAATGTGCATTGGGTGAAGAGATCCCCACCCCCTCTCTGGTGTCTATAGCAATGTAAAAATGCAACTTTAAACACAGCAAAGTGGGATTGCCTCACATCATCATCATCATCATCCTTGATTTATTAATCACTGTCTAAACCACCATCTTAATGCAATTAAGCCACCAATATGTACATAACCCCAGTATAAGGCAGTTTCCTACATTTCTAAACATATTATTTCTAAGAGAAAATAAAACTAGCTAGCTTGATAACTTTGGGCTATTTTTGATGTCAAATGGGGTGGCAGGGGGAGGAATCTATCCCCATAGGCAAGTACATATGCCTTGAAAACTGTTGTCAAAAAGTGGCCAGTAATGGAAGATGAGGAAATGCGGCTCTAACCTGTGCCTGAAATCATAGGGTGATTGCAAGGACTGGAGCTGTATGAGACAGGAAAGTGATTTTTAAGTGATATAATACTGTTGTATGAGCAACTTTCTGTTGATTCCTTTTTTTAAATCAAGGGAGATATGTGTGAGAAACATAGGAATTAAATTGTGAGACACTCCTAGTGCAGTAGCACTAAATCTTGCAAATGCCTTCCATATCATGGTATTAGACAATTTTACATAGGAAGATTAAACAATTAAGAATTGCCATTCTGCCTTCATCCTTCTTTAAATAGTGGAGATAATTAAAAAGAAGGGCTTAGCTTTTATTTTCACACTGCTAGTTTTCTATGAGAAAGGTCACAACCTATGTTCTGACTTCAGTGTTTAATGAATTGATATGTCTAGTCAGAGGAAAAACAACTGAATTTTCACTGAGGTGATGGACTAAGTCTGGTCTAGGCTACTGCTAAGGTGCAACTGTCCATTGGGGATTCTAAAGGGTTTTGTGGGTTTTTCTTCTTCTTTGTTTTTCTATGGAGGAATCTTTATGGGTCCCTCACTTGCTGTTTGAAATGTTACATCCAAAACACAGATCTAGCACTTCACTGAGTACTAGGCCTAATACTCTGAATGTACAGTGGTTACCTCGGGTTACATACGCTTCAGGTTACATACGCTTCAGGTTACAAACTCTGCTAACCCAGAATTAACGCTTCATGTTAAGAACTTTGCTTCAGGATAAGAACAGAAATTGTGCTCTGGCGGTGCAGTGGCAGCGGGAGGTCCCATTAGCTAAAGTGGTGCTTCAGGTTAAGAACAGTTTCAGGTTAAGAACGGACCTCCGGAACGAATTAAGTACTTAACCAGAGGTACCACTGTACAATGTTGTCTTTGTGCATTGTTAGCTATATGAAGCAGCTTCATGGAACACATTGTAGTACAACTGATGAGATGACACACATATACAACAATCAACCAGTTTTAGAGATAGTTGTCCTGAGACATAAGTGGTAATATTCAATAATCCGATACCATGGCCATTGTTGTGTGGAACTGAGTCATGTAAATAAGTGAAAGTTGAAGATGAGAATGAGAAAGCAAATTCACACATCCCTAAATACACTAGAAATTGTCATTGGAATAAAAAATATCTGTTGGCTGTACCTCAGAATTCATCATCAGAACTCATGTTTGAAGTGAGATTTGGACAACCGTACATTAGACCACACATTCTTCCTGAAAAAGTCAATGAGTTATTTTTTATCAATTCTGTTGACAATACAAGAACATCGCCAGTGTGTAACCTGATGTTGTTCTGAATGGTCAGTTTTTTCCATGTCTTCATGATATTATGGCTTCAAGGAACACCTTCTCTCCAATCGTTGCTTACTTTCAACATTCCAAAGTTTTGTCAAACATTCCAGAGCTTTCAAAAATTCAAAATCAAGCCATTAAACAAAAAGCATATGGCATGATTCAGATTCACATTTCCTTAGAATGGAATTTGCAGTACAATCCTATTAATGTTCATGTAAGTTCTACTAGTTTCAATAGGATTTACTGCCAACTAAGAGTGCATACATCGGCAGCCTGAGGCTCCAATCATATATGCACCTAACTAGGAAGTAAGGTCCATTGAACTCAATGAGTCTTATGCCTGAGTAAACATGCATGAGATCATACTGTTAGACTTTCTGAAGCTGAGCATACTGAACTTCTAGAAACAGGGATAATGGCAGATTTACCTTTGCAACACAGAGAAGAAAATGCTAATGGTGTCTGACTGACCAATGGGATTTAACAGAATTTCTGTCTACGTGGAACATAATAGAAAAGACTCCAAGCTATCAAGGACTATGCATGTGTCAATCATTATTTTGTACAGGCTGCTTACTGCTTACTCGTTCAGTGATTTTTGTTACAGCTGCTTAGTAAAGCCCTAACGACTGCATACTCCCAGGCAGGGATGACAGAGCATGCCCTGAACTCTCAAATCTGCCATTCCGTACCTGTCTGAGAGCTTCCAGTTCCTGACATATTAATATCCCATTAAAGTAGTTCTCCAAGGGAGTGTAATGTAACAACTATTCAATAAATGTCTATCATTTGTTTGAGGTTATTCCTTTGTGTGTGCCAACACTTTATTTCATCGCTTAATTACAAAATCAAGTGCTAAGGATTTTGCTACCTTAATCCATATCAACCATTGCTGGAGATATGTGGGAGTAGTGGGGAAGAAAGCCCTACTTGAAGGACAGTGTAACTGTGAAGCGATAAACAGCTGTGAGAGAAAATGGTCCATACTATGCATTCCTATCTTTACAAATGTAGTCTTTGGCAACTATTCCACAAATTGGCTACAAGTCAAATCCAAATTAATGCAATCCAGGCATTCCGAAAGGCAGCTCAACAACTTTTGGGGTATCTTGGTTTTTACTTTTTGAAATATGGCAGCCCTACTTATCCTCTCTTGTCCACTATATAAATGCCAGCTTCTTCCAGTGGATCCAAGGGACTGGGGTATGGCTGGATAACAGGAAATGCTTCTTGCTCTCCTGTCACAGAAATAGATGATGCCAAAACTAATCCTCCTGAAGAAAGTCAGAAACAAGGGGAGGCTGACCCCTGGGAAGGTGAAAATGTTATATGGACTGAGGCCCCCAGAACTCAGAGTAGCCATGACTCTGCAGGCTTGTACCAATGGCCAAAGCAATTAGGTTTTCTCACAGCTGTCAAAAGTGTGCCTGTGTGTGAGAGGGTGTGTGTGTGTGTCAGAGAGATTTGACATACAATTTAGTCTATGGCTGCACCTGTGTCGCTAATTAATTTTGGGAAGTGGATTACAAATTACAAATTTTCTTCTGAAAGAAAAAGACATTACTACTTAAGACAATGATAATAGCATTTTCCAGACTGCTGAATGTATACAACATTCCCAGTGATCGGCTTGTTGTATAAGCACATAAACAAGGCTTACATTAGACTAATGGCTTTGTTATAGGGTTTTGCTACATTTTTAACAAAAGGGAGTTTGTGTTAATATAAATATATACCTTCTAGTCTCTGCAGTTTCCAAACAATGATGAGTTTGAGCAGTTTTTCAATAAAACATTTTCTCTGGTCTTCCCTTGTCACACCTCAGTCCTTTCACCTCTTGCCTGTTTCCAACCTACGCTGAAATCCTCTACCTCTCCCATTCCTCGGACCATCTGAAACACCTCCACAAACTGTAGATCAGCTTTCCATTAGAATTGCATGGTTTTGCTGCATACTCTTTTTCTTTCCTTACTTCTTTGTTCCCAGCATGGCCCCTCCAAACTCTCCTACCCTGCCCAAGAGTCATGTGCTCCCTTTTAGTTACTCTGCGTCATTCCGCTTTACTGGTTATCATGCCTGGAATTACTTACCAGAAATACTTTTTTTGTTCTTTCCTCTCTTCATTCAGATCCCACTTCAAGACCAGCCTTTTTTGTGTGAAGCCCATGGCTTAAGTCAGAAATGGTGAGTCCTCTGGATGTTATTGGGCTCCAGTTCACACCAGACCCAGTCAGGCATGGCCAATGTTTTGGAGCTGAAGCACATCGGCATCTAGAGGGCAGCAGGCCTTCGCTCCATGGCTTAATTCATTAATGTCAATCTGCAGCTGGAACAAAGCCTAAATAAATATGGTTGTGTGTACTTCTATTAATTATTCCTTTGTTATTCTCTTCCTCTTGTGTTCTCTCTCCTAATTGTTTTGTCTCACTGTCAAAATTTAGCTGCCTTTTCCGGTTTCCTGCACCTTGATGGTACTATGTACAGTAATAAGTTAACAATTAAAAAGGCCTGCTAGCTGAAGTTAGCATTTCTTAGTGCAGAAAGTATTGATCTGATGTGTAGAGATCTTTCCTATTCTACTTAATTCAAGAGGTTTCTGGAAGCTTCTCTGTGTGAAAGAAGCAAGCAGGAGGTTCCTGATGTTTGGGTTATACCTTCAGAGAAGCTGAGTACAGCTGGCTTAAACTGGTTCTCTTATCTCTTCTATAAAGGTCATGCTGACTAAAAAAAATAGGCCAGAAAGAGCCTGGGTTTCACTTTCTCTTTCTATCTCTTTTCCTTCTGGTGTTGTGTTCTGCAGTGGCGGAGCTTCATGCTCTGGCACTGGGGGAGGCGGAGAGCAGGTGGGGGCGTGGCTGGTGCATGTACTGGGGGCGTAGCGTGCATCCTGGGGGTGTGGCGCGCTGCCTGCAGGGGTGTGGCACCCAGCACGGGGGGGGGGGGTGGCGGCCATGATGGCACCCCAACGGGATGGTGCTGATGGGGGCAGTGCGCTTCCCCTGCCCCCTCTTCCTCCGCCAGTGGTTTACTGTACATATTATGCTTAGTGTTAAAGTTTAGACTTATTGTAAGTTATTGTAAGTTTAAGTTAAATCTGCTGCAACTGGATTTCTTATGGATGGTGCCAATCCTGAATGTATCGGATTTGTGACCATTATGCTCAATATTGAGTAGAATTTCAATGACACTTATGTGATTGGAAGTGCATGAGTGATTGATAACTACCCACTGTATTCAACAATTAATAGTTACCCTAAAATGGTACTTTCCTATTTAATGGACCCAAGTATTTTAATACATTTACTTTTCAAAAACAAGGGAAATCCCAGTGCCAAAAAACAGGCTGATTTAAGATTAGAGTTAAGACTATCTCATGTTGACTCAAGCTCCACAAAGCCAGGAAAACAGAGGCTAATGCTTTAATAGACTTGCTCTTTGATCAGCAGCAATGTTTTGCAATGTTGCAGCTTGTGGTTAGCCTCCATGCACCCATATGTTGTCCTATGAAGCATCAGAAGCTTTCTGTCTTGCTAGAGTTGACTCAAGCCTATTCATTCCTTACATCAGTAGCTGGCAGAATGGGTTAAAGAGTGAGAAGGAGACTTCTTCCACCTCCCTTCACCTTCCTTATGCTAACTCACCACTAGAGAAGAGGTTTTGATGTGTCTGTACTTTCATAATGAACTGATAATGCAGAAATTGTATTGCTTATTGGGTCTATTTGTTTCCCTAGGTCTGCTGCCCTTTCTCAGCTTCAGGTTTGCTTTTTTATTCAAAGCTCCCAGAGGCACAAAGACATTTGATATTCTACTATGGTAGCAAGGGCAAGCCTGTCCAGTGCTTTCTATTCTCTAGGGCTTTTTCAAAGTTGATTTTAAAGGGCTCCCAGCCAAAAATTGCTTTACAGTCCAGTAGTTCTCTTTTCTGCCAACAATGTTTTTGCATAAATTATTCTTAATTTCATCCATTTGCTTCATTTCTTGCCCTTTAGGCATTAGCAAGCTCAGCATGTCCATCTTAGTTCAACTTTAGACATTTAGCTCTTCTAGTCTTTTCTCAGAAAAACGTCCCCTCCAGCCTCTCATTATTGCTATTAACTGATCACCTCCATTTTTAATCCCACCTCTCACCTGTGATTATCAATATCTATAATTTCTGTTGCACACAGAACATCAATGGACATCAGTGCATGCTACCAAATAACAGTAATGGCAGCAGGAGCCAAAATGTTCCATAAATGGGTAGATGGAGGAAAGTAGTTCTTCCAGTAACCATTTTGAGTTCAAGCTTTCTAGGACTTCTTCCACCATGCTAAAGTTCACAAATTTCATTCTAGTCTCTTGTGACATTTTACATAATTGGCATCCAGTCAGAATAGATACAGAGAAAGAAACATTGGGAGGTTAAAGAATATATCATCCAGATGTTATACCAAAATTACAGATTTCTACCAGTTAGGCAGCATTATTCTTGATTATTCTAAATTTGTTTGGGTTTTTTTTTTAATTAAAAAAGAAACAGGTATTCCTACCAGCTTGGGATTCTGGCTGTTAGGCAGTGTCTTTGCTATAAAAGGGCATTTGCTACATTTCCTAATTTATTATCCTCTGCTAATTTAATTAGCATGCTGGTTAGCCTCATCTCCCTGATCATTAATGAAGATAGATCTAATAGGTCTTAACCACTTCTGAAGACTACAATAATTTTAAATATTAAAAGAGAATCTATCTCTGTTGCACCTGATAAAATTCTTTCAGTTTAACCCATTTTTCTTCTTTCTCCTTGCTTTTTTTTTTTACATGCCTTTCTTTCAAGATATATTCATGCTCCAAGAAACTTGGATTCTATCACTAATAAATATTGTTGCCATTTAATATTGTAGTTGATGCCAGATCTTACAATGTATTTCTGGCCGAGCGAACAGTTGCTGCGACCTTCTCTGGGTACATGTTTTCTTACAAAAAGGTAATTTGTGAATGAGCATATCATGGGCTGTGAAAGATGGGGAAATGCTGTTGATAACACCTTTGCCCACACCTTATATTTTGCTATGTGAGCAATTGCGGCTGTTTAAAGGAACAAAAGGATGGGATTGCATAAACTAATTCTTCATTCCAATGGTAGATGGTGCCCATTGGGACCGGTAGGGTGGAAGTCAGGGATGCCAGAAGAGCCAATGAAAGGCAAGGCCTGCTAATTCTCATTTTGACCTCCATCTTTCTCCTCCTTGCTGTGTTCTACAAGGGCAACTCAGAGACTGAGGAAGCTGACAGGCAGTGCCATCCTCTGGACTGGTTCTACTGATGAAGGCAGGCTAGTGGAGGCTGGCTGAGGGAAAACTGTTTATGTTACGGAACAGCCTTCACTGCTTAGCACATCTAGGGATAAACCCTCCTCATCTGGAATTCCTCCTCACCTCAGCATTTCTGGAGTACTGAGGCTAGACGACCATTCGTGAGGTATCACAAAGGCAGTGCCAGATCCATTGAGGAGGGTTGGTTTTTTTATTTTTATTTTTATGCCACAAAGTAGTAATGTACAGAAGTGAGTAATGTACGGAAGTACATGTACGGAAGTAGTAATGTACGGAAGTAGTAATGTATGGAAGTGAGAGCTGGACCATCAAGAAGGCTGATCGCCGAAGAATTGATGCTTTTGAATTATGGTGCTGGAGGAGACTCTTGAGAGTCCCATGGACTGCAAGAAGATCAAACCTATCCATTCTCAAAGAAATCAGCCCTGAGTGCTCACTAGAAGGACAGATCCTGAAGTTGAGGCTCCAGTACTTTGGCCACCTCATGAGAAGAGAAGACTCCCTGGAAAAGACCCTGATGTTGGGAAAGATGGAGGGCACAAGGAGAAGGGGACGACAGAGGATGAGATGGTTGGACAGTGTTCTCGAAGCGACTGGCATGAGTTTGGCCAAACTGCGAGAGGCGAGAGGCAGTGAAGGATAGGGGTGCCTGGCGTGCTCTGGTCCATGGGGTCACGAAGAGTCGGACACGACTGAACAACTGAACAACAACAATGCCACAAAGCCTGACTCCATCTACAAAGAAAACAGCGAGAAAAACACAGGGCGAAAAGACACTATTTAAAATGCTGACTGAATCTGCGGAGTAATTGTATCAGAAACAATGAGATTAAGCACTTAGTACAAAGTAACAAAGTATTTTCACAATAAGGTTGGACAGACTAATTTAATCATATGTCACTTTGACATGGACAATAAGAATTGTATCACCCAGAGCCCTTGAGGAGCATCACCTGCTAGTAAAATGTTATAAGGAATCAATGGAGGACATCTCTTTGTAATTCATGGACATCTTTGACTTGTATTAATACATTTTCCTTGATGGATGACTGGTTTTTATATGGACTGTAAGGATTATACAGTGTCACTCAAAAAGATCAATAGCCCTTGCCAGCAGCTTGATGACTCATTAGATTTTTTCAGAATAAAGGCAGGTATATCAGCACCTCAGATAATACTACAAACTTCTAGAGAAGGATTCAAGAAACCTCTTGAAATGATCCTATGAAAAACCATTTCAAAATGTGTTTGGTGATTGTACTGGGCTGCTTTTATGTGCTGGCTGTTTTAGAGTTTTGAATGTTTAAAGTTTTACCTTCTTTTTGCATGCTATTTAACTTCATAGTATATGTGCTGATTTGTGTAGTGGTGTAGAAATCGATTTTTAATAATAACAACAGAAATAATAATAATAGAGAGACATAAAAAATGAAACTGGTGATGATAATAATATGGTGGTGGTAATAAAAAGCTTTTAATCTGCTAATATGTACAAAAGTGAGGAGGAAATCGGAATTGTGTCTGTTGTATTGGAAATCGGGTCCTCTATTAAAAGAGGGCACGTGTTGCAGTGCGACCTGCAGCCCAACCCATGTTGTGGGGGTAATTGGAAATCAAGGCCACGACCCCTGATAGGTTGGTCCCGCGTTGCTGGGGTGAAATCTGGCCAATGGGGTGTTGTAAAATGCAGCAACGCGGGACCTATTTAAGCCCATGTGAGACTGCTGAGCTTCCTCTTTGGGGCCTAACGCATCGGAACACCCATGCACCACTCCCTATATTTAGGGCTTGCGTTGACCTTGCTATGCCGTCGTATGTCATCTGTCATTGGGACAGGGGCACGGTAGGAATTTTCCCCACTTGGCTGATTGGCTGGTGCCATTTGGGTTTCGCCTGCTGCATAGCAACTAGTCACAACTTGTAAGTTGCGGATAGGCTCTGGTTCAGGTGATAGGCGTGGCACGTGATGTGGCCACGCCTATGGAAATGCAGGATATTCCGGTACAGGAATCCAGGGACTCAATGGTTTGTCGGTCCCTGAAAGGGGTCCGGTTAGTGGCCAAGTCCCGGGGACATCAGAACAGCTGTTTGGTGAACCTTCCATCAGCTGTCCCTGGTGTTCATCCTTGTCTGTCCTATGAACATGGCTCTGGGACAGGGCTGTCTGCAAGGGTGCAGGGAGATAGTCGTTACCAGAACCTATGCAACCACTCACTTGGTTGTAATCAATAAAGTTGTGGCCTAAATTCTGCCAAAAACCAAACCAAATATCTGAGTCATGTGTGAATTTATTTTAGGGAAGGTTAAAGGTCTAAACACACAACATTTGTACGTTCACCCAAACATGTGTAAACATACCATCTTTACCCTCCTTTTTTTTTTGCAAGGTACAACTCTGTATAGGGAGCTCATTTGCTTGCCTAACTGACATCATCACAGGGCTATACTGAAGGTAAATTTAAACTTCTATAATTTTTGTTCTATAGTGAGCCCTTTCATTTCTTAGACATGTCCTTTTATTCATAATGTTGGTGAAATTATGTTTTCTATTTGACTTGGCTTAATGAAAGAGTTTCTGTTTTGCTTTGTTTCTTTAAATAAGAAGTTATAGCAGCAGGCTGTTGTTGTTTTTCAGAATCTGGGAATACCTAGTGTAGGAAGGATTGTCCTTACGACAGGGAAATGTCAATTATCTGTCCTCTGACCAGAAAAGTGCGGACCATACTAGACCAGTAATGCTCAGTTGGGATCACACTCCTGCCAATTTCATACTCAATCAAAAGAAACCAGGTCACATTCAGAACAATCAGGTGCCGAGGAAACCATAGCGCTGACCCTTCAGTTAATTTTTCTCTTTCAGTCATCTGACCAGAGGTGCACCTGACACGGTAACATTCATTTCGGCTTGTTAGTCGAGTTGAAAAGGTGTTTGTCAGCTATTTCAAATTGCCCACCTTTCAACTATTCAGTCAAACTCCTTTTCTGTGGTTTGGCTCTATATGGTTGGAAGCTTTTCTAACAAAGCTTTCCCAGAAGATTCGTAAAGTAGAATTGCTTAGTTGCTTTTTGAGTGATAAATGTAATGTGGCAGCAATGGAAGGAAGTGGTTTAGCATTTCTTTTCCTGCTGAATATTTGCCTCCTACTAAACTTGTTAGACTGCTGGGATTCCGATGGGTTTAGAACGTTTTAATTTGCAGCCCTTCGTAGCATTAAGTGAATTGCTAATATGAATTGTAATATTTGGGTATTTCGGGGGGGGGGGGGCGGAATCCTTCTGCAAGCAAGTAAGTAGTCCTCAAAGGAAAAAATACAAAACCAAATCCTGTAGTTAGACACTCCAAGCAGATAAAGAATCTGAAAGGCCCAGTCAAAAGCCTCCACTGGTATGGTTTACTTCCATCGTAAGAGGCAGTATGCTGTTGAATTCCGGTTGCTAGGAATCACAAATGGGGGAAAAGGTGGTTCTTATGACAACTGATTTTGAAAAGAAAAGCTAGGAAAATGTGAGAGGGGAAATTGCACAATTAGGAATTCCAAGCTGGCCTCTTCAATATATTGCTAAATAGTTTATTGAATCTAGTTTTCAGTAGAGAAGGAGAAGAATTTCAGAAATGTACAAAAAAACATAACTAGCGCCAGACAATAGGTCTATGATTTCTGGTAGATCTGGTGGCTAAATGGTGATGAGGCTTGAGTAGACCTGGTCTCCAAGAAATGTGCAATTCTGTTGCTTTTCACTTAGTAGGCTGTGGAAAGGTATGTGTGCTGGTGAGTAGACACATGGCCTGAAGGGAGTCCTGGGGCCAAACAGCAGCCTGTGGGCCTTCATTCAGCCCCTCCCCCCTCCCGGCCTGAGGTTTCCTACTCCTACCTTAAAGCCTTCAGGTATAAAAAAACATATTTGTTTGGTACTTAAATGCCAATGGAGCAGAATCAGCTTCCTTTGGAAGCCAGTTTTCTTACGGCTCTTTAAAAGGCCTTGTTCCGAATAGCTGCCCACCTCAGTTAGGGAACACATAACGGAGTATTCAGGGATAAATGTGTGCCTCAGTTTATTATGGTCTTTATACTATTGCCCCCCTCCCCCCCAAAAAAAAACTTACAATGAGATCTAAGCATATTTACTGGGAAAGTAAGTGACACTGAGTTCCATGGGGCTTACTCCCCTGTAAATTTACTTGGGATTTACAGCCTTAGAGGTTTAAATGAGGTTACTTCATAATTGCGTAGTCCTGCTGCAGACGTCTGTATGATGTCATGGACCAGGAGACAGCTTCACCTGCTGAACAGAAGCCTGAAGGGGGAGAAGGTGGAATGACTCTACTTGAAGCTGATCAGCCTTCAAGGACCCAGAGGAGAAAGTGCTGATGAGAACCGGCTTGCTTAAGCTGTCTTAAACAGAGCTTCCAGCAACAATCAGATGCTAGAAACATAGGAGCCAACTCCTATGGGCTGAGGTCTCTTTGCCCCCCCCAATACTTAAGGAGGCCTGCACCCCTAAGTTAATTGCCATTGCTATTCAAATGGTGTGCACGCACTTTGTCTTGTGATTGATTATGTGGGGCAGGGCTTACCTGGGCCCCCCAATATATTGTTCAAGTTGGCACCCCTGGCTGGAAACAATGTCTGTGTTTCTTGGTCCTACCTTGTTGCTGCCTGCTGTCCATCTGGATCCTTTCCTCTGTGTTCATCTGGATTCCTGACCTCTGGACTGATTACACAAATTGCTGCCTGCCTGACCCTCGGAATGGACTTGACTTGGCATGTGGATTCTGCTCTCAGGCAAGTGTTCCTCAGAGACTCCTAGGCTCTGCTTGCTAGGCACTGATACTTGGGCAGGGCTATGACACATGATGATGTTGGTCCTGAATATTATGTGCCTTCCTTGGTGATATACAAAGCAAGCAATCATGCTTCCTCTTCTCTAACCTAATTTGCCTGTTTGCAGCTGAATCCTGCCCTCTACACGCTCCTCTGTTTTATCTAGGTTTGCCAGTTTTGCCTCTGCAATCAGCTGGACTGATGTACCACCTAAGAACCCCTCTGCCCTTTTCCAGTCTTGTTTGGTTTGATGGTTATGCCTCTAGCCTTAAAGCATGCACAGATATTCAAATTGCTTATGAGAGAAAGCCAAAACATGAGGCTCAAGGGTAATCAGAAATGTTATTTATTTATTTATTTATTTTGTATCTTTATATCCCTGGTAGGAGTCCTCAACACAGGTAACCATATTTATGAAATACGCTGGATACATTAAAAAAGGATGCATTAAATGATGAAATTAAGTAGTCAGAATTGTGCTGCAGCAGGATTAGGTGCTTGGTGGTCTTTTTCTGCTTACCCCTCCCCCCAATTCCCCAAGGGCAGTTGGTGCTAGTTGGTCCAGTAGTGATGGGATGGAACAGTTCAGTTAGAGCAGATGTTGTCTTGGCCTTCTTATTTCCTTCCTCTCTCATTATTCCATGCATCAAAATTACCTTTCGCAGAGTGTAAAATGTTAACTCCTACCTTTGTCCATGTGGAGGGAAGATACTAATGAACATTGTTTTGGGTTTGGGAAACCAGGAACCTTTGACATAGGAGAACCCCATACCTTGAGACACTTGCTTCCAAGGTGCTTTTCTTGTCCTTTTGATTGGTGCTCTGATTTCACACCCAGATGACAATGCATTTAATAAACTCAGTTGCTGATCTTTTGGAGACTCGCTCAATAGGCCGTTAATAATATCAAACATGACGAAGAGCTTCTGAGCTGTGCCACTTCACGCATATCTCGTAGTCATGGCAAAATCAATGGAAAACAGGGCTATTGCTCTCTAGCCTATCTGTATTTTAATGTCCTAAACAAAAATGTGATGATGGTGGAGAATGTTAAGGCCACACTAATGCCATGGTATAAATCTACGATGCTGAAGGAATGACACCTCAACACCAGAATGCTTACAAAGAGTACTTCTGTGTGGAATGTAAATGGTCTGTTTGGGTGTGGGGGGGGACATAGGGAATGTGGGAAAAACCTAGGATTTCACCCCCTGCCCTCCCCCAAAGTTAAAGTGGGTGAGGAGCCTAAAGACAGGGACGTTGAAGGATGAGTAGAGCATGAAGTCATCTGAGAAGGATTCCTGAGATTCCTGAGGGAAAAAAAACAATGAGAAGAAGAAGCTGTTTGAATAGGAATGTGTGAACACAGGAAACAGCCTTATACTGAATCAGACTATTAGTCCATCTATCTCAGTAGTGTCTGCACTTATTGGCAGTGGCTCCCCAAGGTGCAGTTAGGTCATTTTAGACTCATAATTATCTTACTGGGTGGTGTGTGTTGGTGTGTAGCCCTTAGATGGTAATGTATATATCATTTCACCTATTTTGAAATGTGGCAAGTCAGGCCCCACTGCATTTCATTGCAGGCCCCACTGCAACGAGTCCTGCTCATTCAACAGGGTTGGACCCTTGATTACTGCCCCAAAGCTCTGTCTTGATGGCACCATTAAAGACAGAAGGGTGTTGCTGAGAGAATGACTTGAAGGAATGGTGGGTAGTGAAGATGCAGCTATTATTATTATTATTATTATTATTATTATTATTATTATTATTATTAATTTTATTTTTTTATTTTTTGAAGGAGTCAATACGAAAATGGCTATGGCGAAAACTAAAAGGCAGAAGCTCTTTTGGGTGGGCATACTTGAAAGCCTGTTAATCAAGTTGTGAACATTGAGCAGTCTGTCCCGAAACACCAGAATAAATATGCTTATGGTGGGTTGATACCTTTTCAATAGCTTAATAGGCTGTCTATTGCAACATTAATGAACAGAAAAGCCTTAGTGTTGCCACAAGTAAAGCTCATCAGATATGTGGGTCCCAGATGCTGGCTTCATTCCGGTGAAATGATGTTGTGGCAGCTCACTCCGTCAGTCGGCTCGTATCCTATATGTGTCAACCCCTACTAGTGTAGGCTGTGTGCGGTAAACGCTAAAACACGTCTCCCCTGCGAATAGACACTAAAAATGGAAACTGTATTAAGATTAAGCCTTGTGCTATTTCCAGTTTAAAATGTTTTTTTTTGGGGGGGGGTTAGCATCATTTGCAGCTTTCATTATTTTCACATGACTGCTCACAAGCAGAGAGAAAGACTCACCCGCCGTACCCTATCAATTGGGGACACATTTAAAGGGGCCCGTTTTTCATACAGGGATTGCTTGACTCTCCATTTCACTATATAATAGGCAATTAATCTCCCTTAAGCATTTAACTTTCACACAAAGATAATTTACTTTAAGCGCAAAGCTCCCCTTTAAGGAAATGAGATTTTAAACTGCTTTGCCACCATAGACCTTGGAGGAAGAAAACCTAATGCCTTTTAGGATTTCCAGACTGGGGTGGGGGGTGGGGGGGATGTCTTGCTCAGCAGAGTAGAAACCCTCTTCTGCCTGGTTTCTGTGATAGTCCCAGGAGCCAATAGGACATCATTTTTCAAACAGCGTTTACCATTTTAATCTCGAACAACACCTGCCAATCTTCTGCTGTCAACTATGGGCACAGAGACCTGATTCACACGACACAGAAAGCCAACCCTTGGTTTAATAAGACTGCAGAGGTTTGTGAGTTTCCCGAGAGGAGTTTGTAGTGAATTTGATTTTCCAAGGTTTGCTCATGGTTTACATGTACACGGGGCAGCAGGTCTACTCAGTGAAAATCAACGGAGGAATAGAACTGCAAATTTCTTGGAGACTGGGTCTACCAAGGCCTCATCACCATTTAGCCACCAGATTTACCAGAAATCATAGGCCTATTGTTTGATGCTATTTATGTCTGTTTGTAGCATTTTGTTGCCGCACTGGGAAAAAATTCTGCAAATGCCTACATGAGAGGGTGGAGACATGGACACTTGTTGATGTGCAGTTGTTGGTATAAACCACAAAAAGATAGTGTTTCAGAAAACTATGGGTGCATAGAGTTCAGGAAACTACTTTGCAAAATCAGGATCTCAAACTTTGGTTATTTGGAACACCCTTTTTTTACCTTTGCCTTATTTGGAACGTCTTATTTTCCCCTCACATTTTCTCTTCTATGAGTCCTTCCTTCCTTCCTTCCTTCCTTCCTTCCTTCCTCCCTCCCTCCCTCCCTCCCTCCCTCCCTCCCTCCCTCCCTCTGCTTCTAGCTGCCTGTGCTTTGTGCCTTATTCTGTGGGCACAACAACTATTGCAGACGCATAGAACTATCCCTAATCTCTGTGTTCAATTAATAACCTGAGCTTCAGAATCATGTGGCAGTTAACTTGTGGTCCAAAATATTTTGGCAGTATTTGGGAAATGTGAAACATTTATTCTCATCTTGGTTTCAAAAGGCACCCACCAAATGGTAGGGCAAGGAGGACAGCACTTGAAGTTCATCTGATCTGATTTTCTGTCCCAATGCATGTCTGCAATGCATTCCCATGCCCCTGAAAATGATTAATTCCACCCCATGATTAGTCTTTGTTTTTATCCATTGCCTTTAATTTGGCTTGCAACATGGAATTGCAGTAAGACAATGGTACCAATAGACATTTGATCTTGGATTTTCTTCTGGATATTGACTGCTTAAAATAAAAAAAAACCCTAGGATAATATTCCTACTATACAATAATTAGAAATGAGAACTCGCAGGATTACTCTCCTTATCCTGACCTTAAGCATTGTTACTAAAATGAATTCCTTTACTATACTATAGGCATCACCCCCAGCATAATATGCTATTTGCACAGAAGTTGCGCTCTGTCCTATTTCATACACTCTTTTGTTTGCTAGCCCAAAATAATCAGCAATTGGCAGTAATCCAAGCAACCTATGGCCCCAATTTTAATCTGAAGATCAGTTGATGTCCTATTTCTAAATAGCATGCTACCTCTGAAATTAACTAAGGAAGTATAAACGCTATGGTTTGTGACAATATTACGATGACGCAGTGGTACACCCAAGCTAAGTTGTAGTATCGAGACATTAGGTCCATTTGCTATTTACATTTAATGCTTTTTGTCAGTTTCTCAGAGTTTGTGTCATAACAATAACAGTATCCTCCAAGTTCAGTGCTTTATATTTTCTCTGAACGGCAACCTTTAAATTGTATAGGAAGAAGAGGCATAGTTGGGAATGTCCACAACCACAACCCAGTGACTCCAGCCATTGAAAACCCAACCTGCTCCAATGTGACTAGCCCTTCTGCTTCTTGGAATCAACGTGGGTTTTGTTAGACCAGTAGTAGTTCTCCAGATATTATCCAGGAAGTTTTGGCCTGATTCTTATTGACTTGTGCTAACATGGAGAGTATGGGTTACAGGTGGGTAGCCGTGTTGGTCTGCCATAGTCAAAACAAAATCGAAAATTCTTTCTAGTAGCACCTTAGAGACCAACTGAGTTTGTTCCTGGTATGAGCTTTCGTGTGCATGCACACTTCTTCAGATACCTTCAGGTATCTGAAGAAGTGTGCATGCACACGAAAGCTCATACCAGGAACAAACTCAGTTGGTCTCTAAGGTGCTACTAGAAAGAATTTTCGATTTTGTTATGGAGAGTATGGAACATACTCTCTGCTGAAATATGAGGCCCCCTCTTGTAGTGGTATTTGCCTGGCTGTTGATGATCCACCTGTTTACATGGGCATTCTTCCCTTGATATCTCAACCTTGGCTCTCCTATTTTAATTTCTGTTTTGCTTTAATGGGATTGCTTTATTGTGTTTATCGATTATAGATGTTTATACTTTAATGTGATTGTGTTATTGCACAAGTTGTTTTTAAAATAATCTTGTTTGTACCATAAACAAGTTGAGGTTGAAGATCCGTGACTGACAGTTATCAAATATAAGTGGGTTTCAACCTGTTAAAGACAGCAGAGCTTGGATAAACTCAAACAGGTTTAGAGAGCAGATTGTTATTTTCTATTTAGTAATACAGGGTAGGCTACACACTGCCTCCATTTTAATCAGAGTGAAGCAGAACACAACAGATTTTCCTCTCCCCCCCTTAACTGATTATTAAGAATGAGAAACCTCTCAGTGACTGAACTTTGCCCACCTCTATGTTAAAATCTCTCTCATCTGCTCTGTCCCTGTTCTCTTTCAGTTAGATCAACTTCCAAACCTTGAAAGGAAAGGGGAGAAAAGTGAATTCCCTCAGAGTATGGCACTTCACACTTAAGCTGAAAAAGTGCTGATTAGGTGCTCTCTATTCTTCCTTCTCTGATATACCCGGTACTTAAAAAGGCACCTTTGCCTTAGCCTATTCCTCTGCCGCATGGAATATACATTTTCCCGCTCATTCTGGTGCTCTTTAGTATAAAACGAGGAGCCATTTTAATTTCTAGGTGCCGATTTTCTCATGCCTTTTTGCTGCAGAGTTTTTTCTCCTCTTCCTGAAATTGTTATGACCCAGTCCCCTTCAGATCATTTGAGGATGCTGTGTTAAAGCACTTGCCAAGCTCTAGTGTATACGTAACCGATGTGAAGCATTTTCAAGTTTAAGCTCTGTACATGCCATTTCAGTCCACATCCTCCTCTTATTTAGCTGTTAGATAAAGCATCTTCTTTCCAGGGAAAGGATAGGCAATCTGGGAGCTGTCCAGATGCTGTGGACTAAAACTCTCATCAGCTCCAACTAGCCTGGCCCAATGGTCGGGAAAGATGAGAACTGGAGTCCCATCAACATCTGGAAGATACCATATTGGCTACCTTTGTACTTGGGAGGTGAATTAGTTGATTCTGCTAATGTTGTTCAAAGAAGGGATTTGAGATGAAGCAGAATGAAAGAACCAAAACTATGTGAATTGCTTTGAAATCTGATGGTGAGGAGAACAATAGATGAACTATTACTAATAAGAAATTGCTTTTTGTTTATACAGTGGTACCTTGGGGTTACAAACGCTTCGGGTTACAAACACTATGGGTTACAAACTCCGCTAACCCGGAAGTAGTACCTTGAGTTGAGAACTTTGCCCCAGGATGAGAACGGAAATTGCGCACCAGCAGGAGGCCCCATTAGTGAAAGCGCACCTCAGGTTAAGGACGGTTTTGGGTTAAGAATGGACCTCTGGAATGAATTAAGTTAGTAAGCTGAGGTACCACTGTACATAAAAGTCAAGAACTTCTGAACCTTCTCTTCAGTGGCTCACTAATACTTATGAGGAGAGGGGAAGAAACCCAAATTTTACATGAGTTCTCTGTGGCCGAACCCTCAAACAGTTGTTTTATTCCTTTCATACATTCCCTGAAATGAACAAAGAACATTTGGTTCTTTTAAAAAGAAGGAAAGGTTTTCTTTGGCTGCCTTCCCAGAGGCTACCATAGTGCCACAGTGCAGGCAGTCCTGAGATATAATATAGAAATATTTCTCAGGATTCCTGGCATCTGTGAGGTTGCCATGATCTCATTTCAGCTCTCAAGAAAGAAAAGAGAGAGGAAAGGAGGCCTCTCATGCCTTGGTCATTGCCAGGTAAATATGTAGGAAGGGAAGGTGGCCTCAGGGAGTATTTGGGGAGCTGGCTTCAGAGGTGGTGTTGGGGTGCTGTGGGTGGTGTAGACAATTTTGCACTCCTCATTGAGCATATTTATTGGAAAAGCAGCATGCAAATTTAAATAATAAATAACTGTGAAGTGCAGGGGAAATGGTTTGGTTTCCTTGACCCAGTTATGAATGAAACTGAGTAGAGGTTGTCCATCATTAGTGCAAAGCATTCAGAGTGTGAACATTGCATGGCAACTATAACAAACAACCACAACCATCCTTACAACAGTCTTTCAAAATTACCCTTATTAGAGATTTGTGGAATAGTGCAAAGCATGTTGGTTGCATGCCCACAGACTTTTTAAATCTAGACAGGAGAGCTGTTAGATGATTGAGGCTTGATTTGTGATGGCAAAATATTCAATTGATCATTTAAGTAGCCCTTGACTTAATAAATTGTATCAAGCTGAACAAATTCTCATTTAATTTGCAAGGTGAGTTTTAAAATATATTTACTGGAATTTAACTTTGAAAAGGTATTTGAAACAAGAACCTTGTTCCATTTTTGTACTCAAAATCTAGTAACCGCAAAGCTAATAGAACTATGAATATCGACTGCAATTTGAACTGTAAATCACAGATATATAGTGGAGAATAGTGGAACAAGCTAGCTGAATATGCCTGCAATCACTTTCTATGAAAGAAAATTGCTAGGAATTTAGAAACTGACTGTCTAGTGAAATGCTATGTTACAGGAAACCACCACTAAACAAACCTTTTACCTTCAATCAGAATTGTCCAATCCTGAAAAATATTAACTTTGTTCTTTCTCATCAGTAAAACTGCAGCAACTTGTGGAATGTAAATACATTTTCTGCGTGGAACACATAGTTTGAAAGATTTAGGGCTAGTTCAGGTGACCTGAAGCTTCGTGATCTAATCCTGAAAATAACAACACAAGCTTCTCTTGAAATGAGCTGTGCTTCTACGAGGTGAATGGCCTGAGAGTTGAAATCATGTAATCAAAAGAACAGTAAACTCTGATTCACACTGTCAGTATAAGGTTGTCTTCAAGCTTGATTAGAGACCTGTATAGAAATGACAACGTTAAATGTATGCTAGAAAATGAACATTTCAGCTAAAATAGCTAATATGACAACAATATAAACTTAATTACCCTTTATACTTCAGGATGATACATGTATGTCAAATAGATTTCAACAGAAAATCCATAGCTATGTCTCTGAAGTCATTTTTTAAAAAGAATAATTACATAATTGCAGGTATCCATTTTACTTCAGATAGTATAAATTGAATCTAAGTTTACATTTACCCCAATGTGAAGAATTTGAGGGAAACGCCAGCTTTGTTTGCTGAAGTTAAATACCCTCTCCGAGCAGCTGAGGAAGGTGGGATTACCAATAGGGTGCCCTTTTATGATCATCACACCTGGGAGGGACTATAGGGCAAGAGGGCCTTCTCGGCAGTGGCACTCACCCTGTGGAATGCCCTTCCACCAGATGTCAAGGAGATAAGTAACTATGCAACCTTTACAAGACACTTGAAGGCAGCCCCGTACAGTGAAACGCTGGTTCCTGAACTCAATCCATTCTGGAAGTCCGTTCGACTCCCAAAACATTTGAAAACCAAGGCGTGGCTTCCGATTGGTGCACAGGAGCCCTGGAAACAATATCCGACAGTCGCATTGGATGTTTGGCTTCTGAAAAACATTCAAAACCAGGAACACTTCTGGGTTTTCAGCGTTCAGGAGCTGATTTTTTCATCAGCTAAGCTGTTCGAGAACCAAGGTTCCACTGGATAGGGAGGTTTTTAAATGTTTTGTTATGTTTTTATGTATGTTGGAAGCCACCCAGTGTGGCTGGGGCAACCCAGTTAGATGGGCAGGGTACAAATAAAATGGTGGTGATGATAGATATTTGGGGCCTAAGTCACTAACGTAAAGCAAGGTGGTTGTAGAAAGGAAATGTGCTGGTATGGGTTTCACTTGCATGACACTTCTCTTGTGCTCCCTACATCATATCACATTTGCATTTAAGGTATTCATTCTCTATAATGTTTGCATGCCATCTTATACTCTCTCCTTTTTCTTTATTGTATATACATGGTGTCGAATGATAATGGCCATTAGGGAGCCCTTGGTCAATCTGAATGCAGCTATTTATATTCTTGGTTCCATTAGCACTTCAAGAGCTCAGAAGATCACGATGTACTCTATAAAGCACCCCACCCTTTTTTTGAGAAATGGCAGAAATGAAACTTTTCAGCTGTGAACTAGTAATCTGAGAGGGCGGGGATGCTGAACAAGGCAACAGAGAGGCGTAAAAGCGAAAAGCACTGTGTTCTCAAACACGTTTGTGCACAGGTCTCATTTATCTATTTTTCTTCTTTGTGTCTCCACCCTTCCAGTAGGTGGTAGACTTTGGCCTGCTCTGCGAATACCCAGAGGCTTCTGGCATGGCAAGTGCTGTGCTTGATTCCATTCTCTGCCCAAAAAATTGGGGATGGAGCCAAATGGTTTCACTCGTCCTTAGTTACTTTTTTTAAAAAAAAATATGCTGCAAAATAAGGGCCATCTCACCAGCAGATGGGGACAGAGAGAGAAATCCCATGTGTGTCCTGAATTTTATTGCCTTAACTTTCTTTAGTTCTACATTCTGACTTGGGTGAAACAAAAATGTCAGTTTCCATTTTCCTCAGTTTGTCTCCCACTCCCCCAACCTGAAGGTCAGTTCTCAACATTTCCGCACCATTTCTTATGAAAATTCATCAGCGTTTTAGTGTGCATTTCTCCTGCTTATACCAAGAAAAATTCACAATATAATAATAGTTTATTTATTTATACCCTTCCTTTCCCCCAGAACCTGGACTCACGATGGCTTACAAAAATGTAAACCAACATGCATAAAACAAAGACTGCCATAAACATATAAAAAGTAATTAAACTATACCAGAATTAAAGCATTTTTGTACATCATTTTCACTAAAACGTGCGTAATATATGCATTTTTGTACACGTTCTGGGAGAACTACATCACAAAGCTTAGAGAAGTGTAAATTTCGAAGGATAGTGTGTTTCACATATTATTCCAGGAAATGTGAATTTGCCTTATAATTGTTAGTATCAATGGCAAAAGTTTTACTCTGCCCAACGGTGTTCATGGCAGCAAACAATACAAAATTATATTTTAAAAAACTGAGTAGGTTTGTACTAAAATGCAAACCAAACTAGATTCATCTCTCATCCCTAAAAGTGTGCAGCATGTGGGCAGGGTCTGAACAGGTTCTAGTAGCTATATCTAAAGGCAGCCCTGTTTAGGGAAGTTTTTAATGTTTTATTGTGTTTTTAATATTCTGTTGGAAGCAGTCCAGAGTGGCTGGGGAGGCCTGGCCAGATGGGCAGGGTGTGAGTAAGTAAGTAAGTAAGTAAGTAATATTATATTTTATTATTATAACAAGTATGCAGTTGACATAACAGATGCATGCCATCTTAAGCCATAACTGCATATTAATGTTGAATTGTAGGAGATTCACAGTTTGCATGAGGGGAAACATCTAATCACCCACTGCTGTAGAGCCCCTAACATCCCATGTCCATTTGACTCCTGTCTGCTTTTCTATTGTCCCCCTGCTAAAAAACAAAAACAAAAAACAACTCAGTAGATGCTGAAATCCAATCGAGTTTATCTGTCATTTTTATATTCTGTTTCTCCTGCTATATAATGCTATTGCCTTGCACTCCCCTTTTTTAAAAAGAATGCAGTATATAATATTTGGGATCCAGAAAAATCAGAGAAAAATAGCTATATTTGTGGAATAAAAGTGATTGTGAAGAACCGTTTACCCAGTGCCACCTTTGTCTCCGCAAGAGCAAATGCTTTTTTTATTTCTTGAAGCTAAAAATGAAACCTAGTTACTACTGCTGTTTCCTTTCTGTGAGGAAATGCTGTGTGGCGTTCATTCTGCATTTGGCTTTAAGTTAACAGTGTGTGGTGGATAGCATCCTGGTGGAGGTCATAAATGTCTCCGGATATATTGGCTCTGGTGGGTTATTAAAATGTGTGATGCCCTCAGAATACATTGTTCTGCACACATCGCTGGGTTGTCCCTTTAAGTTAGTAAGATCCTGTGACTGAAGCTGCAGAAAAGTATTGAGTTTGTTCTTCAGTATTCAGGGGAATAGTCATCAAATTGTTTCCTTGGATTTCTTTCAGAACTCCTACTGGGTCAGAGGAAAAACCCTTTTGAGGCTATAATGCCATATTGAGTATCCAGGAAAGGTGAGATAAATGTGTTTAAATTAACTGCTACCACCAATTTTGCCCCTCAATAGTGAGTCTGCACTATTAATTGCACCAGAGGAAATAGCCTCCAACTTTGATGTTTTGCTTTCTAAAGTCAAATAGTTGTTTCTTTCCTTGACATCTGATGGGAACGCATTCCACTGGGAGGCACCACTACCAAGAAGGCCCTCTGCCTGGTTCCCTGCAACCTCACTTCTTGCAGGGAGGGAACCACCAGAAGGCCCTCGGAGCTGGACCTCAGTGTCCGGGCAGAACGATGGGGGTGGAAACGCTCCTTCAGGTATACTAGTATCATGAAAGAGAATGTTGGTTTCAGAAATCCCAAATGCCATATCCACTTCATTAAGATTGGAGGGAGGTCTGACACTCAAATATGCTGGCTCAAAAGCTGTGGGCCAACCTGGCTTCTAAAATGAATCGGGGAGTTTGCCGTTAAGTAAATAAATTGCCACGGATGTCAATGGATAGTTTTTCTGTGGCCTTTATTTTTTAGGTCTCTAAAACTTGTTGTCATTTTGGCTCTATTAAAATAATGCACTTTCTGAATTTTGACTTGTGGGCTTGCATTTTTAATATCAAAATAAATTGTGAAGCCTTTTGCAAAATGAAAGTATTAACTTTTTGTTGTAATAAGTTTGGCATGTATGCCAGTCCAGAAGAATACATTTCATTTTCCTCATTCCTGAACAGTGATAACAATACTAAGCCAGTGTATAGCTCATTTAATCAGACTATGTAAGGGAGCCTAAATCTGTTGTCAGACTGAGCATGAAGTGGAACCACTGAATTTCTGTATGATTACTCTGTTTGTTCAACAGGCCAGTCTTCAAACATTATGCTATATTTTGTTACTTCACCAGAAATTCAAATGAGAACATTAAATGTGGGTTGTATCCAACTATGTAATTGCTTGCATGTGCCCATGCACCCCTTCCCAAACCTGCTCTGAAGGGTTGAGGGAAACCTAAGGCAATTTTTTTGGGGGGGTGGGGTGGTTATGTTGGGGGCACAGTGGGAAGAGAGGAGAGAAAGTTCCGTTGCACAAGCAGGTCATTCAACAATTTAGTTGGATTCGACCCAATATGTTGTTGCTAGCTTAAAAAGTTGAAAGGGACATGAAATACACTTCAGCTTAGTTGGAAGGTTTTAAAATGGCTCCCTTTCACATTTTTTTAAATGTTTATGTTGGGCATCCCTGTTACTATAACAGCCTCAAGGAATACTAATTTGTGTCCAACCAAATGAGAAGCAGAATTAGCTGAAGTTTATAGAATTAAGTACCAGGTCCAACTTGCTTTGCACAAAAGTGTGTGCGACTTTGATAAGGTTCAGAAATGCTTTTCTTTTAGTGCAAAACTCCTTTTTTATTAATTTTACTGTGAATTTTCCTCCAGGCAAACCTCATCCAACACAAGCTCAGGTTTTGGTGTGGAGAGAAATGCCCTGATGTAAAAATCAATCTCTGAGTTTTGAATGTGGGGTCATTCATTTATTTCTTCTCAGTGAAATGCAAGGTCAAAATTGTCGCTATCATTCTTCCTGGTGAGTCTTGGAAACAATATTTTGATTTCTGTTGGAGAAAATATGCATATAGAAACAGCTGGTTAGCATAATGAAAGCCATAGGGAGATCAGCTCCTGGCCCTATAATACTAGGCTGTTGCATGGAGACCCCGTCACCTTGCCTAAACTTTAAAACATCATTTACAAACTATTAATTGGAATGCTAGCATTTTACGGTGTGCTTAGGAAGACAATATACATCTGCAGTCCCTAGAGGGTTAATTAACCAGCCAGTAGCATTCCATGAAACCTTTGTAAAACAAAACTTAACAATCATGATTGAGAAAGAATGAAAATGAACATCAATGTCACTCTCCCAGAGGAGCAAATTATGCCTTTATAAGGCAGAAGTACCCAGGGGAGGTGGAACTGAGATCAGTGTCCAGAGAGCAGGAGTAATATTCTGTCTGCCTGCCCATTAACTAGCAGTCAGGTCAGAAGGTTCCAGCGCTCTGCTTAAGAATTTAATGTATTAGAACAATACATTAGAAGCTGCATAATTATTACATCGAGCCTTCCTACACCCAATGCACAAACAAGTTGCTTTTGCTTTCATGCTCCTTTTTTCATTCCCAAAATGCCGTGAAAGACCTACAACAGTGTTTCCAGCTTGGCATCACTACCACACATACCCCAGGGCCTCCTCACTTGTCTGTCCATTGCCATGGCATAGCCAGTTGGTTGGACTAATGCTGGCACAAACAGCATATTAGTATGCTTCCTGCATACTAAAAAAAAGTGGCCAAGCAGTTAGACAAGGTCAGGGGTGGTGTGGGCATGGGGGTGGGGGAGAGAAGGAGGATTTCCCTTCTCTGAGTGGAAGGGCCAGAGGAGGGGTTGAAGAAATTAGAAAGTGAGATGAAAAGTTAACCTTTATTTTCTTGCCGCCACCACCAAACAAACTGAGAATAGAAAGGAAGGGGAGAAGAGGAAAGCTGTCATAGCAGAGAAAAATGAATGTAAAAGGAGCTGGGAGGATTTTACTATTTGACTAGATAGAACATATACTTTTCAAATGCTGGATACTCATAAGGCATTTTTGATTAGTTTCATCTACCCACCAGATATCAATTAGAACACCAATTTGGAAAACCTTTCGGGTTTTATTAATGCCTCTTATAGATTATCTAGTCTAGTATAGCTCGGGTGGTGCTGTGGTCTAAACCACTGAGCCTCTTGGGCTTGCTGATCAGAAGGTTTGCAGTTCGAATCCCCAGAATGGGGTGAGCCCCCATTGCTTCTCTCCCAGCTCCTGCCAACCTAGCAGTTCGAAAGCACACCAGTGCAAGTAGATAAATAGGTACTGCTGTGGTGGGAAGGTAAACGGCGTTTCTGTGTGCGCTCTGGTTTCTGTCACGGTGTTTCATTGCACCATAAGCGGTTTAGACATGCTGGCCACATGACCCAGAAAGCTGTCTGTAGACAAACGCCGGCTCCCTCGGCCTGAAAGCAAGATGAGCACCACAACCCCATAGTCGTCTTTGACTGGACTTAACTGTCCAGAGGTCCTTTACCTTTTACCTTTACCGTCACAAACTGCCAGGATCCCCCCTCCCCTGCCCAGCCCTACTTGGTATTGCCTGAGACCTTCTGAATACCAAACACATGTCCCATCATTGAACTATAGCCCTTCCCCTTTAGCCTAGAGCAGTGAGAATTCTATTTGGTTATTCCCATTGCTCCCTAAGATGTAATTTACTCAGTGTGCTTTTCCCCATCCTTTTGCCCTTCCTGTACAAATTTATCAAAGGGAGCATGGGATAACTTTACAACTGGCTTACTTGCTTTACTTTCCCCCATGGTTGTATCTGTTTGCGTCCTCTTTTTCCTCCAAAACTTTTTCAACACGGGGATAATAATGCTTTAAACAAAGACAGCAACTTTCACAAACATCCATTAATCTTCATTACTTTCCTGTGAGGTAGGGAGACACGTTGGGAGCAGCTACTGTGAAGGAGGAATCTCTCTGCTTGTGTTACTGTTTAATTGACGTGAAGGCTTCTGTCAGAAGCCCCCAATAATCAGTGTTCATTACCAGAACTGTGATCCTGGGGAGAGGGGCTGAATTCTAGAAATCCAGACGGGTGATGAGCTTGATGCTGTTCTCAAGAATTCCCTTGTAGAATTGGGCAAATGAAAAAAGAAGAAATGTGTCACAGCTCTAAATGGCCAAGAAATAAGATTTTAGTTATTTATTTAGGGGGGAGATCATAGCAGATCATAGAATCGTAGAACTGAAAGGGACTATGAGGGTCAACTAGTCCAACCCCCCACTGCAATGCAGGAATCTTTTTGCCCAATGTGGGGCTTGAACCCATGACCCTGGAATTAAGTCTCATGCTTTACCAACTGAACTATCCATAACAATGTTTTATTTTCAGTGTTTTATTTTTGTACTAGTACAACCAGATCTAAAAATATTAAGGATGTGTCAGTTTCAGGCAGGTTTTCTTTGGCCATCTGTGGGAGGAAGAGGTGATTAAAAGCCATCCTAAAATAGTGAGGAAGCTGTATGTGTGGGGATTTCTGAATTTCGACTAGCTTGTTATGAAGCACCTTCCTTAATATCACCACAGGGCAGTCAAGGTGAGTGTTCTTCCTTGTTAACATTAAAAAAAAAATCTATGGTGCTCTGCTGCATTCCCAACTGGCCAGGCTTCCTAAAATGTCCACAGGAGGACACTGAAACAGAGAAGCAGCCAACAAGAAGAATCACTGACAAAGGAAGAGTAGACAGTGAAATGAATGGAGTTTGCGGAATTGGACAAGATGACGGGAAGGATCCGAGAACAGCGGGACCAGAAGTTCATCAAAGACTGGACTAAATTTGCAGATTATTTGAAAGACAATTGCACTCAATTGAATACGTTGGTAGGACTGCAAGAAGCTTTGTAAGTTAAAATCCAAAAGTCATTGTAACATGGAATTTTAGTGATAAATTTAAGTGTTATGATTTTTAGCAGTGATAAAGTTGTGAAGTATAGAAATTAGTAGTGAATGTTAGAAAATCGTAAGGAGGGTTTGATGGAAGTCATGGCCTTAAAAAGCCAAAACGTACAAGATAAGAAGAGAAAATGTAATGGAAATTAATATTGTATTATTATAAAATGAATAAAGAATTATATGGCAGAGAGAGAGAGAACAAGGGGTAAGTGTCCTTGTAGCATCGCTAATCATCAATATTCTAAAGTGGTATCTATACATAAGACTGGATTTGCTATTAGCACATAATATAGACTACTAGTCAGTGTCTATGAGAAGTCTCATAAAATTAGAATCATAGAGTTGGAAGAGACCACAAGGGCCATCCAGTCCAACCCCCTGCCAAGCAGGAAAATTCACAGGGACTACAGTGAGGCCAGGTCACTCTTGATTATACTTGTGGAGTGTTTGGCACGAGAGTATCAGTAAAGTGATTCTTAGCACTGATTGGTTGAAATGTCCAGCATTGCCCCACCTTCTCTGTGGTTCTTGGCACATCAGGAAGCAGGTAGAGCCTTCCTCTAAGATTGCAGAAAACAGAATACACGCTTTAATCAAGGGGCATGTTAAAGAATTCTCAATAACAAGAGACAGAAAAGTGCTGCAGCATATTAGCTCAGTTGGAGGGTCAGGATTAGTGAATTCTCTGTGGCGCTGGTGCTAGAGATTAGTGCAGTAGCTTTTGATACTGAGCGGGAGGGAAGTTTAAGCTCCACGAGTGGTTAAGCCTCTTACAATAAATGAGGAACTGCTTGCTTTAAACTTTGCCGATAACTTAGTAAACGGAGAGATGCTATTGACTGTTTATATAGCCCATGCTGGTTTATAAGTTCCGTTTCACAATAAGACATGAGCAAAGGGAACAACAAATTGCCTTTTGTCTTGAATGCAATACTGTAGTATGATAAAGACCAAATGCAAATTGCACCCCTCTCTATTATACATTAAAATAGCATATTTAGATGAACTCCTCTTTAAGTTAAGAACTGAACTATTAGTATATGTGAGGGCAAAATTTAAATACTCTCTCTTACTGATCCATCATTTAAACCAGGGATACTAAACAGAGCAATGCTATGGTTCACTGTTAAACACGGCACAGATTTAAAAATAAACACACACATTGGCAGGGGAGTTAACTGTGTTTTGAGTATAATATATTCTTAAACTGGCATTGCTTTGACCGGGAAGTCAAATGCTATATTGTGAAGGGTGAATTGCGAAGAAAATCCCATGTTTGTTTACTCAGAAATAAATCCCACTGTGCTCAATGGGCTTACTCTCTTTTAAGTGTGAATAGGGTTGCAGCTATTGCTGCTTTTAGTTAAGACCACTCTGTTCTGAAATTCCCATCATCCTTAACTATAAGCTGTGCTGGTTAGGGCTGCTGGGAGTTGCTTGCAGCACACTAGCAGGTGGAGGACCAGAGGTTTCCTGTCTCTATTCTTTTATCTGTAACTGTTTTCTGATTATTTCTGAAATGTGCAATCTGAATATAACCAGGCTACACATTTCTATTCAGAGAATTTAGATCAGGCATAGGCTCTCCAGATGCTTGGGACTATAATTCCCACCATCCCTAGCTAACAGGAACAGTGGTCAGGGATGATGGGAATTGTACCCAAACATCTGGAGGGCCGGAGTTTGCCTATGCCTGATCTAGAACCACAATGGTGTGTTTGGGTGTGTTCTTCTCTTCTGTCTCAAGATGATATCTCAAGATGATACTGATTCAAGAATGGCCAAGAAGCAACACAAGGTCCAAATTCTGTTAGATATTAACTCAAAAACCTAAGGAAGCTTTCTTCAAAGTTCCAATGCCTCTTTATTTTACCTCTTGCTTAATACCATTGCACTGTAGACAGAAGCATCTCACCTCTAGCCTTGTATCCCAATATGGCTTTGCACTAGCTGTACAACACAACACCTGAACCCCACTCCACCCCATCACAAACTGCACCAGCCTCAGTTATAGAATCATAGAATTATGGAATTGGAAGGGATAATCAAGTCCAACCCCCTGCAGTGTAGGAATATGTAGCTGTCCCATACAGTGGTACCTTGGTTTATCCATTCTGGAGGTCCGGTTGTAAACCAAAACAGGTTGTAACTCAAGGCATACTTTTGGCAATGGGGCTTTCCCCCAAAATGGGTTGTAATAAAAAAAAAAGGGTTGTAGTCCAAAAAAAGGGACACGCACTTCTTGGTTTGACGTGGTTGTAATCCAAAATGGTTGTAATCCAAAGCGGTTGCAAAGCAAGGTTCAGGGATCGAATCTGCAACCCTGGCATTCTCAGCACTATGCTCTAACCAACTGAGCTACCCAAATTACTTATAAAATATATAACTTTAAAAGCAGAGCCAAGTATTCCAAAGGATCAGACAATCCAATGAGAATAAATTATAGGACAAATCCTTGCAGTTGCAAAGCTTAAGAAATTGATTGATATGGCAAATAAAACTCTTCCAAATGAAAGCGTCTTCAATGAATCAAGAGGGGTTATGAAATTAAAAATGAGAAAGTAAACTTAATAACCAAAAGCTAATTGATGACAAAATAATGCTTCAGTGGTTATGTCAGCAGTTGGCAAATAGTTACCAAATAGCAATTAGGAGACCGAACTATCAAATATGAATGAGATTTTCAACTAGTGTTATAATAAAATGAATATTCTTGTGAAATTGGGCAAAGCTATTAATTAATCACTGGATAACAGCTTCATTTTTTTAACTCCCAGGTCGCCCTCCCTTGTCCAAGTCTAAAAGGCACTGAATGTGACATGTATCCATTTGTATTGGTAATTCAGTGTGCTAAAACAACAATCACTGCCAAAATAATTCAAATCTGTCTCAGTTTTGGAAATAACCCACAGCTGCGTCTGAAATATCAAGATAACTAGCAATTTGAAAGGTCACAATGCCTTGACATTAGCTTGCTGACTTCAGAACTTCATCATATCCTAGATACATTTTGAGATGCCTCACATCTGACCTCTATATGTTTGTGTCAGGTGGCATCAACAGCTTAACCTCAATACCACATGCTAAATTTTAGATTGCAACGGTTCTTCCCTAAGCAGCTCGATTGTTATCAATAAGCAAAACCTTTCCAGTTTCCCATTAACATCCATTTCAAAATGCAGTCCTATATTTTGAACAAAGGAAGAGTTAGAATTGCAGAGTGTATCTAATCTAATCCCCAAATTAGCTGGCACACCTGCCCTTGGCAACAATACCCAGTGACCTTTCTTCCAGAGCAACTGCAAGGGTGTCACCCTGGCAGGATCTTAGCTGGTCTGAGACACATAGATCTTGCTGCATCAAAGTTATGGGGACTAGCTGTCTTTTCCAAAGCTGCCTCTGACTCTCCTCTGCTCTCAGGTGTGGCCGGGCACAAGGAAACTGCCTCAGCAGCTCCTTCACGCATGAAGTCCAGCAGAGGATGGCAGCACTGCCACTGTCTCTCCTGCGCTCCACTCCCAGGTCAGGCTTGACCTGGGAGTGGAGCTGCTGTGGCCAGATGCAAGAAAGCTGCCTTGACAGCTCCTCCTTGCACTGGAACCAAACTCCAAAGAGGGAGACTGACATGGGGGCACCTGGTCGTGCCCCCTCCAAAACATGTGCCTGCCTCCCTAGTACTCCATTGACTCAAAGACCAAATCCCCAAGATGGTGATTTGGAATTGAATACAGTGGTACCTTGGTTCTCACATGCCTTGGTTCTCAAACGCTTTGGTTCTCAAACTCCGAAAACCCAGAAGTAAGTGTTCCGGTTTTTGAACGATTTTTTTGGAAACCGAATGTCCGATGCAGTTGCCGGCTGTTGTTTCCGGGGCCCCTGCACCAATCAGAAACTGCGCCTTGGTTTTCAAACATTTCAGAAGTCAAACGGACTTCTGGAACGGATTAAATTTGTTGCTTTTGTTTTTGCAATTTATTTTGCGTTTTTGTTTTTGAGGCTTTTTTGGTTAATTTGTTTTTGTGGCTGTGTGGAACCCAGTTCAGCTACTGATTGCTTGCTTGTGTGCCTGCGGAAATGGATAAAAGCCCCCCATCCAAACAATGACTATCATCAGTGCAGGGAGGAAAATAATTAAATTTTCATTTTTATCATCTACAATACTGTCTTATTTATTTTATAGTACAGTACATTGATTATTGCTTTCATTTTATGGATCAATGGTCTCATTAGATAGTAAAATTCATGTTAAATTGCTGTTTAGGGTTTTTTTTTAAAAGTCTGGAATGGATGAATCCATTTTGCATTACTTTCTATGGTAATTGGAACGCTTGGTTTTGGAATGCTTTGGTTTTGGAATGGACTTCCGGAACAATTATGTTTGAAAACCAAGATACCACTGTAATTCTCACATTCGATTTAAAGTTAAGCACCATGTGAGAGCTAGCAGAGAACATCCTAAGTGACTTATCAACCCATTTAGGTGCTCAGAAAGCTCTCCTTTGCTTTAGTATAGCCCAATGAAATATTTCATGTTAAACCTTCAGCAATGCACATTCAGAAACAAAGTTATTTTCCATTTCAATGTCAATTAAACAAGAATACTTAATAGGCATTTCCCTAAGTTATGGAATACCTTCCACACAAAGAGATGTGTCTGTACAGCTTCTCATGTATGCTGAAGATGAACCTTTTTACCCTGGAATTTGACACTTTTTGATATATATCTTTAGCAGTAACTCTAGTTGTGATTCTAGATTGTTTTACGTTGTTTATAGGGAGGTATTTTCCTTCATTCCAGAAAGTCTGGAAACTACAAAAGGGAAAATCTAAAAGGAGGCACACATTAGCCACCTCCTAATGTCAATGTGAGGCAAGAGGAAAGAATTGACAGGCAACCACCTGAGAATTGCTTAAGAACCTCATTGAAGGACTTCTACGTATGTGCCCCTTCTTAATTGCTGGCTGAAATATTAGATCAGCACCATGTGAAGAAGCCTTCTCCCAGTGAACTATTTCAGCTTCATATGAGATGGAATAATAGAATAATAGAATTGTAGAGTTGGAAGGTACCCCAAGGCTCATCTAGTCCAACCCCCTGAAATGCAGGAATCTCAACTAAAGCATCCATGACAAATGGCCATCCAAATTCTGCTTAAAAACCTCCATGGAAGTGTTGGGAGATTCATTTCCCCCTGTGCAGTCATGGGCTTATTGTATTTCACATGACTCGGTATGTGTTTTCATTCCACAGAGTGGGAAGTGGGAAGTGACGTAGACAGGATGTTTTGTCTTACTGTGTTTCCCTGATGTAGGACTATTGTCCTTTGTTCTCTCTCTTTGTTGTCTGATGCTAGAGAGAGAGGGAGTCGTGTTGAAGTGCTCTGTCTGTGTATATATGTAATAAAGTAGGTTTGCCAACATGCTGAGTTGCTGTGGTCTGTTACGCAACTGCGCAAACCTCTGTGGATGCCTAAGAGTGTGTTGATGCACTCCCACCTCAATCACTATGATGTCCGGGGGCTCAAGAGGCTAAGAAGCTCCTGAACGATCACCCAGGAAGGAGGGAACATGCCAGTCGGGCATGTGTCTCTGCCAGGGTCCTACTTGTGAGGCCGTTTCCTGACAGGAAGGAGATAAGTTAAAAGTTTTGGTGAGGAAGTTCTAGTGATCAAATCATTGAAAATATTTGTGCAAAGCTGGAGTACTTAATATTTCTATTAACCCAGTTACCTTGTACACAATATTTTTAAGAGATAATTACTGGACTGCTGCCCTTGGTGCATTAGGAAGGCAAGCACAAGCTTTTGTTCTAATTAGCCACCTCTTTCATCTAATTAGCACTCTCAACAAATTATTGTACAGACTTATAGACCAAGAAATTAATTTTAAACAATTGATCAATAATGGTATTGATTTAATTTCTCAACCTCCCCATCTTCTCTTCAACATAGTCCTCCCAGTGCCAAAACTTTGGAAAAGTTTCTCCCAATTAAAAAGTGTAGATTTTAAAATAAGCCTTTTACACATTAAGCACTCATGCCGCCATATATGCAAGAAAGTGATATTCAGATAAACAGAAAAATACCATACACAGAGAGAACACAAAGAATAAACAACCACAGAGCCTTCTTTTTACACTGCATATATTTGCATTAAATATAACCCTCTTTCCTAATGCGTTTGTGACCTGACAAATAATTACCTGATAACAATTTTGGGAAACCAAGATCTTAGAGCCTGAACACATTTTCAACATATTCAGTGATATAATTTTATTGTTTTTGGCCTGCTATGTTTCCTTGCGTTTTTGTTGTTGCTGCTGGAAATGGAATGTTTATTAAAAAATACTTCTCTTTACGAAGCTACTGATGTACACTGAGAAATGAAACAGAAATCTAGAGCTGCAGCAGTTCAAGGGTCCATCTCACACAGCGGTTCCTTGGGTAGAGAAACATCCAGTTGAGACTTTTTATGCTGTAGCATTAAGAATAAATACAGCAAAACATAGAGAAATTATTGAATAAAAACGGTCAGATTAAAAAAAGAGATCATGCAATGAATAAAAATGATCAGATCACAAAATCAACCTTTCCTGGGTAATCAATATATGCAAACTACCTAAACTGTTATGTTTTAATGGTTTACTACCAGAAATTGAAAATTGTGGGTCCCCTCCCCGCAAGGGTTTAACATTTCTGAACTCTTACAGTTCTTTTGAAGCCTAGCACCTCTGAAATATGAACAGAGCTCCATATGCAAATAGCCTTCCCTGTACTGTTTGATGAAATGAGGGGCCCCATTAATATAACCATAGGATTATAGAGTTGGAAGGGACACCAAGGGTCATCTAGTCCAATCCCCTGCAATGTAGGAATCTCAGCTAAAGCATCCATGACAGATGGCCACCCAATCGCTGCTTAAAAACCTCCGGGAAGGGGAGTCCACCACCTTCTGTGGGAGTCCGTTCCTCTGTGAAACAGCTTAGCACCAGAAAGTTCTTCTTTAGTCAGAATCTCCTTTCTTGAATCCACTGGTTCATGCCCTACCTTCCGGAACAGGAGAAAACAAGCTTGCTCCATCTTCCACATGTCAGCCCTTTAGGTATTTGAAAATGGCTATCATATCTCCTCTCAGTCTCCTCTTATCAAAGCTAAACATCCCCAACTCACTCATAAGGCTTGGTTTACAGACCCTTGATCATCTTGGTCACGCTGCTCTACATATGTTTCAGCTTGTCAATATCCTTCTTAAACTGTGGTGTCCAGAACTGGACACAGTATTCCAGGTGTGGTCTGACAGAATAGAGAGGTACTATGGCTTCCCTTGATCAGGACACTAGACTTCTGTTGATGCAGCCTAGAATAGCATTAGCTTTTTTTCTTCTTTTGCTACATCACACTGTTGACTCGTGTTAAACCTGTGGTCACTAAGACCTCTAGATCCTCTTCACATGTACTACTGGCAAGACAAGTGTCCCCCATCTTATTTTTGTCCTGCCTAATTCTAGAACCTTACATTTCTCTCTTTTGAAATTCATATTGGGGTCAGTTTTCCAATCTATTAAGATAATTTTGAATCCTGATTCTGTCTTTTGTGGCATTAGCTTTCCCTCCCAGTTTGATGCCATCTGCAAATTTGATGACCATCCCCACAATTCCTCAGTTCTTTCATCCAAGTCATTTATAAATATGTTGAACAACAACAGGCCCAGGACAGAACCCTGTGCAGTGTCACGTTTTTCCAGGATGACGAGGAAACATTCGTCCACCATTTGTTCTCTTTAGAGAAGAGAATGAGTAGCCTTGCTTGCGTGGGGCTTTGACTTATGCCCACTATATGAGAAATTGGCAACAGGACAGAGCTACTGGTGCTTCCTGCTACTTTCACATGGTACATCAGTTCCATTGCTCTAGTAAAGGGTTCCTGCATCATGTGAACTACTGTCTTTCAGTGGTCACATCACAGGATTGGGCTCTGATGAAATTTGTGAAATGAAATACAGGCAACCCATTTTTTGTGTGTGCATTCAAAGAATCATAGAATAGAATCATAGAGTTGGAAGAGACCACAAGGGCCATCCAGTCCAACCCACTGCCAAGCAGGAAACACCATCAAAGCATTCCTGACAGATGGCTGTCAAGCCCCTGATTAAAGACCTCCAAAGAAGGAGACTCCACCACACTCCTTGGTAGCAAATTCCACTGCTGAACAGCTCTCACTGTCAGGAAGTTCTTCCTAATGTTTAGGTGGAATCTTCTTTCTTGTAGTTTGAATCCATTGCTCCGTGTCTGCTTCTCTGGAGCAGCAGAAAACAACCTTTCACCCTCCTCTATATGACATCCTTTAATATATTTGAACATGGCTATCATATCACCCCTTAACCTTCTCTTCTCCAGGCTAAACATATCCAGCTCCCTAAGCCATTCCTCATAAGGCATTGTTTCCAGGCCTTTGACCATTTTGGTTGCCCTCTTCTGGACACGTTCCAGCTTGTCAGTATCCTTCTTGAACTGTGGCGCCCAGAACTGGACACAGTATTCCAGGTGAGGTCTGACCAGAGCTCAGGGGACTGCCATTGAGCTATGGCCCTTCCCTTTGATTGGGTGTGGGTGCAGGGGACTGCAGAAGGATGAGATGGGAAAGTCTTGTTCCATGATGGAACTCCTTTATGTTCGTAGCAGTGAAGTTAGGATCCAACCCATTTATTATTTGTCATTGTCCTTCATTGAATTATCACCAGTGATCAATGTCCTCTGAATATAATACAGTTAGGAAAAACTGTGGCTGGATTGAACCAGCTGTACTATATAGCATGTCATATTTGCTTTGAATATGTTCACCATCTCTGTGCAACGTGTCCAAAAGTTACCAAGCATCAAGAATTTATGACTTGCATATTGCAAACGACAACAGAGTGTTAAAAATTTACATCTGGCGAGGAAGGGGGGAGCAGCATTGTAATAGAAACTTGCGCAAGTCGCTTTCTACAGCTGTTTGTCTTATAGAATTGACAGGCACCGTAGACATTTGTACAACCTTGAGTAATGTGGCTCCCTAATGTGGCATAAGCAATTGAAACTTCAGCAGTGACAGGTTTATAAAGCTACTTTGTTTGCTTTTAAAAGAATTATGGTGATTGTCTCATTTCGGTTAGGTTTATAGGCTGTAATGTTAACATTTCAGAGAAGAAGTGTAGCACTAAATATTTCAAATCCACAAAAGCCTCCAGTTTCTAAAATGATCCACTGGTGCGAATCTCTTTTCTTCTCATTGGATTTTTATGCTGGAAGACTGGTCTGAGGACTGGGAATTTTCAAAATGGGTTGCCTTGCCATGCCCAATACCATTCAGAGCCGTGGCTAGGCGCCTGTATGAATGAATGAATGAATGAATGAATGAATGAAACTTTATTTGCGTCAGCCAACGGCCATAGCAACAAAAGAACATTGCAGTATACACAGAACAAAACAAAAAGTCGATTATATAAAACACAATTTAGAGTCCTGAATCAGCAGTCAAATAGTGGACCTTGTTCTGATTGCCCCACCTAAAAACCTTACAACCCTTGCTGACGTCTGCTCCTCTTGATCTGCCAGGAGAAAAGACACTGTGGCAGTGGTTAGGCAGCCCGGAATAGACAATAAAAGAGGGGTGATAATGTCATTCCTCAGGTCTTTGTAAACAGTGCAAGCCAGGAGGGCATGCACCACTGATTCAGTGTTGCCATCTCCGCAAGGACATACAGTAAGCATTTTTCGTATGGAATCTGTTGGAATAGGCCCTCACGTACAGCAGAGGGCAATACATTCAATCTTGCGAGGGTAAAAACACGTCTGTATTTTGGAATTGCTAGGTTATACAGATAGGGCGCCAGAGAACTACTTAAATGTACCACTTAATTGTTGCAGTGTATACACTTTACTTGGTATTCTTGTTCTCTCTCCCCCCCCCCCCGGTGTTGTGTTCCAACTAGGTATCTGCTATCACACTATATAACTGTCAGGAATAATGGCATCCACTCTTTCTTAGCCTTCAAGAGAAATCTTTCCCCTCCCTGCTAGAAACAAGATTAAAACCTCGCCACTTGTCTATGGCTTGCGGGGGGGGGGATTCCCTGTCATCTGCAGTGTGACTGACAGATTTGCAAATCAGCAAACTTTCCATCTTGTCATTTAGATTTGTTCAGAGGCAGGTCTGAAATCTAGCCAAACCAGGGTGATTATGCCAGGTGTAAGACTCAGAATATTGACCCTATCTTCGTCTACTTTTTGGGGAAAGTAAATTATCTTTATATAGTAGGGGATTGTGCATTGCTTAGTTTTAAGAAAACGAATTAATAAATTGGGGCAAATTATGTATGTATGTATGTATGTATGGAGGGAAAGCTCAGTGATCACCCTCTTGGAACATTAAGTCAAGTGAAATTTATCCGTCTCTCTTATGTTGCATTCCCCTCAGTTTATTTCTACAGTGAGAGGTGCTCAAGATGCCTTGGAATATGCCCCTCCCCTGCTTTTGACTTGAAAACTGGCCAGGGAGCCCTGCCTTGTGAAATACTAAGTGTAGGGACATGCTATTATAAACCAGTGATGGGAAAAACTAACTCTGTATCTCTTTTTTATTGTCATGACTTCACATATGCTGGAGATAGCCACTACTGCAAGATGATCATGGACACCTAGCTAAAATTAAGCCCTATATTTCATCCAGCTCCCAGCATATTGGGCAGGATTCAACCAAGTTGCTTCACATATAGAACAAAGTCTGCTTGTGTGACAGGACTTTCTCCCTTCTTTCTGTTCACCCCCCTCCACCCCTGCTCTGGAAGCTTATTGAATTCTACTCATTGACTGATTACCATGGTATCTGTCAAAATACAGTACAGACAGCATTCCGCACGTGGTGCTCTTGATGAAAATAAATTAGGTGGCTCTCCATAGGTCATGGAGTCAAGAAGTTCAGTGTATGGACACCTATTGCACTACAAATGTCATGTTTGAATTGGACTTCTGTCTATAGACCCTTACAACAACAACAAGAACAACAACAACAACAACAACAGCAACAGCAACGTATTATTTATATGTCACTCATCTGACTGGGTTGCCTTTCTTCATGTAATCTTTCTCTGTGTGGAGGAAGAATGGGTCTATTCCTGCCCTCACCTGTGAGGACTAATCACTCCTCCCTCGCATGTACAAATGTCCCTGTTCCTGACCTGACAAACAAAGGCCAGGAAATGGGGTGCTGGGGATTTGATGACATGGAGTGGGCAGCAGTTTAGTCCAATGCCATTCTCCATATGTAGACTGAACACTGGAGAAGAAGGTATAATAAGGACTTACAGAGATAATGAATTAGGTCATTTTCACAAGTGATGCTTGGGACAGTTTTGCATTTCCTGCAACTTTAATTTGAGTGTAATATCAACATAGGCTAGAAAATACATCAGGTTTTAAAACGGCCACCTTTTACTGTCTGTCCTTTCATGAATAACACACTCTAGGCTAAGACTATAATCTTGTGTACATTCAACCAGGAGTAAGGCCCATTGAACATGCCAGAATAAGCACATGTAATAATTGTCCGTATAATGTGTTTTTAGTGCTGTGTGTGGCAACTCACTGTTGCCCTGACTCTTAGGGCTTATTCCCCAATGCATGATCATCACTCTGTTTCATTATTTGATGACTCACCACTGAATGTGTGAAAAAATATTGCACTGAAAAGCATTGTTCTTTGAGCTGACATAACGTGACACCCCCCTCCCAGCTGTTTGATCTCTTTCACACTTTCACTAGAAGAGAATGCACGTGTGAATCAGCCCTCATGCTTCTTCAACATAAGAAGGAACCCGGAATAGCAGCCATGATTATTACAGAGCAGATATAGAATGTGGAAAAGCAGGAAATCTTTCTCGACCCTCTTGTAGATGTAATTATGACAGTTTGCAGGAGCAAATGTTTTTACACTCTCTCCATTTCTGTCTGTCATCATCACCTTGGGTTTTCTGGAGAAGGGTCATAAAACAATGCACGGCGGCGATAAGACATGTAGCAACTTTTTAATATTCTAAATCTATACAGAAGAAAAAGGAAAAGAAGAAGAAAAATCTTTACATTTGCAAGTTCAAACTGTCCATGCATGGGCAAATATGAGCCATTCTTTACTGAGGCTCCTATTAGGAGAGCTGATGCATTTGCATGATTAGGGCTGCTTGCTGAGATAAATGAGTCATACCAGGGACATGTCTTGATGATGAATCACTCATTTTCTTCAAAAGTATAAATGTGAGCTGAACTAATGTACAGCTGAACGTGAGAATGATTTTTGTAATGAAACTTTTATGCAATGTGCCAACTGGCACAAAAGAAAAGAAGCGGATAATAAATTAGGAACATAAAACAGCTCCCAATGTCAGACCAGTGGTCTGCTAAACCTACTGTTTTGCCTGTGACAATGGTCAGCGCCAGAAGCAGTTTATAAAACTGGAGGGCAGCTCACACCAGCACACCTTTTTAACACTTTGTTCTTGGCGTTTTCTGGGTTGCACACTGTTAACAGTATGCGTGGTATTTCTCATCCAATGATAAATGGGATGTTTCTTCAGTGGAGAAGGAAAGCAAGCTAACTGGTAATAAATAAATAAATGACCCCGTGTACTTTCAGACTGGGACGCGGGTAGCACTGTGAGTTAAACCACAGAGCCTAGGGCTTGTCAATAAGAAGGTTGGCGGTTTGAATCCCTGCGACGGGTTGAGCTCCCCTTGCTTGGTCCCTGCTCCTGCCAACCTAGCAGTTTGAAAGCACATCAAAGTGCAAGTAGATAAATAGGTACCGCTCTAGCAGGAAGGTAAACGGCATTTCCGTGCGCTGCTCTGGTTCACCAGAAGCAGCTTAGTCATGCTGGCCACATGACCCGGAAGCTGTACGCCGGCTCCCTTGGCCAATAAAGTGAGATGAACGCTGCAACCCCAAAGTCGTCCGCGACTGGACCTAATGGTCAGGGGTCCCTTTACCTTTTACCTTTTTACTTTCAGACTGCCAGATACAGTACACAGTGCTTTAATATGTTGTGCATTGTACTTATTTATTTAAAACATTTCTACCCCAACCTAATTTTCAAAGAAACTCAAGGCATCCAATAATCCTAAACATAGTTATTTTTAAAATGCAAAAGATAATTACCTCCTATTATCCCTTGTTATGGCTAGGAGTCAGAGGTGGGTCTTGGATCATTTGAAGGTCACTGATCTAGTTCATCGGGGCTATTATTATTATGGTCTGTGCAGAAGAACCACAAAATCTGTAGGTCTGAGCTCCTACTCTGCCTCCCCCCATATATTTAATATTCTTTGTGTGATTGTGCAAAGTCTTCTAATTTTTCTCCCAAATCTAATTATACTGAAAGAGCTAAGAGATGACTCACACTGTCTTACATGTCAAGAGTACTTGGTTGTTTTATATCCCAGAATTGGAATTTCAGAGCTGAGGTTTTGAAATATGAACTTGTTTGGAAATCCAAAACCCCATTAATGTTGGGCCCCCACTCCTCCGCATTCTACACCAGCTCTTAATCAGGCTTTGCTTTTTTGTATACCACCCTTTCTTCGATTTGTCTAGCATCCCCAGGACAGTTTTATATTTAAAGTGCATGAAGATATATGAAACAACCCACCACAATTAACTAGTCCTTCCTATTGGCTTGCTCACCTCCACTTCCCATTAAGGATCTCTTTTAGGGTGATCATGTGTCCTAGAGATTCTCTAGTATTTCGTTCTACAATACTCCAATTTTCTTGCTTTCTGCTCTTGCCTCGTTCTCCAGGGCCCACTTAGGAGGCTCCTTTTATAGCTGCTCTTTCAGGACACACTGGGTGAATATATACAGAACCCTAGATCAATGGCAGAGCACAAGAATTTGCATGTAGATGCTTGCAGGTCCACTCCCTGACATCTCTAGGTAGAACAAGTAGGGCTGCATACCTCACAAGTGTCTAAAGAAAAAAGAAAAAAAAGGACATCCTATTTTTCCACGTGAGAGCATGGTGGTAATTTTGGGTGCCATGATCTTGGGTGATTTCACGCTAAGATCTTGCACCCCCCAAAGCACTTTTTTGGGGTTGCATTCTTGCTGCAATCCTGGTACATCCTGTCCTTCCTCCACCGCCTCCAACTGCTCAGACCCCTACTTCTCCAGTTCTGGCTCCTGCATTGTGAGGGGCACAAAACCACAAAAAGTGCTACTCACTTCCCCTGGAACAGCTGCCTCTTCCACCCACACATCGGAGCCTCTTTTTCTTCTTTGGTGATCACTTGTACCCGAGTAAGATTGTCTTCCATAAACACAGTTTTAGCAGTGGGTCCATAAGTGACTGTGGAGGCCAGTTCTGGAGCCACATGTCCTTCCACAGTGGAGACACAGGTTTCTGGGCAGGAGTTGATCCCGGTGAGGGTTTGCCAAGCATGTCTTCCTCTTAGCTTGTTTCTCTCTTTCGTCCCAAGTTCAAGCATCTTCAAAGTCCAAGACACCTTTGGTGAAGGCTGTTCTCCAATTGGAGCACTCGCAGGCCAGTGTTTCCCAATTGTCCGTGTTTATACTACATTTTTTAAAGATTTGCCTTGAGACTTTAAAACTCTTTTGTTGACCGCCGGTATTATGTTTCCATTTTCAAGTTCGGAATAGAGCAGTTGCTTTTGAAGACGATGATCATTGCTTCGACACTAATGCAAGTGATGTGTAAATTTTTTGGGAGACCCTGACAGGCTGGTATTTTAGAAGGACAACATGAAAAGAATTACAAAAGAGACCCTAATACGATTAAAAGAGTGCACTTTCCTTTTCCTGGCTTCCCCACCTTTAAAATCCTGTATTTGCCACATTATTCTTAATTCTTGGGCTCATTTAAAAAATGGCCACAGCCGTTATAGATACAGAACATTAGCTGAAGTGATAAAATGGAACTAAATAAGAATTAGTAAATTGCTGTAAAATGGATAAAATTTCTTTAATTAATCTACAAAGTCTTAATTAACCTCTCCAGTGGCCCAATTAAGAAACAGGAGATCTTTTGGAAGATCTTTTGAAAACGGAAATGAAATTATTTCAGATTGCACCATCGGTCCCCCCCCTTCCACACTGAACAATTAGTTTTATTCCCAATTTAACAAGTTAAATGAGAAACATCAGATGTGGAAGGGGAAGAACAATCAAAATATTGTGAAAGCTATTCTGAATATGTGGAAATATGCACAAATGGCTCCAGCTGGGTGGGATTTTTTTGCTGTGAAATGTCTGCATTGCAAGGGAGAAAGAAAAACACTTTGCCTGACATTGTCCTCATTTCCTGAACTAAATTGCAATATGGACATTCTCAGATTTTTAAAAGAATTGCTCACTAGACCTTAATGATGTATCAGAAGGGTAGCGTAATGGAACAACTGTCCTCCACTCCTGACATAAGCTTTCAATAATTAATGGGAGCTAATGGCTGTATTTTAACAAGAGCAGCTTTAGACAGTTTATCAAGTGTTCCTGCATGATGTGCTACCCTGAGGTGAGGAAGGATTGTGGTAATTTCTCTAATGAGCTGAGGGCAACATGTCCATCCAAATGGGAAGACTTTTGCCTCTCCTCTTCCCCCTGAATCTTAGGGGAAGGGCCATAGGTCCGTGGTGGAACACATGGTTTGCAAGCAGAATGTCCCATGTTCCATCCCTGATACCTCCAGTTAAAAGGATTGGGTAGCAAGTGATGCGAAAGGCTCTGAACGTAGCTGAGGACCTGGCTACACATTACATTAATGATGTGATTACTGTATTGGGTAATAGGTGTGTCCATCTGTACTTATTTCCATGTTCCATGTTTCCATGTTCATCATGTCATTCACAATAAGTTTGGCATAACTCTAATATGACAGGAGACCCTCCATGATGAACTTTGGTGGTCCTGGGACAAGTCTCCTCCTCCTCAGGCATATCGTGAGTTCACCCACATCTGACTGAAAGAAAATAACAGAGGCCAACCAGAGAATTTGTTGTTGTTGTTGTTTAGTCGTGTCCGACTCTTCTTATATAGACTTTTGAAATTGCCTACCCTGTAGCTCAAGACCACCCCCCAAAACATCATACATACAGGTACATCACAGAAATAGGTGGTCCCCAGCAGAAATTTGAGTGTGTTGATTCTCTGCTGTCTTCCAGGATACCTGATAATGCCTTATCTGATTGCCTTTTCTGGGTAGCCTGGCCATTCCTTTGAGATGGTAAATACTTCCTGAATCTCTTACACATATTGATAGTGTGCTCAGCTTAACAGATACTTGCCAGACTGTATTTACAGGGAGGTGTAAGCCCCTATGGTCCAAAGACAATTGGTAGCTTTTCCCATTTCCTTCCTCCTTGCAGAGAAATATTTGACGTCCATTTGGGAGAGTCAAAATGGCTTAAGGATTGTTCTCCTGTACTATTTCAGACACATGGTTTATATACTTATGTATGTGTTTGCCCTGTACATTTATGAGCATTTGTTTTTTTATATATAAGACCTTAGAATTCCTATAACGCCGACACTACCACTTTCAGACTCGGTCAGTATAAACAAATGGATAGATGTCTATCTCCTTATCCTCACATCTTTCCTTGCCCAGTTTGCTAGGGGATACCATGTGCCAGTAGATATCTCACATCCTTTGCCTCTCCGGCACCCTGAAACGCTGCTGTTATCCCTGATTCATATACTTCGTTTGACAATATGCCACACATTTTAATTACAATACAAATTATATGGTACTGCCATGCAGCAGTAAACAAAGAACTAATTTGTGTTCCTTCTACACTTATCATTCATGGACTAATTAGTTTCTCTATGAGGGTCCAAGTGACTCTTATAGAAAGCAAAAGCTCCTGAGGATATAAAGGTTAATTTTGAAGTGATTACAAATATTCTGCTAACATTATAATTAATAGTTATACTTATAACACAGCAGTTGTCTGCAGCTCCAATAAGTCGACTGTTAATTAGCCAACGAAACTGGCATCATTCAGGATGCTTTAACTTTTCACTGTTTAGTCACCGGAATGACAAAGCTGAGTAATGCTTAGTTTTAATCCACCACAATGATGGAAGGGGAAAGCACTTCGAGCCCCGAACTTGCTGATTCACTATTTCTCTGTAGCTTCAGTTTGTGTTTATCTTCATCTAGTTTTTCCTCAATTTTCCACATGGATGTAAGGCAGGGGGGAATTTCTCACAGGGTTTGATTCATATGTCACTGAAACCCAGCCAGCACTAGGCTGCAATGTGGCAGCTGTTTTTCAGGAGCAGAGAGGATTAAATGTAAAGTACAAACATATGGTGATGGTAAAATAGCCAACAAAGCGATGGCACAATATTTAGGGCAGAGAAGGAACCTAGTTTTTTGAAAGTAGAGCGTGAAATGAAAGCCAAGATGAGAGTGATGCTTTGGGACAGATATTTCTAGCAATTGCTGGGAATCCCAGGTGGTCAGAGTGCTGTTTATGCTCAGGTCCTGCTTGTGTGTCACCCACAAGTATCTGGTTGGCCACTGTGAGAACAGGGTGCTGGACTAGATTTGCCACTGGCCTGATCCAGCAGGCTCTCTTCTTTTGTTCTTCCATGTTCTTCTTCCATGGAAAAATATTTGTTGAGGCCTGTTGGGGTGTGTGTTCATCTTTATCACCCCCCAAAATCTTGCTCTCTGTAGGTGCACCGTGAAAGCTTCAGCAAAGCTGTTAAGTTCTCCAAACATGAAACAGTTGTTGTTTTAAGCAGAGTTAGATAAATTAACAAATAATTTTATTATTTATACCCTCCCATCTGGCTGGGTTTCCCCAGCCACTCTGGGCGGCTCACAGAATATATCAGAACATACTAAAACATCAAATATTAAAAAATTCCCAATACAGGGCTGCCTTCAGATGTCTTCTAAAAGTCAGATAGTTGTTTATTTCCTTTACATCTGAAGGGAGGGTGTTCCACAAGGAGAGCACCACTACCGAGAAGGCCCTCTGCCTGGTTCCCTGTAACCTTGCTTCTGACAGTGAGGGAACCGCCAGAAGGTCCTCAGAGCTGGACCTCAGTGTCCGGGCTGAACAATGGGGGTGTGGAGACGCTCCTTCAGGTATATTGGGCCTCCCAGTTTGGCCAATGATGCAGTTTTGGACTGATCACACCTACCTGTCTTTCACCTGATGTCACACACAGGACAGGTAAAGCTGCCACTACAAAGGAAGCCCACTCCCGATTGTTCCTTTGCAGTCCTGGTTTGCTTTTGGTCCTGTTTAAATTTGGCACTGAATGCAAATCCTGCTGTTTCTTGGTGGGATCCATTCCACCTGATATCATGTGATACAAAAACAGAGAAACCCATTCACAATGCTTGCATATTTCTGTGCAGATTTAAAAAGAAAACTTCGAAAATGGGGTGAACCGAATGTAAGGCTGGAAAAACCAAGGGAGACGAGAACTGGCAAATTTGCCTATCCCTAGGCATGGGTATCCACTCTGCCAAGATGTACCTGCGCAATGCTGTTTTGGCAGCCCCTGGCTTTTGCCACTGCCTCCCAGTGCTCTCTGTTAAGGTCACCGAGCCTTCCTCACCCTTCAGCACCACTTGCTGAAGGCTGCCTCTTGAGCTGATGCTCGCCCTGCATATCTAGTGCTGAACGCGGAATTTCTTTTGGCAGGTGCAGCTTTTATCTCCCCTGCACAATGAGCTACATTTGCAGAAGATCAGGAATGACACAGCTCCTGGTCACCCTACTCAGGACTGGTTACTGGATAGTGGTTAAATAAAAATTTAAAAAAAATCTTGTGTAATCTTCTGCATTCCAGGTTCATGTGCCAACTTAGGAAACTTTTTGGAGAGAGGAGGAGCACTGGGAAATCATCACATTGGCTAAGTAATCACCATTAGGTTGAGTGGAAAGGCTTAACTAACACCTGCTTGGATTTAGAGCCATATCACAATACAGCAGACAGCAGAGCAGGTGCATCAATGTCTTGCAGCCGCTTCTCCTGCTAACATCTGTCATGTGTGTATTTTGCTGATATCCCAAATATAGATCCTGCTCATATGAGCCACTTAGTTCTTCCTGTTTATTCTTATTATTGCACCAACGAGAAGATCTGAGCTGCAGATGATCTGCAGTGCAGCAATATTATGTGTGTGTGTGTGTGTGTGTGTGTGTGTTTAAAAAAGCTTCCAAATCAAAGACATACCTGTAGCTAACTTTGACAAATCCACTTCCTCCTGCTTTGTGCACCCCCTGAGCTTTTTTGAATGGCCTTAGAACTATAAGAAATGGCCAGAAAGACCTTTGTGGCAGTCTAACGCGAATGATACTGTAACCTTTGTGTGTGAGGATTTCGTTCTGATTAAAAACAAATCTGTTTGAAACGCTAATAATTTTTTTAAGGTCAAACAGCAAGCAGAAATTCAAGGTATAATCTTTTAAAGTTCAAGCAAAGTCATATACATTTGTTAACTGAAGAGGGATGCAAAATATCGTTTCCCCTTCCCTATTTCTAAAAAGCTTTAAAGCTTATTTATGTTTTCAAATGAATGAGAACTGCTCAGGAACTGGTGGATGATTTTATTTTATTTTACACGATTAGGCCAGAATAAGACCACCTTCTTAATTCAGTAATGTGTGTGATGGTTTTTGTAGCTGTTTTTTTCCCATTGGGAAATGTGGTAGGGACTTAGGAAGCTGCCTTATACTGAGCCAGAACATTGGGTCCATTTAGCTCAGTATCGTCTACACTGACTGACAGCAGCTCTCCTGAATCTCTTAGACTAGAGCAGGGGTCTGCAACCTTTAAGACAAAAAGAGCCACTTGGACCCATTTCCAAAGAGAAAAAAAAAACTGGGAGCCGCAAAACCATTGCGGCCCACAAAAATATAAACACCCAGAAGCTCATAGCACAATTTAGACAGGTAATGAAGAGCAGGTAATGAAGGCAAAATGGCAAAATATCACGAAATGCTCCCCCCCCCAGCCAAAACAACAAGCACTGTATTAAAGGAACCGTCCAGACGCCTGACGCTGCAGGGGCAAATCTAGAAGGGGAAATCTAACCCCCCAGAATACTTCCGCCCCAAGAACAGCACAAATGCAACCCTAAAAGTTTAGCAAACTTATGCAAAAGCACACAGCATGCACACTGCCCCAATCACTATTGGCCAGCAGAGGGGCTGGGCAAGGCAGCTGAGAGGGGCTGAAGTAGGGGGCTTATCACGTCCTCCCTGCAGGCGCAGGAAAACATTCCTTCAGAATGGATAAAACCCTTTTTTCAGTCCATGGGACTCCCGCTTCTAGGGGGGGCAGGGGGCTTCTGGGGGGGCGCTGCCCCCTCCTGCCCCCCCGTCGGTACGCCCATGCTCGGGCCCCTTTCGCCACACTGCTTAAGGGAAGTCTCCTGCGCCCCCCCGAAACAGAGCCCGGGACCGGTAGTCCCCTGAGCTTTTTCCCGCACCCATCTCATCCCGTTGGGCCGCCCTTAGCTGAACAGCCGGGCTTCCTTTTCCTTCCCAGACTGCCACGTGTCCTGGAGCCGGGCCCTTCCACTTTTTAAAAAGAGGGCTTCCCCCTCGCCCGCCGCCCCTGGCCCAGCCCGCAGCTGCCTCCTTACCTCGTCGAGTCGTCGCGCCTCGTCGAATCACAGCAGCCAGCAGCTCCACCAGCAGCAGCCAAACATAAGCGCCGGGACAGGCACCAAGGAGGGAAGCTGCTGCGGTCTGCTGCTGCGCCTGCGCTGGCACGAAACGAGGCACGCATGAGCAGCACAGCCGCCGGCAAGGTAGAGAAGTGGGTGGGCGCAGGCGGGCCAGCAATGCGGCGCAGCGCCCCCTACATTTCGCCGCTAAACGCACTGGCCCTGCCCGGAGCCACAGCAAAGGTGTAAAAGAGCCGCATGCGGCTCCGGAGCCGTGGGTTGCAGACCCCCGGACTAGAGACACTGAAGTCATTCTTCATGCAAGGAAAATGCTCAACCATTGATCTGTGTCCCTTGCCCCAAGTAGTAGTGAGTTAGTGACCAGTTTGAGCAAAGTTTTGGAGCTCTGACCATTTCTTTTGTTATAAGAATTTTAAGGTCTCAAATATAGAATAAATATTCATAAATGCACACATATCTAAATATGTGGACCATGTGTCTGAAATAGTATGGGAGAGCAACCCTGAAGCCATTTTGACTCTCCCAATGACCTCAAATATTCCTCTGCAGTAAGGGAGGCAAATGGGGAAAGCCTTCTCATTGTCTTTTTGCTTGCAAATCCTGTCTTAAGGTTAAGGGTGCATTTGTGCATGAATAGAGTGAGCCTGTGACGTGGATTCAGGAACTAAAGTATTAACCATCACAAAATAATGGCCAGACTGCCCAGGTAATGCAACCAGTGGCCATTATCAGGTCTCCTGGCAGACAGGATTTCTGCTGTGGACCGCCACCTTCTGTGATGTATGTATGATGTTTTTTGGGGGGGTGGTTTAGGTGGGCAATTTCAAAAGTCCATATAAGGGCTTGCGCACCATTGTTCAGGGTTCTCCTCCCTCCTGCCTGTGGTGAGTGGGGACCCTGTTGCAACAGTTCCTTTAATAAAGATCAGTCTTACTAGCCGCTTTGCTTCTCAATATATTCTGGTTGGCCTCTGTTGTTTTCTCCTACTGATAGGGAACCCACTTAAGGACTCTGTATGGGCTCCGCAATACCCCATAAGGGAAAGGGAGCAGTTTTTCTTGTAACACATTTTTTTTTTTACTTCAAGATCTTCCCCTTCCCCTTCCTTATGCAGGAGCTGGTGAGGAAGAGACAGGAATTCTGCACGTGCTCAGAAGTTCCATAATATCCACATGCTGCAAGACTGCTGTTAAAAACTGCCAAATGGAGCCCAGAGGTCAAATGAAGCTTGTGGGGGAGGAGGGGATATAGAATGCCTACAGGAAGAAAAAAGTGAAAGGAATTCTGTGGCTTTTTCATTTTAACACAAGTGCTGCAGTTGCCATCTGGATGGCAGACAGCCGACTATTTATAACACCAGAACAGTATTACCACGATTTCTGCTCTCCAAAGTGAACCGGTGACAGTTCTATCACAGACTTGGTGAGACCTAAAACCCCAGATATTCTTACCAATGTTTATGTTATAAGTTGTGTTTAGGCAAATATTCAAAGTGGAGATGGGAGGAGGGGTGTTTGCGCAAGCCATGCCCCCAAAGTTCTTGAGCATTTTGCCTCCCCTTCTCAGCCCCCAACCTCATCTGGCTTCCCAACAGGGCTGGATGTAGGTTTGATGGGGCCCTAAGCTACTGAAGGTAATGGGGCCCTTTATATATACAGCTGTCCTTTGTCAACAACAAATTGTCACTGTTTTTTGTGTTGAATGTATGGTATATGGTAATTCATGGACCTAACAGGTATTTAAAGCCATTTGAACATAAAAAATTATGTATTTCATCAAAGTAATTACTGAACTGAAATATTTTATTTTTTATCTTATAGTTTGGAAATGTACATCCAGGTTTTTTCCCTTTAATTTTTTTGAGGGCCCTAAGCTATAGCTTGTTTAGCTTATACATAAATCCAGCACTGCTTCCCAACATGGAGGTTGCTGCCAATAAGCGAGGGGGGTGGGTGGGTGCATGAGTGTAAAGTTTCAGGTGTTCTAGAAGGCATTGTTGATTTGTTCTAGAGTCCCGAGTTCCTCATGCATTGGAGGGGTAATGTCTGAACTGGAGAGCCTGCTTTATATATGAAGGCTATGATTGTGATTCATAAAACGCAGAACAATGAGATGAGATTAGAGCCCTCCGAACATTGAAGCATGGGGAGGTCCCCCCCAAATTAAATGAATAAATTATAATTGGATTGAATATTTGAATTATTTGATATGTATAATTTGAAATATTTAAAATGGTTTTGATTGGATTGTTAATTTGGAAGATTTAATAAAAATTATTTTCAAAAAAAGAAAAAGAAAAAAAGAAGGCTCTGATTGCGATTCAGAATCCTAATGAGAATTGTGTGAGGGTGTACACCACTGTAGGGCTAATGTTTCCTTCACTACTAGGATAAAGTATTTTATCAACATAAAAAAAATTAAAATTATCAAAATGCTTTTCTTTAGACGCAGGAGGGCATATCCCGTGAAACCTGTCAAAGTCTCTCATATAGTGAAACAAATAACTGTTCTCAAATACAATAGAAAGGTAAAATAAGAAGGCTCCCAAAGGAATAAGAGAAGGTTAAAAAGAAGACAGAAACCATGCACTTGACAACTATCAGCCCAAATCACAGAAAATGCTCATTTCTTTTCAGATTTTTACAACTGATTGTAAGTAGATCACCCTGGCTGTTTCAGTCTTTCGTCCCCTGAAAATATTGCTTGTCGGTTGAGCTAAGAGTAGAACATCTTTATCAAATGGGAGACGACATCCATTATCAAGGCATGAAGAACTGTTTTTAAACATGCCTCAAACCACAATTCAATTTAACAGGTAAAGAATATGGTAGGAAGGGTACATCCCCCCAAACTGTGGCTATCTAGCTATCTTTGTACATCAGCAGGGGGAGAAATGTAAAAACAACTGCTACAGGCAGTTTGTAGAATGGATAAATATATTCAGCGGGGGTGAGAAAGAGATGTTTCTGTTTGGAATTTTGTACTAGAGCAAAAATCTAATTTTGAACAGTTCTGGGGTTTGAGTCAAACAGCTTGCAGCCCGCTAAAAGATTCCTCTGTTGATCTGAATTTGCTAGGGAGGAGAGAAAGCAGAGAGCATATGCTAATGACCGTATGCACTGTGCATTTTACTGTGGTTCATCATAATTCTCAAGAAAGCAAAATATTACACATGCTAAAAATAATGTGGGCCAGCTGTGCTCCTTCTGGGATAGAAAATATTACTGCTTAATTGGGTAAGCCCTTCTAATATCTTCGCCATAGTGTGCAAAATAAGCTGTTTGCAATTATCACCAGCTCCTCCACTTAACCTAGGATTTTATTTTCTCCCATATTAATTTTTCTCCCTATCTTTCCTGCCTTCTCTGCTTTGTTTCACTGTTGCAAAATTGCCTCCTTTGTATCTTTGCCTCAAGGGAGTTGCTTCATATTGTTTACAAAAACACATGTGGCGTTTTACTATTAGTGATTTTTTTTTTTGGTACTCTATATATCTAAAGGTGTTTGGATTTACTGTTGAGGCATCGTGTGTTTGAACCTGTAAAAGCTGTAATATTTCCATTTGGGCTTGTGACTGGTTTTATTCAAGATGCAGAAATATATAATGCAGTATGGGTTTAATGAAGTTATTCTGGGAACCAAAAATGTAATAGTAAACATTTTATGCTTTGCTGCTGAACGGTCCTTATGAGTTAGCTTAGTGCTTTGGAAGATGTGATGTACTGTAGCCTGCACAGAAAGAGGGGAGGCAAAACTAGTCAGACTAACCCCACCTTCTTTGTAACTTTGCTGCCACCACCAAGTGGATATCTTAATTTTTCTCTGGCCATCTAAACGAATTGAGGGACGCGGGTGGTGCTGTGGGTTAAACCACAGAGCCTGGGGCTTGCTGATCAGAAGGTCGGCGGTTCAAATCCCCGTGATGGGGTGAGCTCCTGTTGCTCGGTCCCAGTTCCTGCCCATCTAGCAGTTCGAAAGCACATAAAAGCGCAGGTAGATAGGTATTGCTCTGGCGGGAAGGTAAACAGAGTTTCCGTGCGCTGCTCTGGTTCGCCAGAAAGTTGCTTAGTCATGCTGGCCACATGCCCCGGAAGCTGTACGCCAGCTCCCTCGGCCAATAAAGTGAGATGTGTCCCGCCACCCCAGAGTCGTCCATGTCTGGACCTAACAGTCAGGGGTCCTTTTACCTTTTTACCTAAATGAATCAGCTTCCAGACTTGAAGTATCCCAACCTACTCCCTATACTGGGTAGAGTAGTCTGGCACTGTAACATGGGGTAAATAACAAGACCATGCCTCCATTTTTTCCAAAGCAAACTTTGATTTTACTTTAAGTTTCAGTAAGGCAACAAGTTAAATAGTTAAACAAGTTAATAGTTTCTCAGAAAAATGCTTTTGAAAAACAACAACCCTTTGCAGTTTGAATAGTTACCCATAAAATCAAATAAAATTTAAATAGAGATCCAGCTATGCCAATTACAGGCTGCTTCACTAACCATCAATTTGCATCTCTCATTTCAGCTTCTGCGACTCTTTTGGTCTTCTCCTAGCTACTGCTTCAGTATCATCCCATGCTTTCTAGCACATTCCAGCTCTCTTTGAGTATTTCAGCCCCCCTTTCTCTCTTGTAGCTCATCATTGCAAGTTTTCCAACCAACACTGAACACAAAATGTATGCAAGCCCTATTGCCTCATTGAAAATCTCATTGAAATGAGAAAAAAGCCAGAGAAATGGTTGTTAAGTTATCAAAGCCTGTGTTTCGGCATCACATTTACAATCAGTTATTATATAATGGTGTATTAGGCAAGTGTTTATTAGATAAAGAACTCTGATTTTTTTCTCTCTCCCTCTTTTACTTAACTGGTTGTGTTGTTCTAACATATATGGTTTCATCCAAACCACCCCTCAAAACAATTGCCTTCCTAGTTCCTCCTACTTCCAACTAGTTTAGCATTCTGTCTCTGGAAGTAGACAGCCAGGGTTTCCTGTTAGAAGGAATAATTTTTTTATAATATTATTTATCAACTCATTATGCTTTGAATTACTTGAAATCCTTTTTTTGGGTTGTTTTGAATGTTTTGCCTAACATTCTTTGGGCATAATCCTATACACGTTACTCTGGATTAGGTCCTACTGTGTTCAATGCACCTTACTCCCAGGAGCTCATTGTGCATAGGATTGTAGCCTTAGAGTTCTGTCAATCTGAGATATTAACTGTCTATAGTAAGCACTGTAGAGCTCCTGTCCTCCTTTAGGTCATCATTTTTTTTTCCAGAACTATAAGTCCTAATGTGATAATGTGCTTATTTTCAATCACTTTCTTACGTATCTTCAAACTGGATCTACTTTTTATCTTTTCTTTGCTGAAGATACTGAGTTGACATTTTCACTGATATCCATGGATGGTTAACAACCAATTTAGACCTCTGCAGTGGCAATGTGAAGTGGCAATTTTTGCTTCGGTGTGCATCAATTTGCATTCACTTCTGCTGAATCACAAATACCATGGAGTTGCCCATTCGTCCAGTTTGGAGAATTTATTGGGTTTGATAGAGTACTGAAATCTTTCACTATCAGTTAATATTGTTCTTAAAACAGCCTTATTAAATATGAAATATTTAAAACATTAACATTAATATTACTCTGACTGTTGACTGACTTAAAAACACTTTTGAAAGAGAACATTTTGGTAAAGCATGAAAACATTTGGCATTCAACCAATAGCACCTGCTCACATCTTTTGTAAACAAGCTTGGTGAAATTATAATACCATATGTTACCCATGATTGACATAATATGATTAATATAGCACATGTGCCAGTCCTTCAGCACTGCTTAAGTGTTATGTAGCACTTAGCAACACTTCAATAAACATTAACAGTTTGTCCTCATTTCTCCTGGGACTGTTAAAACAAATACCTGAGTTTTTAGTAATAATATAATTGTTATAGTTTTTAAGTTTTTTTAATCACTCTGAAGAAGGGGCACAATGAACTGTCTTTCATTTCAGCTGCAGAACTTCCTAATCTATATTTGTGTTAAGGGACCTAGAAGCAATAAGAACAAACTGTTAAGGAGTTTCTGCCAATACACTTCACTTTGGCATCTTTTGGGCAAAGTGCCACTTGCAAGTTGCTTACTTGGAACTGTATGCAAACATACTTACTGTCAGTTTCCTCTCCTTTTCCTCTCCTCCATGGTTGCTTCTCAGTGAAGGATGATTGTAACCCCAGGTTTGGGGATGTTTCGGATAAATATCCAAAGAAACATCAATAGTACTTACTGTCAGAAGTTTGCCTCCCTGTGTAGGCTAAACTCATGGCGAGAGAGTGGGACCAAGTGCATATTGGAGGGGTATGCATTTCCGACAAATTCTGAATTCTAAGCTGAATAATGCTTATTCGGAGAGATTCAAGATGCAAGGTGAAGCAGGTATTCTCCAAGGCATTCTGAAGCTCAGAGATGCCTTGGAGGTCCCAAAGAACCTCTGCCTGTCTCTTTAAAACCATTACAGATTGTCTGTCTCTTTAAAACCATTAAATTTTCCAAGCTGACTGTATAAGGACAGAGTAGAAGGAAGAGGAGGGGGTAGTTTTCTGACTGAGAGCTCTAGCTCCCAACCAGGAAATAACATTCATCAAGGAACTTTGTGACCAGGGTTCATGACTACATCATGGCATGCGGCCACATGCGCATAGACTTCTCTTTTCAGAAGCCTGTGCTAAACATGCAAACCTCAAGGGCGAGGTGTGTGAAGTCCTGGGTTGGGTTTGCAGGCACAGTCTTGCTCTGCCCTCATGTGTGCAGCCTACATATGGAAGCTAAATTCTCAATAGAGCTATGGCTGTGCTTAACAGCAGAGAAGCTGTGCAGGAAGCAGGAAGCTCAGGACTTGGTCTATGGAGCTGTTGTACCAGGAGGGGTTTTTGTAGTAAGTGCAACTGCTCTACCCTTCCTGTTGCACTAGTGGAGTCCCTGAATAGGACTTTGAAATGGGATGCTGAATTATTGGGTCTGAACCTTCCTGGGTGGGCCTCAGTTCTTGAGATAGAAGCACTATTGCAATATCTGTTTGAATTAGTTCCAAACTGCTCTGTGAGACGTCTCACAGCTTGGTTGTCTTTATGATCTTGCCAAATGGTATGGGTAATTTTATCAGGTGGAAATTGTTCATCAGTAGGGGGCTCAGCAGCATTGCTATGAACATCGTTTTCATAAGACTATAAAGGAATCAGATGCAGAGTCAGTCCCGTTGGTGCTTAAGAGCTTTGTTGACCGTGGCAGCTATGCGTGTTCTGATAGCAGCAGGTGGCATAGAAAATGTAGGTGGATTCATTTTCTCAAAATGGATAATGCTAAAAGGAGATACTGGAGGTCCATATGGTGTTACCTTCAGCACACATGGCTGTGTAGGCGATGGTTCTGTTGCAGCAGCTGCATGCTATGACTCTTCAAAAGAAATGATCCAAGTGGTTCTAGCTGCTGAAAATTCTGTCTCATTATTGGGCGAGGTCAATTGGCACTACCAAAATGTGTCTTTCAAAATATATGACTCTAAAATTATTTTTTTACACTGTCTCTGAGGAAGTAACATGGACACTGAGACTAAAATCAGCAACAAAGGACCTCATGTGCTGGAGACACCCCTGATCTGGGACATCCAGTGGCTGCAATCCTTGTTCTGGATATCATTGAGGGAGCAGCCTCAAAGACCCCCCTCTTTCTCAAGCTCACTCACTATCAATGGCCTCTTCTCTGATGAGAGATAATGGAGAGGCAACAGAGTGCCAGGATCCAGGAAAGAGTGATTTCCTATTACGGCTGTTCTCCATCAAGGTAGTGAGACCTAGGAAATGTAGTCTGTCCCACAGGGTATATCAAGGTTGAGTTAAGACCAAGTCGCCTGATCCCTTGAATGGACTTGTCCATGGTGCTGAAAGACATATATCTGACATAGGTGAGTTTCCTTATTCTGGTTTAAAACCTTTGAGTGGCCTGCTGTTGTTATCTGCTACAGACCACTATGAGACTTGCTTTCTGTAGAATTTTCCACAGCTTTACACTTGCAAGGATGGGACCAAAAAATGGAGAGGAATGTGTTTATGGAGGCTGGTTAAGACCAGCCCTTTAGGGGGGGGGGAAATGAACAGAGAAGTATTGCAGGCTTCCCATAGCCATCTGACTGGCCACTGTAAGAACAGGATGTTGGGTTAGATGGTCCTTTGGTAGGATGCAGCATGCTCTGTACACTGTATAAGCTCTTGATTGGCTACTTAGGGCCCTGAGAAATAAAGGAGACTTTGCAAGAAGCACCACTCTAAAATCCAGCATGAATTCAACAATGTGAGTGCATTCCAACCTTTTGTTAAATGGAAGCAAATAATAGCATCTCTTGCATTTGATGCTGGTGCATTTCAAGCATGGAAAGTGGATATGGGAGTTGCTCGCAAATCCTTTCTTATATTCCTGGAAACACAAAAGGCCATTCTTCCATGGAAGCATATTAAACTTCTGTACGAGAAGAATGTGAGTATTGTTTTTCAAAAGAAGTCTGCGTTTTCATTTCATCTTTTGTGGAAACCCCAGAACCTGAAGCTCTAATACCTGGATTGAGTTATTTTTCTCCCATTTTTTAAAAAATCAGTACTATTAATTGAATGGAGTAAGCTGCACTTGCTAAATGTATCTAAAGGGGGGGGGGACATAATAAATGGTTATGTTACAGCCGTGAAAGACTGCAACTATTTCTGGGGTTTGCTTCATTCCTAATAATACACCTAGATTAATATGGCTGGCCTGAAATAAAACAGACCCCCCTCCCCGCTTTTGTCTTGACATAAAACTCAAGTTTCCATTGGAAAGCCTTTAATCTGACTGTCATCTTTTACCAACAACAACAGTGATCCCATAAAGAACTATATCTTTGCTGGAAATGTCAGCTGCATAGAGAGGTATTGAAAGCCGTGTTTGTTTATTGAAATCCTGATAAACACAGTGTCAGCACTTCAGAGAGTGAAACATTTTCATTCTGAATTTTGCGTCTGAACAAACAGCTTATATTAGATTTGGAAATGATAAATAATGACTGCCATAATAAGTATTCATCTGTACACATTTGATTCCCTAAGGATGATGTTAAGTCATAAAACTGACTCCTTCTATTGCCACAGCAAGTCTCTTCTCCACATTTCCTTCCTTTCAGCGTAGCTAAACCTATTGTACTCAGGGCACAATTCAAATGCCATGTAAATCTCTAAAAGAGCGCTGGGAAACCTCAGGCTAGAGCTAGGAAACAAATGTGACCCTCTGGCCACTAAGGATTGGGTGAATGTTCTCTCTCTCTCTCTCTTGGTTTCTCATTTTCCAACCTTAAGCTCAGTTCATCACATTTCCACACCTGTTTGTATTTTTTTTTTTAAGTACTCAAGAAACTTCTTCATCATTTTAATGCATTTTTTCCTAATACAGAATGCATATTTAAATGCAATTTTGCTTCATATTGCAAAACAATTTCCACTACTACAATGGGGAATATATAATGGGGAATCGAATCAAATATAATAGAATATATAACTATATAATACTTATTTTATGTATGTGTGTGTGTGTGTGTGTATACACACACACACACACAATACATACATATGCACAACATATATCCATTCACATTCACACTGATCCTTCATTAGCACAATTTCCAACTTTTAATTAAAAATATTTAGAATTGTACACATACATAGAAGAACACATATAGACACATAATCATAGATATTTACAAATACAAATTCAATTTTATCTAAAAGATTATTTATGGCAGCAAACCATCTATTCTTACATCTGTAACACACAGTGTATGTGTGTGTGTGTGTGTGTGTGTGTGTGTACACATACAGATAGATAGATAGATAGATAGATAGATAGATAGATAGATGATATATCTGTAGATATAGATAGTGGTTAGGATCCATTTGCTTTCTCTCTAGTAATCTGATAAGGATTCAGCATCTCAGATAACTTTATAATTTATAATTGCTACCACATTTTCTGAAATAATTCAAGTTTCTTTAATGCTTTGCTCCCCCATTTTATCATATAATATCCTTGCAGTAGTCACTATGTACAAAAATCTGTGTTTGATATTTCCATGTACTCTCATTTCCTTGTGTATAATTTCATAAGCACAACAGTGGCTCTACATTTATCTGTAACTTGAACATTACCCTGAGCACTTCAGTTATTATTTGCCAAAATAGTTGTTTCTTCTTACATCCTCACCAAAAATGAAAAAGCTGCCATTATCATTATGAGCTATCTAGCACTTTCGATCTCCCACTTTACTTATCATTTTGTTTTTTCATTGAGTCCTATACTGTTGAGTCATCATTTTGATAAAATTTTATTCATACCTCATCGCTACTGAGAAGTCTGAACCTTTTTGGAACAAAAATTCCCAGATTTCACATGAAATTTCTGTATTCATGTCTTTGTTCCATTTCAACACATACTGTGTGTTTTAATGATAAAATTAGTACATCTTAGAGAATCAGCCTGATTTATTTATTTTTTCTAAAATTGCATATCTGGAAGGTATTCAGGTGCCCATTCAAATTAAGCATCTTCAATTAAAGATGCCAATAGGAAGGTCCAAGCTGTGATCTGGCATGGTGTAAGGTGGATTCTTCTTTCTGTGTTCCAAATGTACCAGAAATAACATTTAAACTGACTGTGAATGTGGTGGGTTCAAGTAGAGTCCTTGAGTTAATCCATACCACCCATGCCATCTTTCCCACTGAGGATTGAAATGTCAGCATGTGGGCTCAATCCCTTGACTCACTCCTGCACAAGCCAAGGCACAAGTAAAGAAAACTTTAATTCCCACCCCTCATAGTGTAAACAACAATAAATACAACAACAATACAGACTTTCCTTTGGGCACTTCAGCAGTTCGTTACTGTTCCCCTACACCTTGAGCTGTTTGTGCCCATAAGCAGCAGAGGCGCAAACTAGTGGGATGCTACTCTTCCTGTTCATACTGCAGGAATGAAAGTTTAAGAGTGCTATGTCTTGGTCTCAGTTTGAGAGAACATTGCTGATGGGTGGGGTATAAATAATAAATAATAATAATAATAATAATAATAATAATAATAATTATTATTATTATTATTATTATTATTATTATTAATTTGCAATAAGAAGTATACTGGGTCCAGATGGAAAGTTAATAGAGGCTAAATTTGGTACCCAGTTGCCAGTAGTACCTAGTCCAGGACACAATTCCAAATAAATTCTGAGAAGAAATGGCTGTCTCTCCAAAGATGTCAGATTTGTCTATATTTTGCTGCTCTACTTTGTCCTTTTCAGATTTGAATATACATGGGGAGTTAAGTTGATTTAGGCTTTGTATCAAAGAATTCTAGTTCAGTTTGCATGAAATTTCAGAAAGAAAACGGAAGACCAAGTAAATAAAAGGAGAGTCCAAGTGATTTGCCAGCATTCACTGTGACCTCTTAGGTGCTTTGTTTTTTTGTGAGATTGTCCGTGTTTTATGTAGAATTCTTTGTTGACCCCCCAACAGAGTCAAGCGCCAGATGCGTTTAGCTTAGTATCTTTTTTGTTAACCTGGAATCAGCAGATCTGAGGTTCCAATGTGCCATTTTTTCAAGTATCTGTCATTTTTTCTTTGAAAGCTCATTTTCACAATGAGGATGGGGCTGTTGTAGTAACAAAACAATGTTGAGCAAAATCCTTTGGAAGAGTCTCTTTTGGTTGACAGCATCGACTACCTAAAAATAGAACCATACAAAATAAGAAAATGAAAGAGCTTTTACCGATGAGGGAAATTACAATTGACAATGTAAGTTAAATAAAATTAGGCTTTACTCAGCTTGCATTGTAAATTAAACCTAATCGATGAGGCTGGCAATTCCAATCAAGATTTTCTGTTAACCTTGTATAATACTTATTTAATCAGAAAATGGTTTTAGTATGTTATTATTGTTAAGCTGTGAAAAAGGACTGAGCCCCATTTCAATACCTCAGTTGATAGTTTTGATGAGTTTCACAAATTGCCTTTGCTTCAGTGTGACTTAGAGTATTGTCACGTTTACTCTCCCTGGCATATTTGATTTGATGGTTGATCCAAGGGTGAGCATGATATTATGTACAACTGCACTATAATGAATATTGTTTATGCTGGCATGCGTATTGGTTATGTTACTCTTTAATTGTTTTTATGACTTTTGTCATAAGTCACTGAGAGCCCATTTCAGCAATGAATAGTAACATGTGCATTCATTCATTCAAACAAACAAACAAACAAACAAACAAACAAATAAATTCTGCTATAAGTCTTCTAGTCATATCCAGTTGATAGTTAGCTCTAGGATTTCCTGCACTTGGAAGTCTGCAATAGTTAAAGACTGAATATACACCAGGGCAATTGTAAGAACTAGTATGAAAGTGGCCTCCCAGCATTCTCACAGGCCCATATAAGATCAGCATAAACAGTTGGGCCGATGAGCACTTACTGTTCCCAACCCTAACCCTTCGGGAAGCCATCTAATTAGACTTTAATTTGATTCTGACCTGTTTTTAGGAGGTAATTTAATTATTATTTGATTTTATACCAATGTTATGTATTTGATGTTATCCGCCCTGAGCCTGACTTTGGCCAGGGAGGGCGGGATATAAATAAAAGTTTATTATTATTTATTATAATATATACCATAGGGAGGCAGTGTCATGGCAAACTGCATGCTGTCCCTTTAACCTTGCATCTTGGTTGGGAGCCAGACAGGAAAGCCTGGAAGTGAGGAGGCGATGCAGTGGTGTAGCAGAAGCCAGGAGGTAAAAGGGTGGTTGTCTGAGCAGCTCAGCTAGTCCTAAAACAGAAGAGAAAGTTGCATAGTTTCCCTTCTGCTCTGAATGATCAGCACTTGGGGCTGCTCTTGCTTCAGTTCAGGGAGTGGAATGAACTTCCAGTACCAGAGCAAAATAATCTTTCTGTGGTCTCTTTTGAACTGCAATGCCACTGTGCTGATTTTGGGAGCCTTGGCTGATTGTGCTTTATAGGCAGCATGAGCAGGAGAACACAAAAACATTCTCTAGGCAATTTTTATAACACTGCAGTCTAGCACTTCTACTAATACTCCCAAGCAAGTATGTTTAGGATTGCAGCCTAAGTCCCTGAATAGTTTTATTTAGGTTCCCTATATATACAATTAGACTTTATATATTACTTGGTATCTTTCTTAGATTAACATGATCCATGAATAAGGGGATATACTTACGTCTAAATATTTGTTATGGCATGTCATTTTGATGCTGTCCTGCAAGAAATCGACTATGGCATTATGGTCTAAACCACTGAGCCTCTTGGGCTTGCCAATCAGAAGGTTGCGGTTCGAGTCCCCGCAATGGGGTGAGGTCCCGTTGCTCGGTCCCAGCTCTTGCCAACCTAGCAGTTCACAAGCAAGTAGATAAATAGTTACCACTCCGGCGGGAAGGTAAACAGTGTTTCCGTGTACTGCTCTGGTGTTGGTGTTCCATTGCGCCAGAAGTGTCTTAGTCATGCTGGCCACATGACCCGGAAAAACTGTCTGTGGACAAACGTCGGCTCCCTCGGCCTGTAAAGCGAGATGAGTGCTGCAACCCCAGAGTTGTCTGTGACTGGACTTAACTCTCAGGGGTCCTTTACCTTTATCTTTTTCATTTAGTAGGGCAATTCTGGCTTCATTTACTCAGGATTAAGCCCACAGAATTCAGTGGAAATGTGCGTAGCAGTGTGCATAGAATTAGACTTGCTGAATTGAGCTTTCATGGGTGGTGATGTTCATGGGTAAACCAGCACAGTGATAAAGCAATAAATTCCTCCTCCTCCAACATCACAGTCACAGTTTGAATTATCTCCTGCTCCCTGTGGTTGCTATTAACACTTACAAGTACAAGACCACAGCCCTCTTCATGTATATCCACGTTTGCTTCGCCCCTTAGATATAAAACCTGTGCCCAAGATGCTTTAGAGCACCAGATCACCTTGACTTTCTTTCCAGATAATGTTCTCACTTCTAACATCTGTAGACTGCTTTTGAATTATTCAGTACCTCAGCAGTATCCAATGAGGTGTTCTCCAGATGTTGTGGGCTGCAACTCTTGTTACCCATGACTACTGGGAATGCTAACCACATCATCTGATGGGCAGGCACCTCTGTAGTGATGCAACAAATAATGTATTCCCTTTTCATCTCCCTACTTGCTATGCTGGATTTTTATTTTTGGAACTACTTTTAATTATTTTTTTAAACTTGTATTTATTGATCTTTCTGGCTTAGAAATCCCCATTTGGGATAAAGGCAGGATATATAAATAAATAAATAAATAAATAAATAAATAAATAAATAAATAGGTGTCATTGTGCCCTACAGTCTTTAAAATTAGTTTAAATACAGTTGTTCCTACTGCTCTTGTCCTTTGATTATACTCAGTTGTCTTTGCACATTTATTCCGCTTGTTTACAAAGTGCTTTCAGGTGGAAAATAATTGACCCACAGTGTGTCATGCATAGCTGTCTTGGGCTTCTTTAATGCTGTATGAAAGTACCCTTTGAGTTATATAACTGTGGTTAAAAAATCTCCAATTCAATGAGATCCCATCCCGTATGCTTTTGGATAAATTGCAAACACAACACAATATAAAACAAATTGGGCTCGCTATCCAATTCCGTCTGTGTTGCAGGTTGAAAATGCCAGAAATCTGAAAAAGAAAAAGTATGGGAATCATTTAAATATAGCAAGTAACAAAGCTGCCTGAAGACAAAAGTTTGCCTGAGGCAAATTACATTTCCATAACATGCTAATAGGACTTAGGCAGTGTGTTGGGGGGGGGGAGGGGGGAAGGTGAATGATTTTTCTAGCACTTTTGTGGAACCAGCTGACACAAGCCAACTATTTTGCTATCAAGATATGACACTGAAAAATAAACTTGAAAGAAATGGAAAAAAGAAGTATCATGTTAGAAATAGTCGTAGGATTGTGGTGGCCCAAGAAACCCATTCTTAATGATCAGTCAATCTTTGTATGCGATCCATGGTCTGGTAACTTCCTGACTGGATTTAAATAATATATTATACATGGCACCACCCACATGGCTTGGAAGCTTTTACTAGTTCAGAACTCAGTGGGTAGATTTCTGACCATGTTAACCAGGTAGAGCCATATTACAGATTCTGAAATAATTACATTGGATGTCTAATTGCTTCCAAGCCCAGTTCAATGAGTTTCTGTTTATCTTTTAAACCGTTATATGCCTTGGGACTCAAGTACCAGAAGGAATGGCTTCCCTATACTTTAGCATTAGGATCTTCAGGGGAGGCAACATCTCTGAGTACCATTAGTGGGAGAATTTCATTATGTATGAAGGAGAAGGGCTTTTTGTGGCAGTGTCCCAACATCAGAATACCCTTCCAAGGGAACATTGACTGGCATTGACATTACAATCTTTTTAGTTCCAGGTCAAGACAGTTGCTGAGATGACTTACAGGCTCCTCGGATATAGCTGTTCCAACATGCAATCCTTTCCTCTGTCAGGTGAATTAGCATTTCTAAGTTGTATTCTTACTAGAACGCAGATATTTAAATACAGATCAAGATCAAAACATTTGCCCCAACACATGTGCTGGCTCTATATCTTCCTCACATTTTAACCTAATAACTGTGGTTACATAGTTTTGTAGCACAGGCCTCAAATTGCCGGCTGAAGGACATGTTTTTGAACCACCAAAGGTATTGTGGTCTGTCACCTGAGGGTAGAGCAAGTGGTCACTGTTGTAGACTTTTGAAATCTAAAAGGGCAAATTTCACTTTCTGTTGCTGTAGTATTTAAGCCTAACCTTGAATGTCCTGGAAACAAATCATGTCAGTTCAAGTAAACTCATAAGATTTGCTGTGAGGGTAATGTTGGGGGGGGGGGGCGAATCCATGTTTGAAATTGATAAGTGAGAGACCTTGGGCTAAATTTAGTTGAACTAAGGTTAAATGGTATTGATCAAACATTATGGCTGGAGAGAATGATTCTGAAAAGCTTTCATATAATTAGTATGATATAAACTCACTGAGCAGGAGGAAATGTTAGTCCCATGAAAATGAAGGTATCAGAAGCAATGTGAACATCCTTGCCAATTGCTATGCAGATCTTCAATGATTTGTCTTTGGGTGACTTTGCTCATCACTGTGAAAGGATTCCTGAGGCTGACGCAGGAGTGTTAGACTAACCCTGTTAATTCTAATTTGTATCGTGCCTATAAAACATGCAGACAGCATTACATAAATATTTTTTGCTGCTCTCCTTATTATAGCACTCAGACTTTCATCTGAGCATTTGCTAGAAACTTTGGCGTAATTCAGCGTTATCATTGTTGTTGCTTTTTGCGAAGTGCAGCTAGAGAATATTCTGGTTTGGTGACAAATCTGTTCAGAATTCTTAGAAGTGGGCAAATTTCTTTTAAAGCAAATCAGTGTATTTCAGACCATCGATGGCCCTTCATCAGAGGAACTGCACATATATGTTTGTATGTTTATGCATACATACTCACTGTGTGATCCTTGACTGACTGGGAACAGAGGTGGGGTGTGCTATCACAATCCAGCTCGCTCCTCCATACATTGATTGTAATCTATTTGCAGTTGCTTGCATAAGATTGATAGTCATGTCACCACAATGGGCTACTTCCCATTTGGGTGGGTGGGGGAGGAGATATTTCTTTGTTTTGAAAACAGAGTTTTTTCTAAGCCCCATTTCTATTTCCCATTTTATGGACATGATAATCCCTTAAATAGGTCATCCTTTCCTCTATAAAGTAGAGAACCAGACAATTATCAATGATGCTTTAGCATGTGCAATAATATTAATATTTATTTATTTCATTGACAAGTTGCTTCCTATGAGGTATCTAAAAAATGATTTACAATACATATTTTAATGGCAATCTAGTTTTCATATACAGATCAATCTCATTTTTATGCAAAATTCAGAAGAATAAAGAACCATGTGGATAATTTAAGATAGCAATGATCATCTATTCTGGAGTGGAGATAAGGGACTACACTAAATTTTGTCCAATCCCTTAATAGATTAACTGTCTGGGCCTATGTGCACACAAGTCTACAATGGACTGGGGTATATACACAGACACTGAATAGATCAAGACCAATCCTTTATCAAAAATAAGTGTTGGTTGATATTAACTTTTCTTCACATTTCTCTTCCGATCTCAAGCAAGCAATAACCATGCAAACTCTGCAAAAATATCTCAAGGTGCTTCAACGTAGTGTGGGTTTTTTTGATTGGCACACAAAAAGTAATGCTTTCCAGAAAGAAAAGTTATCCAGTTTAGAATCAAAATACAATTTAAAGAGTTTGTCAGCCCTGGAAGAATTTATTCTGCTCAGTCCCACAAAGTTTATGGTAGGTAATGGTTATTTATTGCTTTAAATTTTGACAGTTCATATCTAGTACAAACCAGGATGGCACTAACAAGCAAATTGTTTCCATTTCAAAAAAGCAATTGTCATAATTGCTACTGACTTCGGAGACATTTCTTAGAAAAATCAGCAATGATTACCTGACAATATTCTTTTAACTACACTTATTTTACAAGAACATATTCTCACTAGTTTACATTTCTGCCTACATGTCAGTGGAGAAGTTTATGGAAGTTCCTAAGTCCATGATGAAGTTGTTTTAGCAGTGCAGACACACCAGTTTTTTTAGCCCCAGATATGATGAACCTCCCAACCTAAAATGATCTTTATAAGAGACTGAGGCAGGCAAAATAATTCTATATTATGATTCTAAACTGGATATGGCTTCATCGTCCACCCTGGGGGTGCACTTGAGGTATCTGTGGGTGGCATGCCTTTCTAATCTCTTCTGGTTAGAGAAACCTTATTCTGGGACTATGCCAAATGTAGAGTCTCTCCTCATATAAACAGACCTGGCCTCTGGGTTATTTGTCTGAGACCCTTCTTTGTGTGCCTCCTCCATATGAGGTCCAGAGGGTTGTGACATGAGAACATGCCTTTACTACAGTGGCTCCCTATTTGTGGACTGCTCTCCCCAGGGAGGTTCACCAGGCGCCAGGTGAAAATGTTCCTCTTCAACCAGGCCTTCGACTGATTACTATCCTACAGCCTTTTAAATGTGTTTGTGAGGGGTGGGGGCTATTTTGTGTGTGCTGTTACCTTGTGTTTTTATGCCGTGAGATCTTGTGATGAAGAACAGCATGTAAATCTAATAAATAAAAGGAATAAAATTAAGGTTCTGAAGTTTACCCAATGCATGCCAAACTGGTTGCTCTTTCAAAGCTGACAAAGCACGTCTGATTCATTCAAGGTTGCCTGTGTACATGCACCCCAAATGAAAAAACTGTTGTTGTTGTTTAGTTGTTTAGTCTTAGTTTAGACCCTACTCCAGGCTTCCTCAACCTCAGCCCTCCAGATGTTTTGAGACTACAATTCCCATCATCCCTGACCACTGGTCCTGCTAACTAGGGATCATGGGAGTTGTAGGCCAAAAATATCTGGAGGGCCGAGGTTGAGGAAGCCTGCCCTACTCTGTTTTATGGGCGGGCTGAGCATAGTTCACAGAAGCTTTTCTAATGGTTTTTGTTCCCAAGGCAAGCACGATCTAAGCGAATTGTTTCTAGGGAATAAAAGAGGTGAAATAAAATTCAAATGGCATTGTCAACATTTTTTTTAAAAAAAGAATCACTCTATAAACAATTAGTCCAAGAATCCAAAAGTACTTCTAGCAAGCGGGCAGGTACTAAGTGCTTATTGGTTAAAGAAGTGCAACCAACTGGAAGGGCAACATTCTAATTTAGCATGTGTATATCAATCCTTAGTCTGCAGAATTCTTACACGTTTCAGATTTATACCTTCTCATGTTCTTCATGCAATGCTGGTGAAAACATGTACAGGGTCTGTTCGTAGAGCTGAACACTACACATGGAGAAAATGTTTTTATTCTATTAAATTATTGCCTTTTTTGGTGTTTTCAAAAAAAAATTTTTTTGTCAGTAAGACAATTACGGAGTTTTGCTTAATTAAGCATTCTATTACCGAACTACTATTATGAATTATTCTGGCTCCGTAGATAGCAAAGAATTGTGGAAGCAGTTCCAGCTGTGTTGGCTAGGCTTGATGGGACACAGGGGTCACATACAAATATTTCTTCTGAATTAAATTAGCATAATTTAGAGTCGGATTCTTTTCATAAATATGTCAGTACACAAGTTGCAGGTTTTCAACTTTCACTTGAAATTTAATGTCTTCATGAATATTCTTCAGGGGAGATTTATTCACGACAATTGTCTTTTGCAAATCGATACAGGATTATGTAGTCCACAGTGAACGTCTTTCAAATTAAGCAAGTATTTTCAGTTTAGGGGGGATAATCAAATATTTGCTGTCACTTCAAGGAATCCCTGGATACACATGTAGCCACAGAGGCCATTTCTGGTGCCCACAGGATCCCTTCCCCCATCTGATATTGGGCTTGAAAGCAGCTTTATATTGTAGCCAAAAGAACAGGTAATGGTATGGGTGTTGCCCATGGCAGTTTCTCCAGATCAGGCACCCCAAACTTGGCCCTCCTGGTGTTTTGGGACTACAATTTTCACCATCCCTGACCACTGGTATTGTTAGCTAGGGATGATGGGAGTTGTAGTTCCAAAACATCTGGAGGGCTGAGTTTGGGGATACCAGCTCCAGATGACAAATGTGCCCACAGCCCCCTAAAGGTTGATGCCCGTTGATAGAATGGTCATGGCATTTAAATCTCGTATTTCAAATTAAGCTTTTCCGAAGGGTAATTGACATAATGATGCCTAGGCGAAAATGCTCATAGTTCTGGTCAAAAAGTCAGGGTCCAGATCAGATCAGCAAAAGCTATCTTACACTCAGAACAAGGAACCGATACAGGATCTGGAACCCAAAGTCTAAAGGTATGGAACAAAATCACAGGCCTCACCCAAAGACTTATAAAACTAGGGCTGGATCCCAAACTCAAAAATCCAGTAAGATGTAGGGCAGAATTCATTAGCTCATTCAGAAGTCAAATCTGTTGAAGATCTATTACTGCCAGATCAAAGCATGGAGATTAAGAGCAGAAGCCAGATTCTAAATAGCAAGCAACTGAGTCATCATTAACTGTAATTCTTCTTGTAGGGACATTAAGTAATCCCAGCCCAGTGGAAGGTATCGATCCCAGTGAGGAAGGATGCCTTGCTACATATTTGGTTAGTCCTCTCTCCTAATGTTTTAGAAACTCTTTACAAAGTCAGCTAGACAAAAGGGAGTCCTTTGTCACACATCACCCAATTAACTTACAAATTCATTATCACCATAAAATAAGGTGGTGGTGGTCATTAGCTTACACGGCTATTAAACCGAATTAGATAAATTTATCAGAGTCTGTCACTATGTAGGTGCCATTCACACACTTGCCCAGAAGCAAAGGCAGCCACTTCAGCATGGTGCAATTCCAGAATGTAGGAGTGTGCATTTGAATGACATTCCCATGGAAGTAGAGCCAGTCATATCAAGTACCACTTCCCACTGGTGAACGGAGCCGCTTGGCCGCCCGGAGTGGCAAACACGGGGGCAACCCCTGGGAGTGGGGTGTTACTCTGTAGTATGCATGTGTCGTGCATCGTGACGTCACGACGTATGGCGCACGTGTCAGCGAGGCTTCTTTACCAGGCGGCGGGGCTCAGCTTGGGAGTCGTGGGGGGCGCTGAGTGTCACCCCCTCCAGGGTGGCACCCAGGGTGCACTGCCCCCAGTGCCCCCACCTTGCTCCGCCCCCACCACTTCCATGTACAAGGTCCATTTGATCCTGCTCTCATGGCTATGTTCTCCACGGGGATGCCTCTTCAACATGGGATCCCACCGCACTGAATCAATATATGAAGGTCACTTGTCTAATCATGTCATCTCCATTTTCTCTGTTCTTCAGTCCACTCAATGTCCATGTCACTGTCCTCTTGTGCTCCTTGTCCAGTTGTCACTCTCCTTTTCTCCTGGCAAACCCTCTTGTCCATTTTATTTCCCCTCTCATTATTTATTTATTTATTTATTTATTTATTTTATGTACTCGTATTTTTGTTCCCTTCTCACATTGGCCCTCCTGAACGCCTATCTTTCTGGTAGTTCTCTGCTACCATTTTGACAAATGAACCTGCACTTTCTGGGTTCTGGAGGTGTGTGTGGGGGGGTGGAACCTGGATGAGGCATGACCCTATAACCCTTCTGTAGGCATTCATGCCTTCTATAAAATGAACAGACAAATGAGAAACAGGCGTCTTCCCCAGACACCACACAATCCAACACATCTACCACTATACTTAGAGGGGTTATTTCCAGGAAATCAAATGAACAGGGGTAGGTTAGGTGCATAGGCTAGGGGAGTGGTTCCCAATTAGAGGTCCAGGGACCCCTGTTAATTGCACAGTGAAAGCCCCAATAATGATCTACAGATCACACAGCCTCTGCTCATGACCAGAAGGCCCTTCTTGCTGGTAGGAGAAAAACCTGTGGAAGTGTTTCTGGATGGCAAGTGAGCTGGGATTGGCCACAAACCTCTGACACAGTTTCTTAGGCATAGCTGTCAACTTTTCCCTTTTCATGCGAGGAATCCTATTCGGAATGAGGGAATTTCCCTTTAAAAAAGGGAAACGTTGACAGCTATGTTCTTAGGGCTCTTGAGACTGGAGGGGGTGGGGAGAGAGAGCGAGCGCAAATGGCTTGCTCCATGCGGTGGATTCACATGCTTATCATTAAAAAATAAATGTAAGGGATTCCTTCCCCTTGCTCTCTACTTTTTAACTGAAAAGAACTTTTAGCTGCTTTCAATGACTATCAAGTTTAGAGGACTCTCCCACTCCTGCAGCCAATCAGAACCACCGAACCCGCGTTGGACGTTCGGGTTCCAAAGAACGCCTGCAAACCGGAACACTCACTTCCGGGGTTGGGGCATTCAGGAGCCAAAACGTTTGACTCGCAAGGCGTTCGAATTCCGAGCTATGACTCTACTGTATTTAACTAATTAATCTCTTTAAGCCAGGGATGAAACTTGGGCACAGGAGGACTAAATAATAATTCTAAATTATTACTACCACCACCACCACCACCACTACTACTATTACCAACATTATAAAATTCCAGCTATTTTCTACTCAGAGTCTTCACCTGTAAATTAGTCCAGGCTTAGTGTACTGTGATGGAGATCAAACTTAATGATTCCGAACAGTGAGGTGTGAAGGTGTTCTAAAATGGTCATCAAATGAAATTTGACATAAAAGATGCTTTGATAGTCAATGCATAAAAATTGACGTTTCACAGCTAGTAGCATGTGAAACACCTGTATTTCTTGAATGGTTTCCAGTTTTTTTTGTCCCATTCTTGTTCACTTAGCACATCAAGGACACAGAGGCAAGAGAAGCAGCTGAAGGAATTATTAATGCTGCAAAATGTATCAAGCCAATTCTCAGCAGAGTTTGCTCTTTATGTTCATTTAGGGTGGAGAGATGATTGAAAGTAACCTTTGAGTGTTTTAATCACTTAATGCCTTGTGTTTCCAGAACAATTCAGAGAGACGAGAGAGAGAGAGAAAGACAGTTTATTAAAAACCTGTCATGGTCTTATATTTTTAAGTCAGTGGGATGTAAGAAACTGTTTCTGGGAACATGAACTGCATAAAGATACCAGGCTTAAGAACATGCTTCTAATTCCTCTTTCAACCATCTTGAATTTTTTTTTACCTGTGCTCCATCTGTCTTCTTTCTTGTTTTAAGATTAGGGTAAATGATACTGTTGTTCACAGTAGCAACTGGAATCTCCTCTCCCCTGCTAACATTTCTGATGCAGGATTTCACTGCAATTCTTCTTTCTGTTTTCCTCACAGTCTTAGGCACTTCAGAGAATATCCCAATGGGCCTCCCCGCTGAGGGAAAAACCTGAAAAGGTGTGTTTGTACTGCAGTTAAAATTATTCTTGATAAAAACAGCAGTCTTCGAATTTGACACAGTAAGGATCTGACACACATCATCTTCTGAAAATGTTAGCTGTGAAAATAAGGTGTGTGAGGATGTATGTTTGTGTTTAACAAACAAAAGGAGTGCTATACCTGATTGGAATTAAATGGAGTGAGGAAATGAGACAGTCTTTTTTGGGGGTAAGTAGTCTGTGCTTTGAAAGTGTGGCTGATTCTTTCAAAAATGAAGGCTGTCTTCAAAATGTCGTCCACCATTTTGATAGTTTTTAGTTTTCCAAAATTTCTAGAAGAAGAAGAAGAAGAAGAAGAAGAAGAGTTTGGATTTGATATCCTGCTTTATCACTACCCGAAGGAGTCTCAAAGTGGCTAGCATTCTCCTTTCCCTTCCTCCCCCACAACAAACACTCTGTGAGGTGAGTGGGGCTGAGAGACTTCAAAGAAGTGTGACTAGCCCAAGGTCACCCAGCAGCTGCAAGTGGAGGAGCGGAGATGCGAACCCGGTTCACCAGATAACGAGTCTACCACTCTTAACCACTACACCATAGGGTAAATAAATAACCTGGGAAGTTGGCTGTGGAGATATACCCTTTCTTGTCATGGGTCACTGTGTCATTGATGCCTGTATTAACACAGTTTTCTATAAATGGTTCAACGATCTCTGGGTGATGCCTTTGAGTAATTAACTACCACTACACATCTGCAGGTGAGCTCATGATAAAGTATGCACAAGGCTTTTCCAATTTTTATTTTATTTTTGAAAATACTGCTTTCTGTCTCTCTGCAAAAACAGGAGTGGGGACTCTGTGCCCCCCCCCCGATGTTGCTAGACTACAACTCCCGTAATTCCTAACCATTGACTTTGCTGATTGGGGCTGATGGAAGTTAGTTGAGTTCAGCCACATTTGGAGAGCTGCAGGTTCCCCACTGTGCACTGCAATGCAGGAATCTCAATGACAGATGGCCATCAAACATCTGCTTAAAAACCTCCAATGAAGGGGAGTCCAAACCACCCCAAGGGAGTCTGTTCCACTGCTTAACAGCTCTTACATGATCTTTCCTGACCACTTTAGGGTACATGGTCACAATGGGAAACCTTTGTAATAAATACAGCCAGCAACCACCATATTCCCATGAGGCTGGCAACTGAGAAAGAACATTCAGGGATTATGCAGACTGCTTGTGGCATCCATGCACATTTATGTTCACAGAAACATTTCTCCATAAATTCACATACACTGGAGATAGTCAGAAGAGACTAGATGGAGAGGGGGGAAATGGCCAGTTTATTTCTAGCTTTTGTTAATAAAGTTTCTATACTGCTTGATTGTAAGAAACCTCAGAGCAATTTACAAAAAAGAATAAAATGATTTAAAGTCAACTTGGATGGCTTTAAAAGAAAATTAGACAAATTCATAAGGCTGTTGAGGGCTTCTAGCCATGATGGTGATGCTCTATCTCCATGGCCAGAGGCAGAATAATAATAATAATAATAATAATAATAATAATAATAATAATAATAATAATAATAATAATTTTTATCCCGCCCATATGGCTGGGCTTCCCCAGCCACTCTGGGTGGCTTCCAACAAAATATTAAAATACAATAATCCATCAAACATTAAAAGTGTCCCTAAACAGGGTTGCCTTCAGGTGTCTTCTAAAAGTTTGGTAGCTGTTCTCTTTGACATCTGGTGGGAGGGCGTTCCACAGGGCAGGCACCACCACTGAGAAGGCCCTCTGCCTGCTTCCCTGTAACTTGGCTTCTCCCAGTGAGGGAACCGCCAGAAGGCCCTCGGCACTGGACCTCAGTGTCTGGGTAGAAGAATGGGGATGGAGAAGCTCCTTCAGTATGCATCTGAAAGCCAGTTTCTGGGAATTGCAGGCAGGCAGAGAGTGCTGTTGGGCTCTGATCCTGCTTGTGTGCTTCCTCCAGGCATCCGGTTTGCCACTGTAAGAACAGGATGCTGGAATAATGCACCATTGGCCTGACTCTGCAGGCTCTCCTTATCTTCTTATCTTCTTATCCATAAACGAGTTTTGTTCTACTCTTGTCTGCTATGGAATAAAATATAATCTCCCCCCCCCTGGCAACTTTTACTTTTGTAAAGTTGATTTCAGAGGGCATCAACGGGGTCGTGGCTACTGATATGTTTTAAAGCCATACGCAGTTACACCGAAGCCCCTGTGAAGCATGACATGGCACGGCACTGTTTATGTACCTGACACAATAAAAGGCACCCACTGTGCAGCACACCATGAATCCAAGTATAACGCAGCTCTTATAAAGAATATGAAGTGACAGTGTGGGGCATAACTTACTTAAGCACTTCAGTACTGTCTGCTTTATCATTTCCTCTCTCCCGCGCTTCCTCTTTTTGCAAGCTAATCTTGTCGACGCCCTAATAGTTTGCTGAATTGGAAAATATTCTTATTTTATTTACTGTATCTGTCCCATGAGCTGGGAACCTTTTTCAGGCCACATACCCTCCTGGACAATCTTCTAGGGACCACCCCAGATTGCCCCCTCTGCTTAACAGCTGCTGAGCAGAGAGGGTGATGCTCTGCAAAGAGTTTTTCTGGAAGAAAACCACTTGCAGATCATCATGTGCATGTTGCAGAATTGTTTGTGCAATATTTGTCTCAGACCCTCCAAGTGTCCCTATTTTCCAGGGACAGTCCTGGATTTACAGAAGCCATCCCGGTTTCGGATTTGATTCCATAATGTCCTGCTTTTCCTTAGGACATTTTCCTATTTTCATTGGAGAAATGTTGGAAGGTATGGTAGGATGTCCCTACTTTTATTGGAGGGTATGGAGTTATGTGACACCCGAGCCGAGTCATTTGAAGGCAGCCCTGTATAGGGAAGTCCTTTCATGTTTCACATTTTATTATGTTTTTATGTATGTTGGAAGTCGCCCAGAATGGCTGGGGCAACCCAGTCAGATGATGATGATGATGAAATAGCATAAGGCTATGCACTAGATTTGACTTGGGCCTATTCAGAGGCATTCGGGCATCAGGCAAGTTGGATTCAGGCAGCCACAGGCCACAACAGGTCAGGTTGGATGGCCCAGAGGGATCCACGGCTGTCAGGAGGTGGGGTGCCAAGCAGGAAGGAGTGACAGGCAGGGGAGGAAAACCTGCCTGTCTGATGCAACCCCATGCTTGATCTCCCCTTCCATTAAACAGCATGCCCTCCAACATTTATCTGGCAAAAATAGGGACATTATCTGAGAGACTCCCAGCTGGCAGTCTGAGCATGATCAGAGGAAACCACCAGTTACTAACCCTTAAAATGAAGACTGGGCACAATCCCAAGCTCACTCCCTGCTGCAACTGCCCAATGGCAACATGAGTTCTGAGAAAGGAGAAGCAACCAGGATGGAGGTTAGGAGTGCATGCATTATGAGAAATTGTAAGATCCGGTAGGGTTTGGTTGAACTCATAACTGCTTACCTTTTCATCGTTTGTTTCTGACTGCCTTCTCCTCCCACTTCCAGATTTCAGCTCCGTCTCTCCACATTGTCCACCCAAATGTCTCAAAGTCAGAACTACTCTGCGGGCAGATTTTAACACCCCACAGTGTTACATACAGTCTAAAATAGCCTCCAACAGTTACTGTTGGCATATTTTAGACCCAGATCGTCTTCACACTTTATGTAAATAAGACACAATATGTGCTGTCATTAGGTGTTAAAAGAAAATGTTTCTTATTACTTTGAATAAATTTCAAGTTCGTGCATATTGAAAATTGCACAGTGAAACTTTTTTTTAATGGCCTTTTAATAAAGCATACTTTTAACAAAGTTGTGAAGGACTTGGAGTGCTCCTCTGTCACATTAGAATGGCCAGTGCCATTTGCAAACCAGTTATGCTGAGAACTAGAATTTTATATTAGTTTCATCAAGTGAGAGCAAATGACTTCCCCTGATTTAAATTTAAACACCTAGGTATAACAACATGTTGGATTGGACAGTCAGGATACTTCCACAAAAACTCAAATTGTTCTGTACTATCCACCTGGGACAGCCTTCCCCTACCTGGTGTCTTCCAGGTGTTTTCAACTACATCTGCTGGCTGTGACTGATAGGAGATGTAGTCCACTTCATCTGAAGGGTCCCAAGTTGGGAAACCTGACCTAGGAACATTGTGTTGGTGACTGCAGTTCATAAAACACACACACACACACACACACACACACACACACACACCACTTCCTAGGAATTTGTAAGCTGGTGAACTTCTTTGTAGGCCATGGCAATCTTGAATGTTTCAGCCTTTAATTCCCCGGAATTCCACATTAATTTGGATTTTTAATACCTTCTGCAAATGCACCAGCTTTTTAGTTCAAGTTTATCCCAATATACACTTTTTGTATGCAATGTAGCTGAATATACACAATTTTGCGAAGCAATTTATTCTAATACAATGCATTTCTGTAGGTTATTTTCACTAATGTATCCATTTCTATGCACACTTTACCCCATTATATGTGTTTTTGTACATATTGCTTGCCTGGAGAACTGCACTGAAAAATTCAAAGAAAGACAAATTTCGGATGATGGCTGTGTTTCACTTATTATTTTGCAAGGTTTGCAATTGTGTAAGTTCACCTTTGAAGGCGAACTGAATTTTTCCTTCATCCCCACCTTCATCCCCATCAGTCAATGGTTCAACATCAGGCTCTCACGGTTCATCATATTTCAAATAATTTGCATTTTTTTATTACTTTACATAATGTAGTCACATTTATGGGTTGTGGCAGGGAGCTATTTGGCAAATTGGGGCCTGGCTTCCCTCCCCTCTAAAAATGATTTCAGTTCCCTTGGTAGCTTCTGGGATTCTAGCACTTTCAAAGCATATGTTAAGTTCAGAAACATGCTTTTTAAAAGAAAAGAAAAGAAAAGAAAAGAAAATGTACCCCAAATCTAGATTCTCAGGATGCCAGTATAATATATCAGTAATTCTGTTTCTGGTACCACATTTTGTGTTTCTCCTGCTCTGCTGCGGAGTGGTGCCACACAGCCTCCTTAAAGGAAGATTACCTTTCTGGAAGGAAGCATTTATTCATGCACAGCACATAGTTAATTTCTGGATTTCGCTGCCGCAAGACATTGAAGTGACCACTAGCTTAAATTACTTTTTAAAATATTCATGGAGGATAAGTCTGTCCATGGCTACTAGTCATGGTGGCTCTGATGGCTTAAACTTTCAGGTCTGGAAATCTATATGTCACTGAACACCGGGAATCAGAGGGTGTTTGTCAGATGCCTTCTCAGAGGCATCTGTTTGGCTGCCATGAGAAGTAGGATCTGCACTACATGAGCCATTGGTCAGACCAACTGGATTCTTCTTATGTTCTTGTGGAAGCACACCCTATTTCAGGATTCCTAAAAGGAGCATCTCCAACTACCACCAATGATGAGAAAAATAGTACTCTAAATATGTACTCTAAATATGGATTCCTGTTTGTGCAATGGTGCTTTCTTCCATCTCCCCTCCCCACATACCTCAAAATTGGTTGTAGTAGGTTCAGGAGAACCCCTAGCACAGTGTGTACGGGGAGGAGGGTGGAGATTGCTCTGTTTGTCTGAAATGCTTGCCCCAGTGAAACCACTGCCTTAGCACAACATTGAATTCCTCTCCTGTGGTCTTATTTTGCTGTTGGTTATCATGGCTTGGCGCCACGCTTTTGTGAAATGCATCATGATGTATGAGGCGAAGCCCCTCTTAACTACTGCTTAATTTTTGCTTTTTTAAAAAAGGAAAAAATCTGGTACTTAGAGACTTAGGAAAAACAGGGGGGGATTTTACAGAGCAAAATGGGTAAAATGAAAGATGTGTCAGGAGATTGATTTCTTTCAAGAAACAGTTAACTCTCTAATATTTGGTGGGTGTTACAGGCTTCTAAACAGGTGGTAAATGCACAGCTTTTTTCAGTTTCTTAAGCTAGTTGTATAGGTGTTGTAGTTTATGTGTTAATACATTGGTTCTTAAACAAGGTGGTACTTTCTGTCAGTTTCCAAACATTCTATAAATTAGAGTTGCCATATTTCAAAAAGTGAAAATCCAGACCCCAAAGTTGTTGGGCTTGTTTTGTTTTGTTTTTTGTTTTTGCAAAATCTTAAGAAAAGAGAGAAAAATCTGACCTGTTTTTAAGGAAATTCACCAAAAACTACACTTCTGACATGGGTTGCCATACATCCATATTTCCCCAGACATTTAAGTGATTTCTACCTGGATACTGTTTCTGATGACCAAATCCCGGCTATGTCCAGCAACCCTACTATAAATCAGATGCCTGAGGCTCCTCTAGTAGAATAACAGACCCAAGGGATTCACCACACACCCCTTTTAACAGGTTTGAAATTCTTCTCTTTTTTCAGAAGATGACTCCCCTCCTTACTAAATCAAGGCCCAAGCAGAGTGTTCCCTAACATCTCTACTTTCACTGTCCCCAGTTCAGCTTCCCAGTTTTTCTCCTGTCTATATACTCCTAAAAAGACACTAATCACTGTCTTTCAAACTAAGCTCAGAAGCTTCCTTCTCTGATATTTTCTTCAAAGTGGATCTTACACACCCAGCTCAGGAGCTATATCCCTATCCAGCTGAGCACCAAGAACCAACTCTCAAACCCTTCTCTTTTTCCCCTCCCAAAGTGTCGTCTCCACCCCTCTCTGGCTAGCTGTACCCACAGCCAATCAGAGAGAGGCTCCAGCCCAGCACCCTGGTGGGATGCCAGGCATCACCAACCTCTAATCTAGCAGAACTTTCCATCACAGTGCACTACATGCTTAGGTGTATGACTAGGGTGGCTGTAGATTGAAAGCTAGACAGCTAGACCCTCTCTAATTCACATGTAGCTGCGGTATCTGTTAAATACTCCTTCTCAGCAGACTAACAAGTTTGGATCAATGTCAGCTGCCACTTGATTAATTACGTGCATAAAGCAGCTGGTCAGGGGAATTATCCACCATCTCCCTCTGTACCCGTGCATGTTCCTCACAATTAGTCATAGTCACTCAAAAGCGTCATATAGTGAAGTCAGCAAAACAATTCGGCAAGAAGCTGCACAGGGCAAACTGAGCCGGAGAGGGAAAACGCTCATTAAAATATACATAAAAAGCATAGCTGGACTAGATCTATTAATTAATGTTGCTCAAAAATGAGAAGCACTATCTTCTCTCTTTTTCTAAAGTAATAGATGGCTTTGACCTAGGCCGCTTCCTTGATGAATTGTGGTTTTACAGATTGCTTATGTAAGTTACCCTGTGCAGCGTTGTTTTGCAATAGAAAAAGTGTAGTATTTCCTGCATAGAATTGCCCGTAGCTTGTTTGTGACAGGCTGGGCCTTTGCGTCTCTTGCTGTAGAGTCCCCCAACTTAAAGTTTCCTTTCATTTACAACTTATATAATAGATACACAGTAAAGGTGGTTGAGGCAACTGAGTCGAAGGTGCTTGCAGCAGCACAGTTCACCAGTGCTAAAATCACAACTTCTTTGATACAGTTTTCTTCTCTGGTTTCTTACGTGTGGCTGAAAAATAACCCCTGACTATATATGCTGATGCTTTTCTCTACAATGAAAAGTGGGGAGAAACCTGCTCTTCTTAAAAGTCAGGCTGATATTTTCAGAGCTCTGCCTGTGGCCGTGCAGCTCCACGAGTCCCATGCTCAGCTTTTGTGAGCAAACAAGCAATGCCATTTGAAGGGCACATTAGGTTATTTAAATCTCCGACTTTCTGTGGTGGTTTCACTTGTCATGGCACACACACAGCAAAGGCAGGTGCGCTATATTTTACGTCCTCTAAATCTCTAGCCGTTCATTCATCCCCATCAAGTCCAGGCCACATATATGAACCGAGAACAAGGACATATTGCAGAGAGATTGCTTGATACCCCGTGGCTCCAATCTTGGGCAGCAGTGAGTTGTTGCAGCACAGGAGGCTGTGAAACATCCCCTCCTGATTGAATAGAGATCAACTTCTGGTACAGTTGGTCACATACAAGTAGTGTCCATAGATCTTCCCCAAATTAACACTGGAAGTTATTTATCAGTCCAGTGGTATTTTTCTAGAAAAAGAAGTGCCGGAACTCACCATGAACACGTCCCTTGCTCTCTTATACCTGCAATGGTCCCCACCTGAGAGATGCCAGAACTAAGTTCTGACTGAAAAAAGCCCTATGTTGGCCTCAATCTTTATGAAAAAAGACTGAGTATTCTTCTGTGGCCCACCAGGGACTCCAACTCCCATCAGTTACAGCCAGCATGGACAAACATTTGTTTGTCCTATCAAGTTTGTTAGGAATTGTAGTCCAACAACCTCTGTGTAGCCATATGTTAACTAACTCTGTTCTATGGCCTCATCCAATGGAATTTCCCTCCAAGTATGAGGCAGTGAAATGGGGTCCACATGAGAGCTGTGGGCAGTTCTCTTCAGATCAGTGGTAAGCAGTGCCCTATCCTATAATTACAAATAGTTTTAGAACTTCCCATGTTTAGCAATATATGCAATATATTTGTTTTAAAATAGTTGCTGTTGTGGGAAAATTCTTCTCCAGATCATTTTTGTTTCCATTAATCAGAAACAGAATAATCATGGGACGATTTGCTGAATCCCACTGAAATGAATGGGAGAAATGAATAATCCATTCCTTTCAAAATGGCCTGCTCTGGTAGATTTTGCCCATTGTTTACATATACTACTTTTGAGCATCATGGCCAAGTGCACATTTCTACATTTCCCTTGGCTTATGAAAATTACTGGGTTTCTACAAATCCCTGTGATAAACACTGCAAAAGCATTATATTCTCCTAGCCTGGCTATTGTTGATTTGCTGCCAGGATTGTTGTATGGATAGATAACATTGGTTTGAAGAAAGAAAGAAAAAAGAAAGCTCTCAAATTTCAGCAGCCCTGATTTGTACATGCTCTTTAAATTTTTATTCTCCTCAATGGATACTGGCACTTTAAATATTAATGTGATTTTAATATTGCATTGAAAAAGACAGGAGGTTGAGACCTTCTTATATTTTAATATAATCCCTACAAAGTAAGTACCAGTTATGTATTATCGAGGCTTGATTTAGCTAGTGGCACAGTGGTAGAAAATAACAAATCTGAGCCTTGTGCTGCAAAAAAATGTTGAGTTTCTCTTACATTATTCACTCCAATCTCATAACTTCAGTGCCATACAAGGCATGAAATGTATTGTCAAAAATATATAGTTCAGAATGCAGTGCCATTAAATATTTTATCCAATTGGCAACGCTACTAGAAATGAATTGAACCTTAAACTGCCTTCGTGTGTGTGTGTGTGTGTGTGTGTGTGTGTGTGTTGGGGGGGTGGGGGGGTGAGTGGCGGCAGTTCATTGTGTTTCGTCATTCTACTTCTTCAGATATATTTTTTGTCAACAATTTTCCAAGCACAGTAAAGCTAGCCTGATTTTGTTAGAGAGGGGTGGAGGGAAATGAACATAGTGCTTCTGCTATACTTAGTAAGATGGTGGAGGGTTGTTTTATCTAACAGCTGTCATCTCTCAAGATTAGGGATGGATCTGCCAATATTAATTCTCTTGCTTCTCCTTTTTCTGATCTTAAATTCAATTCCTCACATTTCTGCAACAATTTGCATTTTACAAAAAGGGAAAATCCTCATGAAAATTCATCAGCATTTTGGTGTGACTTTCTCCTAATGAACCCATTTTTGTATGCAATTTCGTCTAATGTGCATAATTTTGCATAGTAATTTCCAACAACATACTGCTTTTTTGTATGCTGTTTTCACTAACATATGCATTTTTATGCACACGTTACCCTAGTATATGCATTTTCATACCCATTAGTTGAATGGAGAACTGCATAATTCAGAAAAGTGCAAGTTTTGATGGATAGATGTATTTTGAGCCACACATTTCACATGGGCCAATAAGCTGAGCTGGAACCCTGGTAAGATAGAGGCTCTGTGAGCTGGTGCTTCCCACATCCGGGAGAATGTCCAGTTGATTGTTCTGGATGGGATCACACTCCCTCCAAAAGAATAAGTTCAGAGTTTGGGGGTGCTCCTGTATCCTTCTTTGTTTGTGGAAACTCAGGTAGCCTCAGTGGCTAAGATGCCTTTAACCAGCTACAGCTGGTATGCCAACTACAATATTTCTTGAGCAGGGACAGTCTGGCCACAGTGATTCATAATGTTGTTTGAGACACGGAGTTTTCACTGCAAGACTGAATTCATTTTTCTATCTAACCTTCAACAACTACTTGACAGATTGAGGCGTGGGTGGTAGAGGTGAGGCTTAAAATAAAAGCCCATGAAAGAGTAAGGTGCAGCAAATGTGTGATGGCCACAAGGCCAACAACTGCAATAGGTCATAGCCTATCATTCAATGGAAAGTTTATAATAGAGACAGGGACATAACATTTTATTTTTACTTCCATTGATGCTAGTACTATTGTGGGATGGGTGAGCAACTTGGGATCATGAGGTGACTTACAAGCCCATGATTACCAGCTGCATAAGACACTGGGAGGTGGCCAAAGACTCTACCGATCAGAATGCAATCTAGAAACCATTTGTACCAAGACAGTGCCAATGGCTTCAGCGGTGTGAATCCAGTGTGAATGTTTTCCATTGTATTATTTGTATTACAGTTATACCCAATCTTTTATCCAAGGTGCTTTAAGTGGCACAAATGGTTCTCTCCACTTTATCCTTATAACAATAGTGTGAGGCAGATTAGGATGAGAGAGGAAGAGGAAAGGGCCAAAGGTCACTCATGGGTGATTGGGAATTTGAACTAAGATAAGAGATTTATTTATTGTCATTGTCCGTATATACACAGTATACACAACAACGAAAATCAAACACCCAAAGACCGGATTTACCATACACATTTGCACATATCTCCAACACTCTCATCCTTATTAAAACATAATCTATTAAAACATAACATAATCCAGAGTATAACATAACCTATTAAAAGCATAGCATAACCTAAGAGCCTGTCTCATTCCTTACTACTCACTGCTTACCCTGAGATCATTATTAAGTGCAATCAAAGCTCTTGGATAGAAACTATTCAGAAGGCGTGTGGTTCGAGTTTTCATTATCCTGTATCTTCTGCCCGAAGGCAACAGTTCAAAAAGGTTGTGAGCAGGATGGGTGGGATCTCTCAGGATGTTGTGTGACTTCTTCAAACAGCGAGACGTGAAGATCTCGTCCAGGGTTGGTAGTTGGAGCCCAATAACATTCTGGGCAATTTTAATTATTCTCTGTAAAGCTTTTTTATCCGTTACAGAGCTGCTCCCATACCACGATAGTATACTATAGGTTAAGACACTCTCAATGGTACTGTGATAATAGGACAGGAGTAGGTGCTGAGATAGATTCAATCCCCTGAGCATTCTCAGGAAATACAACCTCCCCTGCACCTTCCTCACAGCCATATTAATATTTACAGTCCATGAGAGGTCCTCGGAGATGTAAATGCCCAGGTATTTAAAACTGCCAACCCTCTCCACCTCCTCGCCATTTATGTGCAATGGTAAAAATACACTTTTCTTTCTCCTAAAGTCAATTATAAGTTCTTTGGTTTTTTTGGTGTTAAGCATAAGATTATTTTCTTTACACCATTGAATTAACCCCTGTACTTCTTTCCTATAAGCAGACTCATCATTCTCACTAATGAGCCCCACCACTGTTGTATCATCCGCAAATTTGATGATTGTGTTGGAATTATACAGTGGGGTGCAATCACATGTGTACAGGGAATAAAGAAAAGGGCTTAACACACATCCCTGAGGAGCTCCTGTGCTTAATACTAGGGTAGAAGAATAGTAAGATCCCATTCTCACTGTCTGCGGCCTATCAGTCAGGAAATTCCTTACCCACAAACAGATCTTCTGATGTATACCCAGATTGGTCATTTTAAAAAATAACCTGTCTGGTAAAATTGTATTAAAAGCAGAACTATAATCCACGAACAACAGCCTTGCGTAGGTTCCCTGTTGTTCTAGATGACTCAGTACAGTATGAACAGCAATAGAGATAGCATCATCAGTAGATCTATTACTTCTGTATGCAAACTGGAACGGGTCTAGAGTGGATGGAAGACCAGCCTTAATATAATCCAGCACCAATCTCTCAAAACATTTCATAACGATAGATGTTAAGGCTATTGGTCTGTAGTCATTGAGAGATACCACCACTGACTGCTTAGGGACTGGCACTATAATCGATGTCTTCAGGCAGGTAGGGACAGAACCCTGCAACAAGGATAGATTAAAGATGTCCGTAAATACACCAGCTAATTCTGCAGCACAGTCCCTAACAACTCGTCCCGTGATTCCATCCGGTCCAGCTGCCTTCCTGATATTAATGTTCCGAAAAGCACGTTGTACGTCAGAAGTCTGTAATAAAAGTGGTTGTTTATCAGTAATAGTTTCTGATGATGTGCTGGGTCTCATTGGCCCTGGTTCAACACCCTAATCACTACACCATGCTGTCTGTCATCATCCACATGTTCATTATCCATATGGATGCTGGTAATGTGTTAGAAAATTTGAACCCTTAACCATTGTTCCCTCCTTTTCCTCATGTAATCACCAGTCTAGTCAAAGCTAAAAAAAAACAAACCAAGTTATTTATTTGGATAGTAGAGTGAAACAATTGACTGCAACCCAATGTCCACGTATCTGGGAGTAAGCAATATTGATTTTGTTGCAGATCATTTCTGAGTAGCCACGTACAGCATTGCACCAGAAATCTCTACCACTGAAATCTGTGGGACTTTGGTCGGACCACGCCCCCAGTTTCAAAAAACCAAGAGATATCATTCAAATGGTCGACATGGAGCAATTAGCTACAGAATTAAAAAAAAAATAACCAAAATGCCTACCATTCCTTTTTATTGAAATCCACCCTCACTTTTAGAACCTGCCCTTCCCATTGCATTTGCTGGGTCTTGCATAATAAAAATTAGATTGCTTACTTGTATTCCAAAATGGAAGTACGTATTCAGGCCATTAAACATCTGTGCCTTGAAACATAGACTCAAGTAGGGAAAAGTCAAGGCTAAGTGAGGAAGAGCAAGAGCTAATTAAACACTTTCTCCCCCCCCCAGCAAACTTTCACTGATGCCAACAAAATACAAAGTAGGCAATAATTATTTTTACCATACATTTTCATTACTAATGCAATTACAGCAGTAGGGAAACACAAAACCAAGCTCGGGGGACTGCGGACACAGGAGTGTGTGTGGAAGGGAGCCAAGTGGCTGCTCTTTCCCCTTTACACTGTTAAATGCAATGGAATTAAATTAGCCAAGTGGGAGGATAACAGGATTACAGTGGAATCATCCATTCCTGCAGCATCTAGCCATTACATTTGACCTTTGCAGGAGTTCATTATGTCAGACATGATAGATGATGCTTTTCAAAAAATTAAAAAAATTAAATAAATAATCCTAAATAACTGAGACCTATTAACAGAATAGACAAGCTTTCCCTGTGTTCTATACTCATGCAGACATATTTATATTAGCAATGCCCTACCCACTGGTACAATATGGCAGTGCTAATTCATTTATCTTTTAATTTAATTTACAAAAGTATACGTGAACCTGAATAAGAGAAATGAGCCAAAGCACGTTATATTTCAGCTAGATCATATTTAATGGAAGTGGCTACTTTTTTCCTGTAAAATGGTTTTCTTAATGGTCAACAGTGGCAGCCTCTGCAATGCTGAAGTTGTTGCCTTGATAGTGTAATCACAATCCTATGCAGTCCCACAAGTGAAGGAGAAAGCAAAACATCCCAAGACTATGTCCAGAGTGTCCATGGGGGAGTTGTGAAGAGGTGTGTGTGAATTTGAACCTATGATAGGGTTCATCACGGCAGATCATGACAGGAGTGTGATATTGACATAACTCTAATGTGACATGAGACTCTCCATGATGAAACTTTGGTGACTCTGGAACTACCAGCCTCCTGAACGACGCATGGCAATATCCTGAGTTCATACACATCTGACCTAAAGATTAGCACATGCAAATTTAGCTGTCAAGTACAGGATACTCAACTCCTCAAAGGGATCCATCCACACAATGGTCAGGTGATTTGAAGGCAGACAGCAGACAGAGATGGCCAGGTATAAATAATGGCTCACCAACACAAGTCTTTCACCTTTTGATTAAGCAAACAGGATGTCCGGTTTTAACTATTTGTCACTATTCTGGAAGGAATTATGGAAACTGTAGAAATCACTCAGTTCACAGCCCCACCCCCCCGCTTCGCCAATGGCATGTCAGGCTTCAGGGAATCTGATCCCCCCCCATGGCTGGCTGCCTTTAATAGACAGACAAGAAGCTCTTACAAGGTCGTTTATTCAATATTCACAGAGATAGGCTTAGAAATGTTGCCTCTAGGAGTAATGGTGTTGCTCCGAGTAAGCTCCACCCTCTTCCCTTCTCAATTGTCAACAGCCCCACTCCCCTTACGGTGGCTGGTTAAGGCCAATTGCCTCTTAGCTCTCTGCTCTCCTACTTTCACTGCTCACCGGATTCTGGGAGAAGGGGGGGGGGCCCTGGGATGCTTTCTAGCAATAACGTGTCAGCCAGCTGCTCCGGCTCTGCTTCTCTCCCCTCCTCTTCTCCCATTATCGCCCAGCTTTGCCCCTCTTCTGTCTCAGAGCCGTGACCTTCTGCAAACCACTGTTGTAAATCTATACTGTCTTCCTCTTCTCTGGAAGGTTGAGGAGGGGGGGAGGCGATCTCCACCATTCCTCCTCAGTCCAGTCCCTGACAGGCATGCCTTGGCAAAAGGTACTAAGTTCAAAGTTCTCCTAGGACAGAACTGACCAAGCACTCTCCATGACAGAGCATACTTCTGGTTTGCTTTAAGGACAGGTATACTTTCCTATCTCTATTCACTTCTGGTGTTTGGGTTTATGGCAAAACTGTCATGCCCATGTTTCTGTAGGCCTTTTACAGCTGGGGATTTTATTTTATTTTATTTTTACTCTAGCTCTCTGAATCTAGCCATCTTCATATGTTATATGGGTGGAGGAGACCTCTTGCAATCACTTCAAACAGGGCTGTCCTGCCTCTGAGTTTGCACAACTTATGTGGCCCCACTGTTGATGTGTCCATGTTAGCTGTGGATGTCTGGAGCTCTTGGTGTGTACACATGAGTTGTGGGCATTTGCAGGACAAAAGCCTGCACACCTAGATCTGTACATATGTAGGCTGGAAACCCAGATCACAAGACGGACTGAAACAATCTGTATAGGACACACACACCCCCTTTTACTATGGGGAAAAGCAAGGTAATGATGGACAAACCTCCCTCGCTTCCTCCTTCTTGGCAACTGATAAAAGCCAAAGTGTTCAAACTTTTGAAGTGGTTTTTGACACCAGGCTCTTAGAGTAGAATGTTAAACAGATATTTTCTCCTCACAGCCTCTCATTTTTTTACCCAAACTATTTACAAATCCCAACCAGTTCCAGCGATTACCCACACATGCCTGGTTGTTTTCACTGAATTGGATCACAGCCATAGGAATTAGCAAAGCCCCGGGAGAATGTATTCAGTCACATTTCTGAGCATCTCCTTGGCCACAGAATAAACTGCAGCCCTCCCAGGTTCCCTCCTAGCATGAAGTATGTGAGACTTATTGGAGCTTTGAGATGTTGCTGGGAATACTAATCGGAGAATCTTCCTGCTGATTCTTGCCTTGTTCTAACATTTTTGAAAAGTTATCCCTTATGTCTACAGAGCACAGACGCTTGCAATTTCTATTATGTCTAGGCTTGATCTTTCCCTGACTGTTTTTCTTGATAGAAGGATATGGTCCCCCTTGGGAGCAAGCCCTCTTCCAGTCTCGTTGCAATTAAACAGATAGACATGAAGCAACTGAGGATTTCCATACAGAGATGGTTCACTTGGGGGGGGGGAAGAGGGGTGGACAACACATTTCCTCTTCTAGGTCAGCCTCAAGAACAGGGGCATCACTAGGCTTTTAATTGGCGCAGGCCCATAGGACACAAATTGCCATAAAAATATGCAAATGCAAGTTTAGAAATAATCACTACAATTTGAATTTCACAGAAAACAAGTCAATTAATAATATATAGATATTAAAAAGCATCAAGATTGTTCTCTTTAGTCTCTAAGCAGTTCACAGTGAGGTTAAAAAGATAACAATAAACAATAACATCAGTTAAAACTAACCATAAAATCAGAAAACTTGCTTAAAACACATGTTTGCGAATCCTGGACTAAAGTTGTCCAGAGCCTTGTAGGAAACTTGAACTTGACCCAGTAGCATTTGGGCAGGCCATGAGAGTTTTAAGCACTGGAGTTATGTGCTGGAAGTAGTCTGCCCTTGTTGAAGAGGAGAAATTGGCAGTTTTTTTAAAGTGTGGATGCATTCAAAGCTGTGGTCATTTGCCAGATTTTGAAATGGAGCAGCTCCAGCATGGCTGTTATCACCCCAGAGTGGCTCTGCTTTTCCAATACACGTAGATGGGATCTTTGAGCAAGTGCGGTGGGTTCAAAGTTGGCTTTAGGAGCTCCAGCTTCCAGTTCTTGGTGCCAGGCTTTTGGGCAGTTGGAAAGATACTGTTAAAGGCCATGAGTGAAATCCAGTTGTGGCAACATACTTGCACAGTGAAGATCAATTTGTGCAATGGGACTTCTGATTCTTCTTCTCCCCACTCCTGTCCCCCATGCACTTCCAAAAAATGGCTATAGAAGGTCCCACACTCTTTAGGAAAGGTTTTTTTTGGGGGGGGTGGATGGTGGGATGGAAGCTGAGCTTGCAGGATGCAAATTTTTGCCACGAATGGACAGTCAGCTGTGCTGTTTATGCTTCCCATTCGACAAGGACAAATAGCAAACTGTTTTGTTACATCGCAGGAGTATGAGAGAATATACCTTATTATGATGATGGCCTTGGATGGCATGAAGCGGTTAGGTTTGTCCTCTTCCCAAATAACCCTATTTGCATAAGATGATTAGAAAGCTAAATCAGTAATAAACATTGTCAAAACAATTTAGGTTTAATCCAGGCATAGTTCCCAAGAGGTCGGTTGCAGTGTATTCCTAGGCACCATTTCTTAGGAGGGAGATGACTCCAGTTTACACCGCAGATGCACCATCACTTTGCACATGCAATATACACTCTCACAGTATTTCACGTTTAATAGTAAGAGTAACAATAAGAAATAATAAAAAAGTTGTGTGCCTCCATTAGCACCACCAGATTTTGTTCCAAGTTCAGATATAGGGGCATATTTGAAGTGAAGAGGTCTACCCTACCTATACAGCCCTGTAGAGTGAATTTTTAAATGTTTGATGTTTTATTATGTTTTTATTTCTGTTGGGGCAACCCAGTCAGATGGGTGGGGTACAAATAAAATACTACTACTACTAATAATAATAATAATAATTACTACTACTACTACTACTACTACTACTTTTGCAATGGTCTTAGAAACACATAGCTTGATCCTTATAGGAGTCTACTACCTGTAGAAGCAAAAGTTAAGACTGCAGTTACAACCCTCTCCCTTCCCAAATCAAAGTGTGTTAGCATACAAGATAAGATGGTGTTCTTGAAAATCAAATGTTTATAACTGTGATTCCAAAATCAGCCTAAGTAATCAACTGGTATTTAGTAAAATAACAGGTTTGCTATGGTTTTTGCCCTGAGCTCAGAATCTCAAAAGGAAGACATGATTCTTGCTGGTATCAAACACATCTTTTAAAATCTTGGCAGTCACGTGAGTTGTACTGAATCAGTATTTTGACCTTTATTTTATTTTCTTTTTTAACCAACAACAGCTGAAGGGTCTAGGGGGGAAAAACCTGTTGGCTGCCTAGTTTATGCTTCTATAGAGAACAGGCATTATACTGGATGTCTTCTTTGAACACAGTTTTAATTCATTTCTTCGGCAGATCCCTTCTTAAGCCAATTGCTTTTATAACTAAAATGTTTTTTCCCCTCAACACTCAAGATCTAAAGTTCAGGTTGTCTTTGCTGCGTTCATGTCATTAGATTGTCCTTCCAACCGCTGTACCTTAAATAACTTCTTTCTCACCTTTAGATTGCCTGTCACTTGTTTGTGGCCAACTATCATCTTCACTCTTTTCTTTATTTTGCTTCCTTATCAGTGTTAAAACAGCAGTCTTGAAGCAACTTCTTTTTGAATCATTCCACAAAGCCCATCAGACTGATGCTGAGTAAGTGGTTTGAAGAAATGCAAAGCCTAACATGACTTTAATTTTGTTTTGCATTTCAAGGTGTGTGTGTGTGTGTTTTTTAACTGCCAAAGGATTTTATTTTTTTAAAGTCTTGCTTTGGATAATGTTCCTGAAATTGCAGTAGCAACTTGAAATATGTGGCCATTACCCCCCTCTCTTTGTATATCTTTCACATTCCAGAATTTGCCACTTAAACAGTGGCTGTTGTCACAAATAAAATGTCAACATTTGTTTTTCTAGTGACAGACTCCACAGTGTATTCACAGTTCAAGAGAGGGCTGTGGCATGTGAAGTATCGTCCTGTAGAGGCTTAGGATACAAACAGAAGGCTGGAAGGATTAAACTCGTATGTTCACATTTTCTGGGCACTGCAAATTAATGAAGCAGCAAATGAGAGTGTGGGCAGGAAAGAGACTTATTCATACCAAGTTGCTTGTTACCGCTGCTTCTTGACATTGGTTATTTACATCACAAAGTTGAATGCATTATATTGCAAATAAGGGACCTGATTCAGCACTGACAGCCCTCCACAACCGTGGCTCTTTCTGGTAGGGAAAGCTGCTAATGGGTAAAAATTAAACACAGCTCACATTATAATGGTTGTACTGGTGGGCAATGTGACGTGCCCCTTCAGTGTCCCACCAAGAGCACTCACAACTGTAAAACGTTTCCCCTGACTGTGTCTCTCCCTAGGGTTCACCGACGACTAAAATGAATCCCCACAATGATGTTATGAGAGAAGTCCTCGGGGTACCTCAGTTCTCCACGTTCTTAAAGTGAAACTCCTGCCACCTTGGGATTCTCCCACCCTGGGTTCCCAAACTGCTGCAGCTTGCCCTTTCCTTTCTGGCAACTGCGTGGCACCTTTGGCTTCCCTGCCCAGTCCTCTGTGTGTTAGGTAAATAAGCCACCCGTCCCCTTTTCCTCAAGGAAACCTTTATGTGCTTTTCCCCTCAACTACACCTCTAGAGGTACTGACGCACTGCCAGAGTCCACGAACGTTTGAACAAACAAAATATGTTTATTGAGGTAACATATATATATTTTGGAAGTTAAGGTAGAATGCGGTTACAATGTTCTTCATTTAGGTACATAAGCTTGGATACAACTTTAAACAGGAATAAACGTTTTCCTTTCCTAACCTAAGCCTAACCTCCAACCCGCTCTCCCTCTCACCCTCACTCCCTGACCCACAACCCACAACCACGGCCCCAACTGCCATTCTCCCCTTTTAAAAGGTGGAAAAGACCCGCCTCTGCGATTGTGCTGCCAGTCATCTTAGAGTGGGTGTTAACACTTCGCGTGCTGGGCTCCTGCTCACACCCAGGCACAGGGTTGGTCCGTTACATTTCTCCCCACCTCTGAGAATTTGCATAGGCATTCACTACCTAAAGGATAGTAATGCCGGTGCAAAGAGTCTCAATAACAGGGTTACTTTAATAACACAATAGAAACAAACGTTCCCCCTTAGGCTTTGCCCTCTTTATACCAGCAAAGGATCAAAATACCTGTTTTATCATTGGATATATACACAAACAAATAACTCTCTTCTTTAAAAGAAACGAGATAATGCATCTGCGAATACATTACTTATTTAAATACCTCTGTTAAATGCATTAAATAAGCATACTATTAATAAACAATTTATTAATGCACCAACAGTCTTCTTCCTCTGGTCTCCTGGACAAAGTAACAGCCACGATGTTCAAGGTCCCTTTTACTATCTTTAACCGCCGCAAGAAGTGTCTTTCTCTGGGCACCAGTCTTTTCTCTGCCACACGTGATGGGATGTAGGTTGTCTTCCTCTGCCGGATGACACAGTCCCACACCGGTCCTTGCAGTCGATGCGTCTGTAACGATTGTAGATTCCTAGCTGTGTAGAGTCTTTGTTTCTCAGGATCAAAAGCTCTCTTGGATCCACCGCTCCCTCTTTCAGGATCTCTGTTACGTGCTCAAGCTCGATGCCTTGCACAAACATCTCCATGTCATCAAAAGCTGCATAAGAACTGGTTGTCTGGCTTTTGAATTCATTGGGAACTGCTTTCAGAAGTTTGTGGATAGCTGCTTTTTTAGTCAGCTTGCTGAAGCTTTTTGGACAACCGGGTTCACTTAATGAAAGTGGACTAAAAAACTCTCTTTGCCTATTGTTGTTAGCAATCTCCCTTGCTGTCAGTCCATATTTGGTCTGTATTGAATTATCAGTTCCCACTTCAAGCAATTTGAAGATGACTGTTTTATGTCTTTGATGTGGTGGCCACATTAATGCTGTGCAACCACGTTCATCTTGGGCATTTATTTGTGTTGCATGAGCAGCAGGGTACCCATCTTCCCACCACACAAACTCTAGTGTAGGAAACTCTTTCACTTTTATAGAAAGTTGACGGGACACCAAGGCAACTATAACTATCAGTATGTTTTTCTTTCTATATTTCCAACTGATAAATGGTTTATCATAACTTTGAATAGTTGTTCTAACTGATCTCACAGATAGTTCACTTTTTAAAACAACTCTGACTCCTTTTGAATGGGCGTAACCCATAAGCTCTGGGTCATATTTCCCAAAAATCGCCACTGCGATGATATGTGACCAGTCATAAACTATCCAGGCCTGCCCCTCAATGTCAAATATAAAAACCTCGTATTCCAAACATGGGGCTTCCCGTTCCTCATCCCACAGGATCCCGGAATTCAAACTGCTTACTAAATCCATATACTCCCCAGTTATTCGATAGGGATTTATTATTATTGGCTTGGCCTCTCCTGTGTCTATACAATGCACCACTCTCATGGCTTTTCCTGGGGGGTTACTGAAAGTTCTGGCATATTCTTGCAGGATTGTAAATGCCTCTTCCTGCTGCTGTTGGGTTAGGGTAGGAGCCATTTTTATTTCCTGAATGGTACATTGCTGCTTCCCTGTCACCTCCCAACATTTTATCTCAGACTCTTCCTCATCTTCCTTTAAACCATTTCCCCTCTGTGGTGCTTTAGACAGGGGTCCAAGTATGTCCACTGCCAAACGCGAAAAAGGTTCCTGTATTACAGGTATGGGTTGCAACAAACCCTTTGTTTTATCACCTCTCTTCCCAGCTAGTTGACAGTTCAAACAGGACCTGCAATATTCTTTGATGTTCTTTCCCATCCGAGGCCAATAAAATCTTGCCTGGATTCGATCTCGGGTCTTGTTTATGCCCAAATGAGCCGCGGTAGGGGCATCATGCGCCATCTGAAGTACCTGCATCCTGTACTTCATGGGCAACACTAATTGTTTTTGCTCCTCCCACCTAGCAGCTGATTTCCTTCGTTTGGCTACCCTATAAAGCTTGTCCTCAATAATTTTAAAAACACAGGGGTTTTCAATGGATACTTCTGCGTCTGAGGTTTGGGCTTTCTCCCATAATTCTTTAAGGGTAACATCCCCTTTCTGCTCCTCTAAGAACTGGGCACTGTGTTCTTGAGCAATGGGTATCTCAAATAGCATGTCACTCTCCTCAGCGATCAGAGGTGTCTCAGAACAGGCAGGTGTTTGATTAGCCATTTCCTGAGCTTGAGCTCTGGTAGTGACCTTAACTTGTGGTGTGGGGTTTGCCAGATCGTTCCCAATCAAAACTGAATTTTCCAAACGATCCCATACACCCACTTTCCACTTGCCCTGATAATTCTTGTATTGAACTAAAACCTCTGCTGTGGGGACTTCGAACTCAGGACCCCATATTCCTCTCAGACTGAAAGTTTGTCCTGGTAAGTACTGATGAGGTTCAATAAATTGGGATTTGACAAGAGAAACCTGCGCTCCAGTATCTCTCAACCCAAACATATCTTTGCCATTTAATCGTATAGGCTCCAAATAATCTGGGGTTGTATTTGGTTCAGCACTCCAGACCTGCATGACTCTGGAGGCGGACTCTGACAAGTTATTCGCCTCCTCTGAAGCGGACTGAGGGCCATTTCCAGGCTCTGCCTGCATTAACAATTTTACTGGCTTTGCTGTAGATGGTGTACTTTGCACTTTGGCCAGTAGAGGGCATTTGGAGCGAATGTGCCCCTCCCTGTTGCACTGATAGCAAACGATTTTTTTGTTGCCTGTCTTGTCAACACCAACTTCTCTGACAGGAAAATTTTCTTGTTTATTTTTGCCTTCACCAGAATTCCACGGTTTGAACTTCTGAGGTGATTTTGTGTAAGGTATTTCATTAAAATCAACCTCTAGTTCATCTAGAACCTCGGCAGCTTGAGAGACTGTTCGTAACTTCTTGTCCCTCAAAAACCAACGTAAATTGGCTGGAACCTGTTTAAAAAATTGTTCCAAGCAAATTAACTGCCTTAGCTCCTCAAACTTTGTTACTCCACTCCCCTGGATCCACCTTTCCAGTAATCTACCAAGCCGGCTGGCTAACTGGGAGAATGTTTCCTTAGGGTTGCGTTTTACCTCACGAAACGCCCTTCGGCTCTGTTCGGCCGTTAACCCACATCTCACTTTTACCAATTGCTTAAACTTATCATAGTCAGATAACTCATCCTCCCTCATGTCAGAGTAGATTTCACTTAGAATCCCACATAATTGTGGTCTGAGGTACATCATCCAGTTATTTTCACTAATCTTAAACTCAGCACACACCCTTTCAAAACTAAAAAGAAAGGCTTTGACATCGTCTCCTTTCACAAACTTAGGAAAACGTTTCTGGTTAACCGAAGCAACGTCAGTTGAGGCTTGACTTTGAGGCAATTCTGACCTCACTCTCAATTCCTCAACCTGCAATCTACGTAACTGAAGTTCTCTTTCGGCATCAATTTTAAATTTCTCTGACTGCATTCGTTCCTCAGCAGCAGCCCTCTCTTTCTCTGCTTCTAATTTATTTTTCTCTGACTGCATTCGTTCCTCAGCTGCCAATTTCTCTTTTTCTCTCTCAGCTTCTAATTTATTTTTCTCTTTTTCAGCTTCTAATTTATTTAATAGCATTCTTTCCTCTGAAGCTAAACGCTCCTTCTCTTTCTCAGCTTCAATTCTGGCCATTTCTAATTTCATTTTCATCATTTCTAACTCTACATTAGGGTTCTCTCTGGTTTCTGCCTCATCGGGTCTCTCATCACCCTTAGCTTCCCTGGCTTTCCTTAGGTGAGCCATTTTTCTGACAGAAAAAATACAGTCGTCTGATTCTCAACTAAACAGGCGTGTGGGTGTTGAATTCGAATTGCGACGCTGCCACCAATTAATTGTGACGTGCCCTTTCAGTGTCCCACCAAGAGCACTCACAACTGTAAAACGTTTCCCCTGACTGTGTCTCTCCCTAGGGTTCACCGACGACTAAAATGAATCCCCACAATGATGTTATGAGAGAAGTCCTCGGGGTACCTCAGTTCTCCACGTTCTTAAAGTGAAACTCCTGCCACCTTGGGATTCTCCCACCCTGGGTTCCCAAACTGCTGCAGCTTGCCCTTTCCTTTCTGGCAACTGCGTGGCACCTTTGGCTTCCCTGCCCAGTCCTCTGTGTGTTAGGTAAATAAGCCACCCGTCCCCTTTTCCTCAAGGAAACCTTTATGTGCTTTTCCCCTCAACTACACCTCTAGAGGTACTGACGCACTGCCAGAGTCCACGAACGTTTGAACAAACAAAATATGTTTATTGAGGTAACATATATATATTTTGGAAGTTAAGGTAGAATGCGGTTACAATGTTCTTCATTTAGGTACATAAGCTTGGATACAACTTTAAACAGGAATAAACGTTTTCCTTTCCTAACCTAAGCCTAACCTCCAACCCGCTCTCCCTCTCACCCTCACTCCCTGACCCACAACCCACAACCACCGCCCCAACTGCCATTCTCCCCTTTTAAAAGGTGGAAAAGACCCGCCTCTGCGATTGTGCTGCCAGTCATCTTAGAGTGGGTGTTAACACTTCGCGTGCTGGGCTCCTGCTCACACCCAGGCACAGGGTTGGTCCGTTACAGGCAACAGCTCACGAATCCAATCTTCATCTTACCACATCCCTGCCGTAGCTTTCCTATAGCTGAGTCCTTGCCAGGGGAAAAGGTTGGATATAAATAATAGCATCATTGAGACTTCCGGCAGCGACGCCATTGCGGGTGGTCGTGGGCTGCTTCGGCTGCGAAGCGCCCAGTCCATCCCGGGGGTTTGGAGCCCCGCTACCGCAAAGCGGGGCTCCGGTGGGGTGCGGGAAGAGCGTCCCGCACCCTGGGCTCCCCGGCTGTGCCCGTTGTGGCTCCGAACCCTTCCCTCGCTCCCCCTGTAAAGGGGGAGTGGGGGTGAAGGGACGACGGAGCCGGGCTATAGGGGACATGCCCCAACCGGGATGTAAATGCGGCGACAAATCCTGTGATGAGCGTCTAAGTTCTACCTGTGATGCATGGATCTAAAGAAACCCGGTGGTCGTGAGTACTTGATTGGACCAGATATTATGCTTTTTGGACGATCCGGGGGAAGGAGAAAGGCAGCCTGCCTCCCTCCCTTCGAGTGAAAGAAGTTAACCAATTTGAGTGTCTGCTGCTACAGAACTGGTTACAAAGTATTCGAACTTTGATACATGAGACTGTTAAAATTTTCTTTTGGGGAGTAAATCCGCGGAAAATATCTCCGTTTAAAGCTGCGGTCTATGCGCTCCGGCTCAGGAAAAATGGTGACGGAAGGTTTAAACTGAGGTGAAAAACAACTCTTACAAAAGGAAGAACATAGAGACAGAGACTGTAATTTGACACTCACTCCCACCCTCTCTACCATCATGTTGGACTTTGTCTTTGAACTTGTTTTGAACTCTGGACTAACGGATGAACAAAGGCTCAATGTTTTGAGGCTGGAACTGCTTTATCGGAAAGTGAAAGTCTTGTGTGGGGACTTGAAAAGAAATTTACTTCCCACAGAGGAGGCTTTTAAAGACTTTGACACTTTGGAAGAAAACCTTGGCAAGGAGCTGAGAGGGTTGCTGGAAGGATGGAGAGAAATGACAGGGCGACTCCGGGAAAAAGATTTGTTCTATGGGGGTGGCAGCCCCAGGACGATGATAAGATTTGCTATATCCAGACCCCGAGGTGTGAGCTCGGGGGCAAGGGACAAAGAATCAAGATATTTACAAGAAGAAGAAGAATGGTATAAAGAAACGGAGCAGCTGAAAGAAGATGAGATGGATACCCTGAGGCTTGTTGCAAGGAGTGTTCTGAACTGTGCCTGGATCTGTGGACATTTGGGAAAAGAAGGCAATTGGAAGTTTGGTTCTGGCGTCACTAGGAGAAGGATAATGGACAGAGGGGGAGTGGGGTGAAGTATTAAGTAAAATCTAAAATGGTCTGTTACGGCATTTTGAAACCGGAGGGTGAAGACTGTTAGCTATATTTAGTTTTTCTTAATAAGAAAGGAGATATTTGAAGTGTTTATGTTTTTAGCAGCAGATTAAAAGACAGAGGAGATAGTGTAGATTTGATAAGAACGATTTGCGAAGATCTATGATGATGTATTACTAGTAAATTTAGTATAAGATGATTAAGTTTATAGACTAAGATGATTAAGATGATTGTTTCATTCTATATATATAATTGTGTTTAATTTTTAGAAGAAGAGGTTAAAAAGTAGATTATGGGTATAAAATCGAAGGTGAAAAGGTAGGGGAAGTCAACCGTCAAGATTCAGAAATAGAAATTTTTTTTTATGAGATGTTTAAATAAGAAGAAGAATCCTGGCAATGTTTGTATTTGGTTTACAACTGTATTTGTTTTGTATGCGTATAAATGTAGGTGTGGATATGGGTGTATGTTGTTATAAGGAAAAAATGTCAATAAATTCTTATTAAAAAAATAAATAAATAATAGCATCATTATCCCCATCAACCAACCATCCACTATTCAGCTTCTACTATCTAGGTTCTAGTATTGTGTGATAGGCTCACTCGCTGGATTATCACCTTGTCGTGGTGAGTGGGCTTGCATGTTTCTGTGACCCTTGTGAGCGAAGCTGTCGTGAGTCTCCTACTCCCAGCAGGGTCCCCCAAGGCGGTAAGGTCAAAGGGGAGGAGTTAGACCAAGAATGATCCAAGAAGTTCTCAACAGCAGAGCAGGTGGAAGGTAACAAGTGGCACGTTACAACGGCTGTGAAGGCAGATGAAGGCTGCAGCAGATAAGACCGTGAAGTCTGGAATCCCCTAGTCATGAACCGGCACATGGGTAGTGGATACAGATTCAATTGTTCTGACTCAAGGAATTTTCTCTACATGAGTTTTCTCTATCAGGTCTCCCGCCATTGTCTCTTCTTCCAAACGAAGATGTCCCAACAGTATAGTCCACCCTCACAGAGGAGTTGTTTCAGCCTCTTGATCTTTCAGATTTCAACCCCCCCCTATTTTTCCAGCTCTAAAATCTCCTTTTTTGAAATGCCGCTACTGGAACTGGGCACAGGACTCCAAGTGTGCCTCTGCCACAGTTTTGTATAAAGGCATTAAGAGTTTGGCACTTTTTATTTTAGATCCTTTTCCAAATGAAACTAGGAGCTGTAATGCGTTGCTTGAAGTATCTGTGCCATCCTCAGCTTTTGCTAGTCTGCTCCTGCCAGCATTTTTTTCAGTCCTTCAGCAAGAAAAACCCACAGAACACATCCCAGTAACCAGACTGAGAGCTTGGAAGGCTGCCAATGAATGCAGAAGGAAGCAAATCACCTTTGAATTAATGCACGCTTAAAGGGGGAGTTCTGTTCTCTGTCACTTATGCGGCATCCTATGTGGCTGCTCCCAGGGAACGCTGCTCCGTTTGAGTGAATGGGTCCACTGCTCCACCAGCCTCAGTCTGTACTCAACTAGCCCTCACTTGCTTTCAGGCTTAGTTATAAGCAGTCCAGGGGGGTGGCAATGCCTGTCAACTTCCTCTTCTTCAGTGTTGCCCTTGTAGAACTTAGCAGGGAGAGAGATGTGAGGGAGATCTGGAATTGTCTACCCTCTGACTTCTCACCTACAATCCCAACGGGTATGAGCCACCACAGGATACCACTTTCAGCCTTCTTTATACAGTGGTACCTCAGGTTACAAACACCTCAGGTTACAAACACTTCGGGTTACAGACTCTGCTAACCCGAAAGTAGTACCTCAAGTTAAGAACTTTACCTCAGGATGAGAACAGAAATTGTGTGGTGGCGAGAGCGGGAGGCCCCGTTAGCTAAAGTGGTACCTCAGGTTAAGAATGGTTTCAGGTTAAGAACGGACCTCCGGAATGAATTAAGTTCGTAACCAGAGGTACCACTGTATTCTAAATAAATACCCATGACAAACAGCAGATCTAGCACAACCCCAAAGAATTGGCCACTGACAACTTCTTGGGACTAGGTGTCAAGTCAGAAGCTGAGCAATTTTCTCCCTCAAACATGGCCTCCTGCCAACCCAATGCTTATTATTCGCCTCAGAGATGCGAGAGGTGAAAACATAACTTCCCTTGCCATTGTATCCTTAGTTTAGCTGACCATGTCTTAATTCTTCAGAACTGACATGTCTCCATCCCAGTTGAATACACCTGTCTGCCCTACAGTACATCTCTGGCTCGCTGAGAGTGTACTCCTGTCTCCTGCCTTGTATTGTTTAATTATTGAAAGCATTTTTTTTGGTATAAAGTGCTTCACAAACTAAATGCTGCTGTTCTGTCTTGCACTACAACTTGCAACTGGCCATTTAAAATAGAGATGGTTGGGCATGCCTGCTTCCACCAAGTCTCAGAAAGCAGCAGCTTTGTGTTGCAGAAACAAATTCCTTTTTTGCCCGAAGGCATTGTTTGTAAGCAATGCATTTGGCTTCAGATATGACTGGAGGAGAGCCAAAGCAGTGCTGCTTTTGTGATTCAGATCAAACACCAAAATAACAAGCCTCTCCATAACGCTTGTGTCAAAGAACAGAGGAGGAGCTGTTCAGTAAAGCAGGGGCCTTGCAGGTGGGGACAGTTCTCTCAGGCAGAGGAAAAGGGTCATGTGAGGATGAAAGTAAAAACTAGAGTGATTTGCTGTGTGCATTATCCATTGTCAGGGACACGCCCAGCAGAGAGGAATCTCCAGAGGAAGAGGAATTGGCTGCTCCTGAGTCTCCACCTCCAGAGGAGGAGGAATTGGCTGCACCTGAGTCTCCAAGAAGTAGGAGGCGGAGCGAGCGATTAGAGCAGAGGTGGGCCAGCAGGAGGTGGAGGAGGTCATGGCACATATCTGGCCTTGGGAGGGTTCAGAAGCCAGTCAAGTCAACTGACTCCGACGGCGAAGGATGAGTTGTGGAAGCTTGACTGCTGTAAGCCTGCTCTTGAGAAATAAACCTCAGCTACTTAAACTGCCATGGGATGCGGGTGGTGCTGTGGGTTAAACCACAGAGCCTAGGGCTTGCCAATCAGAAGGTCGGCGGTTTGAATCCCCGTGATGGGATGAGCTCCTGTTGCTTGGTCCCTGCTCCTGCCAATCTAACAGTTCGAAAGCACGTAAAAGTGCAAGTAGATAAATAGGTACCGCTCTGGTGGGAAGGTAAACGGCGTTTCCGTGCGCTGCTCTGGTTAGCCAGAAGTGGCTTAGTCATGCTGTCCACATGACCCGGAAGCTGTATGCCAGCTCCCTCAGCCAATAAAGCAAGATGAGCGCCGCAACCCCAGAGTCGTCCGCGGCTGGACCTAATGGTCAGGGGTCCCTTTACCTTTACTTAAACTGCCAGCATTTTGTGTCTTTTGTGGGAGAAGCGCTAAACCTGACAGCCATACTGCAAAAATCCAAGAGCTATGCTCTGAATGAATTATACGAACCGAGCAAAATTCTACATGTAATCTGCAGAAGTAAGTTGTACATTTCTGCAAAACATGGAAGCCACAGACACCTACCTTAGGAGTGGTGGGGAAATAACAGTTCACTTAGCATTAAAGATGAACCTACAAAATCCACACTTTCCAAAACAAGATAAGAACCAAAACACAGCCGTGTCTTGAAATGCTCTGAATTTTGTAATGCGGTTTTTCAGCAATGTGTGCAGCAATGCTTATGCTAGTGTGAGGTGTGCATAAAATTGCATATACAGTCGTACCTTGGAAGTTGAACGGAATCTGTTCTGACAGTCCTTCTGACTTCCAAAACGTTCGGAAACCAAAACGCGGCTTCTGATTGGCTGCAGGAAGCTCCCGTAGCCAATCGGAAGTCGCAGAAGCCGCACTGGACATTTGGCTTCCGAAAATCATTTGAAAACCAGAACACTCACTTCCGGATTTTGATCGTTCGGGAGCCAAGGCATTCGGGATCCAAGGTACGACTGTATTTGTGCAAATAACATACAAATTCATTATATTGGGGAAAATTCCTTTGCAATCATGTGTATATTAGGCAAAATTGCACACAGAAAGGTGCCTATGCTTAAGAGATGGATGTGCTTAATGTCATATTTTAATGGCAGTTATCTATTGGGGTCCACACCGGCAGCCCTAATGTATCTTATTGTCTAGAGCACCCCCAGAACCACCAAGGAGAACATGCGATTGGAAGTTTAGGGTTTTTTTTAACTGGCAAAGCACTAGATTACATCAGTTCCTAAGAGGCAAGAATCACATGCACCGCTCCTGCTAAATAGCTAGTTGGGCATCTCCTTCTTCTGACCTGTGCTCTGTACCAGCAGTTGGACCAATGGCATGCTACATGTCCTCCAGCCCATTGAAACCCCCTCTTCTGATGTGGTACGTGCAAGTAACAGGTGACATCTCCAGCATAGCATCTCCAGCCATTCCTGTTGCTTTATGTCCCTCCTTGTCCTGGGAGTCAGTGGTGGAGGAGATTCTAATGATTTGACTCTCTCTAGGACTGTCTCATTTGCCTGCAGCTCTTCCTTCACCCCCTCTTTTCCCATCTCTGACTGCCCATCCTCTTCCTCTTCCCCCTGCCCACAGGTGGCACAGGAACTGGCAAATCACTGGCTCCTTTCCTTAGCTCATCCTCCAGCCCTCCTACCTCCTCTGCCCACCCTTCAGACTTCTGCCTGTCTCTGACATCTACTAAAGCATCCTCCAGATGCTTCAGACCAAGGCCAAGTTGGCGGTTTGACATTATGTGGACTAGAACCAATCTAAATGATATACACTCATCATTTATATTAGTCATTCTGCCCAACTCTGCGAGTGATGGTGGACTCAGCATTAGCAGGTTAGCTTGGAAGAACACATATGGGTACTATTACAAGTTGAGATACTTGATAGAAACCATACATCTTGCAGTATTCTGCAGAGTATAAGCACTTTGACAGAATTCTGGCCTTGTAAAATCAGTGCTGGGGAGAAGTAAGCTTTCCTGTAACAGATAATGAACAACTAGAGCTATTTGTGATGGCTTTGGGAGTGTTTGCTGCTGTGATATACCCTCATTTTGTGACTGAGAATGCTTTTGATAGCGGAGAGGAGGCAGCGAGCGCCTATCTTGCCACACGGGAATGGAGACCATTTCTCTCTTCTTGTTTAATACGATAGCCAAATGACAATGGCCAAAGGTAAATTTCTTCATCATTGGTTGGATCTGTTATTCTGCATCCTAACAGAACTTCACATTTTATATACTGGAGCATTTAGCCTGCAATCCTTTGTACATTTACCAAGAAGTACCGGTAAGCCCCACTTAAATCAGTGAAACTTGTTTCCAAGTAAACATGCGTAGGATTATTCTACATGCGTTTGAGGCTGATAATGGCTTCTTGCAATAGCTATTTAATGAGTTTATCTATCTAAAAAACAAACAAACAAACAAACAAACAAACAAAACAAAAACCAGAATAGGCTAGTGGAATAGGCAGCTGCAGAATAGATCCCATTCAGGTATCACTGATTCTGCCTGGTTTGGAGTTTGTGCATTTGCATTGGGTGATTACATGCGCATCTACAAGAACCTATATGTTTACCTTGGCTGGTAGCATGAGATGAAATGCAAAATAAACTCAAGATAAAACAAAAGCCACGCAGTTCACAAAGCTGACACTGCAAATATAGCAAGCAGAATGGTTAACTGGACCACCAGCAGAGCCTGTTAACTGATAGCTTTTTGTATGCTGCTTGATTCTGAATGCTGAAGACAAAAGCTGTTGAATAATTGACTCCATTCTGCACATTACCTGAAGTTAGAAAGCTAAGCTAAAGAAAGCATCGCTAAAGTTTTCTAGGTGCTTATGTATAAAACAGGTAAAGCATAGGAATAAGTATTCTCAATTCTAATTAAAACTGAGTTTAAAAGTGTAAAAATGCTGGGGAAAGCACTTAAAAACATAAAACATGTGGAAAAGTAAAAAAAAAAAAGACAGCAACTGAAAATGCGGTTAAGTGTTGTTGTTGTTGTTCAGTCATTCAGTCGTGTCCGACTCTTCGTGACCCCATGGACCAGGGCACGCCAGGCACCCTTATCTTTCACTGCCTCCCTCAGCTTGGCCAAACTCATGCCAGTCGCTTCGAGAACACTGTCCAACCATCTCAACCTCTGTCGTCCCCTTCTCCTTGTGCCCTCCATCTTTTCCAACATCAGGGTCTTTTTCTAGGGAGTCTTCTCTTCTCATGAGGTGGCCAAAGTACTGGAGTCTCAACTTCAGGATCTGCCCTTCCAGTGAGCACTCAGGGCTGATTTCTTTAAGGGTGGATAGGTTTGATCTTTTTGCAGTCCATGGGACTCTCAAGAGTCTCCTCCAGCACCATAATTCAAAAGCACCAATTCTTTGGCGATCAGCCTTCTTTATGGTCCAGCTCTCACTTCCATACATTACTACTGGGAAAACCATAGCTTTAACTGTACGGACCTTTGTCGGCAAGTTGATGTCTCTGCTTTTTAAGATGCTGTCTAGGTCAGTGTTTTTCAACCACTGTTCCGCGGCACACTAGTGTGCCGCGAGATGTTGCCTGGTGTGCCGTGGGAAATTACTTTATATATAGTCAATATAGGCACAGAGTTAAATTTTTTAACATTTTCTAATGGTGGTGTGCCTCGTGATTTTTTTTCAAGAAACAAGTGTGCCTTTGCCCAAAAAAGGTTGAAAAACGCTGGTCTAGGTTTGTCATTGCTTTCCTCCCAAGAAGCAGGCGTCTTTTAATTTCGTGACTGTTAAGTATTATTCCAATCCAAAACTTGATTAGGGATGAGCTGAAGTATAACGAGACTGATTCCAAATTGAGTGTGAGTACCAAAATGCTTATAAGTCCCAAATTATTTTTCTGTATCAAAAATGTCCCAGTGTATCCATATTGGGACAATGTCACCACGTGCCAATCAGAGGTGAGGAGTCCACTTGTTCCAATACCTTTGTGTTGGCCTATGTGTTTTGTTTGTCTAACCCATGCCCTTACATGATCTGCATAAATATTCTTTGAAGCTCTCTGAAGTGCCAATGCCAAAGCTATCCTCTTCTTTCTGTCTTTAGAATAGAAGTCCTATTGCATTACTATTGCCAGGGCTCACATTCAGCTTCTAAATCAGGGATGGGGGAAGCTGTGGCAAAGCAGATCTTGCTGGACTACAACTCCCATCATCGCATACCATACTCTCTGGGGCTGATGACAGTTGGAGCACAACAACTTTTGGAGGGCCGCTTCCATTCCTCGTCTAAACAGCACCTATATTCCAGTGCCCGTTGCTCCTTCCTGATCACATCTTTCAGTCTATCTCAAATGCCACTGACCCCGGTTGGAAATTATTCATGGGTTACCTATTCTGAACCCAGATGAGCCCAGATATTCTTAGCTGACAATTGGGCAAGGACATGCTGCAAATAATTAGGCTCCTTTCTGTACGTTGGTGGGTGTGATATTCACATAGATAGTCCTTCTGGCAAATAGCACAGGGATGCTTTGCCTGTCAATATTACTAAAGTATATTAAAATGGAATGACAGATATTCCTCTCTGGGAAATCTCCAAGAAGCTGTGCTGTATAATGATGGCTAAAACTTAATTTCTTTGCTATTAGCTAGAATGGTGATGGGAAACTGAGGTGAAATGACCTTCTTTGCTTAATCATGACATTTAGAACCATGTACAGTGGTACCTCAGGTTACATACGCTTCAGGTTACATACACTTCAGATTACATACTCCGCTAACCCAGAAATAACACTTTAGGTTAAGAACTTTGCTTCAGGATAAGAACAGAAATTGTGCTCTGGCGGCACAGCAGCAGCGCGAGGTCCCATTAGCTAAAGTGGTGCTTCAGGTTAAGAACAGTTTCAGGTTAAGAACGGACCTCCAGAACGAATTAAGTTCTTAACCCAAGGTACCACTGTATATATTTACTGAAGTTGCATTTCAGTCTTGGCCTTAACAGTAATTATGAAGTTTAACTATTTTCAGTGGCATTTTTTTGTGGTGGTGATGGGCCCATGAGAAAATGTGTCTGAATTGTTCGGATAGTATGGGATAGAACCTTCTAGTTGTTTTGTTGGGTAAAAATAATAACTTCCATCTGGGAGCAGTGGGGATGAACAGAGTGGTGGAGCTACGGCCACATTCAAAGTTCAACATGGCGGATGCTGGCCAGGGCAGAAGAGGGGCATGTTTCCATGGTGCCAGCTCCATCTTGGCACAGCAGACAGGCTTACGAGCCAGCAGATCCTTGGGCAAACCAGCTCTGTGCCCTTCCCCACCCCAGAAATGTTGAGTTTTATGCTGGTGACTACTGGCTGAGAAAACACTAGCAGGAGCTGCCACCCAACAGTGTTTTGGGTTTCCCCCCCCCCCACGAGTGGAGCCTGGCAGAGGGGTAGATCTATCTCCTCCTAACCCCCCCCCAAGTGCATTAGACAAGCGGTTGGGATGGCAGATAATAAAAAAAATGCCTGAAAACAGAAAATTAATAACTAGAATAAGGAAAAATTGGGTAGAAACTATTGATTCTGTTTGTGCATTTATGGTCTAAGAAATATAGCTTCAGAGAAAGGGAGGTACACTACAATTTAAAAGTTATTTTTTGGAAGATGTTGGGATTATTTCCACAGAATGGCTTCCCTGAAATTCAGAAATACATGGCAGGGGATGAAAAATGAGGGGCGGTGGTTATTTTAACTGGACTGGACATAAGCACTTCTGTAAAACAGCTGAGAGATGCTGGATACTCTTATGTTTCAGGGTTTTCTTCCTAATTGAATCCAGTTATTTTGTTGGAAATGTGAAAGCAAGGAGCCATTACACGTCCCCCTGGAAAGTGGTTATATATCTTTTAATAATGTTTCAGGTGTCATAGTCTGTATTTTCTTATTCTGTATAGTAACTGTACCAGTTGTGTTTTATAGCTCTCTTAAAAAAAAAAAAAAACTTTCCCCAAATAAACTGCATTTGAATTTTCATGCCTAAAGCGTGGCTTTAGCACAGATGCTGTGTGGGAAGCTTTAAATCTCTTGTGAAGACTAGTGCTATTCTAGTGGGGGGCGGGGAAATGCAGCATAAAATGGATTGGAACAGGGTGGAGTGAGATAGAACTCACTCCTTGTGGGATACAGATAAGAGAAAGTAAAGAAGGACAGATCACTCTATTTCAGGAGGGACCAATCTTTTTGGGCCAGTGGGCACATTTGGAATTTTGAGGAAGTGCTGTGGATATCAGCCACAAAATGGTGTGTGCTTGCTCTTTTCTGAGTGTGAAAGAGCCGTGCACCTCTGCCCTCGGCCTTCCTCACAGAGAGAAATGCTTTGCATCTTTCCTCTGATCAGGAGGGAAGGGGTGTGTGTGTGTGTGTGTGTGTGTGTGTGTGTCTGTCTGTCTGTCTGTCCTGCTATGCCATTGAATGAATGAAAGGTGGGAATGTTTAAGGGGACATGTTCATTGCAGGAGAGGCCAATCAGGAAGAGAAAACAGTCTCTCATGCATTGTGGTTTTTTTGAGGGGATATTTACTGAGACCTTTTGTGGGTACTGTAGGAGATATTGGTGTGCACACTGGTACCCATGAGCACCTCATTGGTGATCCTTTATTTCTATTTTAAGTCCATGTTAGTTTCACACATGGAATCATAAAATTGTCGAGTTGGAAGGGAACACAAGCATCAACTAGTCCATTCACATGTTCATTCATAAGCCTGTTCCATCCTGTTTCCATATTAATTAGTATTTTTTTTAAACAACAACAACAACTTGCACACAATTTTGTCTCTAAATTGTTATTGCTACTTACTGCACTTATTTATCCCCTAGACAAAAAAGTATCAAGATGACTTATTTCAAAACGATACTATTAAATCACAGTGAATTGCAAATTAAAATCACACACACTTTCTTTCTCTCTGTCCTGCACCCATTGTGATGGTGGCTCATGAATAGCTCAGATGGTTGAGCATGAGACTCTTAATCTATGATTCTATGTCCTAGAAGGCTTTCTGAACCCGCTTTACACCTGAGTTCCATAATATGCAGCATGACTTGTTGAATTTGATGCTTTAGTCAAAACAATTAATGAACGACCTTAGAGGGTTTCAAAACAAAACAAAACAAAAACCCTGCTCAGAAATCTCCTAAGGGAGCTAACAACACTGGAAGCTACATGGAAGAATCTGCATTGCAACGTTTTTAATTGTATGCAGTAAGGATCAATTGGCCTGATTAACCAAGCTTTCATTTTTGAGGTGCTTTCATTGCAATTTGTGCTTTTGGCTGCCCTGGATTTTCCTCTGAGGAAATGTGTGAGAGAACGGAATAAACAGAAGTGTGTCAAGGAAGAAGCCTAAAATCTCATCTGTGTCTAAAATCTCACACACCATATAAAAGATTTGCATAACCTTTGAACTGCACATTTGATTTCAAAGAACAGCATAGGTTGAAAAAACACACCCTTTGGTGTAATGACTGAAAGCCTTCTGAGAACAAACACCCCTAGGCTGTTTTCATAACAAGAATCCCTGAGCTTCCTACATTTAAAAAATAATAATCCTTGAGACAATTTTTAGAAGTTAGTTTAAAACTCCCATCTGCTGTTTACAAGCCTGATTTCCCTCAGCATATCCCCCCCCCCCCGCCGAAGAGCAGCCATTATAAATGCTACATCTAATTGTTACTCTTACCCCCTCGATAAAATAGTTTGTATTTGGTGGAATGAAATGCTTTCTTTATTGATGCTTTCAAGTGTACAGTGGACCTTGGGTTACGTTACCTTCAGGTAACGTAACTTTCGGGTTGCGAACGTGGCAAACCCGGAAGTGTATTCTTCTGGGTTTTGCCACGTGCGCATGCGCAGAAGTGCTTTATCACGCTGCGCACTTGCTCAGAAGCAGTGTCTCTACTTGCAGATTTTTTTGGGTACATATGGACCCCTGGAACGAATTACATTTGTATCCAGAGGGTCCACTGTATATCCTGTGAATGGCACCCAAAACCAACATCATCTATAAATGTCAATAAGAGGCACCAGGAACTGTGATGGGACATTGGTATATTTTATAGGATAAGAGATACAGAAGCTAGATTTCTCTTCTTAGTCATCTGTGGGTATGCTAGTGCTTTGTTGCAGGTTACTCTTGAGTTGGTTTAATGGGAGTGGCTGCCGAGACCATATAACACCAATCCTGGAAGACCTACATTGGCTCCCAGTATGTTTCCCAGCACAATTCAAAGTGTTGATACTGATCTTTAAAGCCCTAAATGGCCTGAAGGAGCGTCTCCACCACCATCGTTCAGCCCGGACATTGAGGTCCAACTCTGAGGGCTTTCTGGTGGTTTCCTCACTGTGAGAAGTGAGGTTGCAGGGAACCAGGCAGAGGGCCTTCTCGGTAGTGGCGCCCTTTCTGTGGAACACCCTCCCATCAAGATGTCATGGAAATAAACAACTATCTGACTTTTCGAAGGCATCTGAAGGCAGTCCTGTATCAGGAAATTTTTAATGTTGAATGTTTTAGTATGTTCTGATATATGCTGTGAGCCGCCCAGAGTGGCTGGGGAAACCCAGCCAGATGGGCGGGGTATAAGCTGAAGGTATTGGGTATTTCTTCCTTCCTACATATTACCTTTGCCTAACAAAATTATGGAAATGTCCATGTGGTCTTATCACATACCTTGCAACATGCTGCAGAGGAAAATAGTGATGTGTTTTCTTTCGGAGCTGCGCTTTTGCAGGAGCCAGGTGACCCCCCCCCAATCAGGACACTTTGGGGGCCGCACTCTTGCAGGAGCTGAAACAGGACATCCTGGGATCCATTCAGAAGCCGGGATGACTTCTGTGATTCTGGGGCATCCTGCTCAAAGTGGGACAGTTGATAGGCATTTTATCACCTATTGTGTAAACATTTGGGCTTGTGCCTTAAACTGTTGTAAAAATATATAGCTAGACTAAATGCTTCTCATAGGTTGGAATGCATTGCAGCTGAGTTATACAAAGGAGTATGTCCATACATCAGCTGCTTCCACTTTCCAGATTATATTCCTGGAAATCTTAGGTGCTTTTTCTCCAGAACTGCCCTGTGGTGAGTGTTGGGAAATTTGCCATGCAGGTGACAAAGCAATGTCCTGGTCTCCTAGTCATTCCCTTCAACCATTTTGGACAGGCAGCAATGTGGGCATAACTGCCCACAGATAACATAGTGCCCTCCAGCTATGGTTGGACTACAACTCCCATCAGCCCCAGCCAGCATGGCTGTAGCAGCAGCAAGACGCGTACACATTAATTCAGAGAAGTTGAGTTTATTAAAAGAAAACAACCAAGCTCCTTGCTCTCAGAACCTCTGACTACTCGTTTGATGACTCATCTGCGAGTACAGCGTGGTTCCTCCTGCCTTTAACACCACTTGAGAACACCACCCTCTGACGTCGCTTAATTGACGTTAACTTCCCCTTCTCTTGTAACCCACCCCTCTGACGCTCCAGCACACTGAGAGGAGGGGTATGAGACTCTGAAGAGCTATATTCTGATATGTCCTGGGTCTCTCTGAGCTGAGCACTCTGTTCTGCCTCCTCCTCTACAGCTCTCTTATCAGTCCTCCCTTCCTGGTCTGGGCTGTCGGCCAGGTGGAACAGCTGTGAGAGCTCACTAGTTTGCTCTGGCCTGACAAGAAAGTTGGGAACTGTAGTCTATGACATTTGCTGTGTGTAGATGGGACTTGCAATGGTGACATCAGGAAACACGCATTACCCGGCTCAAATGACCCCCAACCCCATCAACCAGAGGCTGAACTCTGTCCTCAGCAATGTGAAAATCAGTAGAACTCAATAATAAAACATGGGGAAGCCAGTCAACAACAGCAATGCTGAAGCCATGGAGTGGGCCTGTATTTATGGCAAAGCAGCAGGCCAGAAGGAAAAGCTCCATACCTATAGACATGAGCTAGCTCAGTTACCCATTCAGCTGTGCAAGGGACATTGGAGGAAGGTCTAGTTTGGGAAGAGTTTGTGAGTTTGTTGTGAATTTGTTTTAAACTGGAAAGAGTAAATCTGTACCATAAATGACCTTTTAGACTAGGTCTCAGTCTTATATTCTGTTTAGCTGAGTCATATTAGGATCAGACTCATTGTGGTGAGTTCCCAAATATTACTGTTAGGGGTTCAGTTTAGCGACGATTTAATCTGCAGTGTGAGCCAGATGATTGCTGCTTTCCTATTATTATCCCAGCATCAAGAATTGTACATCCAGTATGCTTAGCATCAAGCTGTTTTATATAAAAGACTACTTTGGTTTTTTTCAGATCTATGTTATGCTGAGCCATACCAGAAAACAGAAGGCACTGGAGCTGCAGAAAGATATATAAGCTTCTGTATTTCCCCTGCTTCCTTTAAAAAAAAAAAAACTTAGTAGGCATGTCTATTTCAACTATCTTCATTTGCTGAAATGTGTAAAATTAGTAGGCACCTGAAATAATGCAATTTTGGGGGTTATGCATAGTGGCAAAATTAATTTCCTGCATCTCCCCCTCCCCAAAACTTTATTATTTCCAGCTACTGGTCTGAAATTATTGCTTCTATCTCCTGGGTTTAATAAAGCAATTTGGCTCCTTAATGGCCCTTGTTAGGGTTGAAGACCAATGCCTTTCTGGTCCTATTTTTTAGCATTAGTGGTATACTACCTGCTGAGTCATCAGCATGGAAACCAGAGGTTAATTTCCCTCCTACTAAATGAAGCAGATAATCAGCCATCAGAGGACAACTCCTGTGCTGTAAATAAGTCTTGACAAGCCAAGGGACGGCACTGTGCACCGCTCAACCCTATTCACACCATCTGTCCACATATTAAAACAAAGTAAGGATATTAATTTGTTACATTTCAAAAGCTGCACCGACAAGCCCATGTGGACATTTTTTAAATGGCAGTGAATAAATGAAACATTTCACTAATACTCCGCCGAGCCATGGGTTATGCTTTTTTTTGCGAAAATTTCTTTCCAACAGCCAACATGTGGAAATTGTTTTGACCAGATGTACAGCTAATGACTATCAAAGCAGAAGCTTTCCAATGCATTACACCAAGGGCTTCCTTAAAACAACCATAATGGCAACAGCAAACTTAAAATGAGAAAATAGATCAGGTTGACGGCACAAAATTGCATGTACATATATTTCCTGGAGGTAAACTCACAGGGTCAGAAATAATGGCAATGCAGTTTCTTAAGTCAGAAGTAAGTATGACCCCCATTACTTTCATAACAATAAATAAATGTTTGGATATAACGTATGGAAATTGCCAAGTATGGTAGCTGTCTAATAGATAAACATGGCTGCACTTTATCTTACAGGATATCAGAAATCAGCAGATCAGCCATGAGCAAGTGAATGAATTAGGTACAGATGGGTAACGCTTAACTGCATGAACAGTTCTCTGTGTGTTTCATGTATTCATAGGATATTGCATGCTTGCTCAATCTCAGCCTCTCCCTTGCAAGAAGAAGTCTTTCAATCAGAGTTCTCAGGTTGAATGACTACCAGAAATCTAACCACCCTCCGAAGATGAGATTTGTTAGGAAATAAGTGCTTGGTATAGTGTGTACCAGTGCGCCAGTGTAGTGTAATGAACTATGTCACATGAACATTACCTTGTCATTTCAGGTAGAAATGTCAGGCTGAATGGACACAACCCAGTTAAATTTAAGCCACTTGATTCAATGGTAGAGTTCTGTGTGGATCAAAATTACACCCCTTTGAATGCTGTAGGACCTGAATAGGATTAGCAAGAAAGATTATGCCATTGAAGCTAAACGATAAAAGCACTGGGTAATAAAATAATAATAAATGTTTCTATAGTGTTTTTGAGTGTTCTCAGCACTACATATTCAATATCTAGCTGCAATCCTTACACCAACCATTAGGGCTCACATGAGTTGCATCTGCTTGATTTCCCCAATTCCTTCTCTGGCTAAAACCCACCACCTCACATCCTAAACAAGGTTTGGGGAACATTTGGCCCTCCAGATGTTGCTGAACTACAGCCCCCATAATCTATGGGCAATGGCCATGGTCATGGGCTGTGCTTGCTGGGGCTGATGGGATATAGAGTCCAACAATAACTGGAAGGTAGCAGGTTGGAGAAGGCCTCTCTAAACCTGTTGTATGCCTAAAAACTCAAACCATTGTGTAGTTTCTTCATAATTATTAGGACAAACCAATGTTTTGTGTAACATTTGAAAAGAGGCAAGTTCTAGTTCCGCCTTTTGATAAATGATTACTTTGCTGAGTCATAGAGCAGAAAGAAATAAGAGTACCATGTGTTTTAGTCATTTCTTTCACCAGGAACCAACTCTTTGACTTTAACCTCTTTTTAAATAGCATTGTCTTTATATAATTTTCTTTTCTTCCCCTCCCTCACCATTGTTTTTTTAGAATGGCAATAGTGATCAGTGAGGTGGGAGGATGTATTTGACCTTTACACACAAATGCACACAACGAAAGTCACCCCACCATTTGGGGATGGGCAAAGGGGGGCGACGGAAAGGGAGGAGAAGGGAATGACAGAGTACAAGATGGTTGGACAGCATTATAGAAGTGACCAACATGAATTTGACGAAACTCCAGGAGTCAGTGGGAGACAGGAGTGCCTGGCTTGCTCTGGTCCATGGGATCACGAAGAGTCAGACACGACTAACCGACTAAACAACAACAAAGGGGGACTATCTACTTGGCTTCCGAGTGTAGGACACCTGGCAGCACAGTTGCTCTTCCACTTCTAGCTTAAAGCAGAGATAAATGTTTGGGTGCATCTAAATAGTCCGGGTCTGAAAGCATCTTGTGAGTCTCTGAATCATGATAGCATTTAAATCAGTCATTTCATGAACACCCTTAGAGACTTCTTAAAAGACTATGGTGCATAATGCATTTTATTGTACTTACATTCCAGCTGTATTTACTTTTACTTTTAAATGGTTTAGAATTCTACGGAAATCATCTAGCATAAGAAAGCAGCCCTCTCTGTGGATTACAAAGGAAACTGCCTTCCCAGTATGTAAATACAAATTATATTTCCAAAGGTGTGTTCTCTCTCTCTCCCCCCTTCTTTTTAAAATGCTCATGCTGACTTGGATAATCAAGATGAAACAGAAGTGGTTTAAAAATAAATTAAATTTTAATTTGCATGCTATCAGTGATCTCATTACCATGGGCAAATATCAGCCGGTTCGCTTTGGGAGTCTCTGTATTATTATGACTTTAAGGGGTAGCTGCTTCATATCCCTTGGAGCGTTTGCGTGTGCCAGTTTTCATTCAAAAATAAGCACTCGAAGAGCCACAGAAAAAGCCGCTTACTTGTCATTCTGAAAGAGGCCTGATCAAAACACAGATTTCTCTTTTTCTGTGCAGATGAAAGATCTCTAACCGCGGGGACTAATAAGTAGGGCTACACTTGCTTTTCTTTCAAAGTGGGGATCATCTGGTCTTGACATTATGATCTGGGCATTACCTGCATTAGGGCAAGGGGTCCCATTCACAATTCCCAAAGAGGCAACAAGGCCACGGGGGAGTGGGAGTGGGCGTTTGGGAAATTCACTGCACTTCTTTTTTGTTCGCATAGCAACAAGCATCTACAACCTCTGAAGCCAGACCGCCAGGGAGTCAGGGGAAGCTCAGCTGTCAGATGTAGCAGTTATTCAGGCATAGCTGAAGCCGGCCCTCTGCATTGTTCTTTGACTGCTTTTATTCAGGCTCTGCTCAGACTATCTCCAGCTTTAATCTTCTTTCCCTATGATATCATTCCACTTCCCCTTAATCAAAAGAGACTGCAGTGGTCACACTGTGATCAACAATCAGATCCCTGCACTAATTACGTTGTTGCCTACTGTATTTTCGACTTGCATCTAGTGTTTATTAATGAGAATAAAGCTAGGCTGCTTCTTCTGGGCTGACTTTGATTTATTTCATCTCCTGCACCTGCTTTATTAGCCGTCTTGTCTCGGCATAAATGATACAAAATTGATAGGAACATATATTATTTACTGTGCGCTGAGTGTCCGTGACTATTTCCTTACTGCCCTAACACAGAATAGAAGAGGGAGTTCCTATGTCAAGCCTTAATAAGGAGTGGAAACCTCTGGCCCACTAGATGCTACTGGACTCAAACTTCCATCACCCTGAACAATGGGCACCTCGGATGGGGTGGATGGGAGCTGGAGGCCAACAACATCTGGAAGCCCACAGGTTCCTCACCCCAACTCAAATAAATATAAGTAGGGGTTGTCAATGTTCAGCTTGATATAACCTGCTTCATTGGTTCCCTTGTCCAGCCTCCAGTCATGCTTGCTATGGGGCAAATGAAGTGTCCTGTTCACCATACCGGGAAGCTGAGCAGAGAGGGCAGGGGAGAAACAGGATTGGAGAACTGGGCCCGAACTAAAAAAAGAAGAAGAAGAATTTCAGTAGGGACAAATGTAAGGTTCTGCACTTGCACAATAGCAAACAAACAAACAAACAAACAAACAAACAATAAAAAGGTGGGGGGGAAAGCTAATGCTATTCTAGGCTTTATCAACAGAAATATAGTGTCCTGATCAAGGGAAGTCAGAGTACCTCTTTATTCTGCCTTGGTCAGACCACACCTGGAATACTGTGTATTCTGGGCACTGCAGTTAAAGAAGGATATTGACAAGTTGGAGCGTATGCAGAGGAGGGCAACCAGTATGATCAAAGGTCTGGAAAACAAGCCTTCTGTGGAACGGTTGAGGGAATGGATATTAGCTTCGAAAAGATGAGACTGGAAGGAGATACAGAGCAATCTTCAAATATCTAAAGGGCTGTCACATGGAAGATGGATCAAGCTTGTTTTCTCCTGCTCCGGAGAGTAGGACCCAAACAAATGGCTTCAAGTTACAAGAAAGGAGATTCTGACAAAATATCAGGAAGAGCTTTCTGATTATAAGAACTGTTTGACAGTGGAACGGTCTTCCTACTAGAAAGTAAGCTATAAAGCAAAATGTGCATGCCCCCTTCAAAACATTTTTTATGATATAAGCCTGACTGGCTGCTCCTGTTTTCAGTGTTTTAGCCAATGAGTGAAGTCAGAACTGTGATTGATGAGTGAGTTACTTGGAGACCAGGCCTTAGAAATCCTAAAGTACTTGAAACTCTTGAGCTTTATAATTCAGCAGCTTCATGTTTCAACTTCAAAAGGAGTCAACACCATGAAAGTGCTGGTTTACAATAAATCAAAGGTTTCGGTTTTAGCACTTGCAGACTGAATTGAAACAAAGGATTTTAGTACATTTGTGTTAATTGGCTGAGCAGTGCTAGGAGGTCTGTGTCATCAAGAACTGTTTTGTGAATAGCCACTATTAAGTATGTAATTATCACTGCCTGTATTTTTCTGCATTTCATTTCCCTCTGATCTCAATCTCCCCCATCACAAACAAACAAACAAACAAACAAACAAGTAAATATAAACTTTTAACTCAGGCTAATACTTCATGCATCTGTTGAAGTGGACTATAGGCCACAAAAGCTTATATCACATAATAAATTTGTTCATATTTAGGGTGCCACAAGACTTTGCTGTTTGTACTGTATTTAGGAGCATTTCAGGACTTTCATTTGCATAAACAAACATTTTCTGACTCATTTGATCATTACTCTTTTGCAGGTGCAGTTATCTATAATAAAATGTATATGTATATAAAATAGCAGCCTTAATAGGCCAAAGAGTAATAGTTGCAGGGGAAATTAACAAGAAGTATACATACACATAACGAATGCCATATTACATCTGATTATAAATTATGGGTGACTTCTTGTGTCTTTCTAATTGCTTTTATATATGCAAAATGCCAAACATGTATATATTTCTTTTTACTATGATGGAATCTCATTGCAATTTTCCATGTGCTATATGGATATTTTTGATGCTAACTGAGGTGCCACATTTAATTGGTGTGGAACCAAATCTACAAAACAGCCTATAAATGGGCAATAAGAGATAGAAGAAGGATTAAATTGTTGGCAGTTCAGTAAAGGGGTTAATAGAATTCCACAAGGGAAGTTATTTTCTTTCAGGTGAAGTGGATGCCTATGGCAGATAGTTGACCCTGTTATGAAGCACTATCTTTCTTTCTGTTGCTGAAGGAAATACAATTCTCAATCATTTTCTGCATCCGTATCATCTGAGTTGTACTAGCAGAGAGAGGGGAAGTAGTCACATTTCAGAACTTAGTTGTGTATGAAGTGTATTCCTCCCCCTCTTCTCAAATCATGCAGGTTTAGATTTTTTCAGTACATAGGCACACACACACACACACACACTCTATATAACACTTATGACAATTGACTTGAGTGATTGTGTTGCCAATTGTCATAAGTGTTATATAGAGTAATAGTCAACTCATGGCCTTCGAAGTGAATCACACCATATTTTTACATATCACTTTGGAAGAGAGGCAAACTAATGTCAGTGTACTGGAAGAAGCAAAGATCACCAGTGTCTAAGCAATGATTCTTCAACATCAACTTCATTGGACTGGTCATGTTTGGATGCCTGATTATCGTCTTCCAAAGTAACTGCTGTATTCCTAATGTAAGAATGGAAAGCATAATGCCGGTGGACAATGAAAGAGGTTTAAATATGTTCTCAAGGCAAATTTTTAAAAATGTCAACAATGACAAAAAACACTGACATTGGGAAACACTGGCCTGCGAGTGCTTCAATTGGAGAATAGCGTCTACCAAAGGTGTAATGGACTTTGAAGAAGCATGAACTCAGGACGAAAGGGAGAAATGAGCTAAGAGGAAGGCACGTTTGGCAAATCCTCACCATGATCAACTCCTGCACGGAAGCCTATGTCCCCTCTGTGGAAGGATGTGTGGATCCAGCCTCCATAGTCACCTACGAACACACTGTTAAGACCATATTCATGGAAGACAATCCTGCTTGGCTACGAGTGATCACCAAACACAAATGTGGAAGAAACCATTTTGAAAGCTAGTTTGTGCTTCTCCTCCCCTGCCCTCAGGGCAAGTTGGATCTTCAGAAGGCTCTCTGTCTGCTCCTTTTGCTTCCTCTTCTCCCTCCCCTCAGGGCGAGATGGTTTTCCAGAAGCCACATTCAACTAAGAGCCTTTAAAAAGTCTCATTAGTGCTTTTTCAGCCTAGGCATCCCAAATATTATATATAATTTGAAGCTTCTTACAATTCAAGCACATCTGCTGTGTTTTATTTTCTTTGTTCCAGCTTATATGTACAAGAATGCAGCTCAACAGCTGTTGATTATACTGTGAAGTTTCTTGTTTGGAGCTCTTGTCATCAGATCATTTTGTGAACCAGGCTCTGGCTGATTATATTTTGGTAGCCGGCACCAAGACACATTGTTTTTCGGCTTCTTGAATATCTGCCTTACAGCAGAGTTGACACTGTCCATCGTGAATTATTTGCAGTTGTGACATGTGATCACTTTAGAAGGGAGAGAGGGGGAAAGTTATTTTTCGTCCATCTTCGGCACTACTGCTCAGCACTGTCACTGAGTTTTTGTGAGCTTCCATTTTTGATGTGTGGTTGGTATTTCAGGGTATGTGTGTCAGTCTTCACAAAAGCATACAACTCTGCTTCCTACTCATTCATGCATTTAGCAAGCCTGTTTACAGTCACTGGTTTTCTGAGCTGCTTCTTCTTCATTGCCATTTCTTTTCTTTTACCAGAAAGTAAAGTTTTTTAAAAGCATGTGTGTGAATCATGACTATATTATGGCAAAATGTGAACTGTCAGATTTCTCTGTGAGGAGGTCACTAGTGCAAATGAGGGCCTCCTGTTGCTCTTACTTTAAAGATGGAGAAAGGGAAAACGGACCTCATCATTTTGGGAAGTAGCCCAATGTTTAATTGCCCACTGCCAACATGCAGCAAGATTTTTGCCCAAGTCCAATTTTAGTCTTACATAATTTTAAGGATGTATTGGTGGTACTGCAGTGAGAGTGGATGACCTGTTATTTTGGATGCACGACCAAATGCAGATGCTCTTCATATACATTTCAACTTTTATTCGGATGTGTTTTGGTATGTTTCCAAATGTGTACAGTGGTACCTTGGGTTACAAACACCTCGGGTTATAGACTCCGCTAACCTGGAAGTAGTACCTCATGTTAATAATTTTGCCCCAGGATGAGAACAGAAATCGCGTGCTGGCGGCACGGCGGCAGCAGGAGGCCCCATTAGCTAAAGTGGTACCTCAGGTTAGGAACGGACCTCTGGAATGAATTAAGTTCATAACCAGAGGTACCACTGTATCTTCATTCACATTAGACAAGTACAGGGGTGTGGGTCTGGGAGTGTTAGCCTAGTTGCCTTTGCAAAGGAGGCATGTTCCCTCTGGCCTCCCAGCACCAGTTAAACTGGTGTTTGCACAATTTGCTACAGTTGTCTGCTTGTATCTTCTTCTTACAAGTTACCACTGCACACAAGCACATGTGTAGATTTTTCAATGATAAAAAAAAAAACTGCTGAGTTTAAGATCAGAGTTAAGGCTCTCTCATGGTCCACAAAGCTGGAAAACTGGAGGCTGAAACTTAGGTTGCCTTTACAGCAGTGCTATTTTTCTAGAAAAAGAGGTGTTGGAACTCACGATGAACACCTTCCTCATTCTCTTAGAATGGCAAAGGCCCCCTTTTCACTAGCTGCAAGTTTCTGAACAGAATATGAATGATTTTCTTTGTGAACATTGGCTTGCTAATGAGATGGGATGTTGCCCAAATGGCCTTGTACCAAGATTAATGTTTGCATTATTTTAATGGAGGTCATATATACTAACAAGATTGTCCACTAATGCGTAAATGGATCCTACAAATAAAAGTACAGCCTGAACCGTTGGCTCCCGTAATTCTGTTTATTGTTTCACAAAGCATATTTACATAGATTTCCTGGGATGGATTGGCCAAAATAAGGGACAATAAATAAGAAATTGCTGAAAATGTATTTACAAACTGATAGTGTTTCATGGACATTTTGACTATTCAGTTTTCTTTGCTTTTCATGCGTGGCAGTAAGCCACACATGATTTGCTGATTTGTTGAAGTATCACGGGCTGGGCATGTTAGTGAAGAGGAAAAACCTGTAATTTAATTCAGGGTGCAGCTATTTAAGGTGTTTAGAAATGGAATTTGTCAAGCCCTGATTTATTACTAGAAGGCTTATTTACAACCTGAATTTAGTTTGCTACTTAATCTTTGCGATTCTGCAATTTTAGTTTTCATTTTTGCTAATTTGCACAATTACTTGCTTGCTAAGGCTGTAGTTCTAATCCCATTAACCTGGGAGTAACCACCCATTAACCTGGGAGTAACCACCACTGAATTCAATGGCGCTTCTGAGTAAACATGGCTAGGCTTGCACTCAAATGAAGCAGAGGGGCATAGGCTTGTGTTGGGTTCAATGAGACTTACTCGCAGGTAAGTGTGTGGCTGCAGTTTAATCAACCTGTTTGGATAGCTGTCATCATATATGGAAATACAACATGCGTTGTCTAACACATGGTGGAAAGTATCCACCCCCTCAATGTTATTCCCTAAAAGTGCAGAGTGTGCTTCTTTGTTTGTCTATCCAGTAGACTAGGAAAGGAAACACACACACACACACACACACACACACAGGTTGCTGAGTGTGATGCTGGGATAAGTGATCTGGCTGCAAAATTTATATGAATCAATATTTCTGGACATGGGAATTAATGTAGGATTATGTACATAAAGGCAAGATGCAGTCTGTAACCTCATTTCAGTATAGTGAAACCCTCAGCTGTGTAATGCTAGTTCTGCTGCAGATGAAGCATCATGCTTAATGTCTCATAGATTCGCCACAGTATGTTAGACTCACCCAGCATCATACATCATAATATCACACAGATCTTGCCAGCAGAGCCGAAAGGAAAATTCTCTTTATGGTCACACCTTTAAAGGTCTGGCATTTGCTTCACATTCATGGAAGGCAGCAAGGCAGGAGGATAACCAACAATAAGGACAGAGAAAACAGAAAACAAAAGCTGGGGGGGGGAGAAAGAAGAAAAACTGGCCAAAGATAACATTTGAGACTCAGCTCCCCCCCCCAAAAAAAAAACAATGAAAAGAATCGATGTACTTACAGTAGTGATGAAAGAAAAGAAAGAATTGGTAGAATTTTGGGGTTTGAATGACCCTCAGCCCCTGGAGATTGTTCAAAATAATTTTCTAAGGGACAGAACAAATGGGATAGGGCCATATTTCATGTGTTTGCTTCATTAGTATAAAGGCTTGTTAAAATAAAATCTGCAATGACCATAGTGGCAGTATTCACTTGTAACTGTTCAAATATCACTTGGATGTGTTTGAATCAGACTCTTCTGATATTTCGATGGACACCAATAACATTACAGTGCATTTTACAATCTGTCCAATGAGAGGATCGGAGCAGCTTGCAATGCATCAGTAAAATGACGGTGACTAAAACGATATATTATGCAATCCTAACTCCTTTTACCTGGGAATTAACATGACTTAATTCAATGGGACTTATTTCTCTTATTGTTAAGATTATGGTATAAGACTATAAAATATCATTATCAATGACACTTCGGTAGGAAAATTAATCAATATCTTTTCTTTTTTTAAGACAGGCAACCATCATTCATATGTAGTTACTTGTTAAATTTCCATACCTGTTCACCTTTTCACACAGTGGCCAACCAGATGACTATGGGAAGCCCAGAAGCAGCATCTGTGTGCTGGCCCCAAGGGTTTGTCCATGAAGCGAGGTCCAAGTCCAGTCCTGGGTCTAGGGGTCCAAAGGAGGTCAATCCGGCGGGGAGCAAGGCAGGGAGCAGGTCAAGGTCCAAGGCAGGTTCAGGCACAAGGTTGCAGGTTGAGCACACGCTTGCAACTAAGTTGCTCACGCAACTTGGGCTGGGTCTGGCTGGCTTTTATCTGGCCCTATGCTTAGGGCGGTCCCGATCCTCCGGAGACTCGCCTCTCCTCCGGGCCTGGAGGCGAGCACTCCTCCTGCAGACACTTAACTCCCTTCGCCTCTCTGCCCTGAGCCTCTGTAGCTCAGGAGAGGCTGGTGGGTTACTAGACCCAGGGGATGCCTCTGCTTCTTCTGAAGAGGCTGGGAGTGGAGCACCTGCAGGCAATGAGTCCTCCCTCCCATCAGGAGCCAGAGCAGACTCTGCTGATGCCTGCACCTGGGGATCCAGCACAGGTGGGGATCCTTCAGGCTCAAGCCCTGGCCCCGGCTCAGCTGGTTCTGGAGGCGGGGAATCCTGTGCAGGCTGGGATCCCTCAGGTTCAGCATCAGAGTCTGACTCCCAGGCCATCACACCATCCCCCCTCCCAGGCCTCCCCCTCAACCGAGGGGCCGGACCAGGCTTGCTGGGGTAAGCTGCATGGAAATCACGGAGGCAGGCAGGTGCGTGGACGTTTCCCGCTGGTTCCCATGAACGATCCTCAGGCCCATACCCCTTCCAGTCGATGAGGTATTGGAGCTTCCCCCTGCGGTATCGTGAGTCGAGAATGCGCTCCACCTCGTACTCAGGCTCCCCCTCAACCAAAACTGGCTGCGGTCGTGGATTGTCCGGGTGGAACTCGTCGGGCGGGGCGACTGGACTAAGTAGGGACCGGTGGAATACTGGGTGAACCTTGAGCGATGGAGGTAACTGGAGGCGAAACGCCACCGGCGACACCTGCGCAGTGATGGTGAATGGGCCGGCAAATCGTGCATCCAGTTTTCGTGAGGGCCGAGAAGGATGCAGGTGACGGGTGGAGAGCCACACCCGATCGCCAACACGGAGTTCTGGCCCCTCCTGACGATGTCGGTCAGCCTGGGCTTTGTATGCGTCCTTGGCTTGGCGCAGTTGCTCCATCAATAATTGTTGCTGGGACTGAAGCTCCTGAAGCCAGTCTGTCACTGCGGGGACCGCGGAAGCTGGCAGCACGTCCGGGAACAAACGTGGATGGTAGCCGTAGGAGGCCTGGAACGGGGTCTGCTGGGTGGAGGCGTTCACTGCATTGTTGTAGGCGAACTCCGCCAATGGCAAGTGATCGACCCAGTCATCCTGCTGAAAGCTGCAGTAGCACCGGAGGTACTGCTCCAACACCGCATTTGCCCGTTCCGTCTGGCCATCGGTCTGCGGGTGGTGGGCCGAAGATAGACAGACCTCCGTCCCAAGGGTCTGGTGCAGGGCTCGCCAGAAGTGGGATGTGAACTGGACGCCGCGGTCAGAGACCACACGCTCGGGCAGGCCATGCAGGCGGAAGATGTGCTGCAAGTACAGCTGCGCCGTTTCCTTAGCTGTGGGTATGGACGGGCAGGGGGCACAGTGCACCATCTTAGTGAAATGGTCCGTGAAAACCAGGAGGCAGGTACAGTGACGAGATGGGGGCAAGTCCACCACAAAGTCCAGCGAGACCGTGTGCCAGGGACGCGGTGGGACTGGTAATGGCTGGAGCAGACCGGGGGGTCGCCCGGTAGGACCCTTGGCCCGCCGGCAGACGTCGCAACCAGCAACATAGCGTGCCACATCAGCCTTCAGGCGGGGCCACCAGAACTCCCGGCTTACCAGATGGGTGGTCCGGTACCGCCCAAAGTGCCCTGCTGCTGGGGCATCGTGGGACATCTGGAGAACCTCAGCCCGCAATGGTCCTGGTGGGATGTATAGACGACCCTGGTGCAGCAGTAGGCCCTGGTGCAGGGCCAGCCCCGGATATCGAGGGCATGACCCGTCAGACAGTTCCCGGAGCCGTTCCTGTGCCCAAGCGTCGACCCGTTGCTGTTCTCGCACCCGAGCCTGCAGCGGCTTAGCCTCCTGAGTGGCCAGGAATGCGGCTGGTGGTAAGATAGTCGTCGGTACTGCCTGCTGTACAGTGTCTGCGACGTCCTCAGGTTTCCGGGACAGGGCATCCGCTTTCCGGTTTTGGGAGCTAGGGATGTAGCGGATCCGGAACTGGAACCGGGAGAAAAACAGCGCCCACCGGATCTGCCTTTGGTTCAACTTGCGGGTGGTCTGGAGGTATTCCAGATTCCGGTGGTCCGTTCTCACTTCCACCGGGTGTCGTGCCCCCTCAAGATGATGGCGCCAGACCTCAAAGGCCACCTTGATGGCCAGTAGTTCCCGCTCCCACACGGTATAGTTACGCTCCGCCGGAAGGAGCTGCCGGGAGTAGTAAGCGCAGGGTAACAGTGGCGCATCGGGTCCGTGTTGCTGAGACAGGATGGCACCGAGAGCCGTACTGGAGGCATCAGTCTCCACCACGAAGGGACGAGAGGGATCAGGATGCTGTAAAATCGGCGCCCTCTGGAAACAGGCTTTCAACCCCTGAAATGCCACTTCAGCCTCCTCATCCCAGGAGAAGGACGTCTTGGGGCGCAGCAGTCGGGTTAATGGGGTGGTGCGATGAGCATAATCTGCAATGAAGGTCCGGTAATAGTTGGCGAACCCTAGGAACCGCTGTAAGTCCTTGCGGTTCCGGGGCGCTGCCCACTCTCGAACCGCAGCCACCTTCCCAGGGTCCATCTGCACCCCGTCAGGGGAGAGTCGGTGTCCAAGGAAGTCCACTGACCGCTGGTGGAACTCGCACTTGCTGAGCTTGGCGTACAGGCGGTGCTCCCGCAAGCGCTGCAACACGGACCGAACATGACTCTCGTGACGGGCTGGGTCACGGGAATAAATCAGAATATCATCTAGGTACACCACCACGTATTTGTCTAGCAAGTCCTGGAACACGTGGTTGATGTACCGTTGAAACACGGCGGGCGCGTTGCATAATCCGAACGGCATAACCAGGTATTCAAACTGCCCATACCGGGTCCCGAATGCAGTCTTCCACTCGTCCCCAGCACGGATCCGAATCAAGTTGTAGGCCCCTCGGAGATCCAGTTTGGTGAACATCTGCGCCCCCTGCACCCGCTCCAGCAATTCTGCAATAAGGGGCAAGGGGTACCGGTCTGGGATGGTGATCTTATTCAGGGCCCGGTAGTCATGGCAGAGGCGAAGCTCCCCACACTTCTTCTTAACGAAGAGTACAGGAGCGGCAGTGGGTGAGGTAGAGGGTCTAATGAACCCACGTTCCAGGTTCTTGCGAAGGAAGTCCTGCAAGGCTTCACGCTCTGGCTCCGAAAGAGAATATAGGCGGCTCACAGGCAGGGGCGCCCCAGGCTGTAGGTCTATGCCGCAGTCGAAGGACCGATGAGGCGGCAGCTTGTCTGCTCCCTGTTCCTCGAACACGTCTAAATAGTCCTGGTACACGGCAGGGAGCGTTGACACAGCCTGCCCCATGGGGGCAGCTGCTACTAACTCGGACTGAGCACGGGAACCCGGGTCTGGGAAGCGTACAGTCCGATTGACCCAGTCGATCTGAACATTGTGTGACTCCAGCCAGTCCATCCCAAGCACCAGGGGAAACCGGGGCATGGTGGCAATGTCCAGGGTTCGCACCTCCCGGTGCTGCTGGTAGCACAGGACCAAGGGCTGGGTCTCCCGAGTAACAGCGCCCGAGCGTAGGAGCCGTCCGTCAATTGCCTCCACCTGTACTGGTTCCGGCTTGTTCTGAAGCGGCACCTGATGCTGAGTGGCGAAGGCAGAGTCCATATAGGAGCGGGTTGCCCCCGAATCCACCAGAGCGTGGGTGAGAATCCAGGGCCCACCGGGGGGGTATAGACGCACCGGTATCATGAGGTGTTGCAATTCCACTGGTGAGGGCCCATCATGCGATGCTTGGGTCCCCAGGTAGCCTGGGCCATCGGCTACTGGGGTTGGCAGTTTTCCCTGCGGCTGGCGTTTCTCAGGGCAGGTTCGGGCGTAGTGTCCACTCCCACCGCAGTAGAGACACAGGTTCCCCTCCCGACGCCGAGTCTTTTCCGAGGGGGAGAGGCGAGGCCGCGCTGCCCCGAGCTGCATCGGCTCCTCCAATGACTCAGCTCTGGCCACGGAACTGCAGGGAAGCACCGGCGCCGGGAGCCCGGAGTGCCGGCGGCCCCGGGCCTGGCGACGGTCCTCCAACCGATCGTCTATCTGCAGACTCCGTTGGATGAGGGCATCCAGTGTGGCAGGGCGATCCAACGTGGCCAGCTGATCCAGTATCTCGTCTGAAAGTCCCTCGAGATACTGGTCCCGCAGGGCAGAGTCGTTCCAGGTCAAGTCCTGCGCCAGCAGCCGAAATTCCGTGGCGTAGGTGGCCACTGTGGACTTGCCCTGTTTCAACCGCCGAATTGCCCGATTGGCTTGACTCCCCTTCTGAGGGTTGGCGAACGTGGTTTCCAGATGATTGCAAAACCCCGTATAGTCTGTCAGCAAGGGGGAGTCTTGCCGGAGCAGCGGCAACGCCCACTTGGCCGCCTGGTCCTTCAGCAAGCTGATCAGGAAGTGCACCTTGGTGCGGTCGTCAGGGAAATCCCGAGCTCGCCCCTGAATATACAGCTTGGCCTGGGCGAGAAACATGGGAAAGCTGGCTGGGGACCCATCAAATTTCTCTGGCAGGGCCACTGGGTACTTGCCAGGAGCTGGGGCGGCGGCCCCAGGAGCCGGTAGGGCATCCAAACGCTGCTGAAGCGCCGTAACCGCATTGCTTAGCTGCTGCACGGTGTGGGTCAAGGCCTGGTTCTCCTGGGCCAATGCCACTAGCGCAGCCGCCTGGTCAGCCATGGCTACTAGTTCCTCCCGAACGCACCCCAGCGAAGGGGGAGTGCGGGTGTGGCGTGAGCAAACTGTGCTGGCCCCAAGGGTTTGTCCATGAAGCGAGGTCCAAGTCCAGTCCTGGGTCTAGGGGTCCAAAGGAGGTCAATCCGGCGGGGAGCAAGGCAGGGAGCAGGTCAAGGTCCAAGGCAGGTTCAGGCACAAGGTTGCAGGTTGAGCACACGCTTGCAACTAAGTTGCTCACGCAACTTGGGCTGGGTCTGGCTGGCTTTTATCTGGCCCTATGCTTAGGGCGGTCCCGATCCTCCGGAGACTCGCCTCTCCTCCGGGCCTGGAGGCGAGCACTCCTCCTGCAGACACTTAACTCCCTTCGCCTCTCTGCCCTGAGCCTCTGTAGCTCAGGAGAGGCTGGTGGGTTACTAGACCCAGGGGATGCCTCTGCTTCTTCTGAAGAGGCTGGGAGTGGAGCACCTGCAGGCAATGAGTCCTCCCTCCCATCAGGAGCCAGAGCAGACTCTGCTGATGCCTGCACCTGGGGATCCAGCACAGGTGGGGATCCTTCAGGCTCAAGCCCTGGCCCCGGCTCAGCTGGTTCTGGAGGCGGGGAATCCTGTGCAGGCTGGGATCCCTCAGGTTCAGCATCAGAGTCTGACTCCCAGGCCATCACAATCTGAGTGCAATAGTACTCTCCTCTCTGACGGTGCCCCGCAAGTGGTATTCGGAAGCATAATATCCCCTTCTGTGAAAGCAAAGCATTCATCAGGGTAGCAATCATTGACAGCCTTAAAAAGTCGCGAACGACTGGGGTTGCGGCACCATCTCACTTTACTGGCCAAGGGAGCTGATGTTTGTCCGCAGGCAGTTTCTCCGGGTCATGTGACCGGCACGACTAAGGCGCTTCTGGCAAAACCAGAGCAGCACACAGAGACGCTGTTTACCTTCCTGCCAGAGTGGTACCTATTTATCTACTTGCCCTTTGATGTGCTTTCAAACTGCTAGGTGGGCAGGAGCTGGGACTGAGCAATGGGAGCTCACCCTGTCATGGGGATTCAAACCACCGACCTTCTGATCTGCAAGCCCTAGGCTCAGTGGTTTAGACCACAGCACCACCCGCATCCCAGATTGACAGCCTTAGCCTCTTTTAAATCCATCCAAGTTGGTAGACATCACTGTGCCTTGTGGGGGCAAATCCCATAGTTTCACTATTTGCTGCATGACGTCTGTCCATCCCGAATTCTCCAACATACATTGGATGGCCCTGCATTCTAGGGTTATGGGGGGATAAACTTTTCTCTGCCCACTTTTTCTACACCACACCTAATGTTGTACACTTCTATCTCTTTGCCTCTTAAAAACCTTTTCTGCTGTAACCCTTTCCATACAGGAGGGTTGCTCCATCCCACTGATCATTCTGGTTGCCTGATCTAACCTTTTACAATTCTACAATATCCTTTTTGAGGGGAGGTAGCCAATACAATATATCCTTTTTGATACAATACAATATCCTTTTTGAGGGGAGGTAGCCAATACAATTAGGGACCCAGGTAGCGCTGTGGATTAAACCACAGAGTCTAGGGCTTGCTGATCAGAAGGTCGGTGGTTCGAATCCCTGCCACGGGGTGAGCTCCCATTGCTCGGTCCCAGCTCCTGCCCACCTAGCAGTTCGAAAGCACATTAAAGTGCAAGTAGATAAATAGGGACCGCTCCAGCGGGAAGGTAAACGGTGTTTCCGTGCGCTGCTCTGGTTCACCAGAAGCGGCTTGGTCATGCTGGCCACATGACCCGGAAGCTGTCTGTGGACAAACGCCGGCTCCCTTGGCCTATAGAGCGAGATGAGCGCCGCAACCCAAGAGTCGGACACGACTTGACCTGATGGTCAGGGGTCCCCTTACCTTTACCTAGCCAATACTATATATAAATTATAAGCAACGACAATCTGCCCCAGCCTGCTGCTTGATTGTTTATATCTACCGCAGGCTGCAATAATTGTTTTGGGGTCTTTGGCAGGTGGGATGGCTCTGCAAGAAGTAATTTGTTGGACATTTAAGATGAGGAGAAGAACTGTCAATGAAAATGCCTGACATCCAGCTTATCTGCTGCATTATAGCTATTGCATCAGCAGATCAAGGTTTTCTTTCAAAGTTTCAGGGAGAATTACGACTCCAATCAATTTTTATAATATCCTTAGAGTCTTCTGTTACGTTCTTTCCCTGACAGCTCATATAGAATCTTGTGGTGGATGCTTGTCTCTAAGGCCTAGAAGGGTATTTTATCTAAGGGGAGAACTCTGGGAACCAAAAGATATCCTGCCATAAGTCAAGTGAGACCGCAATCCCACATAAGCACTTTTTGGGAAGTCAGTCCCATTAAAGACATGGAACTTAATTTCCAAATATCCGTGTGTGCAAAGAAACCCAAAAGTTGGTCTAGGAAAAAAAAAGCCCAGGTTGAAATCAAGACATTATATCTCATCTCTGGACTCTGCCAAAACTAAACTATCCGAAACCTTCAGACTGGTGTATAATTACTCCAGGACAACCTGTCCTTGGAATAAGAGCATTCAGTCAGCCAAATTCTTGAGACAGAAGCAAAAAGTGCATCTTCACCAAGCTAAGAAAAATGTCAGTTAGGCATATATTTTAGGAGTATTTGGGATTCTTAAAATAGCCTAGAAGTTCTGAGGAAATTGCCTTTTAAGAAGGTTCCTCCAAGAAGAGTAGTGTTGGTGCCAAAATTCACACTCCTCTGAATTTTTCAATGCACAGCTTTGGACCGGTAAAGTCTGCAAAGCATGTATATGCTGGGGCATATACATATACTAGTGGGTGGGTAGGGGAAATAAATGCAAAAACATTATATTAAGGGAAGCAATAGCAAAAAAAAGGTGTATATCAGGATTTTTGTATAAGGAAAATTCACACTAAAATGCTGGTGAATTTTCCACGATTAATGTTTTAAGAAAGGAGAGGGGAGTTAAAACCTTCATTGCCCTGTGGTTAATATTTGAGTTGCCCAAAGCAATATTTGTCCCATTTGAGTACAGTACTGGAATTGAGTGTATGTGGGAGAAAATAAACTGGGCGAGTGTGCAAAGAGCTAAACTCATGCACTATTATGGGCCATTAAGGTAAAGGGATGCATACACTGGTATGTGTAACTTGGGGCTTCTGCCCCTGCTTTTTTTGTTCTGCCCTGTCTACCTACTTACCAAACCCTCTTGCCAACCCCTCTGTCAGGGACTGGGCAGAGGAGGAATGGTGGAGACCACCTCCCCAGCCTAACCCTTCCAGAGAAGAAGGAGACAGGGGTTACAACAGGTGTCTGAGGGAGGCCACAGCTCAGAGGCAGATGAGGGGAAAAGCTGGGAAGTAATGGGAAAGGAGGAGGAGGAGGAGGAAGAAGAAGAAGAAGAAGCACCAGAGGAGAGACAGCTGACACTCGGTGTCTTTAGAAAGCATTCCAGACCCCCCTCTCCCAGAACCTGGTGGGCATTGAAAGTAGGGGAACAGAGAGCTCAGAGGCAAAAGGCACAGATCAGCCACCATAGGGATGTTGTATAATGGGAGAGACGGAGGGGGTGGGGTTTCACTCAGAGCAACACCATTATTCCAAGAGGCTGCTTTTCTAAGCCTCTCTCTGTGAATATTGAATAAACAACATTGGTAAGAACTTTCTCTTTCTTATCCATTCCTTGCAACCTACCATGGGGGGGGGGGTTGGTGTGGCGGTTCGCTCAGCCTGCACAGGTCCCCCAGACGTTTAACGGTCCATTGATACCTGCACTCACCACTTTATTAATTAACCGCTGCCACCAACCAGTCTGTCTGGTATTTACTTCACTCAGTTCAGTCAAGGAGAATATTGGAACAAAACTGTTTTATTTCAAGTTTAGTACATAAGCATGTGGTTTCTGAATAAACAGTACTTTCTTGGTTGTGTTCTTGTTAACAACAGTGTCCAACGATTTCTCCCACCCCTGTTCCTACTCCTTCCCTTGCCACCCTTCTTCCTTCCTCTCAATATCCACAACAAGCCCCCTTGGCTAAAGACAAACGACAAGCCTAAAGACAAGCCCAAAAGACTCAAGACTAAAGAACAGACTAAAGAACCAAAGAACCAACGAACCCCCTTCCTTCCCCGGGAGGGGTTTATATAGCCCACATAACTCCGCCCCCTAAAGGTTCTTATTGGTTATTCCTTTTAACTCCTTCCGTGCCAATCCTAAGTATGGGTGATCGCCACAGTTGGATCCTCTGAAGCCTGACACACACTCCTTTTACACCTTGCCTACCCACCCCCACAGCTCTCTGCAACCCCTCCCCTTTCAGCTTGCCCCCAACCCCACCTTCACAGCTTGCCCCATCTCCCCTTTCCCTCACAGCTTTCCCCCAACTCCTCTTTCCCTCACAGCTTTCCCATCCCCTCACAACTCACTCTCAACCCCCCTCTTCCTCATCTCACAGCTCAGTCAATGCCCCCCGCCCCAATCCCCACAGACTTTTTTCTTTTGGCTGAGTCATGAGCATTTGGGTGGGGTGTGTGTGAAGGGGATGAAGACTTTCTCCATTTCATCCACTCCCTTGCCCTCACCACTGACAATGAGGCAAGGGTGCCTGCTTTTAAAATACAGGTTTCCTTCACTCAGCTGAGGCAGCCATGGTGGGTATGGTGATGGGAGAGCAGAGTGAGACCTTCTCATCTGTTTGCACACTTACCCTACTAGTTCCACCCGCCTGCTTGTATCAACCTACTTCCTCATTCATGTACATTTAGTCTTCTGCCTGACAACGGACAAGGGCAAATATAGTATGGAGAGAAATACCTTTTATCTGAGGTTTGTAACACAACTTATTTGCTTTTCTATTTTCAGTGTAGTGATGACAGACCTTCACAATGCAATGCTCATCTTAAACCTATGGTAGTGGGAAAGGGTTTGTTTGTTTTTTAATGTCGCTTGAGAAGAAACAAAGAGAACATGTAAGCAAACACTAGTAACAAGAAATAAATCCCCTTTCAGTCAATTGGGTTCTTCTCTGCTGAAAAACAGTAAGCTATGCACATAATTAGACTTCGTTCTGGCCACAAAAAATGACTTTTCTGAACACATTGATGCACCCTGATGCACTGTGCCCAAGTTAGCAGGCCTACCTCTAAATAAGGATCTCTGAGTGGCTGACATGAACTTCTGATGCATTTCAAATAGAGACAGTGGGAATCCTTTAGCAAGCCTCCTTTCTGTTTTTAAAAGTCTCCCACAGAGCCTGACTGTTTATCTGTGCACGCCCCTCACACCAGTAGGGTTGTGTCTATTGCAGGTATTCCCTGCTGCCTCTCACAGTTCATGACACTTTTTATGTTCACCTGTGAAGAGCTTGCACTAGATTCAGATTATATATCTGGAATCTCTAGATTTAGCCTTACTTTTGGGATCCTTTTTAAAGATCTGATGGCTGCCTTATAAAAATAGAAAGGTGTAAACATATTATAGAGTTATGTGCAATCTGTGTGATGCACTAATAACCAGAAGGAATGGTGACTTCCATCTCAAAGATCACAAAAGTTACTCCCACCCGGTATCTTTGCGTTGGATTCCCAATGCAGGAAGAGAACACTCTCATGCATGCAAAATTTAATTGATCAGGGAAGGTCTAGCCATACCACTCACCCACCACAAATATGAGGCTTGTTTGAATTTACTTTGGCAACCAGCCTTATCTGCGTGAAGTCCTTGGCCATGGCCAAATCCTGTAAAATATGTTGCCCAGCTTCTATCATATCAAATGGAAGATTTGGGTTGTGTTTTATGAATAGAGGCAAACAATGTTGCATACTTCTGTAGGGGCTATCAAGAGAAAGATGCCATAATTCTATTTGGCAAATACACTGTAATGAGCCAGCTGAAGAAGGCATCCATGCCAAAACGGGGCCCTGTCCCTGTCCTGGTCTCCCTGGCTTGCATCTGACACGTATTTGAGAAGCCTTGACATTTGTATCTAGAAGACTTCAAAGAAAATTTCCATATGAAACTATTTTATGTTTAAGACTGTAATTCTTTACAGAATTGATATTACATTTGGAATTACTTACGAGTAAACGTATGTTTTTTTGTTTAAAACTTTTGGCCAGAGTTCGTATTTGGATTCATTACAGTATAATTCTATTTGGATCATACAGATGAGAACTATCTGCATTTCCCTACCCCATAAATGTGCTATTTTTTTCTAGAAAAAGAGGTGCTGGAACTCAACATGAACGTCTCCCTTGTTCTCTTATAATGGCAATCAATTCCAGTGAGTTCTGGCTGAAAAAAAAGTCCTGCTAATAGAATATGACCATTTCTTACGTAACATAATGTAAAAAAATACTTTCAAGCCATGTCCTTAAGCCACATGCTGCCCTCCAGATATTTTGGGTGGCATATTGGCTGGGGCCAATCAATGGGAAATGTGGTCTAAACATATGATGGGTACCAGATTGCACAACACTGTTTTAAGCAATTCCCCAACGTAATTAGCAGTCGGCAGAACCCAATACAGTATTTTCAGTGTCTGCAAAAAGAAGTGATTCTGACAATTGATTAATTGGGGAATATGTGGACAGTGGAACGTAGTTCTGAGGCAATGCCTGGATGTGGCATTGGTCTTAATAACTTTCTATTACACGCACTTCCTGAAGCAGAAGGAAAACTAGGTTTGATTTATTTTTGATGGAGCTTCTCCCCACTAGAACTCTATTGCTTTCAAAACTGTTGCAGCTGAAGCACCTTAAGTGATTTTATTGCTGCTATAAACACATTAAATGATTTCAGGTGCCATAGACATTTTCATGTTTTGCTGTTTGATAAGTGAAGTCAGTTGTTAAGAAATGGCGCTGTGCTGTTTTTAACTTTTGACATACCCTGGGGAAAAAAATCAATATTCTGTGCCCACCGGAGTAACTGATGCTGTACAAATATCACAAAAGATGCAAAGATTAAGCTTTCTTCAGATCGCTGTGACACTTTGCCAACTATAACTTGGAAGCTGCTTCTTTTCTGCATCTCTTCTTCTATTCTGCTTCAGAACATATTTTGCAAACAACATGTGGACAAATATCCTTGAAATTATACTTGACAGTGTGGGCAAATGCTTCATTGAGGGTACAGTGATGCCAATATCTAAATTTGAACCTTGTACTTCTCATTTTTTGGAAAAAAAATTCTCCTAAGTGTAATAGTGGGTTGTGGTGTATGATTTTTAGACTTTTCAGAGCAGAAAAACCAAGTTTGGCTTATTTTTGTTGGATCTTTTCCCTGCCAGAAGACTAAAACCAAGGGCCCATCTAACCTGACATTCTGCCTCTAATAGCACTGGGATGCTGTCCTGAAGCTTTAATGCATTTTTGCTGTATGTTGAGAACCTATAATTGAGAAATTATAAAACCATGGCAGGAAATAGGCAAACATGGTGGAATTCACAAAGTCACCCATTATGATTCTGCCATTCAGCTTCAAAAGTGGCTCCAATTCCAATTCCATCTGCTTTGAACACGGTTGTGCGACTTGGTATATATTTTTCAGGGATGAGCCTCCAGGTGTTCCTGGACTACAACTCCCATCAGCTCCAGTCATCATGATAAGTGCTCAAGGATGATAGGTGTTGCTGTCAACATCTAGAGGGCCACACATTCCCCAACCTTGGGATACAGGATAAATGTCAATGATTTCCAATCTAGAGTGACTTCCAGGGTCGTAAGTAAAGTATTTCCGCTCTGTGTATTACACGGAAGGAGTACTTACTCTAGCTTCAATGCCCCAATAGGTTCTGTTCTCAAGTCAATGCTCAGCAGAGCAAGGTAGGTCGGTAAACAGCTTCCTTGTATGAGGAACGACATAGCCACCTTGCAAGCCAGAGCAGCTCACTCCAATGTGCAAATTCAGAGATTAAACTGCACCAAACCAGTATGAGAGGGATACTGGACTGTTCCAATATAGTCCCCATAACAACACATTTAATATATCACAATATGGCAACTCTCCTTTAATTGCTTCTGTTGTTTTCTCCCACAACAGATGCTCAATTTGGTATTATTTTGATGCTCCATTGATCTGATTTCTTTGATTTGTCTCAGTTTTGATGTCTAATTACAGTGTTTGGTTTAAATACATTTGGGCCTCCATAGTCCATTGTAATGAAGTTCAGTCAATTCAATCAAATGTTATTGTTCATGCAGACTGCTTTTGTAAATAAAAATAAAATCAGCAATCATTACATTTAATTACAATTGTAAAGTCGAAAGACCTGTTAGATGTCAAATGAAGGCATCAATAAAGCATTGGGGGGGAAATCTCTCTCAGCACTCCTTGGGAGTATTATTCATATAGATATATTATTAACTTTGCAGAAACTTTCGTTTCTGGACTGCTATGAAAAGAACACTTTCCCACTACTCTTTCTACTGCAACAAAAGGACATTGGTGCCAGAGCTACAGTATTTGCAGAATGAGAAGACTCATTTGCCAAGTAAATGGGAGCTAGTTTCCTTGTATCAGTTTGACTGTCTTTCATCACAAGCATTTCCAGCCATTATGAGCCCTGATACCACAGCCTACTCAACCAATGGACTTCTCCAACTTCAGCTGATATTCTATATATTCTATTCAGCTGATATACTTTTTATTCTATTGTAGATTGCTTTGAGATGTTTCATAGGAAGCAATTCATAAATGAAATAAATAACCGCAGTAGCAGCAACATCATATGTAAGATTCCAGGTTGGAGAAGGCTTGGTTTACCGGACAGAAGAAAAATATTACTGCTGTGTGCCTTGCTTCACTAAGCAGTGTTTGCTGTTACCCGAGAGCCTTCAAACGAATTTGATCTTTAGGCACATTTCAATGGATGTGCAAATTCCCACACACTTCATCCTTATTTATTTATTTAGTAATTTATTTATTTAAATCCAACCTTCTGCTCACAAGAGATGTTCAAGGAGGCTAACAAAATATATTTTAAAATAATTTTATAATGAATGGATGAGTAAGTCACATGGGAGGAGACAAGCCTTCAAGTAACCAGATTTAACTCAATCATTTAGGACATGAGTGGAGAACCTCAGGGCTGCAGGCCAGATGCAGCTCTGCAAGCCCTCAGGATTGTCTTCACACCAACCCTGCTCCCCCACTGTCCAGGCCACACTCATCACCAGCCGTGCTGTGCACTCCCCTTGAATGTCTTTGCAGGGCTAGTATGCATCCTAAAACTCTGATAATGCCTCTTGCTTCTCTGGCTAGAGAATAAAGAAGTGTGTGAGAGTGTGTGTAGAAAGTAGCTTATTGTACAAAGGTAAAATCTCATACCATCCGACATTCCTCAAATGAAAATAGAGACATTTTTATCTGAGAATTGTTGGAGGGATATGCAAATGAGGTTAAAGCAATGTGATTTTGAGAAATCCAGTAGTGTTAACCAGCCAAACAGATAAATTAGGGCTTCCATATGTCCAGCTTCCCAGAAATTGCCATTTCTCAGTAAAAATCTCCAGGAAAATCCAGACATATGGCAACCCATGTCAGAAGTGCTGCTGCTGTTGTTGTTTTTGCAAGTTTCCTTAAAAAAATGGCTCAAAAACTTTTCTGGATTTTCACTTTTTGAAATAACCAGCTCACCCACCCATGCCTGCTCATACACCATCTGCCACCGTGTCCTCATTCCTCGACTCTAATGTGAAGCCCTGGTTCCCCTCCCTCTCCCTCACCTTTGCTGATCTATCATGGTGCCCCCCATCCTCCCCCATGACAGGCTTCCACAGCTGGGGCTGCTGACAACAGGCTCTCACCCCTTCCGCCCTCAGCCCCACTGCCTCCACTGGGACTAGTCCACCCCAGTCAGAAATACTGTATGGTGTGCACACAGTGAAGCTGTGCCAAACCCTCATGTATGCTAACACCTCTGCTGCTTCTCCAGCCATAACACTGTAAAAAGAATTTTAAGGTCTTATATATATAATAAATATTCATAAATGTACCAAGCAAACAGGTACATAAATATATAAACCACATGTCTGAAGTAGCACAGGGAGACAGTCCTGAAACCATTTTAACTCTCCCAAACTGACCAAATGTTTCTCTGCAAAGAAGGAGGAAATAAAAACAACAACAAACCTTTCCATTGTCTCAGGAATTAAGTAATTACCATCTCAAAGGAATGGCCAGACTACCAGAAAAGGCAATCAGATAAGGCATTATCAGATAAGCTGGCAGACAGGAAAAACAACATTCAAATTTCTGTTGTAGACCACCTTTTCTGTGATGTAGGTATGATGTATGGAGGGGTGGTCTTGAGCTCCATGGCAGTGAATTTCAAAATGGAAATATAAGGCCTTGCACGCCATTGTTCATAGTCCTCCTCCTCTCTCCTGCGTGTGGGGGGAGACCCTGTTGCAACAGTTTAATAAAGATCAGGCTTGCTAGCTGCTTTGCTTCCCAATATTCTCTGGTTGGCCTCTGTTATTTTCTCCTACCGATGGAGAACCTACAAAGGACACTATAAGGGCTCTTGATTACCCCATAAGGGAATAAGGGCAGGTTTTGTTTACAACAACACACACACACTCCTCTGTGACAAGCCCCACACCCTCCACAGCTGGTGCTTCTTATGTTCTCCACAGCATTTGGACACGTGAGAGTGGTACCACAACTGGGCAAGCCCATTCTCCCTCACCTGAAGAAAGCACCTGCTCCTATGGCTTCAGGCAGAATGTGTGAGGGCTCTGACAGGGTCCGAGAGTCCATTCTCCTTCTTCCCAAAGCCTAGTAAGCACTATTTAGGGTTTGGGAAGGAGCCATCATGCCAAAGGGCACCCAGGCGTGAAGTAAGAAATCGTGACTGCTTTAGACATTTTAGGGCTGTCCTGGCAAAATCTGGGACACTTGGAGGGTGTTAAATTTGCACACCTTGCTCCGCAAACTTTTTGTCTCTTGTCCCACCCAGTACAGGTATCTGGCCGGTGGAAGGCTGCCCAGAAAGAAATACAGTCCTCAGGATAAAATATGGTCCCCTAAACCTGTTGCAGGCAAATTGCTGGCAATGAACTCATTTGTGCAATCTTCAAGTGTCAGGTATCAGTCTTGTCTGTTAAGATCAACGAGAGGCCCATCCTGCTCCCTAGAATAGTTGCTACAATAGAAGCAGTAGCTGGAATCAATTTCATTTCAACAATGCAGTGCTTAAAGTAATGTGGATTCTACAGTTCTCAACAGCATATAATTTCTAATTAAATGAATATCATATTTTTCATGAATGTAATGACTTCAGGATTGGGCAAATTGCGAGAGCTTCGAGATTTTTGTGAGCACTCCAGGATTTGTGTTTATTTTATTAACGATGACTATATTAGGATGCTGCCTTTGTCTGATTTATTTCAGTTGCATTGCGAGGCATTTTTTTTACCCGATTAGAGCACTATATTCTGTTTGCTATTTAAATTTATACATATTATAGAAATTATAATGAAATATGTGCTCCATCTACTTTACTTGATAAAATTCTAATTTAATGTAAAAATTGTTTCAGTACAGGAAAAAAAGGCACACAGCAGCAAGTGTGCGTGTTGCAAATGTTGTAGTGGGAAGATAATGCAATTTCAATATCAAACAATTAATCATAGTAGTTCAATTAGATGCCGTCATGCACCTAATTTACACATGCACAAAATGGAGCCTGATGCTTTATGCTGTATCCATATACAAATACGATAGTATGCAGAAAGTATGCAAGGGAAACTCTTGGGATCCAAACTCCAGTGACAATTTACATTAGCCTCTTTTACCAGACATGCTTAAGTTTCATTGCATTTCTTGAATGATGATATTTAGAGGAGCTTTGTTCATTAAAAACAAGTAGGAGAACAAGTGTTCTGTGCTGAGACTTCTTTTTTTTTTGCATTTCTGGCGTTTTATTTTTTTTTATTATGCCACATTTATATCCTGCATTTTCTCTGAAGAGTTCAAGGCAGCACTGATATGTAGGGCCAGCCCTACCACTGGGCACAGTGAGATTGTCTTAGATGGCAGATGCTGGTGAACAGTAAGTGGTGGCGAGGTGTTGGGGGACAGAACTCTGTGTGGACTGCTGTGCACCCCCCCCCAAGACAGCTTTTTCCTGTAGGTGCAGTGGCTGATGCTGTCCTATCATCAGGGTTGAATACCAGCCACAGAATAGGAGAAAGAACCATCTTGTCCTTTCCCCAGGCAGCCAAATATCTTGGACTGGCTCTATGCATGTAGTTCCTCCTCCTCCATTTTATTCTAAGAACAATCATGTGAAGTAGATGGAGCTGAGAGAGAGAGAGAGAGAGAGAGAGAGAGGGAGGGAGTGAGAGGGAGTTGCCTGCCAAGTCTACCTGGTGAGCTTTGTCACCTAGTGAGGATTTGAACACAGGGTTGGTTCAAGTGTGCAGTAAACCTAAATGTCTGCTTTTGGGGCACTAGATTTGGGACAGCAAACTGAACTGGAGAACTTCATATCTATGCTAACCAATCTGAAAAAAATTGAAAAGAAAAAACTGTGTCTATTGTGGCCAGCATAGCTGTTAAAGTGAAGGCTTCAACCCAGGTCATTTTTTAAAAACTCCTGTATAATCTGGGTCTATCCACCCTTTGGATTTCTCACAGTGCTCCAGAGTGATGTTTGGTTAGGGGTACTGTGAGTAGATCAGCTGGCTGATGCTGCTTGGAGTGCCAGCCAAAATAATGAAGGGAGGGGCAGGGCATGCAGTGCAGTGAGCCTGGTTGGGTTGTTGGGGCCCATGCATTGGTACCAGGATGTATGGTGCTCAGAGGCAGTTTTTGGGCAACACAGCCAGTTCAGCCACACTGGGCACCGCTACAATGATGTAGAATAGAGTGTGAGAGGTTGGGGAGGGGATTTTAGAGTTGCACAGGGCACTGCTGAAATTTGAGAGCCTAAAGTCTGCCAGTTCTGGTGCTGGTGCTGGTGCCTGCTCTGGGACAGGTGTTTGTGAGAAGAGAGCCTGGTGGAAAATGGTTAAGGACTACACCATATCCAAGGCACAATAATGACTAAAGTGGGACACCATGGGTGACATTCAACCATGTCAGTCCACTTGCTTAATGGACTTCTGCTTGTTCAATGGAGCTTCTTCATCTCCTCACCTGTCAACCCAAAAAATCTGCTCTGGAGCATTGAGGGACTCTATGGAGCATAGGGAGGGGGAGAGGAAAGTTGCATTTGTAGTGCAACCTTGGCTATCAGCCAATCATTTATATTTTCTGTATCCCTTAATGATTGTATAAACATTGAGCTGCAATGCAATATATCTGATAGAATTGGTTGATTTTTTTTTTTAATCACCAAAAGTCAGGTATAAGTTTACACCAGGGAAAAATACAATTGTCTTGCTCTTAAAACTGCTCTATGCTGGTGATAATGCACATTCCATTGTTTAAAAAATGTATTTAAAAGAGGAATGGGTGCCTGGTGGACCAGGAGGAGACAGATAAGAGAGTTGAAAATTAAGGAACTGAAAGTCTCGTAGCAAACAAATATCCGTAGCCCTTTAGAATTAACTTTTAATTATCTAGCCAAGAGACAGGTACAAATCTATCCTTGAAAAGCCCATCACATGGCATTTTTCAAAGAAGGCTTATACAGTGGGAGGAATAAGATGTTTAAACAGATAAGGGTCTATTTTTCTAATGTGCATTATAGTGGCTCATTCAGAGTGTGACCTTGATACAGTTCAATAACACCACTGTCATTTTTCTCACATTGGAGGCGGCCAATGCATTGTGCTAAAGGTACTTCTTTTTAGAAGGCATTATATGTGGAGCAGCACCTATGAGAATGTGGGCTTGCTCGTCCAACAGTAATTACAGAAAATTGCTTTGGACATGCCTGCTGTGTCAAGTCTGAAATGAGTTTTCAGGGTCAGATACACTGATATCAAGCTATTTTGCAAACCATAGGCTTTGTGGGTTTTAAGGTGGTATATATGTGTCACTAGATAAATTGTAATTACACCAGTGTCTAAAGATGACACCAGGTTAACTAAAAGCTTGGTCCTGGAAAGTGGTAGTGAGTTGAGCCTTAAGTGAAATACAGATTCTCATAGCTGTGCAATGTCCAAACATTTAGGTCTTTATAGGTCAAAACATTGAACTATGCACAGAGGCAAGGGAAGGCTAGTGTAAAACATAGAGGTCTTGTCCAACATGTTCTTAGGTGCCATTACCCAGCTAGTGTAGTTTCAGCTTATGGGTCTGGAATGTAACCATGGAATACCTTTTGACGGAAGCTTTCACCATTCCTAGAGTGTTCTGAGACAACCTTGGAGTATGTAAATGAGCCCCTGTCTTACAAAGCCATGAGAGTGTGGGCTAGAGGTGATCTGAAATGGTATACTTTCCCCCCCAAACAAAATAATAAAAAAAAAATCCTTCCAGTAGCACCTTAGAGACCAACTAAGTTTGTTCTTGGTATGAGCTTTCGTGTGCATGCACACTTCTTCAGATACATTGAAACATAAGTCACCAGACCCTTAAATATAGTGAGGGAGTGGGGAGGGGTATTACTCAGAAGGGTGGTGGGAATGGGTGATTGGCTGTTAGGTGTGGAAAACTTGTTGACGACTGTTAACGACTGCAATTGGTCTTACAGGAAAAAGCAAGGGGTGAAAAAGCAAGGGGAAAGCTCATACCAAGAACAAACTTAGTTGGTCTCTAAGGTGCTACTGGAAGGAATTTTTTTATTTTTTTATTTTGTTTTGACTATGGCAGACCAACACGGCTACCTACCTGTAACTAGTATACGTTTTTTGTTATTGTAGAACCATCATTTTCCAGAAAGCTTACAACTTCGTCCTTGAACTGCTGCTTCCCTCTCGGATGGTAATCACAGCTCAGGGTTGTGCAAAAGCCCTCAGAGACTAGCTTGTAAGACTCAAGGGAATTCTGCAGCCCCTCACAGGACACAACTCAGGGAACTTTGTGTGCTTGGAAGCATTTGGGACTTTCATGGAATTGTAATTAAGTGACCAGAAGACTGGGATGAAATGCAGGGAAGCACTTCCACTTTTCCTGAAATATATCTAGTTGCCTGAGACTGAAAATAAGATTTCCATTCCAATGTGAAAATGGAAACTTGGGACTATCCAGGCCAGTTCTGGTGTGGACCCCCGTGTTCGCTTTCTTTACCTTTTACATGCTCTGGGAACACTTTCCACAATGGCTTAGTTTAAAATTTGTACCCCACTTTTCTGTTAGAAACTTGGGATGCAGACAAAGCTAATGGAAAATGAGGAAAAGAGCAAGTTTTGTTAAAGTCTGCATGTTTGTGCAGAAACTGATCTCCTGCCTGTTATTCAAGTGCTTGCAAGCAGTCTTCGATACCCATCATTTGATAACCTTATCTTTTGATAACCTGAACTTCTCATCACTGTTCTTGATCTCTGAGCTAGTTTGTAACTTTGCTTGGCTTGCTGTCATTGTTTTTGGGTATTGGAACGGTCTGTGTGCCCTGCATTGGCATGACACAGCAAACGTACAGAATATAGCTTTTCCCCTTTGAATGCAGATTCTCTCCACTCCTGTGTGCAAGCAGAAGCGTGCATTGCCAAAATCAGAAAAGAGAGGGATAAATAAATCTTTACCAACATCGAGGAAAGATGTAAAGCTTTTTTTTTTTTTAAGAATCCAGGCTTTTGGCCAATAGTTTTATGAAGTTTCTACACTGCTTTCCATTTGCAGTATTGTATAGCATTATTTTAAATTGCTCTTGGGTATTTTTTTTTTATTGTGAGTCTTCCTGTGTTCCCCTTGGGGAGGAAGGGTGGATTATAAATTTGAAATCATGAATAAGTAAGCCAATAAATGTTTATGAGGAAGTAAATGTCTCTGTTGTAGGATTTCAGAAAATAAAAATATAATCTTGAGTAACTAGATCTGGAAAACTCAGGCAAATACACCAACAGTTAAAAGATGAAGTGTCCGTTTCTGAGCAGGGGGATAGGGTAGGTACTTAACTAATGTATGTACCCTATCCTCCTGCTCAGAGACAAACACTTCATCTCAGCGGCATAGGAAGCCTCTTCGCCGCCCGGCGCGCCGGCACCCCCCTGGGGGCAGGGCGTCATGGCATGTGCGTTGTGACGCCACAATGCATTGGATGCACTGCGCATGCCCAGAAGTGGATCCGGCCGGCGCTGCTGTGAGCCGGCGAGCGAGCGGCAGCTCGGGCAGCGGCAGCTCGTGGGGTTGCCCCATCTGAATGGGGTGCCGGGCGGCAGGGGAGGGGCCGGGGTGTGTCACCTCCTCCCCTGGAACCTGGGGCAGAGCACCCCCTACGCCCCACCCTTCCTACGCCACTGCTTCATCTTTTACAAACAACATCAATTGTTCTTCAAGTGAGCCTTTCCTTGATATTATTAACTAATCAAGGCAAGGCTCACTTGAAGAACAATGAATGCTGTTTATTTAGAAGTTGTGTGCCCCAGGGGCAGGTGATTTACATTCGTATCAAAATCATTGTTGAACTGGAGATTGTCATTTTTGGCTCAACAAGCTCAACAATATTGACAGTAGATCCAATTGATATACACACTATGGGCTGAGCCCATACTGTGGAATAAGTGCAGTGGTATCTCGGGTTACAAATGCTTCGGGTTACAAACTCCGCTAACCTGGAAGTAGTTACGTCAGGTTGTGAACTTTGCCTCAGGATGACAATGGAAATCGCGCGCTGGTGGTGCGCCGGCAGTGGGAGTCCCCATTAGTGAAAGTACACTTCAGGATAAGAATGGTTTCGGGTTAAGAACAGAACTCCAGAATGAATTAAGTTCGAAACCCGAGGTACCACTGTATCCACATTCACTGAGCTGGTTTGGTGAGAACTGCAAACAGGCAAACAGTGAGTCCCATCCCTAGTTTGAACAATAACTAAACCATCTTACAACAGGAATGGAGTATGTGACTAATTACACACACACACACACACACACACACGCCATATGTAATAACTACTTCATTTACTTTCCAGAACAAGGAGGTCCATCAGTTCATCAGTTACCCCGCTGCTCAGGCAGATAATGTCATCAATACTCCTCCCCCCCCCCAAAATTCTGGGGCTATGCTCCTCTGTGTTCTTCCTCCATTCCATCACTGATGATATCAAGGATAAGCTTGTAGCAGATGTAGAGTAAAACAACTTTAAAAGAAGGTCACAAACTTTTGAGAAAGCCTGAATGTCTAAGTTATAATAATAGAATAACCATCTATATTATCCATCACACAGACCCCTGCACAGGATTGAAAACTTGGCAAGTTTTCTCCAGAAACTGGAGAAAGAAACTCTTAGAATACTCAGAATTGGCTAGATTAACAGGCAGAATAAGAAATCAGAGAGATCAGCAGTCAGAAGTAGATTGGAGTAAATTTTTAGAATATTTAAAAGACAGTAAAAATGTGTAAACACTTACAGGTGTGATGAAATTCTTGCAAAGCAAAAGAGAAAAGGAAAACCATAGATGGGAACATTAGAATATGCACAATTAGATAAAATTGAGAGAAAGCGGATGAATGATGTATCCTGGAAAACTAATACAGAGGTGGAGGGAAGTCGAAAACTCGGCGGAGTTTAAGATATAATGTAAACCATGTAAAAGTAACAAAAGTGTATTTATTTTCGTTTCTTTTTTGTTTTGACTTTATGATGCAAAAACAATAAAAAAGAAGAAAACTTGGCAAGTTTTAGGGAAATCTTTGTTTCCCACGACACAGTTCTAACATCACTGCTCGATATTGAGAAGAGGTGTTTGAAATAGAAGAGCCAAGTGTTTGATGGATAGCAAGGCATGTTTATGGGAGAAGTGTGGGAGAGACACCCAATAACTTTCACTATACGTATAGCCAGAAACTGAACAATGGTTCTGTTTTTCTGCAGAAAAGTTTCCCTACCAGATTTGTCATTCAAAGCAGATAACAAAGTAACTTAGGCTTTGTAGGTCAGCCTGCTTGAGGGTCATCGTGACAGCAAGGCATGACCTTGTTATATGGGAAGTATGTTTTAAATTTCAGATGTGTCTCATAGCTAGCAGGAGAAAATAGGTGTTTTTTTATGTCATTAGATGCCTTTTCCAGTTTGCTCCATGTAGGGTAACTCACTACTGTGCTCTAATTGTGTCAACCTTCTTGACATTGTTCTCCTTCTTCCCCCAGAACCATTTTCCTCCTGCCTCCTGATACCACAGGTTTATACAAAAAAACAGCAACCAGGTGCCTGTTATTGTCAAAAAGTCAAGGCTGTGTTAGAACCTTTAGGAAATTCATTATGCTCCGTGTCCCTGGCAGGTTCTTCCAATACAAAAACATTAATATAAGTCAGGTTTGTGACTAGTCATCCAGAAATATCCTGAAAGAAGACATAATATCCCTGTAATCTTTATTTAGTGCTGGTTAGAGTTGTTTGTACTGGATCTTTGTTCAGGGTCGAGCTGTCAACAATAAATAAATAAATAAATTTACTCCCCAGCTTGTAAATTGCCACAGTCGTCGGTGGATTTTGGAGCAAGAAAGCAAAGTGATGAATGGGTAGCCTCCAGAAGTTTATTCATAAATATTCCCTCCATTTTATTTAATGCAATCTCTGTTGACTCCATTAAAGGTACATTTACCTCTTCTTTATAAAGCTCTTACATGGAAACAAGCCATAATGAAAAACAGTCTGTTTGTCCAGTTTGTGTGAAGCTCTGGAATGCTTTGGTACAACTAATAGTTTCTATGAAAAAGAAACCAAGATGCTCTATCCACATCCATGGTAAACTGAAATGCATACCCTCCAACATTTCTCAGGTGAAAATAGGGATGTCCCATTCCATAATGATAATTTCACTATTAATACCCCACACATCTTACTGGGTTGCCCCAACCACTCTGGACAGCTTCCAACATAATATAAAAACATAATAAAACATTAAACATTTTTTTTTAAAAAACTTCCCTATACAGGATTGCCTTCAGACGGCTTGGGAGGGTCAGACAATGTCATACTCTCCAACATTTCTACAATGAAAATAGGGACATCCTAAGGAAAAGAGGGACATTCTGGGATCAAATCATAAACCAGGATGGCTTCTCTAAATCAGGGATGTCCCTGGAAAATAGGGACACTTGGACAGTCTGGGAATGTCAGGATTCAAGTAGATATACAGTGGTACCTCAGGTTAAGTACTTAATTCGTTCTGGAGGTCCGTTCTTAACCTGAAACCGTTCTTAACCTGAAGCACCACTTTAGCTAATGGGGCCTCCCGCTGCCGCTGCACCTCCAGAGCATGATTTGTGTTCTGAAGCAAAGTTCTTAACCTGAAGCATTATTTCTGGGTTAGCAGAGTTTGTAACCTGAAGCATATGTAACCTGAAGCGTACCATGTTTCTCCTAAAATAAGACACCGTCTTATATATATTTTTGCTCAAAAAAACACAGTATGGCTTATTTTCAGGGGATGTCTTATTTTAACCGTGTTGCATTGGTACGCTGCATAGCCACGCCTCCCCAGGCTGTTTTAATGGGAGGTACCACGTCACTATGGCTTATTTTCAGGGGATGGCTTATTTTTGGGGAACGGCTTATATTTCGCAAATGCATAGAAATCCTGCTATGGCTTATTTTATGGCTATGTCTTATTTTAGGAGAAACAGGGTATGTAACCTGAGGTACCACTGTAGTGCTTAAATTCTCCAAAATGCTTCAACCTAGGCAGCTCTGATTTCTTCAGTTCTCCACTTTCATCAGAGAAGGTGGAAGAAATGCTTAATGTCTTTGTCTCAAGTGTGGTTTTTATTCACTCACAACTGAGTGGACATCATGCCCACCCCCCTCTGGCTGCCCCACATTCCCTGTTCTTTATTATATAACTCTCCAAAACTTTCTTGGATCTACCAGGACGGAAGCAGCCTCTCATTTGTTCATAGATGAAGTGAAAAATAGAGAAAGTGCCAGTCCAGAGGACCATATATCTTAAATGACTCGTCTAATCATTTTGTAGTAAGTGCCTTTTTCTTCAGAGATTCAAGACCGTAGTAGGAGCAATTTAAATGCCTTTCCTCACTTACAGTTTGGACTCACAAGGGAAATAAATTCTGTCTGGGTAAAGCCGCTCCTAATTGGGATGAAAGTTCTTGACTAAAACGCAGCAAACTCAGTGGCTATGATGCTTTCAAAAGCACAAGCCAAAAGTGCATGGCAGGGAGGTTGCTCAGTCCTTTAACTATTTTAATTGACCCAGGAAACTAGTAAAATAGATGTGAAAGAAGGAAGTATGGTTTGCCTGTCTTAGCCCAGAGGACCTGGCAAATGGCAGGCAGGCTAAATGAGCTAAAGTGGTTGAAATGACTCTTCTGTGTCACTGATTGCCCAGTTGCCCCAGGCTACTTATCCATAGGTATTTTGTCCCTCTTCTCTCCTAGCAGTTTATTAGTACACCAAACCATTGGTGCAGTTTGGTAATTTTGGACTCTAGATTCAATAAGAAGGCGATTCTAAAAGCTCACTGTTCCCCAACCTGATGTTCAGTTGCACAGGTCCTATCAGTCCCCTAGCCATTGGTCAGGGATGCTGGAAGTTGCAATCCAAATATCTAGAGGGCATCAGGTTATGGAAGGCAGCTTTGAATGTAGGTATAAAATTCACAATGTGGCCAGCCAGCCCTCTTCCGTTTGAGGGCATTACTGCCCATTCTGCTGGGTAAAGGCCCTGGACTTCTGCCCCCAGAGCCTTGCCCTGATGGAATCACTGATCTGATTTGATTATCAGTGATTTATGAAATTAATGGTATTGGCAGATTAACTTGCCCCTTCAAACTAAGGGTGGAAATCACCACAGCATAACCTCAAATTCACTCCTCACCTTGGATCACAGCTCTGCAGCACCTTGTAAGGGACTCTGAAATGGGGACTAGAGCCACTGAATGGGTTGTAAGACTCAGTCACAGTGTCTGTTTATTGGTCCTGGAGCTGTGAATAATAACACAATGGTGTTGGACCCCACTGGACCTTGTCCTAAGGAGAGTTCACAGCTAGTACGACCGAGCACAATCCCCCTGTTGAAATTAATTGCGTTTGCACAAGGGTAAGATGGGTTGCAGGCTGTGAGGTACGGGGGCAATATTGGCTAAAATAACATGGAAATCTGTAGGTTTACATTAATATGGGCTGGTGTGGTGAATTGGAAGTATGTCTCATATTGATTTGCATTTTATGTTTGCTTTGGATCTCGGCTTTGGTTGGTATCTACATCTGGTTTCCGAATGACTGTTAACCCAGCTGTTGTGGAATGAAGCTAATCTTATAGAAAATATCCTCAGTAGCGATAATTGATATTCATGGGTCCTATTGACCAAACATCTCCATGAACAGGGGAAATTGGGCAGCACATGCCTTTTCTGTCCCTCCCCACCATGTTTTCATCAGAAGCTGTGAACAGAATCTATGCACATGCAGTCGCTCACATGCTGTCTCTGGATGAAGAAGACATCTTCCAGTTATGGGCACAGTATATATTTAACTTGGATTATGCACGTAGGCTCTGATCGAAATTCCTGATGAGAGTTTGGAGTTTGCCAGTGGAATAAGGCCATGGTGTTATTTCAAACTGCTTTTGAAATGAAACAGCTCACAGGGATCACTTTCACTTCACTGGGAAATTTAGCCTGTTGTGTAGGTGACTAGATTATTTGCTAGGCTATTTGTAGAATTTTGTTGTAAGATGGAGCTTAGTTGGTGACCATGCATAGATTCTAGATAATTATATCTCAGCATGGACTTGTAAGTCTTGAACAGATGCTAGAATGGCAACTGACAACAGAATGAGGGAAAAACACACAGCCAGAAATGGATGTGCACCCTGACAGATAAAAAATTAGGCTGTGTGTTGCATTAGAACATCATGCTTAAGTGGCAGCATTCAGAACAGATTTTGGAAGGCACTCATAGAGTTTATGCCAACAGTTTTGTGGAAACGTTGGGCTAATATTGTCACTGAAGGCCCAAATGACTGAGGCTGCATTCACACTGCAGTTTATTCCGTTTCCCTAATATTTCCCTAACTGTTAATTTTCATAATATATTCAAGCTTTCATACAATGTAAAAGCCACTTTTGGAAAACAAATAGAATACAGCACAAGCTTAGCACTCATTTCTGTGCAATTTGCTTCTGGAAAAAGGCTGTTTGCATGCCTGGAAACTCAGAAAATCAAGGGAGTTTTGTGCAGGGCTATGCACAGGGTTTAAGTGCCCATATGCCTTTATCTACAGCTTACTGTTGCTGTCAAACCTGTGCCAAGAGATGTCCACAGAAAAGGCTGAGTCCACCCCCCCCCACCATACTGTAAGGAGATACTTCTAGGATCCTGCTGGTGATGCTCCTCAAATGGCTTTCCTCTGCTGTTGAGCAGAAGGGATTATAATAATGGTAGTGCTTTGGGCACAATTTCCTGCTTTCATACTGATGTATCAACCGGTGTGAATGAAATTTAGTGCAACATGGTGGTATATTAGAATAATAGAATTGTCGAGTTGGAAGGGACCCTGAGGATCGTGTAGTCCAGGCATAGGCAGACTTGGCCCTCCAGATGTTTTGAGACTACAATTCCCATCATCCCTGACCACTGGTCCTGTTAGCTAGGGATGATGGGAGTTGTAGTCCCAAAACATCTGGAGGGCCGAGTTTGCCTATGCATGGTCCAGTCCATTGTTGTGGTGGTTTAAATTTATATACCGGCCTTAGCACTCATTTCTGTGTAATTTGCTTCTGGGAAAAAGCAAATATCAGAATACCACAACTTAAGAATACAAAAGGAAAACACAAATTACATAATAAAACAAAAACAAACACAAGTCAATAACATCTTCTCCCACATACACATTTAAAAGGCATAGTCAAAGGCCTGGTTATAGAGAAAATTTTCCACCTGACACCTGAAGATATGTCATGAAGCCTCCCTGGGGTGAAGATTCCACAAATGGGGAGCTACCGCAGAAGAGGTCCATTCTTGTGTTGCACCCTCCAGACCTTTCATGAAGGAGGCACTCAAAGAAGGGCCTCAGATGATTATTGCTGGGTCTGAGTTGGTTCATATGGGGGGAGAGGCGGTCCTTGGGGTATTGCGGTCCTTAAGGCTTTATAGATCAAAACCAGGACTTTGAATTGTGCCCAGAAACTAATTGGCCATCAGTGCATTCAGGCCAGAATCTTGCCCTGGTGAGCAACCTAGCTGCTGAATTCTACACCAGCTGAAGTTTCTGAACCATCTTCAGATGCAGCCCTATGTATAACATGTTGCAATAATCTAACCTAGAGGCTATTAGTGAAGTTAGGCTATCCCTGGCCAGAGAGGGGTGCAGCTGAGCCACCAGCTGAAGCTGATTGAGAGGCACTCTCTGCCACAGAGGCCACCTGATACAGGCCTCAAGTGACAGTAAAGGATCCAGAAGTACCTCCAAGCTATGTACCTGCTCCTTCAGAGGAAGCATAACCCCATCAAGAGCAAGCAACCTCCCATCCATGCAGTCTAGGAAACCATCCACTAACAGTGCCTCAGTTCAGCCGCCTCAGCTTTTGTAGCTGGAGTCAGTCAGGGCCCAGGTGGAAAAGGGCTGCAAGGCAGGAAACAGGTCCCCCAGGACTCACAGCCAAGATGGACTGCAGTCTGAAAGGAACATTAGAAAATGTGACAGAGCACTAATAGCCAGTAAAACTAATGGAATAAACCTCACCTGTGAATGCAGCCTAAATAAGCTATTTCCTTCCCAAGTTCAAGTGGTGTACAAGCAAGAGAATCCTGTCTCACAACCATCTTGCCTTTCTGCCTCTATGTGGCTTTTGAAGCCAGGGTGGGTTACATCCAGAAATGCGCCGTCACTTGACATTATGTTTGTGTTCCGAAAATACTAGAAGAGATGGAGCAGTGTTCCGAAAATACTAGAAGAGATGGAGAAATTTGGTCAACTTGCAGGATTCAAATTAAACAAAACCAAAACAAAGATGATGGTGAAGAATATGGAGAAAGAGAGAGTTGAAGAATTAGAGCAAAAAACTGGTATAGCGGTATCAAAGAAGGTGAAGTATCTGGGAATCTGGTTAACGCCTAAAAATATTAATTTATTTGAAGATAATTACAAACCAGCTTGGAAAGAGATTAAGAAAGATTTAGAAATTTGGACTAGATTTAAATTATCCTTCAGTGGAAGAATTGCTGCGATTAAAATGAATGTTTTACCGAGGATGTTGTTTCTATTTCAAACGATTCCGATAATTAAAGGGACAGGACAATTCAAAGAATGGCAAAAAGCTCTGTCAAGATTTATCTGGCAAGGGCAGAAGCCAAGAATAAAACTTAAATTGCTGATAGACAAGAAGGAAAGAGGGGGCTTTGCCCTGCCGGACTTGAAGCTGTACTATGAAGCGTCCTGTCTGTGCTGGTTAAAAGAATGGATGACATTACAGAATACTGATCTCTTAGATCTAGAAGGACATGATAATAGATTTGGATGGCACTCCTATCTTTGGTATGATAAAGTGAAAGTACATAAAGGTTTTACGCACCATGTGATAAGGAGGGCCATTTATGAAGTTTGGGATAGGAATAAGAGTCTTCTGGAGAGAAAAACCCCATGGTGGATCTCACCGATTGATGTACTTACACTAAAGAAAGTTAATATGGAAGGTAAAAGGTCCACATATGGGGATTTGCTAATGAGAACGGAAAGAGGTTGGAAGTTAAAGCCATATCACCAGATTGAAGATACTTTTACAGGATGGATACAGTATCACCAGGTGAATAATCTGTTGTTAGAAGATAAAAAAACTGGCTTTGAGGAGAAAAAATCTAGATTACAAACTGAGCTGTTAGAAGGTAAAGGCAAATTTCTGACAAAAATGTATGATTTGTTGTTAGAATGGTATAATAAAGATGAGTTGACGAAAGAAGTAATGATAAAATGGGCTATAGATTTTGGGCACAATATAGAATATGATGCATGGACAAAATTATGGAAGGAGACGATGAAATTCACTGCGTGTGTAGCTTTGAAGGAAAATCTTTACAAAATGATGTATAGATGGTATTTGACTCCAGTAAAATTGTCAAAAATGTATAGAATGCATGACAAGATGTGTTGGAAGTGTAGACAGGAGGAAGGGAGTTTCTATCACATGTGGTGGACTTGTGGTAAGGTTAAGGCCTTTTGGGAATCTATCTATAACGAACTCAAGAAGATGTTTAAATATACTTTCCCAAAAAGACCTGAAGCCTTCCTATTGGGTTTGATGGGAGACGAAATAGCCAAGAGGGACAAAAGATTGTTCATGTATGCAACAACTGCTGCGAGAATATTGCTTGCCCAAAAATGGAAATTACAGGAATTACCAATGATTGATGAGTGGCAGACGAAGATGGCGGAATATGCTGAACTCGCAAAACTGACTGGCAGGGTCAGAAACCAGGATGACTCGAGGTTTCAAAAAGATTGGAGTAAATTTGTGGAGTACCTAAGATTGAATAGAGGAAGTCTGAAGACACTGGTAGGATTGGAATAAACCTTTGACATAGACTAATATGGAGGAATAAAAACTGTGTGATAAGATTGGACTAGAAAACCTACTGACGTGGGGGAGGGAAGTCAAAACTCGGCGGAGTTATGGGATATAATTTGTATTAGATGTTGAATTAATTGGTTGTATATTTGAAAAATAATAAAAATTTATATATGAAAAAAAGACATTATGTTTGTGACTCAATATAGATGGAATAGTCCAAGGCATATGGGTTTTCCTCCAAGCACCTTTAAATTTAAAACAGGTAAAATTAAAAGGACTTGACAGCCGTGACATAAATTGATATCTTAAAAAATTATTCAATAATACACTTACGCGCCTTTATTGTATTGAAGAGAATATTGATATTCGCGTCAACATGCCTGATGCTTGAATGCATCATTTAAATGAAGGTGGGGACAGACTTTAAGCAAATGAAATAAACATGGAAAGAAGGAAGCATTGACACTTCAGTTGATAGCATTCATGCTGTTATCGGTGGTTTTGGGAAATGGTTGCAATGAGTGATTGGGGAGAAAAACAGGCTTTGGTTCTATAACCCTCTTCAAGTATTCATAGTAATGAAAGGATCTAAGCTCTCCACATGGTTTAGAACCCTGATTGCCCAGGGTTCTACACCATAGGAAGGGTAGCCAAACCATTAAAAACCTTTGCTCATCAGCACATGGCTGGTTGGGGCAGGATAGTGTGTCTATAACAGATGGGGAGGGGCCAGTGAGCACAGCCCCTTTCTCCTCACAACACCTCAAGAGGGCTTGAGTGAACTGTCATGGCCACCAGGCTTATGCAGAGCTTGTTGGAGACTCTCTTGGGTTGCTCCCCACCAAGAGTACCTCTGCTCCCTCCTCTTCCCCCTCATCTGATAACTCATCTGACAGCAACAGCCACCCCAGTCCTGAACTAGTTCGGATTGGGGGACCCATGACACAGAACAGGGAAGGGGAACACATGGATCTTCCAGCAATGTTGGAGTCCAAATCCTATCAACCCCAGCCATCCCTGAGAATGATGGAAATTGCATGTCAACACCCAAAGGGCCACAGGTCCCTTACTGTTCGATGGATGGTTGCAACTTGTTCCTAATTGTGATTTGATAGCTCTTCTCTCACCAGGTGTGTTGCTTTGCACAAGAAAATCCAGCTAAGCTTACTGGAATAGTAATAACAACTTGCGGTTTGATAAAATCACAGAATGGGAGGTCAAACAACTTGGTTCCAAGATATAGATAAGATCACAAGACACAAGTTATCTGGTAAAACAAATGGAACCTACTCAAGGATTCCGAAAGATTTAGCAAACCTACGAGCTAAGCAGATACACAAGCCTGATAATGAAAGCAATGCAGATTTCTGCCTTAAAAGTGGGCCATAGCACTGCCAAATCATGTTTCTAAATTACATTAAGTATATTATCATAATCCTCCTTAGAAAATTTGGGAAGAAATGGAACACTGTGTCTTAAAGCAAAATGATACTGTCATATCAGCCATCAGCTATCTCTGAATACTGACATAAGAAAAGTCTGTTGTGAGCCAAAATGTTTAACTGATACCTTTGGGGGGTTTGCCATATGCTCTGGCATGCTTAAGTACAGATCTATGTGACTGCCACAATTTAGATTAAGTAGTTCTAAGAGAGGGAATGGTTAGGGCAAATTGCAATTTCTTGTTATTCACAATTCACTGGGTTCCACTGTCAACTTGATAATATCTTGAAACATATCAGACTTGAAATAAGGAGAATAGAGGAGCAATTTATCAAAACTCTGTGCAAGTTAGAAAAAAACAGACTAAAAGTATAAAAGAAATAATATTGTGGTTAAGACTGCTCACCCTTATCTGCAGATTCCCTTCTCCCCTCCATTATAGGAACATGAAAAACTGCCTTAGACTGAGTCAGATCACTTGTCTAACTAGTTCAGTATTGTCTACACTGACTGGTCCTGCAGGATTTGAGAGGAGGGTATTCCTTGCCCTACCTAGAGATGCCAGGGTTGAACCTGAGACCTTCTGCATGCAGAGCAAATGCGCTACTGCTACACAACTAAAATCAAAGCGTTCCAAAACCAAAGCACGCTTTCCCACAGAAGGTAATGCAAAACAGATTAATCCATTCCAGACTTTTAAAGGCAACCCCTAAAACAGCAATTCAACATGAATTTTACTATCTAACGAGACCATTGATCCATAAAATGAAAGCAATAAACAATGTACTGCAGTCACACAATCAATCAACCGGCTGATTTCCGGCTGAAAAAAAGCCCTGAAACCCACTTAGGGTGCAACCAAAAATTATACCTGTTATGCATTTTGGCCTTGCGTAGCTGATTGTTTAATAAACAGCACAGATGGAGGAGGGGTAGATCATGATTGTGGGATGGGGGGGTGGAAATGGAGATTGAAATCCTTTGTTCCTGCTTTGGTTTCATCATAACACCCCCCCTGAACTTAGTGCGAGCAGCAGCTGCTCCACCTCAGACCAGTGGACGGAACCAGCATCATCATCATCATCATCATCATCATCATTATTTATTTATACCCTGCTCCTCTGGCTCGGTTTCCCCAGCCACTCTGGGTGGCTCCCAAACAAATATTAAAAACACAATAAAACATCAAACCTTAAAAACTTCCCTAAACAGGGCTGCCTTCAGATGTCTTCTAAAAGTCAGATAGTTGTTTATTTCCTTGACATCTGATGGGAGGGCGTTCAACAGGGAGGGTGCCACTACTGAGAAGGCCCTCTGCCTGGTTCCCTCCTTGCTATGAATGTTCTTTCTGATATTCCTGACACTAAAACTTGCATCTGTCACATCTTCCTTGGCAGAGCACATGCCCAGTGAGGGCTAGTGATGTGAGTCCTGTTACAGGTACGCATGAAACTAAGCAGCTATGTAAATGCAATATGCACGTTAGAAAAGCATTCATAGCTAAGGAGCTGGAATTGTCTGCTCTGCAAAAGAGCAAAAAATGAGTGGTTTTTGATAGGAGTGTAGAATGTAGCACCCATAAAGTTTCAGCAGGACAATGAAAATCAAACACTACCGGACAGTTGAGTATATAGGACAGGAGGAGAAATAAAACAAGAGATGCCTGGAAAATAAAAGGGAAACATAAAAACTTCTGGAGCTTTTGTCCCGAAGGAAAATATAGGCTTGGCTGAGTTTACAGCTGATCTGAGCATAAAAGCTTTATTAACTTAACAACAAAAAAAAGGTTTTAAAATGTGTATAGTGTTTTTCTTAAAAAAAAAAGGAGAAAAAAGTTTTATTGGAAGAATTACTTTAATAGCCCCCCAAAGCAAGCTCTAGTCATTGCTCAACATAAACAAGTGATGAGTCTTAGATGCTGAAAGAGTAACAAGCGAAGTATGTAATTCATCTTTTTCTGCAATTAAAATTGTTCATGTGTAAGTTGGGATTTGTGTGCAAGGATACATGTGGGTACTTTTCGTTTTTTACTTCCAACACATTTCTGGTACGAAGCTGATCTGCTTCAGCAGGATAGATTAAATCTCCAAACACTTACTGTAACTTCCAAGATAGTGTTTTGCATCAATGTAGAAGTCACGTGATTGAAACTTATGCTCCACATTGTCTACCAAGGAACAGTGTTACATGAAGTAGCATCACTCCAAAGGGATTCCAAGAAACAAAGTGGGCCTATGGCAGGCATAGGCAAACTCAGCCCTCCAGATGTTTTGGGACTACAACCCCCACCATCCTTAGCTAACAGGACCAGTGGTCAGGGATGATGGGAGTTGTAGTCCCAAAACATCTGGAGGGCCGAGTTTGCCTATGCCTGGCCTATGGTGAAGCTATGGAAAGGAGGAAGGTTGGATGGTTGAAGACAGACAGGAGCTAGTGGGATGTTGCTCCATTTGCCCAAATGGAAAAACCTCCAATTATCCCAGATGTTTTGCATGCTTACTGAAGGTGATGGGCGACGTAGTTCAAAACATCTGGAATATACCAGTTTGGGGAAATCTAATATAACTACTCTGTGATCCCATGCCATGGAATCTTTGGTTCTGCATGGGTATTCGTATTTAACTAGGACATATTAAAAGGAGTAAGCATTAACTGTGCTTTTCATGTCACTCCACAATGTAACTATTTGACCTTATTATGTATGGGGTGGATATTATCAGCTGTTTTCTATTGCTTGGAGCTTGGGATAAGAATGGTGGAAAAATTTGGTTCCATTGGCTTCTTAATGAAAACTTATCTTATTCACGCTTCCCTGAACAATGGATGAACTGAAACTCAGCCGTCCTTCAAAAATTCACACTTCTCTGAACTTTGCAATGCTGTTCTCTAACAAACCAACATGTGCAAAATGCATATATTATAGGAAATCATGCAGATAGGACAGCAAACGTGTGTATATCAGGCAAAACAGCGAGCAAAATTGTTAAGGAAATTTTTAATTCATGCCAAAATGCCGACAAATTTTTACGAGAATTTCTTTTAAAGATGTGAACTGATGCAGAAATGTGGCAAATTGACAGCTTGGTTGGTTGTTGTGTTTTTTTGCCAGAGTATAGAAAACCAAACAGGTATTGCACATTGGGTGGAGATATCTACATCCCCTCTTTGATGTTCACAGCAATGTGAAAATACAACTTGAAGCACAAGAAGGGGGAAGTGACTTCTCTGTGCATGAAGCAGTTAATGCGCACATGCCCCAACAAATTTATCCATCCCTAGATTGGGGGCCTATTTTGGTCACATGGGAAAAAGGTTAGCTTAAATCCAACTAGGGGTGCTATCTAAGTAGAAGTAAGCTTCTTTGTGTGTTTGATCATCTAGCTGGGGATCCTGTTCACAGTACCCCTTTCTGATCCAAAATCTGGGTCTGCCTTCAAAATATTAAAATTAATCTTAGTTTTGGAGGTGAAGATCAGGGCTTGGATTAAGTCCCACACAGTTCCTTTTCCCCACCAATCAGCAGATCGGTTGGACTTCAGCTCTTTCTGAAAGGGCTCCGAACAAGTACCATAACTTCAGCTGCACTATGCAGATTCCTTTGCACTCATGCAATAGGGTGGAAGTCAAGATGTTTGCTCAACATAGACCCATTGAAGCTAATGAACAATTGAGATCAATTAATTTTAAATGGGTCTACTCTGAGTAAGATTTAGTTGACCAATAATTTTGAAAAGCAATGGTTTTGCCTAAGTATTAAATGTCGAAACTGCAACAGCTTTACATTGTACTTCAACTGCAGTCCGTTTTCTTCTGTGTTGCTTAACGTTCCTGAGCTAATGATTTGTAAGTAGGAAGTTTTGCAGCCTTTTTCATTTTATTTGTGTAACTGCTTTTTAAAATTTGGAATGCGATAAGAATCAGCTGTGCTGCAACAAAGGTATGCTTAACTTGTAAGAGTAGCAAAATCATTAATTCTCTTCACACTATCTTGGCAGGGTGCACAAAAATTGCAGACATTAGCTGTCCAATAATTTAAGAAATTAAGTGGTATTGAGAGAGCTGAAGGAAATGCACAAATGTTGCTTTATTTCCACCCGGTGACACCACAGTTTGATTTTTGAAATCTTGCCCTGGGTAATTAGCAGAGTTTAGTCCACCCTGCTATAATCTGTAGTCAATTAATACTCCCTATAATTTACTTGCCCTTGTTCCAATCTTTCATTTTATATTTTAACAATCAGCAATCCTCTTGTAACCTCAGATATGGGTTTTCAGTTATGAAATAAATATGTGTGAATTCTATACTCTCCCCCTCAGCTCTTAAATCTGAAGTAGAGTTGAATCTAGCTAGCTGCATCAACACCCACCCCCCAAAACAAGGTGCTATTCAACATCAGTCAAGTAGGCTTCTGCTCATACAATGAGACTTTCCCTTCATTTCCTGCTCCTTGCAGCCCCCACCCTCCCCAAATTATTCCCACAAACCTCCAGGATAAAGTTGGGAGGCATGAGCAAAAGTCTATTCATCTGGCAGGTGAACATCATTGGATGTCACCCAAGACTAGGGAGGAAAAACCTGTCAATTTGGGTTCTCTTCAATCTTAAATTCAGTTCTCCACATTTTGGAGCAATTTGTGAATTTCTTTCTTTCTTTCTTTCTTTCTTTCTTTCTTTTAAAAAATCTTAACCTTGCACTATATCTGCCAATAAATGTGAAAGACCCTTGTATCCTGACTAACTAACAGCTAGCCTGGCCAGCATGATGTAGGGGGTGGTTGGAGAAACCCAAATAGTTCAAGGCCAATCAGAATCTAAGGCAGGGGACAGCAAACTTTTTCAGCAGGGGGCCGGTCCACTCTCCCACAGAACATGTGGTGGGCCAGACTATATTTTTTGGGGAAAAAGAAGAACGAATTCCTATGCCCCACAAATAACCAAGAGATGCATTTTAAATGAAAGGACACATTCTACTCATGTAAAAACACGCTGATTCCCAGACCATCCGTGCGTGGGATGGATTGAGAAGGCAATTGGGCCGGATCCGGCCCTCGGGCCTTAGTTTGCCTACCCATGATCTAAGGGAAAGAAATTCCTACATGCCTCTAAATTTGTTTGGGGATTGGAAAAACTCACACTGAACCAGGTGGGTGGGGATCATGCTGGCCTGAAAACACACAACTGAGGGGCAGGAGGCAGAGCTGTGAAATATATAGCCAGTTCTGAGAACTGTTCCCCACAGGCAAAGGAAGCTTTGTAGATAGGCCTCAAACTCACAGAGAATATTAAATTAGAGAGTACCCAGCACACCTCTATATAAAATATACAGTTCTTTTGAATTTTGGAAGATATTAACTGTACAAAGTCAGGGTACCAAAGGTTACAGTTTCATACTGACTTTTCATTTGTAAGAAAGAGTTATAATTTCTGGTCATCTTTTAGAAGTGCTGAATTTCACAGCTTGAAGTCAACTGCTCCCCTACCATGTGAAAACTATTATAGCATTACCTCTCTGTATATTTTATTTTAAATTTATCAGGCTTGTTGTTTTCTTAAACATATCTTTGTTTTAGAAATGTCAGCCTCTCCCAAGTCACAACGCTTTCAAGGTTACACACTATTAAAAGCAGAGAGGGGTAAATTTTCAAAGTGGTGTGTGGGAGGTATTAGAGCAAATCCTGTTATACATGAACAGATTTTGAGTACGTCTTTCCCTTTTAATGCTTTGAAAATATATCCCTTCATATAAAAATACCTACACACACACACACACACACACACACACACACACTTAGGTTTCTTACATTCTTTGTTTCTTTTTGAAAAATGCCTAAAATATATTTAATTAACCTTTGAGCAAGAAACATCAGGAACTTTGTGATTGCTTTTGAGCTTTGCATTCAGTTTGTGATCAAGCTTAAGATATTATGTGCATTACAAACATTTTATTGTATACATCCCCACCATAGCTGTCAACTTTTCCCTTTTTAAAAGGGAAATTCCCTTATTCCGAATAAGATTCCTCGCAAGAAAAGGGAAAAGTTGACAGCTATGATCCCCACTCAAGAATAAGGCCCAGTTTTCGTGATACAGAGGGGAGATGTGTGGAAACCACACAGAAGTTTCATTACTCCTTTCTGCTTCCCTTGAAATACCTGAAACTCAGTAGTAACTTTGAGATGTGTGGACCTCTTAGGCAATTTTGTTTGCCTTATTTAAACACTTTTTCTTGTTTTTGTCCTTGAATTCCATTGGATGTTTTGTCAAGCAGGAACCTCTAGCTTCACCTTGCAATTTCACTTTAGGTGCAATGTAGTGGCAAATATAACAGTAAATGAATACAGATGACCATTTACCAAGTGATAGCTTATCACTGTGGACATACTACCACAGGGGGAATTGGTTCTCAGTAAAGTCTGCCCATGTGGTAATCAGAATTTAACACACCTCCATACCTGATGACAAATCCAAGGGAGCAGGTGAGTGGTAAAATATTCCTCATCACATTGGTGAATGCTAGAACCGACCAGATCCCTGTGGTATTGTAGGTCCTCCACAGAAACTTACCACTCGGTTTATGGTTGCTGGTATTCACCCTTTAGAACAGGTCTCAAATGTGGCTCGAGAGAATGCAGATTAAATTTTTATACCCAGTAAAGTAGATGTGAAATAATTTCACTGCTGTTTGTTCAAGTCCTGAGTTTTCCATGACAACAGACAGCTGAGAGATGGTCTGGTGAGGTGGCCAAATGTCAGCCCACACTGAGAACACGGTGTGTGATGGAGCCAATTGCACAACAGCTTCATATTATGATTCTACTTAGCCCCAGTTCCCTTAGCCCAATTCTCACTTGATCTCAGAGCCCTGTGAACTGTTTATCATTGAGTTCAAATTATAAATAGGTTGGGATTTGACCAGGAAATCAATGCAGGTTATAGGATGAGACTTCAGCTCCATATGTGAGGAAGACTAACCAAATAAGTCTGTTCTTTATAAATGCACGTCTTCTTATGAGCTAAATGGAACACAGAGTTAAACTAGTTTAAGACCACTGAGAAAGGGCTCAAGTGCTACCAAAAGAGGATAAAAGACTTTTTATGTATGCGACAACGGAAGCGAGAATGCTTCTAGCCCAGAGATGGAAGGAAGGAGAAGTACCAACAAGAGAAGAATGGCAGACAAAAGTGATGGAGTATGCCGAGATGGCGAAACTGACAGGGAAGATCAGAAACCAGGAAGATCAAGTATTTTTTAAAAGACAGGAGTAAATTCTTAATTTATTTGAAATACCACTGTAAACAGTTAAAATCATTGGCAGGGATATAATGACACTTGTAATGAGCGTTCCCCACATCAAATGGGGTGCGCATGTTGCAAGGTCATGAGTAGACCCATTGGATCTCGGTGGCAGCTCCTGGCAGTTGGTCTGGCTTCGCCTTCCTCAGGTTGGGATACCTGTGGACTCCACCTACTCTAGCAGCTGCCCAATCCTGGCTGGGGAGGTGTTGCCAGATGGATTGGCCAGGTAGAAGGAGGGATTATACAGGACACACAATAGACCTTGAGTTATACCTGGGAAGCGGCCGAAGGATTCAGAGCTTCCCCACCCTCCACTCCCTTCAATTGATGCTTACTTTGCAGGTTTAACCACCTTTTTCTTCCACAGCCACACAGGCACGCAGGCGCTGCTATGACAAGGTCGCTGTTAAAGGGCCCGAAAGGAATTCCCCTGCATTGGCAGGTTTCGCCTTTCTCGTAGCAATTCGTCACAACTTTGGCTGTTGCAGGCCTTGGGTGGAATCCTTTAGTCATTTACAGGATTTGGGGGGCATGGGGCAGTGACCCCCGCCCCCATTGTGGTGGCGATAACAGGGTTCTCATTAAAGGGGTCTCAGGGGGAGGCATTGACCATATGCCCAGGGTCGTCATTGCCCTCCCCTTCCAGCGGCAGCGAACACAGGGGGGTGGGCTATCTGCTTGAACATATGTTCTCCAGACTAGCCCACTCCCCACTCATGCTGGATAACCCTGAAGCTACCCAGAACCCCGGCTGGGGGGCTGGGAAGGATAAACGCCCAATGCCTGAGCCAAGGTCTTCCTACATCTGCATATTAATAAAGTTGTGGCCAATTTAATCCCATAGAACGTTGTCATGAGTCTTTATTTCCCTCAGGGGCTGCCCCGGGGTACGGGGGATTTCGCCTGGCCGCGCAATGTGGAATTAGCTACGGTAACTATGGATATATAATGAATAGATAATGATAAAAGAGGCGGAAAACTGTATCTTAAATATGGAACCCATGGAGGGAGGGAAGGAGGTCCGAAGGTTCAAAAGAACCTTTTAATTTGTGTGGGATTTAGGCCTGTGCCTCTAATAGTGCAATCCTGTACAGGTGTGCTCAGAAGTAAGCTCCACTGAGTTCTGTGAGACTTAGCCCCAAGCAAGTGTGTATAGGATTGCAGCCTTGATCACTGCCATTTATGGGTGATTGTTCTGTTTAAGATTGCTGGACTTCTGGTTCCAAACATTTTGTTATTATTTACAGTATATAAGTAAAGCACTGTTAGGCATAGTACAAACTCAAGGCTTGTTTCCTTTGCTCAGCAACCAAGATCTGACCCGTTTCAGCCCATTCTGACTAACATCGTTGCTCTCCAGTCCTTAAAGAGACAGTGAAGTTTTCTTTCCTTCCGGTTCAATTATTTTTATTTCTGCTGTTCTATTTTGCATTTAAGAGAGCACCACAGGCCAGCAATTGCATATGGTTTCTAATTATTAATTTAATTGTGGCATTTGTTTTAATTAAGCACTGATCAATTCTTCCCGTACCCAAACATTATTTGTCATTGGCTTCTACTGAATATTGAGCACTGGTTAATCGTGAAGGTGTTCAGCAGGCATATTTGGAACAGTGAGGGAACTTTTACCCCTAATAGGTTCCAGTCAGGTCGAAGCCTCATAATGCCAGCAACTCAGAACAAACCCTCCTTTGTAAATAGCTTTGCTGAAATACATTTCTTAATCTGTGGTGTTTCTTTCCCTTCTGGAAGCATGGACTGTTGGGGTGTACTTATACCCTTCTCCTGGACTTCCTTACATCTAGGATATCTTGAGATAGGCATAATGTAGTTTCCTCCAAATGCAGGGAGGACTAATGGGGCACTAACTACCCCCAGCAACCTCAGCCTGCCTTTAGGCAGCCCCCACCTGCACTGCCAAGCAACCCATCCATGGAGTAACACTGGCTGTCAGTTTCCTTCTACTTATGTCTCAGTGTTGCCCTTACAGAATTTGGCAGGGGTGGACAAAATTAGAATTAGATATCTGCCCTTGTCTTTGGAAACCTGCTGCTGAGCTGCCTGTGTCAGCTCTCTTCTGCTTCTGAGAGACAAGGGGGGAGGGAAGCTTGTCGCAGTAGGAGGGGGAGATACCTTCTGGACCCATTTCTTCCTCTTGGCCTCCCTCACCCCCCACTGTCCTGCTTCAGCTTCTGCCTCTGATTCTGGACTTCTCTCTGCCACAGACTCTCCCAGCTCACTAAGCCCTGCTACCTCTTCCCAGTCTTCTCCCTCTTCTCTCACTCATCGTTGTCCAATCACCACTCCCTGGGCTCTGAGCCTTCTTCCCTTGGTGGTTCTCCAGCTGGTTTCTCCCACCCTTCTTCTGCGTCCAACCAGTCCACGGCAAAGGGAAATCAGGAACATAGGAATAAGAGCATCTCTCCTGCTCTTGTTTCTCTCCTTTGTTGTTCTCATGGTTCCAACTGCCCCGTCTTCCACTCTTTGGGGGTTCTGCTTTGAAGAGGAAGATTTCTAAAATTAATTTCAGAATTAGGGTACGCATATTTTATAGGATCACAGAATTGTAGAGTTGGACGTGACCCTGAGGGTCATCTAGTCTAGGGGTCAGCAAACTTTTTCAGCAGGGGGCCAGTCCACTGTCCCTCAGACCTTGTGGGGGACTGGACTATATTTTTTGGGGGGGAATGAACAAATTCCTATGCCCCACAAATAACTCAGAGATGCATTTTAAATAAAAGCACACATTCTACTCATGTAAAAACACCAGCCAGGTCCCACAAATAACCCAGAGATGCATTTTAAATAAAAGGACACATTCTACTCATGTAAAAACACGCTGATTTCTGTCCATGGGCTGGATTTAGAAGATGATTGGGCCAGATCTGGCCCCCGGGCCTTAGTTTGCCTACCCATGATCTAGTCCAACCCCCCTGCAATGCAGGAATCTCAGCTAACACATGCTAACACCCACCCACAGAGTACTAACGTGACCATATGCACATTTCCATATTGTGCAGCATTCAATGGACTTCCCCTAACTTTTTTTTTTGGGGGGGGGGGACTATCTTACTTGTTTATAACTGGTAATGAACAACTTGTGTGACCCTCCCATCCCATGTGCTGTTATCATCTGCATTCAGGACTGATATGTTTTTGGAATAACAGCATGGGCTTTAGATTTTCTCACAGACTTCTATGAACTGATTTAAAGTGGCATCAAAGCTCACTGCTAAAAAGAGAGAGATTTATATTACACCCAGACAGTAAAGTTTGATTCAAACTTTAATTAAAACTACAGCCATTTGGATTATTTTCAACATCCCGCTAAAGAAGCCCTTTAATAAAGCATCTAAAGTCACATGAAAATGAGATGTATACTGTGTATGAATCTTTGTGCGGTAGTTTTATAAATAAAACCTAACGCTCTCTATTCCACTGGAACCAAAAGAAGCCGTGGCATTAATGGAGTCTCTCTTATCTCATTACCATCCACTTAACCTTAATTTTTCCCATTTCTCTTCAGTAATTTCACAGCCAAAATATATCGTTAAGCGATGTCTTTTGTCTTTTGGGTTTGATGGAAAAGAGCTGTAGGCTGCTGCAGTTGCGACAGAAATCACAATGGATTGGTTGGGTTTTAGATAAAGGATAGGAATGAAAAGAAAGAAGAAGCATTTCTTCCTCCTTATTTGCAACCAAAAGACCTAAACTCGGAGTACTTTCTAGTTCCAGATGTGGTGCTATTATAGGGTTACCAGATGTCCCTGGATTCACCAATCTGTCCCTGGGCAAAATCTGTCCCTGGATTTATGCCTGGGGACTTCCAGCGAGGAAACATGGTGGGTGCCATGGCAGTGAGCAGCACCAGAGGTCCTGGCCACATCAAAGTTCCTGCCAGCCAATCTGCTGGCTGGGGGGGGGCTATTTAAACTGAGGCTCGAGCCAGAGAGATTCCTTCTGGCTCGTTTCCTTGATCAACTTCTCACCCTGAACCTCCCGCAGCAGAGCCTCCCGCAGCAGAAATGCCCATGGCGCTCTTCTTCTGCAGGCTCTGTGCGCCCGAATTGGGGGGCGGCGGCGACGAGGCGCTGAGGTGGTGAAGAAGAGGAGAAAAGAGCTGTGCTGTGTTGCGGGAACAAAGAGGCACAAAAGCGAAGGCTGAGGGGGAAACGGGGGAGGAAGGCAGCCGAACAGGCTCCTTTGCTTTCTCTCCCTCCTCTCCCTCCAATGGCCACTGCAGAGATGGTGAGTTTAGTGGGGGGAAGGTGCTGTGGCGCCCCTTGTCCGCTGCCTTCCCACTAGGAGTGGGGCATGGGGGGTGGGGGTGGGGTTGAAACGTTTTTGGGAGATGGAGCCTCCCTCCCTCCCTCCCTCCACGTCTCCTCCGGCACCACCAGCCTCTCTTGTGATGAGAGCTGTGTGTGAGTCCGCTGTTTGTCCACCTCTGGTAACGAGACACCACCAACGCCAGTTAAATCTCCATAGAGACCGCACTCTCCCTCCAGTGGTCTCCCGGTTATGGGACGCTGGTGCCTTGTGTGTGTGTTTTGATGTTTTCCCAAGAGCAGCGAGTGCCTTTACTCGATCTCTCTCCCCACCGCTACCAACCTCTTTTTGGGGGGCATTTGTGTGTTTGTAGATGGGCTTCTCTGCCTGCCATGTGTTGAGGTGCACGCCCGACAACTTTGGGGTCTCCCCTCTTAAAAAAGCTCAAGAACTCAGGGCAACCCTTTCCTAAAATAATAAGGTATTATTATTTTTTTAAGTAGTGTCCCCAGATTCCTTGAAAAAAACCAACCATATGCAGGGGTTCCTCCACAGAGCTATTAACTGTACCTCTGGATTAGAACCTGCATTAGCCTAGTCAACCATTTAGATACATGCATGTGGACTTTAAGTGGTGAAAGGGCTCATACTCCAAACACATTGGCTCCAGTTCTGAAGTGAGTTACCTTTTCCCTGCTTTCTTATTTGTCTCATCCCTTATATGCCCACTAGATTGCTGCACTCTGCAGCAGAGGGTCAGATACCATCTTACCAGGAGGCCTGTTCCATACAATATACGGGCCTTTCATGTGGTGGCACCTAACCTTTGGAATTCCCTACAATTTCTTATCATATGTGCGCCATCGGTGTTGTCCTTTTGGTATCTAGTAAAGCGCGCCTCGGTTTAAGAATGGCTTTGGTTTAAGAACAGACTTCCGGAACAGATTAAGTTCGTAAACCGAGGTACCACTGTATATGTTTTTGAATGGTTTATTAATTATTCAGTTGGGTTTCTTATACACCCTTTATCATAAACAAGGTCCCAGGGTGGGTTATGACGACAATATATACAATTATTAAAGCAAATGAAACATTTGCAACACTAAAACAAGAAAACTACAATAACAATGGAAAACAGTTCCTTCTGTGAAACAGTTAAAAATAGTTTCTATACAGATGCAGGCCGGGATAAAAATTTCCACTTAAAAGGCTCGTTGAAAGGCTAAGGTCTTTCCCTAATGAGGTCTCCTGCCTCTGGTGCCATTCCACAATTCGGCTTCCGTTTGTAGACCGAGGTAAAGTTCGCTAACCGGAACACTATTACGTATACCGAATAGTTCGTAAACAGGGCTGTTCTTAAACTGAGGTACCACCGTATCTGAAGCCAAAATGACTTGAACACTACTGTCAAATCTCATTCTGCACTTAACAGAATTTTATTCTGTATTGAGGTACTTTCCCAATCGAACTTTAAATATACAGTAGCACCTCAGGTTACGTTACCCTTGGGTAACGTAAACTTCAGGTTGAGAAAACAGCAAACCTAAAAGTGTTTCACCATGCGCGCATGCGCAGAAGCGGTCTTCTGCTTCTCCTCAGGTTGCAAAAACCTCAGGATCCGGCCGGACCTCTGGAATGGATCCTGTTCACAACCAGAGGTACCACTGTAATAAGAAAGTTCCCAGGAAATGCTGAGCTAGCTCTGTGAATTTTTCACTGAGTGTCAGTTTATTTTTTTAATATAATTTTTATTAAGTTTTACACAATTTTTCAACACAACATCTCCAACTCTACATAACAAATCCTTGGCTATCATAGCCTAGGGCTTCCACCAACCCCTTCTGATGGTTTTCTGAGTTCCTTTCTAATTGTGCATTTTATTACTATGCTTATTGTTTTAAATCCAATCTTACATCAATTAATCTTAATACTCCTCAAAATAATTTGAATAGTCCTCCTTACAAAACTTTTTGCAATCCTACAAGCGATGTCGAGTAGTTACAGTTGTCTTTCAAATACAACATAAATTTCTTCCAGTCCTTTAGGAAAGTCTGGTCCTGCTGTCTTCGAATTTTCACTGTAGTTCTTGCTAACTCGGCGTAGTCCATCAATTTTATTTGCCACTCTTCTTTTGTTGGCATTTCTTCTTGCTTCCATCTTTGGGCTAATAGTATTCTTGCTGCAGTGGTCGCATATAAAAACAGTTTTTTAAAATCATTTTTTTATGAATTTCTGTACCTACCATACCCAGTAAAAGAGCTTCTCTTTTTTTTAATTAAAGAAATGTATATTTCAACATTTTTAAAATTTCATTATAGATCATTTCCCAGAAGTCTTTCACTTTTTTTGCATTCCCACCACATGTGGTAAAACGTGCCCTCTTTTTCTTTACATTTCCAACATTTATTATTCATTTTATACATTTTGGCTAGTTTCACCGGTGTTATGTACCATCTATACATCATTTTCATTATATTTTACTGAGTGTCAGTAACTCCTTGTGGAAGAGAATTATGGGAAATCTTGTGAAATGTGGATTTGATCTGCCCTCCTTGCCCCATTCTAAGTCATTCCTTTGAAAACCTCTTACTCTGGAATTGTTTCCCCATCTGCCTCCTTAGGTAAGGTCACATTGTGTGTGTGCATGTGTGTATGTTTCAATAGAACATGTATTCACACACAAAGCAAAAAAAGGAGAAAAGCATAGAAACATGACTGTCATGTGCATTGAAGTATTCTTTCTTGGAGAAAACATGTTGCTTAATCTTCACAGTCAGTTTGCCACTTCCTGACCTACGGCTACATAAATGCACCAAAGTGGCTGTAACAGCTTGCCTATAAATCAAAAGGGCAAATGAAAGACTATGAACTGCCCTAGACCCTAATTAAACAGCAGTCAGGCTCTGATGGAAGTTTTGCCTTCATTTTGGAAAAAGTAACTTTTTACATTTTGTTAAAATCTAAGGTCATATTCCCCTTCATATACTCATCTTGAGCCTTTGGCCATTTGCATTATTTAAACGGCACCTCACATTAACTGCCTGGGGTTCAGAACAGATACATCCGCAGCAGGCATCATAAAATGCTCAATCTTTTAATAATCTTGTCAAACATTATCTAACGAGCATTATTTCATTCTGTCTTATGTGCGGCCATATAGGATGAGGCATGTGCCTTATTTGAAGAAAATTAATGGAATAAATGCATGCATAAAATCATTGGTCACTCATTATGATTTGACTTGTAAATTTTGTATGAAGGTAAGAGATGAGTTTCAAATTACTCCTGCAAAACCATAAGCTACAAGTGCAGTTTTTGTATCTTCTTCTGTCCCCTTGTCTTGTCTTACAATAAAGCTACATTGTTCAGATGAAATGGCCACTTTTCCTTTTCACTTATTAAAGCACCTAAACACATACTTGACTTTACATCTGTGCCTGAAGTCCTATGGATTTTCATTCTGCTTTAAACTTTGTGTAACGGCTTTTAAAATTTAGATTTCTTCTTCCTCACTGCCATACTTTTACAACTGCGAATTCTCAGAATTCTGAAAAATCTGAAACTATAACTGAAAGGAGGAGCTGGGAAGAATGGAGAACAAGGAAGGATTCACTTGCCGTCACAGGTGGATGATGCCCATGGCTGTTGCAGAGAGGCCTGAAAGAATGCACACAAGAGACTGATATTGGGTTGAATTAGGCCACAACTTTATTGATTACAGGAAAAAGTAGGTTTGGCTAAGGCATTGGGCATCAGGCACTCTGCCTGCTACCTGATAGGAACTCAGTGAGGTCAATCCTGTGCAAGGGAGTTGGCCCTGAAATGGATTGGGTGCCATGACCACACACAGGGCACCACTGGGGGAGGTATATAGACCCATCAATCCACTTGTGGATTCCCAGACAGAGTCACCCCTCTTAGACCCCTATAATGGGGTACCCCTGTGACTAAGGATCCAACCCAATGCCTTAGCCGCCCAAGTTGTGACAGTTGCTATGAGATAGGCAAAACCCTGCAAGCCGGCCAATTTGCTTGCAGAAGAAAATTCCAGCATGGCTGGAGGTGGGTGGCACCAGTTGGCTGTCCTCTCCACAGTCATGCAGGATGATGCCCTCTTTCAGAATGATACCCTCTTTCAGCCATCTGCAGCAGCACTGCGTGGCAAACACTGCCCCCCCGAGAGCTGCAGGTGAGGTCTAGAATTCTCTAGAATTCTGTCCCCCCCTTCTCCATTCTTCCATTTGTTTTCACATACTTCTTAACTCCTTTCACACACCTACCCTATTCCCTAGAATCCCACTCTATCACGGGGTGATCATAATTTCTTGGTTCTACACAGCACTCACACTAATAATGTGGCTTCTTGTGAAATGTGGCCCTGATAGTGGTCTACTTGAATACAGTACTCTCCATTGTTTTTCATAAGGGATTTACATATGTGGCTATGCCATTGGTGGCAACTGAGAAGTAGGAAACATCACAACCCATAGCAGCTATTGCTCTGGCATCATCGGGTTCTGCCAGTGGTGGACCCACATTTTTGGGACTGTTATGGGGGGCCATCGCAACCAGCAGTGAGGTCTGGGTAAACACTGTGACTTCACAGTATGAATGTGGGGGTTATGATCTTTGAATAGAAACAGCTTCCTCCTCTTACCCTCCTCCTAGTTTCCCAAGTTCCACAGAAATACAGCACTGGTTGGCTAGTTCCCTGCCCAGTGATACAATAAAAAGCATTGGTATTGCTAATCAGAGAGCACAGCCCTTCCCGCCCTGCCGCCCAGCCAGCCTGCACTCTGAAACCAATGCACATTGCACTCTAGTCCTTTCTCTATAGGGAAATGCTCCCAGCCAGCCACATAACAGTACAGCACATGCCAAACCCACACCCTCCTATTGGTATACGGCTTTGGAGGGTGGTACAGGAGACAATATTGCATAGATAGATCGATAGATGATAGGCTGCTGATTTGCTAAGCCCATTCCCTTCCCAGACACATTTGAATACTCACCGTACTGCACAATGGTCAAACAGCCTTCACAGACTTGCAGGATAATTGGACGCTTCTGCACAGCCAAGTAATCTAATAGCACAGTCAGGATGACGGCTCTGCCCACATCAAAGCCCGACAGGAGCACATTGTTTTCCTCTGCCATTTCAACCGAGGCCTATAAGTCGTTCCTGCGCACTGCTGCAATTAGCCATTGTCATTCACAGGCATTGGCTGCAGAATTTGATTAACAAGCACAGATACTTTCTCAGCCTGGTAACAGAAAATATGTGTGGAGTGTACACGGTTGCAGTTATGCAGTACTGTACGGCACTAATTCACAAGGTCACACCACTTGCCACCTCTGCAACCCAAGTGATAATGTAAAAAGGAGCTTTTCATAGAAAGGGGGAAGGAGGTGTGTTTCCCCTCCCCACACTGTTACACATGGTCTCCCCCTTTCCCTCTACCACCCAAAATTGGGCAAATCACAAGGTATCACAAAGCACCAGCTCCAGCTGCAGTGTAGAATATTACTGGAGCACAGAACCATTTTAAAAGCATTACAGCTGTGTATATTTTAAAATTTAATAATCTCATCATCTTTTCACATTAGAATGGTCTGTGTGCTTTAGGCTTTCCTTGTTTTCTTACATATTTTAAAAAGGTAAAGGACCCCTGACAGTTAAGTCCAGTTGTGAACAACTCTGGTGTTGTGGTGCTCATCTCACTTTACTGGCCGAGGGAGCTGATGTTTGTCCCCAGAAAGCTTCCGGGTCATGTGGCCAGCATGACTAAGCTGCTTCTGGCGAAGCCAGAGCAGCACATGGAAATGCCATTTACCTTCCTGCTGGAGCAGTACCTATTTATCTACTTGCACTTTGACGTGCTTTCGAACTGCGAGGTTGGCAGGAGCTGGGACTGAGCAAAGGGAGCTCACCCCATTGCAGGGATTCGAACCGCCGACCTTCCGATCGGCAAGCCCTAGGCTCAGTGGTTTAGACCACAGCACCACCTGCGTCCTTATTTAACTTATCTTAGTTATTTAAGATATTTTAAAGCTGTTTTTTTCAGGGCAAATGCCCACCCAAAGCGGCTTAAAATCAAAACAAGATAAAAATAACAACAGTACAAAATTGTGTGGCTTAAAAACAAGAGGGAAGTGAATACATTAAAAAAGGTTAAAACTGTAATTCAGAATAATTGACACAAACAGGATTTTTTAAAAAATGCTTGAATAAAGAAATTCTGCTCTCAGAACACACACACACAAACACACACACCAATCACCTTCCAAATCAGAATTAACAAAAATATGTTATATACCCCCCTGATATTTTATGACAGGGGAGTATATGAATGCTTGAATCAAAAATACTGATGCCCATGATTTCACCTCCAAACCACCTACCCCCTGAATATATGGATATGTAAACATGTGTCCATATACATTATTCCCTTCCTAATTTAAATAACATCAGTGCTCCCCTCCCCCAACTATTCTAGCAAGGTCTCATCCGTTTAATAAAACAACAACATTCTGAATTATTTCAAGCAACTGAGTGTTTCTGTGCCCTCACCATGTTATCCTTGTTTACTCAGCAGGATGCCCATTGATTTCAGTTTTACTCTGCAAGCTCTTGGTGATATGCACAGTTAACAAAAGTCAAGTAAATTGTTTTAAGGCAGAAAGGAAGGCGGTGAGCAGATCAGAGGAGATGAGCGGCTGTGCAGCAGGAAATTAGAAGTGTGTGGAAGGTGAGAGATGTCAGTCATATGAATCAGGGGTGGGAAACAGGACCAGACTGGCAGGTCACCATTGCGGATGGGCAGGACCCCTCACCTGTCAACCATCTGATGTCACTCTTACAAACTCATGGGTAAGCACATATTCTAGACATCCCCCTTGACCTAACACAATGAAGAAGTTCCCAAAAGATTTGATACAAATCTTTCCACAGAAACCACCCCAGCAAAGCCTATGGTAGAAAAACACAGAAATTCTGTTGTGAGGTCTCTGGTCAGACATTTAACTCATTCAAACCAAGCCATTTCTTATCCTTTCTACCTCTAATTTGGCAAGGGCCATCCTCCGGCTTGCCTCTCCTATGTTGCCAAGTTTCAAGTCAGTCCATTGAAATGTTTTCTAACTGTAAGTCACAGAAACGACTGTCTGTCCAATTTCTCATTATATTTTGGAATCTGATTCAGCCAACTCATCCTTGTTTTTTTTGTTCCAAACTGTTACTGTCACACTTTGTTAAGTTATTGTGAAGCATTATATTCTAGTATTTAGTAATATTTTGTTTTCATTCTCTGAAATTTATTCAGTCCAAAATCCAGTCCACAATTTTGGGATTCTGGGCGTTTATGTAATTTGCTCATTCTCTGTCACTTGATGCCCGCTGTATGTTTCCTAGGATACTATAAGGTATATGCATATATATGTACCTATGAACCATTAATCTTTACATTATTCTCCCTTGTTGTTGTTTTTTTATTATTATCGTGGCTTTATGAGCAATTTGCTGTGCTATTTAACAAATAGCCTATGTACCAGACTGAATACTAAGTTGTTATACTTAAACATCTAAAGAGTAGCAGAGCTTCAGTGATTCCACTGTAATTTTTGGGTGTGTGTGTGTGTGTGAGTATTTAATCCCTTCAGTGTTGGGCATTTTAAATAAAAACATTTTAAATCTAAAATTATTTTAATGTTCAACCTTCAAATGAGATCTCAGAGTTTTGGTGAACTGAGACTCATCATTCATGTAGCATAATCTGCTGACAAAGGTAGCACCAGAGAACTAAAACGATGTGAGGTTGTGTTGAGGTTATGATAATGTAGTTGGCAATTAGTGGATGGAAGTAGTTCTTATATCCTCCAGAATGAGAGTCTGTTATCGTAATGATCTGGGCCACTCTAGGGTGAGAGATAGGAGAGGAATATTACATGTGGGTGTGGGGCACGAGCCCATTAGTGCTTCAGAGATTAGGAGAGTATTTTATATGCATATGCTTAGCAGCAGGGGTGCCAACTTGAATAAAATATGGGGGCCCCACATAATTGATCACAAGACACAGTGTGTGTGCACCATTTGAATAGCAATGCCCATCAACTTTGCCCCAGCAGCCCCCTTGAATATTTTATGGGGGGGGGTCCAAAGGAACCCCAGCCCCTAGGAGTTGGCTCCTGTGCTTAGCACTAGTCTTTTGTACGTAGGGTGTGATATTGTTGTGTCAGTGGTTAATGTATGAGTGCTTTTGAGAAGTAGTGAATGATTGCAATGATTGTGTGAAATGGATGGTGATTGTGACTGTGTGTGTATGTTGTGTTGTATGGGCTGAGATGTTCCATTATGCTGCCCTGTAGTGCTCCCTGGTTTTATTTATTTTTATATTTATGGATATAGATATTGTTAATCTATTTTGTTGTGTGAATCATTTGGCATAGTTTGATGTACGTACATACATCTTTATGCATTTATCTATTGTAAACTGCCTCAAGATCTTTCCAATAGTAAGTGGTCTATAAATGGAAACATCAACAAAATGACACATGTAAATCGTGAGGGGGCTTATAGAATCAACATATTATTTTGCTTTGTTCCCTCATATTGCAAGTCCTTGGTGTCATGAATAACAGAAACTGTATCCTACTTCAATTGAACAGTCTCTCTGTAACACAGGCTGTTATCTTTACTTGTAAATCCAGTAGGATTTACCTAAATTGTTTGTTTGTTTTGTTTAGGCAGTCATTCTAACCCATTCTATCCTGAGGGTTTAGAGCGGATAGCAATAACAAATGTGTTCAGTGTTTGCAGTTCAGTGTTTGCAAATAAAAGTATCTATATACAATTGATTTTGCCTTGTGTGCGAGTTGCCTGAGTCTCCAAGCCAGATTTTGCCACTGACCATTATAAGAACAGATAGATGACGAATTCATAACTAATCTCATCATCATACACTTTTGTAATAAACATCTACAGTCTGGTATTTTCTGTAATACATGTATTAGTAAAAAGCACAGAGATGAAGTATAAATCACAGCATGGTTTCTCTTCACTAGGGATGGAGAAATTGTATTCAGGATGCATGTTTTCATTTTCTGAAACAATGCAAGAACTGCAGCACAGCTGTCCTTTGAAATTCACACTTCCCCGAATTTTGTGTTGCAGTTCTCCAGCCGTGTAGTGTGTTAAAAAAATGCATACCTTAGATTTTGCATTAGTTGAACTTACCAAGTAGCCTGACCTAGGTATTATCATGAAATAGATAATAATGGTTAGGCTATCTCTATCCAAGGGGGACCAGGACTGCTGGACCAGCCTTAGTGTCAGGGAGAATTCGGAGGAGGAAGTGACAGAAGAGGCGGAGCAGCGGTTCGGGGATGCTGTGGAGCCCTTACACAGTCCAGGGACAGAGGAAGTGGAAGAGCGGGTGGAGATTAGCCACGAGGAGGAAGGGCTCGGGGATGTTGCAGAACCCTTCCACCACCCAGAGGCCCCGGGAAGGGAGCTCAGACTCTAGAAAGGAGGGGACTTTCAAATCAGCACAGACGAGAAGGGAAATGAAACGTAAGGGTCAAAGACGTCTCATGCAATTCCCCTGCCTACTTTGTTGGCAGGGGAATCAAAGGAAGCCACTCACCGAATCTGACTCAACGGGTTCGTACGCGTAAGCCTGAGCTGTAGCTGTTTCTTGTACATATGTAATAAAGACTGTAAATATCAAGCTGGCTGTGCCGGAATGTTAATGCGGAGGGGAGACACCACCTTTACACTCAGCAAATGGACGACATTTCTTGATTCATGTTACTGATAACATTAAGGCCAGACCTAATAATAATAATACCCCCTCCCATTAGGAGGCATGCAGCTCCACTTCCTTAATGCAATTGAGCTGTAAATACATTTTAAATTCAGCCCAATAGAAGCAGAGACATTGTGCGCCAAAAATGTAGCCAATGCATGGGTGCACTAAGAAAGCCATGTATGGGAAAGGGACATTGATTGTGTTTTTCAGGTCATCGTGCTGATTCTGCTTCACCTGTTTACAGTTCTCTGAAAGTGCTTTCTAGACATTTCTAGGGGTCATTAGACCGAGAAAGCTTGTGGAGGAAGAAGCAGGGATCAGATGTTAACTGAAGCAGAACCTTGCCTTTGTTATCCAAACTGTCCAAGCATCCTATCTTAACATCCAGTTATTATTTCATTCTGTAGCCTCATCAGTACTGGAGGGAAAATATCTATCACCACTCTGACTGCTTTCTCATAGAGTAACCGTGGAGATAGTTGTTGGCGATGAAAAAAAGAAAGAAAAAAGCACAGGCATTGAATATTCAGCCATACATGGTGAGTTTGCCGTCATCTGCCCTGAATTATCAAGGCCATTTTATCCTTATGGCAATTTGCTCTGTTTGTCGTCATAAAACTGAGTGGGAAGGGACATATTATGTAGGGAATACAAGAATATGTAGAGTTGCTCATTTCATGGATGCTAGGTATAAAACAGCACCCTTCAAAATATATTTTCACGCAGTAAAATATATATTAGTTTATAGAACTAGAACATGGAGAATAAGAAGCTATTGCTATAACAATAACGAAAACCCACATTCAGGAACAGACTGCATTGTGTTTGTCTGGCATTTCAAGAGGTTATTTTCATTATTCGCCAGTAGCCAAGCTGTTATAAAAGAATAACAAAAAGAAATCAGAGTTTGTTCATTTTGCTCCCCGTAAAAGTGATTGAAATAAACGCTCTCTCCAAAAATAATAACACTTAACACGTATTAAGCAGTTCATGTCAATAATTTCTAGCCTACCTTTCAGGATGCATGCACCTCACAAGCCAGTTTACGAGAAAGAAATGTAGAACATTAGGAAACACAATAAATAAAACAGACTACATAGTACATACCCAAATTATTAATTTAAACCAGCAGCAGTTTAAAATATTTCAAACACATGCCTTAATGATCAAATGAGGTCTGAGCTGGAAAGATATCTTCAAAGTTGTCTATAAAGTGAGCAAGTATGAGTCTGTATGTTCCTCATTCAATAGGGAGTTGCGAGATGTGGGGCCACCACTGATATGGCCCTGCCCCTGGCATATACCAGTCTAAAAACTCAAGGCCTTGATGCTGATCCTAGGGCCCCTTCAGACTGGTGCATTATTGCAGGTGTGCTCTGCAACATGTTTTTGATGCAGTAATAGTGCATTAGCAGTGGATTTCTCTTGCTTTGGCTTGTTCTTTGATGCATCTTCGATGCTACCCCATTATTGGTGTTCAGAGGGGCTGTAGTGTAACAGAAGCAGGACAAAAATAAACCAGAACATATTTGGTGTATAGGATTTCAGCAGGAAGTTATGGGATATGCACTGATTTGAAACAAAGCCAAACTTTTGCCAGCACAACAGTATACAACCGGCCTCTAACTCAAGGGGCTTACGATACAAGAAACAGAGGAAAACCACAAAGGAAAGGGGTTAAATGGAGACATGGGTAGGCAGGGGAAGAATATGTGGTTATTTCAATTACATGAACTTTGGCTTAGTTGCAAGGAGTTATAGGTACTGGAGGGTGGGTGGGTCAGGGAATGACAATTCCAGAAAGAAATGCACTGGCGGAGGAATGGGGGTGCGGAGGGAGCAGACCGCCCCCTGCACCACTATTCCGGTAGGGTGCCATCGTGGCGCCCACCTAGACACGCCCCCAGAACGCACACCACGCCCTTGCGGGCGGTGTACCACTCCCCCGAGATGTGCACCACACCCCCGTGGATGCCATGCAATGCCCACGGGATGCATGCCACACACCCCAGGGCATGTGTCATGCCCCCGGGGGCGCAAGCCATGCTCCCGCCTGCTCTCTGCCCCCAGCTTTGCCACTGGGGAAATGGAGAAGGGGAGCAAGAATGGTATCCATTTGTAACCAGCATGTACTGTACTCCTGATCTTATTTAGTCATCATTAATTTTGATGCTAAGATTAGGCCAGGAGGAGAAAAAGATTCTGCAACTGAAAGTCAATCTGTCACTACTGACCTTTTCTCTGAACAAGAGAATGAAAGGCTACCTAATGACATACCTGGTACTCCTAGCACAATAATTGTATCCCTATAATTGCTGCCAGGATTTTCCGAAAGCATAATTTGGATAATTGGATGGAGTTTCTGTCTAGAAATTGGTTTTATTTATGTCCCTAACATGTGTCTCTGTCATGTATCCCTTTGAGACTTTAAGACCCATGCCGAGTGTTTCCCACCTCATATGGAACAAATGATTGGCATTATTTATTTATTTTTAACCATACCTTCATCATTTTGAAGGGACTTGAACATCATAGCTCAGGCAACATAAAAGTTTGTATTGTGTGAAAGTGAGCTTGTCATAGTGATTTCAAAGTGTTTGAACTGAATAGCAATAGGGGTGGCTATTTTATTTCTCACCGGTTTCATGATGGTGCCTGCTTGAAGGGAGTTGGGGATGAAAATGAAACAAAAGTTCCAAATGTTGCAGTGGAAGCATTTTCAAATGCAATTTAAAGATTTTTTTTAAAAAAAGCATGTAATTGTGCAGAACAATACAACATTCTGTAACTAAGAAAGGGAGCAATTACAGGTATTAACTAAAAGCATACAAAGCAAAACTGAACATCTCACGATCTTAGAATGTATCTTTTTACGGTATGACTTTTTCAAAATGGGAAATTAAATACTGTTGAGAATGCAATAAGAGAAGAAAGGAGCTTAAAACATAATAAGAGAAACATAAAGTGAAAGGTATTCTTCAACTGTATTCAGCTGTTGTTGTTGTTTTTTAAATCTCTGGTGTATCTGGAAAAAGAGGATGGAGATGAACGAGTTAAAACTTCTCAGATATTTTTGGAGGCAGAATAAACAGGCAAAAGGAGAACAACAGTGGCTTGAAACTGAAACTGAAATAATTGGAAGGAAAACATGAGAAAAAGCTGTTAAGTATTTTGTGCACTGAAAAATAATTTCTAAAGCATTCAGCTATGTTGATTATGTAAAATGAAAGAAAGTAGAAATGTGCTTCTTCCTTTCTCATTTAAAAAATCTAATTCACTCTTAATGCTTTTTAAGAGGAGTGGCTAAATTTAGTTGAAATGTGCTAGGAGAATAACTTCCTACTGCAGTCCTGGCTCTATTATGTTGCTGGGCAGGCTGCTGATTGGTAGAGCAAACCCAGAAACTGGCACATTTCCTAAATCCACAGGGGCACAATGTGAGTAACTTCAGTTAGTGGAGTGCCCTCATAAGCTACTGCGGTGAGGGTGAGCAGCAACAGAGATGAATTCAGTGCTTTGGCAGAAATGAGATTTTACTGAGAAAATATTAGCGAAAAGGGAAATGTAATAGGTAACTATTGAAGGCTGTCCTAGAGACCAAAGGGAGGAGTGAGAAGTGATGTTATTATGGAGGCTGCACAGTGAATTACTTCTGTTGGCGTTGCAGTGGGTATCTGAAAGCTTGAGAGAGAGAAACAGAGGGTGAGATTTACCTTTCCTTCCTTATGCTCTATCTGGCTTTATCTGGCAAAGTCCACAGAAAGTGAAGGAAAAGAATGCTCAGTGTCGAGGTTCACAGCAGACTACGGTGGTCCTGAAATTTCCAGGTCAACAAAAGGAAGGCAATTGCTTTGTTCCAGCTTAACAAACTATGTGGTTCCAGGCTTCAGGTGGAATTTAAAGTGCTTCTTGTAAAGGACACTCAACATCAAATGGCTGCCCATTGAAAATCCATAGGTGATAAAGTGTTAACTTGGGTTAGATTAGGAACTGGAGGAAGATTGAACATTTATAGATTTCTGGGAGCCCTATGTGAAAGGAGGGATAAGGAAGAGTGGCTAACTGGTGGTCCTCCTTATGGTTTTAGATTTTAACTTGCATCATTCCAAGACGCTATGGCTAAGGGGAATGATGGTGGGAGCAAAGTCTGGAGGACCATATTTTCCTCCTACTCACATCAGTATAGGGGGTGTGGGCACTCCTTATTCATTTTAATACTGGGTTTCAACAAGAACCTCAAGTGTACTTTGGTGTAGTTTTCTAGATCCCTAGTAGATCACCTTTCTGGACAAAATGTGACCATTTGAGCACAGATGCTTGTGAGAGGGCACCCAACACGGCAGTTGGTCTCCAGTAACAAGGTTGTCCTTCCCACTCAAAGCACTGATTCCCTCTCTTCTGCTTTTGTTGAAAACAAGAGTGGACAAAACAAGTGGTCAGTTTTCATTACAGTGAAGTTAATTTCAGTTCTATTTCCATCATTTTCATTTTCAAGCTCATTTTAAAACGACGTTGGGAACTGTCATTTCATCTCGCCTCGAGCTGAATCATTGCAAGTTGTTTCGGGCTGCAATTCTCATAAAGGTTCAATGCAATTAAGCTGGAATAAAATATTCATTGATGGAAAATACATAGCTTTTCCATGTGCTGCAGTTGCTAGCTAGTGACGGATGTTGACGACTTTCATGAAATTCTTGATACCTGTTTTGAACATGTGGCCGGATTGGATTCCAGTGAGTCAGATGACTAGATGCCAACTTGTTGAAATGCTGCATTTAATTTCTAGAATAAAGCCCTCTTAAGGGTATCGAATCTGCTCTTTGCCATTGCTTAGGTGGATTAAATGGTGAACTGAACTAGTAGAGAAGAATCCCTCCATTGGCTTACAATATGCTGCTTTCTGCTCTGTTCTGATTGGCCGTTATCAATTTAATAGTATCTGTCGGCTCAGTTCTGCCATCAGAACAAGCATGGAGTAAAATAATGGTTGGCCCTACCGTTGGGCAGAGTGAGACAGCCACCTGAGGCAGTAGATGCTCAGGGGTGGTTGAGAAGGTATTGGAGGACAGTGACACATGTGACCTATACACATTATGCTAGCCTCTACTTCAAGTTACAGGAGGACAACAGTGTTGAAGTAAGATTCAGCAGCTGTCAGTCTGGTCACAGTGTCTTTACATGGAATTTGGGTGTGTGTGTTGTGTAGATGCCATCTTGTCCTTTGCCTCAGGCAGCGAAGTGTCTTGGGGTAGCCATGAGTAAAATGGTATCTTCCAGTTCAATACCAGCAAGAGGAGGTTGTTGTTTTTTACTCATATAACTGCCTCACATTCCTGTCCTTTCTGTCACTGCATTTATTATTTTTCCAAAGGAACAATTTAATGTGCAACTTTTTATCTGAATCCCCATTCCAAATTCTGCAAAACATCAACCAAATGAGAAGCATCAGCATTCTATATGTCCTTTAAAATGTATTTGTGGAATGAGAGCTATTGGTTTAGTCTTGTTTTTATTATGCATTTTGTGATTTCTGGATAAAGGGGTGTATGGTATACAATTATTATTATTATTATTATTATTATTATTATTATTATTTGAGTGTTTTAACTTTATGCATCTCCTATCGCTTGAAATGAGAGGTGGAGGAAAATGAAGAAGCATCTCAGGCAAATGAGTCATGATTGTGAAGCTCCCTCTCCCCCCGCACACAGTATTTTAGGCTCCCCATTGCACTTGCTGTCTTCCAGCAGTGCTATAACTCCTGGTTATCTAACAACCCAGCATTCCCACAGCTGTGTCAAAGCCATTGCATGCAGCCATCATTACTCAAAAACGCCTTGGCATAAGGAGCTCTATAATTTGAAGTTGTCGTTAAACACAAACTTGTGCTTTAATTCCAATCTCTGGCTAAACACAAGGGGAATGAGCTTTCATTTGCCAAATGAAAAGCAAATTGGTAGTTTCTTTTTCTACAGAATGTATGTATTTTCCTTGGAGAGTTGGGATAAACACAAGATGAGGCAACAGCTATAAATCTAGCCCTCGTTCTTTCTTTTACTTCTAGTAAAATTACCTTGACAAGGGAGAGTAAACAAACACAAGGACGTTGAATTATGAAGAAAATGCTTGCACAGTCGCTGACACTATTCCTCCCTCTCCCTTCCTGGAAGGGCAGTGGTGCTTTTAGCAGCTTTCTGTCCTGTGAGTACAGATGGACAGCCAGCAGCGCAGTGCTATTCTGGCAGAACTCTCTCTTTCTTGCTTGTAAAAAGCGGTGTGGGCAGGCAACAATCCAAAAGGTCACTTTCCTCCAGCAGGTAGACCAGTGATGGTCAGACCTTAAGCTTGTGGGATCTACATTTTATTTTTTATTTTTATTAGAATGTTGAGGTCCACCGCTAAGGACCATGTGCAAAAGAGTGGCTGGGACAGTGAAAACAGATGCAAAGAAATGGCTCGTGGGGCCAACTAGCTGCTGAGCCCCATGAGCTATGTGCTGGCAAAACCTGTATTGTTGTTGTTGTTGTTGTTGTTGTTGTTGTTGTTCAGTCGTTCAGTCGTGTCCGACTCTTCGTGACCCCATGGACCAGAGCACGCCAGGCACGCCTATCCTTCACTGCCTCTCGCAGTTTGGCCAAACTCATGTTAGTAGCTTCGAGAACACTGTCCAACCATCTCATCCTCTGTCGTCCCCTTCTCCTTGTGCCCTCCATCTTTCCCAACATCAGGGTCTTTTCTAGGGAGTCTTCTCATGAGGTGGCCAAAGTACTGGAGCCTCAACTTCAGGATCTGTCCTTCTAGTGAGCACTCAGGGCTGATTTCTTTAAGAATGAATAGGTTTGATCTTGCAGTCCATGGGACCCTCAAGAGTCTCCTCCAGCACCATAATTCAAAATCTTAATTCCGGTTTGGGATTCATCCAGCCCAGCCTTTCGCATGATGAATTCTGCATATAAGTTAAATATAAGTTAACTTATAAAACCTGTATAGACAAGTACAAATCTAGCTTGGACTTACTACAGACCTAGGAATTCTAACATATACCAGTAGCTCTTTAAAACTGGGCAGCAGAACTACACTGGTTGAGGAACTCTCCTTTGTGGGGTAAGTGATTAATACTCCTTTCGGAGCCAGAAATCCTGGCCAATCTACTGCAAATCACCCAGAGATATGTCAGGAGATCAGTCTCACTTTCACCCTCCTTTTATGTAGATGCCCAGCTGATAAGGTTGCCACTTACCCAGTTTCTGTGCTTAACACACTAATACAAGTATGAGAGGCTAACCAGAATAAATACTCTGTGATGGTGGTGATTGGATTATAGCAACCTGCATTTTGGCAAAGACTGGGAGAATGGAATGACAGTGGCAATCCCAGGAGGCCTAGGTAGACTGGGGATAAAGAGCTGTAGTTGGCAAGGATCGGAAAAGCAGTGAATTGTGACCATGGTAGAAAAGCAAGGTGGAACTGCCTGGATTATATATTTCAGTAGTTGCTGCCAACAAGGGTCAGGTTGAGAAGAGGACCAGAGGAGGAACCTTTTTTTCCAATGAACACTATGTGTCACTCACAACACAGCATGGGAGGCAACAAAAGAGTTGCCTTACTATGGTCTGGTGACTTTTCCTCCATTCCTGTGATGTGCTGCAGACATTTGTGGCTGTGAAGTTTTTAAACAGACACAGAAGCAGCACATTCAAAGGAACTGAATTGGGGAGGGAATTTCATGCCCTGTAGGTGTCTCTCTGTGCTGTGTAGGGTCACAACAATTTATTATTTGTCTAGTCACAAAGGCCACACAAGAGCCCAAGAAGTGTCATCATATGGGAACAAGTAAGAAAAGGGAAATGTCTCGAGAAAACTGGACTAGGTTTTTAGAGCAATCAGAACACTTCTTGATTTTTGTGCATTTTCTAGCGCACCAACTGCATCAGAGGATCATGTTTGTGGGCAAGCAAAACAATGTCATGAGATGTAACGTTGTGCTGTTTGGGGAAGCAGGCCCAGTAAACTGTCTCATGCTTGTAGCAATGCCGTGAAAGCTACCCTGACATATTTATAACCCAGTATCAGGCAACTCTGTTAAGTGCCCAGTGAAGACAGGAGGGCTGGGGGAGGGGAGTTTCAGTGTGCTAGAGACCCTTAAAAGGGCTCTTCCCACCTTAAAGAGAGCTCTGTGAAACTTGTTGGGATAATTTCTTCTTACCCTGGAGAAAGTAATTGAAATGAGCCAGTCAGCTTCTTTCTCCACAAACAGAGTGAAGGATTTTGAGAGGCCCGTGGAGCAGAGCTGTCACGCGGACAAGACAGAGATGCTGATGGTATGCAGGCCCATCGACCTACATCTGGGAGAATATATCAGTTCTCATTACAATCAGACCTCCCATTAAGGAACAGCTTTGCAATTCTGAGATGCTCATTGACCTGGCATTCAGTAGTGTGGTCTTTTAGCTTCGACTGGTGCCCTTTGTCGGTACTAACAATTTGGATACTATTTTGTACTAATGGTATTGTTGCAAAAGTTGGGTGCCTCCCCCCCTCTCTGCTCAGTGGTGGCAAAAAACCATGGGGTTCCAGGCCTGTGTTCCTTTGGAGAATTGAGATCCTGAAGAGACTGTTGTAGCATAAGAAATGTGGTTTGTTCACCTGTTTCCACCTTCAGTCTGCATTGAGGGAGTCCAGATCTTACAGCATGGTCATTTCAAGAGGGGCTTGTACTCCACAGCAGTGCAATGCATCTATCCCAATGCATCTATCCCAGCCAGCCTGCCCAAGATGGATCCCAGTCTGTTTGCTTCCCTCTTCTTCTTCCAGAACACCTTGCTCAAAAACTCTCTTTTCCTGTCACCTCAATCACATAACCTTGGCAACATCTGTCTCCCCAGGCCAAAGGATTCCTCTCAGTTGGCCCATCAACCCCTTTTGTTATGCTAACAGATTTAATGGTTCCTGGGCCAGCCAGGGATTCCTTGCCTGGCACAGTATGCATATTGTACTTTCATCCATATCCCAATTAATAAAAATCCTACCATTTATTAATTTCTAGGGCTTAGGGCACCCCCCCCCCCAAATATCTATAACAATCTCTTGACAATTGTCCTTGAAAACAGTCTGAAAGCCTTAAAATGAAATATGTCAACTTTTATCAAGCACTAGGTACATAACACCAAATCTTGAAGATCTTCCCTAAATACCAGTTTATTTCTGAGCCAAGAAGCTGATTTGGATGGGATGTGAGACATCACAGAAGAACCAAGTTCATAGGGACTCATTCTTCAATACATCAGCATAAGATTGCAAGCTTAGCAAAGTTGGAAATATTGGCATAGAAAAGCTTCTGGGTTGTTCAGTTTGTATCTACATTGGGCAGCGGTCTGGAACATAACTTTTGATATATGGAAAACAAGTTCTATCTAGGATGCCAATGGCAACCATTGTTCTCTAAAAAGGGAGATGACACACCGATAACTCCATAAATTGAACAGGATACTATTCATCTGAAGCTGTATAGTAAATGTCAGGTGTCACTATTAAACAAAGGCTGCCCTTTATGGATCTTATGATGGGGGTGGGAAGCAGTGCAATGCCTTCAAGCAATCTTTGGAGATGATTAGCAAAATGCTATTTTCTCTCTGTGGCCTCGTCGGTTTGATTATGAAGATATTTTTCACCTTTCTTCTAATTTCTACCTCTTCTGCATTTATAGGCCGAACCGTTTTATGATATCATCGACAGTATTTGCCCATAAATTAGATAAATTTCAACAGAATGTTGTCTGAAAGGTTTTGACAACCATTTTGCTTTATTGTTCCCAGTGACAGCAAGATTAGATGGATGGTGAAAGTAACACAGAGGTAATGCTCCTGACATTTTCTGCTGGAATTCATGGTTCCTTGCTAGGTGTGCCAACCAAGCATTACTAATACACTAGATCTTGGCAGCAATACCTGGCCCATAGAGTTCACTGTGTGGAAGAAGGCACTAAGAACTACCTTGGTCAAGCACTGCTCTATGACAAGTCTGAACTCATTACCCGTATAGTGTACATAATGTTAATTTTGGAGATAGTAGACCCAGGTCCAAATCTCTGCTTAGCCATAAAGTTCACTGGCTAGTCTTCAGCAAGTCACTATCTCCATAGCTGTCAACCTTCCCTGCTGTTCCCCACCGCTATATACATGGCTGTCAACCCTCCCTGCTGCTTCCCAATGCTATAATAAGGAAATTTCCCGCAAAAAGGGGGAAAGGTTGACAGCTATGCCCATCTTCCACCCCAAGCTACCATAGAGGATTGTGAGGATGAGCAAATGAAAGTATGAGTTAAGGAATGAGAATGTGTTACTATGAGTTATTCCTTCTAAACCTGAAATATACAGGAATTAGATGGGGAAAGCAACAATGGTCTTCTGTGTCTCTCTTCATGTGAGATGGGTGTGAGATCAAACAGGTTTTTGCTAATGCCAAATCTGTAAAGTAGTCTTAGCCCTACAGGTATCTCATTGTGCAAGACTGATAGGACCATATATTATATAACAGGGGTGGGAAATCTTAGGCCTGGGGGCTGAATGCGACCCTCCAGCCCTCTCTATCTGGTCCTCAGGATTCTGCATTGGTCACCATCCCCATCAACAGTCCTGAGTAGATTGGGACATCCCAGAATTACAGAAGCCATCCTGGTCACCCCAATTGGGCATAGCCACTGTGCCTCTTCTGCCCATTGCTGCCCCCTCCATAGGAGGAGAAGAAGCCAATGAAGATGAGGATGGTGTGGAAGAGGAGGAAAAGGAGGCGGAACTGGAGGTGCTGGTCTGGTGCTCACTGAGGGAGCTGCTGCTTGTAATGGAGGCAGGAGGCTGAGGTGAGGAAACCCCATCTGGCTTGCATGGGAGTGCGGCATAAAAAGATACGTGTCCTGATTTTAATTGGTGGAATGTCGGAGGTGATGCCTCATTAGCACTGCTTTTCACCCTCCTCTGCAGATTTCACTTCTCTGGGATATGCCCTTACACTGTGTATATGTCTACCTATTCCTGTTACTGATATGTGGCCTCTGAATGCCTTCATCTTCCCCCAGTTGCAACAAAATATGTCTCTTCCATATTGGAATCTTACAGCCGCAGTAGGCGCTGTGACCATCCAACAGTTTGACTCCCCCCCCCCCAGCACATTCCTCCATTGTCTTCCAAGACCAATGGATGCCAAAAAGGCAATGTGTCACTCAGGCTGAAAATGTTTCTCCACATTTATAGACACCTTTGTTTTATTCACTGCTTTTGTTGTTTTGTTGTTTAGTTGTGTCTGACTCTTCGTGACCCCATGGACCAGAGCACACCAGGCACTCCTGTCTTCCACACCCTCCCGCAGTTTCTTCAGACTCATGTTGGTAGCTTCGCTGCTAATTTATGGCATAGAATTGATGCACACAATGAAAACCAAGAAGTGGGAAATAAGGAGGTTATGTTCTTTCTGTATTTAGAGTGTAATGTTATGTTTAAATTAACTAAGTTTTCAGTAAGTGTGAATATCAGCTTATGCAAACAGTTTAACGTGGAAGAACTACGCTGAAAGAAGATGCAGGAGAACCTCTGATGAGCAGGGATTTCTGCATGCCATGAGTGTCCTATTTATGGAAGCTTCAGCTCTTAATGCTCTCCTCCTATATTAAACTGCTGACATGAGTAGAAAACTTGTATAACTTTTATTCATATGAATTAGCACTATTTGCAGTGGTGGTATGCCAAAATCTGTCCTCTAATGTCTTCACCAGAGGAAAATCTCTCCCTCTCCCTCTCCCTCTCCCTCTCCCTCTCCCTCTCCCTCTCCCTCTCCCTCTCCCTCTCCCTCTCCCCCTTTCCTTCCTTCCTTCCTTCCTTCCTTCCTTCCTTCCTTCCTTCCTTCCTTCCTTCCTTTCCCTCATTCACAAGGCACAAGACTGAGACAACTTTATCATTGTGAAAATTTGTACCAGCAGCCATCTATGTTTTTAAAGTCAAAATTGTACCACATATTCCAATAATAATAATAATAATAATAATAATAATAATAATAATAATAATAATAATAATAATCATCTTTTATTGAACTCCCCCCCCACAAAAACACAAACAACAAAGTAAGACAAAATCAGTGTAGTGACAGAAAGCATGAAGAAAACAGGGTAGACTACGATGGATACAGTACAAAAAATTTGTTAGCATTCTGGAATTTCAGGTCTGGGTGAAACTATTCAGACAAACCAAAAGGAAAGCTAGGATGTTGGAGGTCAGAGTGTCTTATCTTTGTTATTAACATGTTTAATAAATTGAAACATGTCTTAGAGAACTTGTCTTTGCTTAGTTTTCTCCTTGCTTTCCAGCAGCTCTGTGTTAACTTATCATTTAGAGCCAGTTGCCAGACTCTGGGGTACCGGGCATACAATTTCTAATCTAGCAGCCACAAGTACCGTAACTTCAGTATCAGATCTCTGTGGACCAGGGTTTATTAACCCCTTCCCTGGAGATAAATAGGAAAGCAAACAAAGGGTCAGTTGTTAAGGGTTGTAGTACAGCTTGACTAACACATGTAAAAATTAATGCCCAATAAGCTTCCACCTTAGGGCAAGCCCACCGTAGGTAATATAGCTTCTCCAACGCATAGAAGAAAGGCTCTGATTTATATAACTCTGCTGAACTGGAGTCCAATGCCATATGTGAAAGAGCTTCAATCCAGCCTCATGGATGTTAGCAGAAGTGAATTTCAGCTGGCATTTTGACCACATTGTGTCCCAATCATTGTCTATTTAAGTCAGTTTCCCATGGGAGTACCTGCCAAATCTCCATGCCCTAAAATCTCCCAAGAAGGTGTCTAATCTTATTTTCTCATATCTGTATTTCAGTTACTTCATGGCATGTCCCTCTGGGTTTTAACTGAAGTGTGGAAAGCTGGGCAGGAGAGCAACCAGAAGTGGGCCACTTGGTGGGCCACAGTCACAATGCTGGTTTCCTGGTAATACAATCCAGTGGCCCTACCAATGTGCATGAATATCCCAGACCTCCCCATCCCTTCCCCCTCCTGATAAGTCTCAGTGCTGCTGCTGCTGAGAAGCTAACAGTGCAGCTCTGCCCCACTGTCAGGGACTGGACTGAGGAGGAATGGTGGGAGCCCCCCCCTTCTCCTGAACCTTCCCAAGGGCAGGAGGACAGTATTGATTTAGAACAGTGGTTTGCAGAGGGGCATAGTCCAGAAGGGAAAAGCTGGGAAATACTGGGTGAGGAATAGCTAGAAGAGGAAACACCAGGAGAAAGGCAGCTGGCGGATTCAGTGTCCTTGGACAGCATTCTTCGCCTAGGACTAAATGGGTTCTGAGAGTGATAGAACAGAAAGTGCAGCAGCAACAAGCTCAGATTACCCGACATAGATTAATGGGGATGGAGGGAGTGAACTTTAACTGGGAGCAGCAGTTAGAGAGATATGCATTCCTTTGTCTCTTGCTGTGCTTATTAAAGAAACTATCTGCTAAGAATGCTCCTTTCATTTGATCTGCTTAATTACTGCCACCAGGGGAGTGATCCGATCCCCCCAAAGCATGACACCCATTGGATGAGGCACTACTGGTGGCTACTGAGCACTTGGGACTGGTTCACTCATTTTGGTTTTTTTAGCGAAGTCTTTCCTTTTACTTGTTAAACCCATCTCTTTCTCTTTCCACACTCTTTTTATTTTTAAGTAAAAATATTTTAAAAAAGCAAACAGCCATCAGGCATATGGTGGGCAGCCTCCCTGCACTTACAGGAAAGCCTAGCATCACCAGGGAAGACTGCAGGGCCCAGGCCATCCTTGAGGTGATTTGCAGAAGGAAAGAAAGCAGGTTCACATACTTGCCTTGGGCAACCTGAAAGTAAGGTAAGCCCAACCGAAGCTTTCAATTCAACCATGATTTCACAGAACTTTTCCTTCCCCTTTGAAAATTGTTGGATGCAATTTCTTTCTCTTATTAATTAATTGATGGAGAATGGTTGGGGAGGGGGAAATCCCAGACAAATGTTTGGATCCATGCTAATTTACAGGATCATTTTCATTGATGTTGTGTACAACTGTACATGATCGTACTTGCCATGAGAGGAATTGGGATGAAAATCCTGTTTTTCCAGAGGGACCATTGTTATTTTAAAGGAGGCAATATACAGTGTGATGCACAGCAAGATCACTCCCTCGTTCTCTAGGCAAACCACTGTGCCTTGTTCAGGAAAAAGAAAAGTGATTTGTTTTTGAAGATATACAACAGACGGTGTGCATTTCAGTGGGAGCTTCATCTCCTCTGAAATTGTAACTTTTGTACTGAAAGTTGAACTCTATGAAAACAACAACAACACTATTTCAAATCCTTTAATTGGATACTGATTTCCCCCTGACTCCATGAGGATACCAAGTTTAGTTTGCAACTGGTTAAAGCATTTGCTTTTGAATAAATGTGTGCATTTAAATGTGATGGTCAAATTTGTTGTGAAGGAGAGATTTGGAGAATGAACTATGCTGAGTCTTCTGCATGGTTCATGTGCATTGTTGGGACTTCAAAGCACAGTGCGTGGCTGTTTGGGAAACATTTGCAGACAGCCCCATGCTTTTCCTTAAACCTCCGAAACTGGAGTTTTAAGGAGCAGCATGGAGTTGTTTACAAGGGCTCTTTGAAATTCCTTTCCCTCCGGTTTTTGGAGTTCCCAAGAGTATCATTAGGAAAGAGAAGCAGTTTCCATAGAACGGAAGGTACACCTTTAGTAAGGTGTGCTCTCACCAGCCATTACTTGATGGGTGGGAGTGTGTCCTGCTCTAGCAAAAGAATAACCAAGAGCTCACTTTAAACCATTAATTGGTCTTTTGAAGCCTCACCTAACACTTGTGTAAAGTGGGTGGGGCTTTCCCAAAATGGCCTTGCAGGCCAAATGGGAGGCTTTCTGGGTCAAGTTTGAGCTGGATGTTCCTCACTCCTGCCCTAGAAAATTGAGAAAACCTCTTGTGGCATAATTCATTTGTTTTTAAGTGTTGAGCAAATAGTAGTAGTGGAGCTCTCTGGCCATTGGCATTCCTCCTTCATGCTTATTTGGGGCTAGGACAGAACGGCGACACGTTTGCTCCAATGGGAGCACTGGAATTGCCCCACCTCACCTGTCCAGGTAAGTGTTAGTGATGCTGGCGTCAGGAGGGTGGTTCCACAACTTTGTCCCACCACATGCACCACAACAGTGAGCAAGTATTGCTGTTAAGCAAGTGTGTTGGAAGCCCAAAGTAAGGAAGTATTCCTACAAAAAATCTCTCTGGGAGCATTGGCATTTTTGCAAATGCCACAGTCTGCATTGTGAGTGGAGGCAGTATTTAGGGGAATGCAATGTATTCAGGACACATTCCATGTTGCTGGCTATCTGGAAAAGATTGATGTGCTCCTGCATCAGCCAATTAGCAATTAAACAGCTTTGATTTGCTACTCAATGCAGCCATGCCGTATGGAAAATTCTCCACTTGGCGGAATGACTATAGTAATATTATATTTAATTACTTCATTGTTAGTAACAATGTTTCGTGAACGCCATTGAATGTGTGATAATGAGATGCAGCATTAGCTAAACTTTGATTCAGACAAAAAGCATGATTGTTCATCTTGTCCAGATTGGGATTTCATTTCTGTTTGCAAACGGCATATACTAGTATCCTCTTGTGCAGTTAATGACCTCATTGTTGATAGCTGGGTGGCAACTATTTTCTTTTCTACAAGAGTGTTATGTTTCAAATAGGCATTTAGGATAATCTCCAGAGATTGTGTGGTCTTGCTAGATTTCCAACATAAGGCAGCTACAAATCCTGCTTTTTGTCTTCCAGGATCTAAATATCGGGGCAAAAAACAAAATGATGAATTCCTATCATTTTTAACATTCTGCTGCAGTTTTTCCTCATCCAGTCACCTTGCTTTTTGTTAGATTATTAACTCTCACTAGGATGGATTGGATAATACCAATGTGCTTTTGGAGTGATGGATTGCATCAGCCTGTGACACTTAGGCTGCCTTCATACTGTAGTTTATGCCATTTTCCTGACATCTCCCTGTTATTTTGCACATTATATTTGAGCGTTCGCATGATGTAAAAACCACTTGTGGAAAACTAATGAAACGTAATGGACTATGGTGCAAGTTTAATGCTCATTTCCGCGTTGTTTGATTCCTTGAAAATATCTGTCTGCGGCCCCTTTCCCTGGATAATTGTGGGAGTCCTGCGGGGTAATTCTCCTGCCTTTTTCATGGGTTCACCATGTGCTGGGATGCCAGCATGCACCGCACTCCCTGCCCATTTCAAGGTTCACACTTTTTTTTGTCACACGGCTGACATGAAAGCACGCCAGTATCTCATCACAGAAAGTCGTGCCAGAAAAGGTAGAGCCTAAAAGAATGGCAGACTGTAGAAGGAGAGAAGCAATGAGATGTGTGAATGACATTTACTGCAACATGGCTGTATAGCGGTAGAATGTGATACAACAAGTGTATCTATTGTGTGACCAGGCGGCAACAGCCCCAGCCCCCAGGGATCATAAGGAAGGAATAGGGACTCTGGCAACGTTATATGGAATTAAAATTAGGCCACAACTTCATTAAGCTTCCGAACGTAGGAAGACCTTGGCTTAGGCCTTGGGCGTGTATCCTTCCCAGCCCCCTCCCCCAGCTGGGGGGAACTGGGGCTCATCAGGGTAAATGGGATATGGGGGTGCTCTGTGAGACGTAAGTGTAGCAGGCAGCCAAGCCCATATCCCCGCATGCAGGGTAGTTCACTGACGACCTTTCAGTGTATGGCCAGTGACACCCATATATATAACCCCTTTAAGAGGGGGACCCTGGAATTGCCGCTGCAGGGGGGTGAGTCACCACTTCACCTCCCCCCCAAAGAAAAGACTAAAGGATTCCATCCAAGGCCATAACCGCCAAAGTTGTGACAAATGGCTGTGGGGAAGACAAAACCTGCCCATTCAGGAACATTTCTTCCCGGTCCTTCAATAGCAACCAAAGACTGTAGCAGCACCCACTAAACAGGAAGAAAAAGTTAACTTGCGAACAAGAAACATTAAACAAAGGGAGGGTAGGGAGGGTGAATCTCCAGAGCTGACTGCTTGGCTGTCGTCGGCTCCCCCCCCCCCTGTTTATAAATGGGGCTGGCCCTGCCTCCCAGCAAGAAACTTGATTACTGAGGCTGGGCGTGAACCTCCAAAAATTAACACTGAGAGGCAAGCCAGCCCCAGTTTGCCAGTGAGCTCCCTGGGAACTGTAGCACCACATGCGATCCCGCAAAGGGCACCCACAATGTAAAGTGTGAGTGCTCATTGTGAAAGGAACGTTAGAAAACAGAAGTGCTAATCTTCTATCATTGAACAGATACAATAAATCCCACATGTGAATGCAGCCTTAGTATGATGAGTTAACCGAATTAAACAATGGAGATGAGGACAGAGGTGTAGGAAGCCGCTCAGGCACCCGGAGTGGCAAACATGACGTGCACCCAGGGGCGGGACATCGCTATGTAGTGCGCATGCGTGCTACGTAGCGGGTTGCCGGTGGCGCCGCTCCAGTACCGTATGGGCGGTGCCGGGATCCTCTGCTCGTGGCTGCAGCCGCGAACCGAGGATCCTCTACATGCGGCTGCAGCCGCAAGCAGAGGATCCCGACACCGTCCGTATGGTGCTGGAGTGACGCCGGCCGCAAACCGCATGCCTTGTCACCCTCGGAGACATGGCACGGGGAACGCTCCACCCCCACTGCACCCACATAATCAGCAAATTCGCAGTCTAACCTTTCCTTGTATGTCCATTTTGGTTGTCCTTCCCAACTCTGAAGTAGACTTCATGACAGCGATAGCGAACCTGTGGCCCTTCAGATGTTGTCAGACTCCAGCTCCCATCAGCCTCAGCTATCATGGCCAATGGTCAGGGATGACGTGAGTTGGAGGGCCAGAGTTCCCCCATCCCTTATCTATGCTATAGGATGGACAGAGTATTGTTGAAATTTGTCTGTCTTGAGAGACAATGGTGCCCACTTCCGGGGGGGGGGGGGGTTGAAGCCAGAGAATCACAGCACCTGCTGTGGCCACAGAGACTGGTAACCCGTTCACTGCCGCCTCCCACATTATTTCGGTTGTGTTAGCAGCACCGAAGTGGCTTCTGTTGGGTGCAAGCCTTCGACAGTGTATATGGAGGTTGTGGGCTGCCCAGACAACAAGACCCTACTCTCGGCCTCACTGATGTGGTCCAAAGGAAAGGAAAGCAATACTTTTGGCATCAGCTTGGTTGCAGGAGTTGCTGGAAAGATGCGTACAAGATGCCATCCAATTGTCTTAGGGACTGTACTCCAGATTTGTTTAGGATTTACTCCTTAGCCTTTTCTTTTCCTGAAGATGTCCTGCAAAGCAGCAGGTATGGATTTTTCCTGGAGACTTGCTCCCGAAGCCTTTCTCACAGACAGTGGAGGTTTAGGACACCATTGAAAACAACAACAACATTGGATGTACCTACTGGCCATTGAAGGTAGCCATCGTTTCCCCCAGCCATGTCCCCTGGGAGTGATGCTACATGATGACATAGGTAGCTTTTTCCATTTGGCCAGTGTAACTGAGGTAGGAATGGTGCTGGGATGATGGCATCTCTGTTGCTAATTGGTGGTGGGGTGGAGGGAAACATTTTTTTGTTAAAGAAGGAAGGTTATTATCCTAAGCCCTTCAGATTAATCCTACCCTTGAGAAAATCACTGAAAATGACACCCCTTTCATGGACTGCAAATGGGCCCAGGGAAGGGAGAAGTTTTTTAAAAATAAGATTAGATTCCATATCGGTAGGCCTGAGACTTTACTTGTGTCATAAAGAATAAGTTTTAAAATCTATAGTTCTTCTAATTGGGCCATATTAGATAATTTCTTTCTTGTCAGGCTTTATTACTTAAAATTGGATTATAAAGAGACAGACATCTATATTCCTTTAAGTTTTATTTAATTTGTCTTGAATGGTGTCAAAAGGCATTTAATAATTCAATCCTTTCCTAAGGGGGAAAAGTCGTTAACATCTGCATAGGCAAAAAAGTGAAGACATTTCTATCAAGAAATATGCATTTTATGGTATAAGAGAATGTATAAAGCATGGTTTGATTTATATTTCCCAAGTACAGAATAATGGGTATCTCCTGTCGTTTCCAGGATAGCTACAAGTAACCTTTGATTTTTCTTTTTTACTTATAAGGAATAAAATTACAGTTCTTGAGAGTATATTAGCCATTTTCTGTCTATAGCACAAAGAGAGATCACATTTTGGCAATTTTAAAAATTAGAAACTGCATTAGAGACATGAACACATAAAGCAGCCTGCACAACCCTACTGATGCTATCAGAAATAACCAAGTGTTGTGGTCTATTTATGCATAACTTATTTTAAAGCAATTTTTCCATGATGATCTCACCCATGGTATTAATTCCTTTTATTATTCTTCCTTTAGCCTGCTTGTTGAAATAAAAGTGTCTTCACATTACATGAGTAAAACTCTATGGCCACTGAACTGCTACAGTGACAAACTAGGAAGACGTTTTCGGTTTTGTAGCAGAGAGTGAATCATTATTTTCAACAGCTTCATCTGCTTCCTATGACTTTCCAATAAGGGGGAGGAAATGCCGATCTTTGGACCATACTTCAGTAATGAATTTAATCGCTCTCTTCTATATCCATGGATCACATCAATCTCTTGTCTTTAGTCCAAAAACAAATGTGCATCAAGAGTGCAGGCAGGAATCACAATTTCAACAGACCTGAACACATATGCTGCATATGTGAGCAGCTGCAATGAGTTGTCTATACTGGTTCTATCACAGAATAATGGATATACATGAATATGCCTTATACCATGTCAGATCATTAGTTCTTCTAGCTCAGAATTGTCTACATTGACTGGTAGCCGCTCTCCTAGATTTCAGAGACTGGACCCTACATGGAGGTGCCAAGGACTGAACCTGATACCTTCAGCAGGTAAAGCATATGGTCAACAGTTGGGTTTCACCAATAGTGATGTTCAAGGAAGATGTGACTGATGGTTGGCATCATTCTTCTGTGCGGCGCACTACTCAAATATCATGGAAATATATGCATGGAAGTATGAGGCCACCCAATAGCCCGGGCCCTTTCCGGTGAGCAGTGTAACATCATAATTTTTACTTATTTATTTATATTTTATTTATTAGATTTACCATTCCTCATCATAAGGTCTCAGTGAGGTTATGAGATCAAACAAGTGATAATATTGAGTAGTCTAATGAATCAAGGGGAAGACTGTTGTTCAATATAGAACTGGCAGTTCTGAGAGCTGAATCATGTCGGTGTGGGATGTGGCCACACTGTCCATCTCAGGTAGATGATCTCTTTCCTTCACAGCACACTGCTTTATACCAGAGTACAAACATTTCCCACTGTTTCATCACATTTTAATTGGTGTCAGGGACTGGACTGAAGAGGGGGCTTGGGAACCGGCCCCTCATTCCCCTCTGCTTCCCTCGGAGGAGGGGAAGTGTGGGGGGGATCCCCCCTTCCCCTGTGGTTTCCAGAGGGAGGGAGACAGGATTGTATTAGAGCAGAACACTGAGATGCCAAGTTATGAGATCTTAGGGCAGGCATAGGCAAACTCGGCCCTCCAGATGTTTTGAGACTACAGTTCCCATCACCCCTGACCACTGGTCCTGTTAGCTAGGGATGATGGGAGCTGTAGTCCCAAAACATCTGGAGGGCTGAGTTTGTCTTAGGGGAAGGAGGGGGAGTTGGAGAACTGCCAACAGAGAATTCACTGGAGAGCATAGAAGCCCCTCCTTCTCTCCGCACTCGTCGCTCACTCAGAATTCAAGAGCAAAGAGCCCATCAGCAATTAACTCCTGAAGCCTCCCGTAGGGACACAGGCTGCTAATATAATAATAATAATTTATTATTTGTACCCCACCCATCTGGCTGGGTTTCCCCAGCTACTCTGGGTGGCTTCCAACAAAGGTTAAAAATACATTAAAATATCACTTATTAAAAACTTCCCTAAACAGGGCTGCCTTCAGATGTCTTCTAAATATCAGATAGTGGTTTATCTCGTTGACATCTGAAGGGAGGGCGTTCCACAGGGCGGGAGCCATTACTGAGAAGGCCCTCTGCCTGGTTCCCTGTAGCTTTGCTTCTTGCAGCGAACTCAGTGTCTGGGCAGAACGATGGGGGTGGAGACACTCCTTCAGGTATACTGGGCCAAGGCCGTTTAGGGCTTTAAAGGTCAACACCAACACTTTGAATTGTGCTCGGAAACGTAGTGGGAGCCAATGTAGGTCTTTCAGGACCGGTGTTATATGGTCTCGGCGGCCACCCCCAGTCACCAGTCTAGCTGCCACATTCTGGATTAGTTGTAGTTTCCGGGTCACCTTCAAGGTAGCCCCACATAGAGTGCATTGCAGTAGTCCCCAAGGGAAGGATGCCTTGCTCCACAATTGCTGAATAAAAACCACAAATATGAACTTCCTTGTTTCTTCTTTGATCCTTGATGCTGCCAGGGGAGGGGAGAATCCATCAAACCTGACAGTTGGTCCTGTTAAAGGTATTTCCAAACAATGGAATACCTGCCCCCAATACCTGGCTATTTGGTGGCCATTTGGCTCAGGCAGCACAGCTGAGCAAAGGGATCCCTCCACTCAGTCCACCACCTCCTCATTTTAGCATATGGGTAGTATTATTATTATTGTTACTCTATGACAGGACGAAGCCTGGATCCCATCTAGTGTTGCAACCAATAGACCAAAGTTCCTAGATCTTGGGCCTTTCCAGAAGCAGGAAGTGCTGAGTGTGAGATAGAAGAAGTATCTGAAGAAGTGTGCATGCACACGAAAGCTCATACCAAGAACAAACTTACTGGTAGTTGATCTCTAAGGTGCTACTGGAAAGAATTTTTTATTTTATTTTGTTGTGAGATAGAAGGTTTCCGTAATCTGCTTTTAAGCACTACTTGCGCCTGCAAATCTATGGCAACAATTGTAAAAGACGGCATGCGCCATCAGGGGCATTATGCCTTTTATACCAGTTTAATGTTTCCTGTTATTACAAATTGGGCCTTACAGCAACTCATTATACCTCCCATAAGCGGCACTCCAATGAGTCGTTATTTATTCGATAAAACAAATTTATTATCAATTACTGCTATTAATAAGCCATTTTATACAACGCTGTAAACCTACGTGGTTCTTCCTCAATAAAAAATATTTGTTTTCTTGCCTCGAAGACCTTGTGTTCCAAGACAACAGTTAATTGGCTATTAATAGCAATGCAGTTCTAATGAAGTCCATAGTCTGCATGTAGACAGTAGATCTCCCTGTAAAATTGTTACAAGTGTATTTATCTGAATGGTAAATATTGAAATAAGGAAAAGGTTTAAAATTTAGATGAGCCGTTAGTAAGTGAAGTCAGCTGTTTCTGAACATGGAAAACTAGTGTAATTAATAATGGTGAGAAGTTGGTAACAAACAAACAAAAATCCTGCCAGCTAACAGTGAACTCATTCTATGAGAGCAGATCCTTACATAGCAAAAGTGGCAGTGTCCCTACACAACATGGAGGTATCAGCAGGCTTCAGTAATGATTGCATGGGGGAAATATTGGGGGAGGGATGACCCAAATACAGCCCAACAAGGACTGAGCGTGCTCAGTAGTTATGGGATGGTGGCTAACTAACAGAGGGGAGGACAGTGGAAAACTAGGGGGTCAGTGAGCATGTAATAGAATATCCCAGAATATGACATGGCTGGCTTTCAGACAAGAACCTGAACAGTATGCTGCAACATTTCATTGCAGGTCCCACTTGCCTTGTATATTAGTCAGCATGGCTTCCATAGACTAATATTTTTTAAGCTTTTCTATTGAAAATAATGATAAGAATATATATATATAGAGAGAGAGCATGCGCGCGAGTGTGAATCCTGAGAATCCCATGGTTCACATCTTTAAATTCATTCCTAATTCTATGTCTGGAGAGGTAAATTTGAAATATAAAGCGACACACTTTTAATCTGATTCTCAGTGGAAAACATTGCTACCTTTGGCTACCGCTCTCTTAAGGAATGGCCATTAAAAGAAATTTTCTTATGAGGAACATAAGAAAAAGAAAGATCCAAGACAGAACAGTGATGCAGACGTTACACATGACCAGGAATGGTAGCTTAGTTCTGTGCAACAGAATAGAAGCCATTTAAACAATGTTCACTGCTAGTAGTGAGAAACTATGCTTTAATAATTAAAAAGAAACCAGTGTCCTATATAGAGTTTATTTCTTAAACATCGTTAAGAGGTCTTTCTCGGGTGCTTGGCTTAATTTCGATTCGGCTACTTCATGTGGAAAATTGGTAAGTTTTAACATACAATTAAGTTTCCCTTAAGTTTCAAGGTTACTTCTTTGGCTGAGCTGCAGAATGGATGGTTGAATGGAATCAACCAGAAGGCCTACGCCAGGCATAGGCAAACTCGGCCCTCCAGATGTTTTGGGACTTCAACTCCCATCATCCCTAGCTAACAGGACCAGTGGTCAGGGATGATGGGAGTTGTAGTCCCAAAACATCTGGAGGGCAGAGTTTGCCTATGCCTGGCCTATGGTGAAGCTATGGAAAGGAGGAAGGTTGGATGGCTGAAGACAGACAGGAGCTAGTGGGATGTTGCTCCATTTGCCCTAATGGAAAAACCTCCAATTATTCCAGATGTTTTGCATGCTTACTGAAGGTGATGGGCGACGTAGTTCAAAACATCTGGAATATACCAGTACATGTCTCACTAGTGGACAGTATAGTAGAGCTGCACAGCTTATCTGACTTGCCTCTGGCTCAGTTGCTGTTGCATATTGGGATGGACAGGGAGAGGGCCAAGGAGGCAGTGAGATCAGCGTGGTGCAAACACGCTGGTGGAGCCAATTCAGCAGCAGCGACTCAGCTGGAGGAAGCTCAGGTAATGGGCACACAGCCCCACCACTCCATCCACTAGGGACACCTTCCATTTTGAAATGTTGCCTCGTATGCATGATGCCTCTCCAGATTGTGACTCCACTGGTATCCTCACGCATTTTCAGAGGCGATGCCATTGAGTGTGCTAACTGAGCGTAAGACCTTAAAAATGCTAAGCATGTGGTTTCTTTGTCTTTTCCGGACTTAATTCCTTTACTTTCCCTAACAAAATGTTCAAATTACCTGCTGTTTAATCCAGGCTCATTATGTGGAGCACCAGAGACAAACCACCAGGTATGCCGTTCAGAGAGTAACGGTTAGGATGTGAATGGTTGGGGATATTAATATTTTATTTAGTTGTATTTTATAATTACCACTAATTAGGCATTACTTGGTGATCTAAGGAAATCAATTTAATGGTTATAGAACTTGGTTCAACATTAAGCTGTATAATTATATGTCTCCACAGAAATGAAAGAGATTCCTCTGAATTCATGGTGAAATGTCTGTGAGCAAAGAATGCTTCAGATCATTCTTTCCTGCATGCTTTACAATAGGCTTGATTTTAGAGCGATCTTACGTACAAATATATCTCCCTGCAAATAGAATCTGTTTAGACAACTAATAATAGATGAGGGGTGAAAGATACTCGGAGTCCAGTGTGATTTTCAGGCTCTTTATTCAGCTCATAGTAGTGAGGAATGTAGTTCCCCCAAAACGTTTGCTTTATATACACTATTTACACAATGGGCCCCACGTGATTGGCTAATTCCGGGATACTCCTGTATGCCAATCAGAGTGCGGATTCACTTCCACCTGGAGCTGGATTGGGTGACTCCTGCAGACCAATCAGACTGCTGCAATCTCAATCCTATTGTTCTGGGACCAGTCAGACTGCTGCAATCTCAATCCTATTGTTCTGGGACCAGTCAGACTGCTGCAATCTCAATCCTATTGTTCTAGGACCAATCAGCCTGCTGCAGTTTGGATCCTATTCAACTCAGTACATAACACCCCTCCCCTCTAAGTTCCAGTCCTGCCTGGGAGGTTGCATCCATAATCCTCAAGGTACGCTGGCCGCCTACGTGTGCGTTGCGGCCTGGGCTGTTCCCTGGTCAGGGGTTCTGGTTCAGGCTCGTGTTCCGAGGCTGCTGGTTGTGATGGGGCTGTTTGGTCTGGCAAAACCAGCTCGCTCTGTCGTGGCTCTGGTTCCAGTGCCCTTTCGGCCTCACGGGTCCTCTCAGTATTTACTGATTCTGCCTCCCCTGCCGGCCCCTCCTGCTCTACGGGTCTCAATGCCCCACTGTTCCCTTGGGACTCCTCTGACCTGTCCTCCTCCTGGTTTTCTCCTGGGAATCGTCGCCGCAGCTGGTCGCAGTGGCGGCGCCAGCATTGCCCCCCCTCTGTTAGCACCTCGTATGACACGGGGCCCGTCACCCTGGTGACTGTGGCGGGTACCCATGCCGGGCCTGCCCCAAAATTCTTTGCGTACACTGGATCCTGGGCCACAAAGGTCCGGGGGTTCCTGCCTTCCCCCACCTCTACCTCATCCTGAGCTCTGTCAGGGTGGAGGCGGTCCAGTCTGATTGCGAGGCGCCGGCCCATTAGTAGTTCAGCGGGGCTCCGGCCAGTCGTTGAGCTGGGGGTGCTGTGCTGTGCTAGAAGGAATGTGGCAAGGCGGTACTCCCAGTCCCCTTGCGTCATGCGGCGTAGGGTGTCCTTGGTGGTCCGCACCATGCGCTCTGCTTGGCCATTGGTGGCAGGGTGGAATGGTGCTGAGCGGATGTGGCGGATGGCATTCTGCGCTGTGAAGGTCTGGAATTCTTCTGACGTAAATGCGGTTCCGTTGTCTGAGACGAGAGTGTCAGGGAGTCCATGGGTTGCAAACAGCCTGCGTAGTACCCGGATGGCTGCGGACGTAGAAGTGGATGGTACCAGTGCGACTTCCAGCCATTTGGTGTAGGAGTCCACCACTATGAAGAATGTTTTCCCCTGGAAGGGGCCCGCAAAGTCCATGTGCAGGCGTGACCATGGTGCTCGGGCGGACTCCCAGGACTGCACTGGGGACCTTGGGGGATCTGGGCGGGATTCTTGGCAGGCCTGGCAGTGTTTGACCCAGGTCTCTATCTCTCCGTCAATCCCTGGCCACCATACATAACTCCTGGCGAGGGCCTTCATTCTCACTACCCCTGGGTGTGTCTCGTGTAGGGCTGCAAGGACCCTTTTGCGAAGGGGCTCAGGAACGACGACCCTGCTTCCCCATAACAGGCACCCCTTGTGGGCCGACAGTTCATGTTTACGGGTTGTGTAGCCAGCGAATTCTGGCCCGGGGCTGCTGCTGGGCCATCCCCTCCACACCCAGTCCAGGACCCGGGAGATGACCCTATCTTTCTTGGAATGGTGTGCAACTTCTTGTGCCTGAATAGGGCGGTCGGGAAGCAGCTCCAGGCTCATAACCTCTTGTGCGGGTGCTGGGTCGGGGCCTGTTTCTGGTAGGGGTAGCCTGCTGAGGGCGTCTGCGTGGCCCATCGCTTTCCCAGGGCGGTGAATCAGTGCATACTGGTAGCCGGCAAGGAAAATTGACCACCTGAGGACGCGAGGAGACAGCACTTGGGGGGTCTGCTTTTCGGGGGCAAACAAACCAAGCAACGGCTTGTGATCAGTCACCACGGTAAAGGGCCGCCCGTACAAGAAATCGTGGAATTTTTTTACTCCCTTCACGATTGCCAGACCTTCCTTGTCGATTTGCGAGTAGTTCCGCTCAGCTGTGGTGAGTGTCTGGGAAAAGTATGCCACTGGCACCTCTCTTCCATCTGGGAGTTGGTGTCCAAGGACAGCACCGATGCCGTAGGGTGAGGCGTCACATGCTAGCACCACCGGCAGCCTCTCGTCGAAGTGTGCCAAGACCGAGTTTGAGACGAGTAAGTCCTTGACTGCCTGGAATGCGGCCTCCTGGCGCTGGCCCCACACCCAAGGGGCCCGCTTGTCCAGGAGTCTGTGTAGGGGCTCTGCTACTGCTGCCTTATGGGGAAGGAAGGCATGGTAAAAGTTCAATAGCCCCAAGAAGGCCTGAAGTTCAGTCTTGCCCTTGGGCGCTGGGGCATCACAAATGGCCCGTACCTTGTCCCCAGTCGGGTGGACCCCTTCTGCATCCACCATAAATCCCAGAAAGTCCACCTGAGGCACTCCTAGTAGACACTTTTCCCGCTTCACCTTGAGACCCGCTGTCTGGAAACGGTGCAGAACGGTGCGAAGGCGGTCCTCAAACTCCTCTGCCGTGGGCCCGGCAATCAACACATCATCGAAGAAGGGGGTGACGCCAGGAATCCCTTTAAGCAGCGAGTCCATTAGATTCTGGAATATGCCTGGTGCCACGCTGACACCGAATTGCAGCCGCTTTACCTTGAACGCTCCCCTGTGCGTCACAATCGTCTGTGCCTCTGCTGTGGCTTCATCTACTGGCAGCTGTTGATAGGCTTGGGCCAAGTCCAGCTTGCCAAAAAATTTTGACCCAGCCAGGGTGGCGAGGACATGGCTGACCACTGGCACTGGGTATGCGTGGGCCATGAGGGCCTTGTTTATGGTACATTTGTAGTCTGCGCAGATGCGGACCGAACCATTAGGCTTGACGGGTGTGACGATCGGGGTTTCCCAGGTGGCATTAGGCACAGGCTCCAGCACTCCTTGCTCCACGAGCCGGTCCAATTCCTCATCTATACGGGGTTTCAGGGCAAACGGGACCCGGCGGGCCTTGAGCCTGACAGGTCGTACTGCGGGGTCCAGCTGCAGGGCAATGGGGGGGCCCGTATACTGTCCCAATTTCCCATCGAAAACTGCCGGAAACTCCTTGCATATGGCATCCACATCCACTTGTAAGCTAGTGCGGTTCACCCCGGTGACGGCTAGCCCCAGTGGTCCAAACCATGCCAATCCCAGTAAGCTAACGTAGGAGTCCTTAACCACGAGCAAGTCCAGTTGCCGCATCCGCCCTCGATATTGCACCCTGAAGGTCCCCACCCCCATTGTGGGGACCTTACGTTTCTGGAAGTCCCGGAGGGTGAATGGGGCCGGCCTGAGTTTGGGACCCCCACTAGGGCACAGTTTCCTTAAAGTCTGTGCCGAGATTATGGATAGGGTTGAACCTGTGTCCAGCTCCATGCGGCACGGGGCCCCCTCTATCTGTACCTCTACATAAATTTTCTCTATGTTGGGGTGGGGCAACTGGTATACCTGGTAGTCCGTGGTCTCTGTCGAGTTGCCTTGGTGCGTTGGGGCCCGGGACCTGGGGCTCTTGGGGCGGTCATCTGATGCCTGGCGTCGGATGGGCTGAGCCCGACACACCCGGGCGATGTGGCCTGATTTTCTGCACTGCCTGCACTCGGCATTGCGGAAACGGCAGGTCCTCCTCTTGTGATTCTCCCCGCAGCTTGCGCAGTTCCCTCCTTCTGGTCGAGGCAGCTGTGGTGTGTGCACGGCTTGAGTGCGCCGCTGTACTCTGTGCACCTCCTCCCTGTCTGATCCTGAATCGTCGATGAGGTCCTCGTGGTGGACCCTTGGTTGGGACGGCACGCTCGGCCGTGCCTCTTGCATTGACCTCTCGGCGGCTTCTGTTGCCAGGGCCTCCTCCAGAGCGACCTGGAACGTTAGGTCCTTCTTGGCATAGAGGCGTCGTTGCAGCTTCTCGTCCCTCAGGCCACCGACGAGGCGGTCACGCAGCATGTTCTCCAACTCTGAGAAGTTGCAGAACCGAGCGGCTTGGCGGAGGGAGGTCACAAACCCCGTTATGGTTTCCCCAGGGGCTTGCCGCTTTGCATAGAAGGCATTTCGACGAGCCACCACCGAGGGCTGTGGCGAGAAGTGCCCCTTCAGCCGTTCCACTATTGTTTTGTAAGGAATGGTAGCGACATCATCAGGCGCAAGGAGAGCCCGGGCGATTTCGAATGTCTCCTCTCCGCAGACGCTGAAGAATATCGCCCTCTTCTTGGCATCGTTGGTGACCCCTTTAGCTTCTAGAAGAAAGGTGAAACGGGTGGCGTATCCTTCCCAGTCTCCTGATACTGGGTTGAACGGCGAGAAGCTGCTGTCCGTTGCCATCTTGAGTTCCTTGGGACCCGGAGCTGAAGCCTGGATACACGGTGCGAGGCAGCTGTGCGGCAGGTGGCGTTGCTGCGGTGCTGTGTGTGGCAGTCAGCTCAGCGGGATCCCATCCTCGTCGCCAGTGAAAGATACTCGGAGTCCAGTGTGATTTTCAGGCTCTTTATTCAGCTCATAGTAGTGAGGAATGTAGTTCCCCCAAAACGTTTGCTTTATATACACTATTTACACAATGGGCCCCACGTGATTGGCTAATTCCGGGATACTCCTGTATGCCAATCAGAGTGCGGATTCACTTCCACCTGGAGCTGGATTGGGTGACTCCTGCAGACCAATCAGACTGCTGCAATCTCAATCCTATTGTTCTGGGACCAGTCAGACTGCTGCAATCTCAATCCTATTGTTCTGGGACCAGTCAGACTGCTGCAATCTCAATCCTATTGTTCTAGGACCAATCAGCCTGCTGCAGTTTGGATCCTATTCAACTCAGTACATAACAAGGGGGATCATGGGTAAGGAGAATGCTGTTGTGTTCAGGTTCTGCTTTCAGGCTTCCCATAGGCATCTGGTTGGCATCTGGTTGGCCACTGTGAGAACAGGATGCTGTGCCATTGGCTTCATCCAGCAGGGTCTTCCTATCTTCTTATGGTAACTAATGAATGTCTGTCAGGGAAGGGCCAAGAGGGTTATGCCCACTGTTTTCACCTGTTAGTTCATTTGACATTTTTGCATTTTACAGAGCACTAAACACAGAGTGTACAGAGATCAGCAGGCATGCAACTCCATACAACACATGCAGACTGACAGAGTCATTGAATTGTGAAGTTAGAAGGGACCCTAGTTCAACCCCCCTGCAATGCAGGAATCCTGCCCACAGCTGTCCCTGGGTGGGCTCAAACCACAAACCTTCTGGTTAACAGCCAGGCAAACTGACCCATTGCGCCACAGAGGATGTAGACTATGCACAGAAGATCAAGTGAGCATGTGCATACTGTGGGACTGGCAAACATGGCACAATGCTGATGCCTTGATCCACATGATCATTGGGCTTGTGATTTGGTTTAGCAGTTGCTTCATTTTCTTGTATAGGTTGGGAAATGTTCTGCATTGTGCCCCCCCCCCCGAAATGACACATTCTGCCTATTCCTAAGTAAATTACAAGGTGTCTAGAGGTTTCCACACCATGAAGTTGTATGTCCGCACAGCCTACAATTGCTATTAAATGGCTTATAACAACCAAGGAAACTGCCACAGGGACAAATGTGGTTACATGTTATTACATTGGGACAACTATACTGTATCTGGTTTCAAATGCAAAAACATCTGATGATGTTTGGATGGAGGAAGAGTCACTAGATTGGATATGGAAAGGATGAACTACAATTTGATCAAGGTCAAATATTAATGGTATAATCAGTGTTTGATTTTCAATTAAGCTACCCAATTCTTGCTACCTCATTTGTCAGGGTCGAGTCAGATGAGGAGGAGTGGTGGCAAGCCCCCCCTGATAAGGCAGCACCCACAGAGGAATCTGAGGAATTCGTACCTGGGGAAGACTGGTGGCGGCATTCCTCAGAAGAGGAGGAATCTGATAGGGAGGAGGAGGAAAGACAAGAGCGAGAGGAAGAAGTGGGGGCAGGAGCAGGTCCCAGTCCAGAGCGGAATCAGCCGATCCCCTCTCCTCCTCCCTTCTCAGCTGTAGAACGCCGAGCTGAGAAGCGAAGGCGGCAATTAGAGACAGCTGTAGCTCATAGGAAGTGTGGGAGTGAGCCGACTACTTAAGAAAGCTACTCCCCTATTCCATTGCGTCTGCAACAATTGTGTTGGGCGCGTGGTTGCTGTACTCGTCTTGTTCCTGTGTTCCTGGTTCGTATCTGACTGACTTGGCTTGTTCTGACTTGGACTGTTTCTGACTTCGGCTTCTCTTGACCCCAATACTGTTACCTGACTTCGGCTGGCTTCTGACCTGGACTGTTGACCTTGGCTTATCTCGTCCTGACTGCTGCGCTGCAGCACACCAACTTGTTGTCGCCCTGACAGATTGCAGACGCCTACAAACCCTCTTGCTCTGTGAGTATGACAGAACAGGGGGCTGCTGGGGGGTCTCCCACAACCCCTCCTCCTTCTCCACAAGCACAGATAGACCAGCTGCAGGAGACTGTACAGCAATTGTTACGAGCTAATCTGGTGCTTCAAGGACATGTGGAACAGTTGACTATTGCTGTGAACACCCAGCAAGCACAGCATGGCTCAGCAGGAGTTCTACCTCCTCGGCCTCCCCCTGTGTTACCACCTGCAAAATTCAAGGGGGACAGGCAAGAGTTTCCAGCTTTTAAGGCACAGGCCATGCTGTACATTCGAGTAAGGGAAGCAGAGTTTGGTTCTCCTGAGGCCAAAGTGGCATTCTTGATCAGTTTGTTGGAAGGAACTGCCAGGCGTTGGGTGACACCTATGCTGGTGGGCAATCACCCTCACTTGAGGGACTATGACCGTTTCCTGGAGGACATGACAAATATGTTTGAGGACAGACAGAGGAAAGCAGCCAACACCCGGAAGCTCTTGCAGCTCCAGCAGGGTGATGGGCCTTTAATGGACTATGTTACGGAGTTTTGCCTCCTCTCTCAGGAACTGGGGTGGAATGAAGAGGCCCTGTTAGCGCACTTCAAGGCGGGGCTCCAGGATGACATACTGGATGAGATGGCCAGGGTCGGGCCCCCTAGTTCCCTGGATGCCGCCATTCAACTCAGTGCCCAAATCGATGAACGCCTGCAGGGGAGAAGGAGAGAAAGAAGGATGGCGCACAGGCCACCAGGGAAGGGGGAACCTCTTCCCTTCGCACCTCCCCGCCCGGTGAGAGCAAGTCCTTCTGACCCGCCAGCTGAAGAACCCATGCAGCTTGGGGCAGTGCGGGGGCCGTTGACAGGGGCTGAGAAGGAGCGGCGACGCAGAGAGCGACTTTGCTTGTACTGTGGCAAGGGGGGTCATTTTGTTCGCAACTGTCCAGCAAAGAGCGTTGCCAGCTCTCGCCCTGTAGCCGGTGTGGGGGAAGGGTCTGGTACTAATCCCCAGCCACAGGGAAACACCAACTCCCAGCTCTGGTAGAGGCCACAGGGCTGGGAAGGGCTTGGATCTCTGAACCACAATGGCCTACCCCTTCGCCTCCTCCGTTAGCTATTCCAAGCCTGGTTTTGAATGCACTGCTACGATTTCCAGATGGGCACCAGGTGCGAGTGTTGGGCTTGGTCGACTCAGGTGCCTCAAACAACTTTCTAGATGAGGGCGTAGCCCAGCAGCTAGGGCTGGAGACTCGAAAGTTGGAGGTACCATTGACTGTGCACACCATCGACGGCCGTCCCCTGCTCTCCGGTGCTGTTACCCATGCCACCGCACCCTTGATGCTGGAGTTACCGGGACACCGAGAACAAATAGTCCTGTATCTAGCCAAGATGTCTGCGGCTCCGCTGGTGCTGGGAATGCCATGGCTGACGCAACATGACCCGTCCATTGCGTGGGGGCAGCGCTCCCTTGTGTTTGCTTCAGCGTATTGTCGGCATCATTGCCTGGGAAAGCGGAATGTCGAAAGGGAAACAGCAGCACAGGGGGCACAAGAGGGAACTCTCACAGGAATGGAGAGTCAGCTACCAGTGGAGTACCACGCCTTCCAAGACGTGTTTTGCGAAAAGGAGGCGGACCAGTTACCACCCCATCGGCCGTATGACTGCAAAATTGACCTCCTTCCAGGCTCACAACTGCCCACGAGTCGGCTTTATCCAATGTCCGAAACAGAACTGGTGGCATTGCGGGAATTCTTGGACAAAAATCTGGCCAGAGGGTTCATCAGGCCCTCAAAGGCACCAGGCGGTGCGCCTGTCCTATTTGTGAAGAAAAAAGGCTCCTCTGAGTTGAGGCCTTGCATGGACTTCAGGAAGTTGAACCGCATCATTGTTCCAGTCCGTTACCCCTTGCCGCTCATTGGTGAGTTGTTAGAGAGGTTGCGTGATGCACAATTTTATACAAAGTTGGACTTACGAGGTGCCTACAATTTAATCCGTATACGAGAAGGGGATGAATGGAAAACCACTTTCAATACTCGGTATGGTAGCTTCGAGCACTTGGTGATGCCCTTCGGAATACAATCGGGAACTGCGACGTTCCAGGCCTTCATAAACCACGTGTTGGCAGACCTGGTAGACCGGTTTGTGGTGGTTTATTTGGATGACATTCTGATCTATTCAGAAAATCTGACACAGCATGTGCAACATGTACGGACTGTGCTGCAAAGGCTGAGGGAACATCGCTTGTATGCGAAGTTAGAAAAGTGTCAATTTCACGTCTCCTCGGTAGACTTCTTGGGTTATCGTCTGACCCCAGAGGGCATAAAAATGGACCCTGCCAAGGTACAAAGTGTGCGTTCTTGGCAGGCCCCGCGGACAAAGAAGGACCTTCAACGGTTCTTGGGGTTTGCGAATTATTATAGGAAGTTCCTGCCCAAGTACTCCTGGCTCACGGCACCCCTCACTGATTGCTTGAGGGGTAAGAAACCGTTTCAGTGGACTGAAGAGGCGCAACAAGCCTTTGTACGCCTCAAGGCCTTGTTCTCAGCCGAGGCGTACCTGGCCCATGCAGATCCCCGACGGCCTTTCATAGTAGAGACCGATGCCTCTGATAGAGCCATTGGAGCAGTGTTGCTGCAAGCTGACAAAGAAGGGTTCTTGCGGCCTTGCGCCTTCCATTCCCGGAAGTTGAACGATTCGGAAAAGAACTATACAATCTGGGATAAAGAACTATTAGCCATCAAAGATGCCTTCGCAGCCTGGAGGCACTTCCTGGAGGGCGCCCAGCACCTGATAGAGGTCCGTACCGACCACCGTAACCTAGAATACTGGCAGACAGCCCGCCACCTCAATCAGAGACAGATCCGGTGGTCTCAGTTCTTTTCCAGGTTCCATTTTAGGGTAGTATATGTGCCAAGCGAACAGAATAAAGGAGCTGACGCATTGTCCCGGAAGCCAGAATACGGGGATGCCAGTCAAGACCAGGTATTGAGGCACATTCTGCAACCCCACCAGTTGCAGTTAGCCACGGGGTCAGCCGTGGCCATCTCTGAATTCCAATGCCACACAGCAGCAGACCCGTTCGCCAGGGACAAACTAGCAGCACTAAGGGAAGGCAATTCCGGGATGGAACTGTTTTCGGAGGAAAATGGTCTACTCTATCACAGAGACGCTCTGTATGTGCCAGACGGAGAACTGCGAGCCAGGGTGCTACGCCAGTGTCATGACTGTCCGACAGCTGGTCACTTTGGGAGGTACAAGACACTGTACCATGTGACGCGTCAGTTTTGGTGGCCGCAAGTGCGGAAGGATGTCTGGGAGTACGTCAGAGCCTGTGATGTTTGCCAGCGCGCCAAGCGACCCCGAGAAGTGCCGGCGGGGCTGCTACAACCACTACCTACTCCAGAGGGGCCGTGGGAGACGATAGCTATGGATTTCATTACTGACCTCCCGGCCTCACAACAACAGACAGTAATCTGGGTGGTTGTAGACCTTTTCACCAAAATGGCCCACTTCATACCCTGTAAGGCGCTGCCGACCGCCCAAGAAACAGCCCGGTTGTTCATTGATCACATTTTCCGACTGCACGGGCTACCCCGTCAAATTGTGTCAGATAGAGGGGCCCAGTTCACTTCCCAGTTCTGGAGGAAAGTCATGCAATTGCTAAAGGTGGAGGTATGCTTGACCTCCGCGCGGCACCCTGAGAGCAATGGCGAGGCGGAAAGGACCAATGCCACACTGCAACAATACCTGCGCTGCTATGTTAACTATCGGCAGGACAACTGGGTGAGTCTACTTCCCTTGGCGGAATTTGCATATAACAATGCCTTGCATGCCTCCTCACAACAGTCCCCGTTCTTTGCCAACTATGGGTTCCACCCGCGTGCCTTCCCGTCTCCGGAATCATTACTGCCGCTACCAGCTGCTGATGAATTCGTAGAAGAATTATCAGCTATACAAGGGCTTCTACGAGATCAGCTAGAACGGGCCAAGGAGAACTATAAGAGAACAACGGATGCTCACCGCCAACCTGGCGCAGATATCAAGGTGGGGGACAAGGTATGGCTGTCTACACGAGACCTGCCGCAGAAAGGTCGCTGCAAGAAGTTAGCTCCACAGAGAGTGGGGCCATTCGAGGTAGTACAGCAGATCAACCCTGTGGCCTTCCGGCTCCGCCTACCGGCTACAATGCGGATTCACCCGGTGTTCCACCGTTCACTGTTATCGCCAGCGATACCAGCACACCGCTATCAACCTGTCAAAGAGATACCACCGCCCGTCACGGTGGATGGGGAAGTGGAGTACGAAGTGGAACAGATCCTGGACTCCCGGTGGCGACGGCGGAAGCTGCAATATCTCATTGCCTGGAAGGGGTATGGGCCGGAGGCAAACTCCTGGGAAGATGCAGAGCTTGTCCATGCCCCAGCACTACAGAAAACCTTCCACGCGCAGCACCCAACTCGGCCTAGACCACCAGATTGGGAGGAGGAGAGCTGCTCTGGAGAGGGGGGTGATGTCAGGGTCGAGTCAGATGAGGAGGAGTGGTGGCAAGCCCCCCCTGATAAGGCAGCACCCACAGAGGAATCTGAGGAATTCGTACCTGGGGAAGACTGGTGGCGGCATTCCTCAGAAGAGGAGGAATCTGATAGGGAGGAGGAGGAAAGACAAGAGCGAGAGGAAGAAGTGGGGGCAGGAGCAGGTCCCAGTCCAGAGCGGAATCAGCCGATCCCCTCTCCTCCTCCCTTCTCAGCAGCAGAACGCCGAGCTGAGAAGCGAAGGCGGCAATTAGAGACAGCTGTAGCTCATAGGAAGTGTGGGAGTGAGCCGACTACTTAAGAAAGCTACTCCCCTATTCCATTGCGTCTGCAACAATTGTGTTGGGCGCGTGGTTGCTGTACTCGTCTTGTTCCTGTGTTCCTGGTTCGTATCTGACTGACTTGGCTTGTTCTGACTTGGACTGTTTCTGACTTCGGCTTCTCTTGACCCCAATACTGTTACCTGACTTCGGCTGGCTTCTGACCTGGACTGTTGACCTTGGCTTATCTCGTCCTGACTGCTGCGCTGCAGCACACCAACTTGTTGTCGCCCTGACATCATTGTTAATATCCAGCCCCATAATTAACTGAAGCTTCTTGAGGTGGAGCGTGAATTATATTCTTTCCGCTAATTGGGAAATGTTCACTGACTTGACACAGTTCCATTTCATCACTTGCTGGTGCTTTTTGAATGTGAAAGAATTCTTCTTTTTCTTTCAAAAGAAGAGTGTGATATCTGTAAAATCCTGCCATAAATAAATTCATGCCTTACTCTGTGCTGCACCTTTCTTTAACTTCAACAGAGCAGAACCTGTGAAAACGAGATTACAAGAAAATATGTTTATGACCATCACAATTTGATTTGGCTTTAGAACAGAATTTTGACAGGGCCCGGGGTTTGTGCCTACATTGCATTATGCAGGACTCTAAGTTATTTAACACTTTGTAAAAAAGTAAGTTTTCTTTTTATTAAATTGTAACACATAATGCATTTTATTTGATTCATAAAACTCTATAGAATAATACAACTGCCACCAATGAAATAACATTCAGGACTAGATTGTGCCTGGGAAGCAAAAACATGCATTTTAGAAAAATGCAAAGTCACTTACACGCGGAGACATTTTTCTAACACACCGATACCTATATTTCTTAATGTAGGCATCTCTAACCTTTATAGACCTACTTTCCCCCAAAACACGCATTTGGGGACACATTTCTTAGTTTTTCACCATATATTTGCATGCAGCTAGGGCTCCTCTTGTGACCCACCTTGGATCAGGTCAGTTGAAGACTGATCTGAAATGAGATTCTTATGTATGTGATCTTGTGGTTCCTTTACACTTGTGATAAATCCTAGTCCCTGCCCTAGCAGTAGCTTCGTGTAATACGTTACAGCTCATTCATTAGTTTGGAAATCTGAGAAGTAGGGTCACAATGCACCATTTGGTACAATGGTCTGTTTGTTTATTAACATATTTCTGCCCTGCCTTTTGGTTGGATAGGTCCACGAGGCAGCTAACAAGCGAAACAATATAAAGTGTTCTAAAAGTGAAGATTAGAACAGCACCATAGGTACAAATGAAAAATCCTGCATTTCAAATAGGCACAAGATAAATATAGAGTGTGGTGGTTGTGATGGCTTTACATAGCATAGGCTGATAGGCCCACCACACTTGTTTCTGGGGAGGTGGAACCAAGACACACTGCTTGGGTACATCAATTGTCTTTATAGTCTTCAGAATCTTCAACTGGTGCAGAATGCAGCAGTTGAGAAGGATGCTCACAAGAACCCAGTGGGATGAGCATACAACACCTATTTTAGGAAGTCTGCACTGGTTACCAATATGCTTCCAGGGAGAATTAAATAAGCTGGTTCTTATCAGCTATCTGCTTTGCTCTGCCTAATGTAACAAAACTCTATGCCTCATTTGTACAAGTAATTCTGCAGGGTTCAAGAGCAGTAGGGTGGGTAAGAACTTGCTGGGTCTTACCTGGGGAGCCCTAAATGGCGTGCATCCAGTCCAGGGTACCTACAGGACTGCCTCCTACCATATAATTCTGCATGCACCTGAAGACCTTTCTCTGCATCCTGAAGTGGGCTGATGTTAGGTTGGCTGAAATGCATGAGAAGTCTGAGGTCATGTTGTGCCCCTCAACAGGGAATCTCTTTCACGGGAAATTCTTTGACTTACTCTCATCTTAGCTTCCACCAGTTGGTGATGCTAGTCAATGCAAGAGGACATGGTATCCCTAAGACTAGTGTCTGATTCTGTGCTCTGCAGCTAAAATGCATGAGCTTATGACCTTAGACCTAAATTTCACCCTAATCCTGCAAACAGGGGACTAGAGAGTCCTTTCAGAGAAAAATGCATTGATGGAACAACCGTTTCATGGCTTAACACTGGCTTCCTCCAATCGCCCTCCAAGACTGGTTCTTTTTTGGGGGGAATATTTTCCAGGGGATAGTTGCAGAGGAACATCTGTAGGTGCCAGAAGAATCAAACATACTGATTTTCCCCTGCCAGATATGCTGCTACACCTGATTTCACATTCACGCCTGGGCAAAAAAGGATTCCAAATGCATGTTTTGCTGCAATAATGTATATTCCTGACCCTACTCCCACAGGCTACAGATTACTTAGAATAAACTGAAATAATTGCTGTTTTTGTCAATCTATTTTGTCAATGCTGTTTTGTCAATCTATTTTTCCCCAATTTTGGAATTGGATGTGCTACACATTAAATTTATAAGTCCCCTTGGCATAAGATTGCACTAAATATTAGTAAACAACCTGTAAAGATGTTTCATTTGCAATTTGAAGTGCTTAACAGTTCAGAAGAAAAAGCTGAATATATATTAAATACCTGCCTACAGGAAAAATAGGTTGTTCATTACCTGAAATAAAGTCTAAACATTTCTGCTGGAGAACCTTGAAAAATCAATAGATCATTTCATAAGATGATTATGAGATTCTATATCATTGGGAGTTCTTAAATTAACATTTATTGATGTTTTGTTATCCTTGTAAATGAAATGAAATGTTCTGTGAAACATTTCTCTTAGCTGTTCTCCCCTCCCCAACTTGCAAGCCCAGTGATATTTATTAAATTGAATCCTTAGTTTTATTATAATGGTTCTAAAGAGCCATACAAATCAATGTATTTAAGGTGACTTAAATATCACTTTTATAGAGTAAAAGCTGCAAACCAAATTGGATTTTTACAACCCTGTGTTTTAACAAGCTGCTAATTATCTTTCTAATGGGTTTTCTAAAAATCTTACATGCCCTATTTGATCTGTAAGCTCAAAGTTCCATGAAAAGCACAGGGTATCTCATGCATAACTGAAAAATGAAGCAAGAGGTGTGTGTGTGTGTGTGTGTGTGTGTGTGTGTGTATAAGAAAACGGGGGGGGGGGGAATACCCTAGAGCTTAAAGTCTTCTTTTTCCTCCATTCTGTTTTATGTTGTTGCTTTATGTTTTATGCAGAAAGATGCTTCTGCAGGCAGTATCAGCAACTACTGTATAGGTATAAAGCATGGGTAGGCAAACTAAGGCCCGGGGGCTGGATTTGTGGGGCCTGCCTGGTGTCTTTACATGAGTAGAATGTGTGCTTTTATTTAAAACGCATCTCTGGGTTATTTGTGGGGCATAGGAATTCGTTCACTCCCCCCCAAAAAAATATAGTTTGCCCCCCCCACAAGGTCTGAGGAACCGTGGACCGGCCCCTGCTGAAAAAGTTTGCTGACCCCTGGTATAAAGCCAAACCAGCCCTGGAGGTAAAAGCAGTGCATAAAAAGGGGGGGGGGCATTCCTAGCAACAGAATTTGGTGTGAGATCACTTTGGGATGCAGGAGTTGAGAGTTGTTTTCCCTTAGGCACAGCCAAATTCCACCACCGCTTGGGCCAACACACTTGATGCAGCTTCAAATACCAGTCCCTGCCTTCACCAAGCCTCCCCCCTCACGATGCCACCCGAAGCGGATCACTTCAATCTGCCGTGTGACAGAGTTGTCTCTATTTCCCTTCAGTCCCTTCTCAGAGCACCTTTCCACAAACCAGCTGCTTACCTGGGATGTGCAGATTATCAGAGTTTTGCAAGTAAAGCTATGTCTATGGTTCTTTTGGAGAAAGGGTTTTACAGCACCTCAGGCAGGCATCTATGGTCCGTATGGGGAGTTTAGCTCCTCGCAAACATTTGTTTGGGTAGATGGAATGTAAGTGGATGTTTGAGGAACAGCATCCTGCCCTCTGGCTCTGCTCTTGAACTACAGGTACAGTATTCAGTGTGAATTCAAGTGTGTGTTCATAGGGAATTTGCCCAGTTTCAGAGATCCTGAATGCGTGGATAGTTCCCTATGCACATACAGTTATATATTTTTAGCCATGCTTCTGAGAGCCTCATAAATCCATATGGTGGTTTCCTACTTGTGGAATGTTTTCACTGAGAAAAGTCACCTGGAACCTGCTTTTTGGCCCCAACTTTTGATTTTTTTTAAAAAAAACAGATTGCAATGTGATATGATTTATGGCCTGCTTGTGATGAGGCAGTGTCCATATACAAGGTCCAGTCCAGTCCTAAGGTCAGGAGTATCTCAGTTCACATAGTCAGATGATTGAGGGTTCAAGAAAGCTCATAAGAAGCAAGAAGCAGCAAGGTCTGGTCAGGAACGGCGAATGTTGCTTCCAACAACTGACTGAGGCTGGAAACCCTACTTAAGAAAGCTGTAGCCAGCTGGTTTTCATCAGAAGCAGGAAGGCTGATCAGCAGCAGTTGGAATAACTTCTGCTCCTTCAGGCTGCTGCTCAGCAGGTGAAGCCGACTCCTGGCACATGACAATACAGTGGTACCTCTGGTTACGAACTTAATTCGTTCTGGAGGTCCGTTCTTAACCTGAAACTGTTCTTAACCTGAGGTACCACTTTAGCTAGTGGGGCCTCCTGCTGCCGCCGCACAATTTCTGTTCTCATCCTGAGGTAAAGTTCTTAACCCGAGGTACTACTTCCGGGTTAGCGGAGTCTGTAACCCGAAGTGTTTGTAACCCAAGGTGTTTGTAACCCAAGGTACCACTGTACCCGCCAACGTTTCTACAATGAAAATAGGGACATCTGAAGAAAAAGCGGGACTGTAAATCCAGGACTGTCTCTGGAAAATAGGGACACTTGGAGGGTCTGTGGTTGCTGGGAAATTGCCCTGGCCCATCTGCAGCTTGCCTGGACCCATTGCTCACTTACCTGCCTGGCCCACCCAGTAACTGGTGCTAATCCAAACAGATAAACTCCCATGTGAATTAATGTGTTCTACCTGAAGGCACCTACATCTTCAATTCCACTTTCATACTACTGAATCTGTAGCTGCTAGAAGAGATATCTGGTAACAGTCTAATTGTTTATTGAGGGGGGTGAAAATCAATGAGGACTCTTTTTTTCCCCTGCGTAAGCCTCATTAAAATGAATGGATGTTTAGCTATTTACATATCTTTATGTCTAACCTGCCCTATCCACAGATCAGGAGATGTAATAACTGTTGAGACAATCTATAAAGACACACTTAAAACAGAAGTGATATTTAAATAATCTAAAATAAGCCCTTGCTCATTTTCCGAACAACCTCTTTTATTACATCCAGAAGAAGCTCAGAAAAATCAATATTAACATTGCTTGCTTGCAGAAACAGCCCTAGGTTATTTTGCTCCCCCCCCCTCGCCACAGAGCATCATGGATTTTGTAGTTTTAATGCTCCACAATCAGTGATTTTCACCTAGACACGTCATGTTCATAATAATGATTTTTGCATCTTAAGAACTGGGTAAACTACATTATTTTGCAAAAGCTGTCAAATAGGACTTTTCACTGCTATAATCGAAATGCCAGAAAAGCAGAGAAATCCAGTAGCAATGAAGTGTCCCTGCATGGAGAGATCCCCTTAGCAAAAGCCTGATGTTCACCTTCCAATCTTGGCTCATATGTATGAACCGTGGAGGTATTATAAGTAGGTATTGCTTAGAAGCCTGAACACAGGCAGAATGGGGGAAGCCAAATGGAAATATGGAACTGGGGCTGGTGAAACCAATTAAACATATTAATTTCTCCCAGTATACATATTTTTAGCAAGCAGTTTTCTCTAATGTAATGCATTTTCTCCAAGATATATGCCTTTCTAATGTGCATTTTACACCATGTGGATTTTACATCTGCATTCTTTTACCCATTACTTGGGCTGGAGACCTGCATAGCAACATTTGGAGGAGCCTGAAATTCAATGGATTGCTGCCTTCTCATATTGCGTCGGGAAGTGCAAATGATCTAAGTTTGCAAACCGAACCAAGTGCAAACTGAACCAAGTTTCTCCTCCATCCTTATGAGCATTGGGGCAGCTAGTTTGCCCTACACCTTTTGTGTAATTGTTAACCGTTTCCCACAGTAGCCTGTGCAGTCTTGCGCATGTGCCACACAGATAGAATGAGGTCACTTTACAGCTTTTGTGTCCTACAGGCAGAGTAGATTTAGGAGAGTTTGGTTGCACTGGGAGTGGAGCACCGGGGGCACCACAACTTTGATGTCGAATGGAAAGCGAGAGGTGGGAAGTTGCTGAATTTTGGGGTCACAAAGGGCACTGCTGAAATTTGAGACCCCAAAGTCTGCCGCTGTCGCAAGGCTCCCTTTGCATGTAGGTTCAATGCCTTAAAAGCTTACAAATCAATTCAAAGAAGAATAGCAAAGAACATTGGGTTGCTTGCTTAGTGCATGTGTCTATGAAAGACACCTGATGTTTACAATTTTTCAGTAGCTTACTTAGACTAGGTGGACAGTGGCAAGGGATCTTTGTTGTGTTTTGCTAACATTTGGTTTTGCACCTACAGTGGTACCTCGGTTTAAGAACAGTCCAGTTTAAGAACGATTCGGTTTACAAACTCCGCAAAACCAGAAATAGTGTCCCGGTTTGAGAACTTTACCTCGGTCTAAGAATGGAAGCCGAACAGTGGAAGGACACCGGCGGCAGGAGGCCTCATTAGGGAAAGCGCGCCTCGGTTTAAGAACGGTTTTGGTTTAAGAACGGACTTCCAGAATGGATTAAATTCGTAAACCGAGGTACCACTGTACTTCACTTTGCTACTGACAAAAAAGAGAGAGAAAGAAATACAAAGTAGCCTTAGTAAAATAACAATTCTCTATTTGCATTACAGATTTTAGGCTTCAGTTAGGAAGTCTTGCATTGAGTTTTAATATGTAGGATTATAAACTATGGATTGTATACATCAGTGAGCCCCGAAGAGGAAACAACAAGGGTAGCAGAAATAGATGGTGGAAACAGGATGGTGGGGTAGCCCTCCAGGAGTGTTAGTTCGTCTCTAAAGGCTTTTTCTGCATTTGCATTTTTGGAGATTTGTGATTCAATTAACAGAAGTGCTTATAGGATGTATGAATGTATAATTATAAGTCTGCAATTGGTATTCTAGACTTTCCATTGTATTTTTGCATTGATTCCCTCATAAATACAGAAGAAACCCGTCAATAGCACCCCGATTGCTGATGACTACCTTTCTGCAGTCTGATCAATTCGCTGATCAACTGTTAACTGTTTAAGGTTCGCAGAATATTTTTTGGCAGAAATGGAATCAGTATTGGAAAACGGCTCGCTGTGGTGGAAAAGCCAGAACAAAAGAGATAATTTAAAGAGCCAGAGATGTCCTAGCTTTTTGGCCACCAACAGCAGATACGACACACGTGCAAATAAGACTGCCATGTCCCACTCTACTTCTATGAGAAGCGCTATGGTCTACCTCCACTGTCAGAGCAATATGCCTCTGAATGAATGACAGGTTCTGGGAATCACTTGTGGCAGGAGAGGTGATGTGCTCAGGTCCTTCTGACAAGCTTCCCATAGGCATCTGATTGTCCACTGTGAGATCAGGATGCTGGACTGGATGGGCCATTGGCCTGATCCAGCAGGCTCTTCTTGTGTTCTCATGCTATTCGTTTCAAACTCATGAGTCATCCATTGAATTTCACTTGATTGACAGCTTTAGACAACGTGGAGTGGTGGAATGCAGCCTTCCATGTCGAAGCAGCTGCAGGCATAAGCATACACACAAAAATTACTGTCAGTATTGTTTTGTTCACAAACGCCCAAGACAGTTCTCCTCTGAAGCAAAACATTTATTTCCTTCTTTCGTCTCAGAGTATATCTATACTACCAATACAGTATGCAATACGTTTTACTACATTAGCCAGTGATTACTGAATTTCACAACAACAATTTTATTATTTATACCTCACCCATCTGGCTGGGTTGCCCCAGCCACTCTGGGCAGCTTCCAACACATATAAAAACATAATACAGGACAGTTTTAGACAGGAAGATGGATCTTCCTTCCTGGACAGTAGAAGATGCACCTATAAACCACTGAAAATAGGAAAACAAGCACCTATAAATTTAGATCTTGACAAAGCATTGTCATCACTTGAATGCTTCACAAAATTTCATGCACTAACTGGTATTGTTTATCAAGGAAAAATTAATACTAAGATGCTTTGAATGAACACTATATAGAAAAGCTGTATAATAAAATCTAGATAATATAATGCAGCTTACTTTCACAATACTGGTTAGTTTTTGTATCTGTAATGTTATGAGTTGCAGGTGGGGGTGAGGCAGTAGAGAGCCTTCTAATTCCTGTATCCAGCATGGATTCAATTCCTGGAACAGCCAGGCTAGTTTCTGGATGAGTCAAAAACCCTCTAAATATGGGCCAGCACAGGTGGCGCTGTGGGTTAAACCACAGAGCCTAGGGCTTGCTGATCAGAAGGTCGGCGGTTCAATCCCCGTGACGGGGTGAGCTCCCGTTGCTCGGTCCCTGCTCTTGCCAACCTAGCAGTTTGAAAGCACGAAGTGCAAGTAGATAAATAGGTACCGCTCTGGCGGGAAGGTAAACAGCATTTCCGTGTGCTGCTCTGGTTCACCAGAAACAGCTTAGTCATGCTGGCCACATGACCCGGAAGTTGTACACCGGCTCCCTCGGCCAATAAAGTGAGAGTCGTCCGTGACTGGACCTAATGGTGAGGGGTCCCTTTACCTTTACCTAAGGTAACAAAGAAAGTGGATCTGTACCAATCCCCAAATTTCTCTCTCCCTCAACTCACTGGCAGTAAGAAAGACAAAGGTCACAGTTGGGGGTTGTGTGTATGTGAGAGAGAAAAGCTAGAAGCAGCAGACTGGGAAGCCAGAGAGACAGAGCCATGCCTAATTTCTCTTTGAATCCAAGGCTGAGGCTATGAGAGAAGCTAGATTATCTTGGGATGTTAATGCTGTGAGCCTGTCCATCATAGGCACAGGTATCAATCAATCAATCAATCAATCAATCCATGTTGTCTTGTTATGAAGTAAAGATTAACTAAAAAGCTTTAGAGTGGTTTAAACCTGGTTAGTCATAAAATTATATTAATAAGAACTTTCTCTACAGGCAGTTCAGTTCACTACCTAATTCAGCTCATTTACTATCACCACCAGACCTATAAGTTGTTGTTTAGTTGTTTACCAACTCTTCATGACCCCATGGACCAGAGCGCCCCAGGCACTCCTGTCTTCCACTGCCTCTCGCAGTTTGGTCAAACTCATGTTAGTAGCTTCGAGAACACTGTCCAACCATCTTGTCCTCTGTCATCCCCTTCTCTTTTTGCCCTCAATCTTTCCCAACACCAGGGTCTTTTTCAGGGACTCTTCTCTTCTCATGAGGTGGCCAAAGTATTGGAGCCTCAGCTTCAGGATCTGTCCTTCCAGTGAGCACTCAGGGCTGATTTCCTTAAGAATGGATAGGTTTGATCTTCTTGCAGTCTATGGGACTCTCAAGAGTCTCCTCCAGCACCATAATTGAAAAGCAGCTCTCACTTCCATACATCACTACTGGGAAAACCATAGCTTTAACTATATGGACCTTTGTCAGCAAAGTGATGTCTCTGCTTTTTAAGATGCTGTCTAGGTTTGTGATCGCTTTTCTCCCAAGAAGTAGGCGTCTTTTAATTCCATTACTGCTGTCAACATCTGCAGTGATCATGGAACCCAAGAAAGTAAAATCTCTCACTGCCTCCATTTCTTCCCCTTCTATTTGCCAGGAAGTGATGGGACCAGTGGCCATGATCTTATACATTACAGTAAAACCATGCCGCAACATGAAACATTTTTATGAACCAAATACCGAAAGGATATATTGTTATGCAGCCACCAATAAAATGCATTTTCCAATCTTCTGCTCTGTTTTATCGTACAGAGTCAACTTCAGAGAAGTCTCAAAGGAAAAAAATAATTAAATCCAATGAGGAAACTAAATAGTTAAAGCATCATAGTGCTGAAGCTTTACTTAATCATTGTGAATGCATAGCATTATCTACTTCTTTTATGTTTATTTATATAACAGAAATATTTCAAACTTTTGTCATTTTTAACTTGAATAAGTGTGTTGCCCTGGAGGACTGAGTATGCAAAAGTACTTCTATGAAGATGAACTAAAGTATCATGAAATATACATGCAGAGAGAGAGAGAGAGAGAGAGAGAGAGAGAGAGAGAGAGAAGCAGCCAGATTGCATTCCCTTATCGCTGTGCTGTTAAGTCCTCCCCCCACTGGTTTATCTAAAGTTCCCCTAGGCAAAAAGAAATAAGATGTGCCAAGAGAAACATCAGGTATGACATTATTTATCTTTCAAAAAATTATTATTATTACAGAATGTTCCTGTGATATATCTATGCATGCATTTATTCAATTCTGCATAACGCTTCTCAGAAGAGGACTTTTTACCTGCAAAATTGAATTCCACCCCCCATCCCCTGCTTTAGTGAGATAGATCTGAGGAGAAACAGTTGTACACAATGCCGCACAAAGAAATAGCTGTGAATTAACATTCGAAATGTTAGTCTGGGAAGGAATTGAATATTGCAATGAAAACGGCCACCATCTAGCAGAGTTTACTTCTATTGAACACAGTACCTGGAAAGTGTAAATGTAACTTGCATGTACCTGGTCGTAGTGATGGACTGGATGAGAGCCAATAAACTGAAGCACAATCCAGACAAGTGTGATGGCCTGGGAGTCAGACTCAGATGCTGAACCTGAGGGATCCCAGCCTGCACAGGATTCCCCACCTCCAGAACCAGCTGAGCCAGGGCCAGGGCTTGAGCCTGAAGGATCCCCACCTGTGCTGGATCCCCAGGTGCAGGCAGCAGCAGAGTCTGCTCAGGCTCCTGATGGGAGGGAGGACCCACTGCCTGCAGGTGCTCCACTCCCAGACTCATCAGAGGAAGCTGAGGCAGAGATGCTTTTAGGGGTGCTAACAGGAAGGAACTCCAGGGCTGTGGTGTGAATTGGGCACCCCGCCCTCTCACATTCTCCACCTCGCCCCATTGCCCAGCAATCTATTGGCAATAACTGCTGCCCATGCTCATACATTACCAATACGGACTGTTATTTTGAGTCCACAACGTTAATTTAAGATGCATTTATTTAACAGATTTGTAACCTGCCTTTCAGAGCTCCAGTCCTCAAAAGGCATTTTACTATCATTATGACTATTTCAAAGAAATCACAGTTATATTACAGATAATTATTAACTAGCACTTAAACATTGAAATGACATCAAAAATGATAGCAGCAGTTTAATAAAATTCAAACAGGAAAGCTAAATAGTTAAAACATCATAATCATTATGCAACGTTAAAATTAAAAGAATTAGCAGTAGCTATTTCCCCCGCCGCCAAATAGATTCCAGACAGAGAAACGGACATTCTAAGCTCTTTATGAATTAGAACAGTAGTCAACAAAAGCAGTATCTTTCTGAAAAGGAGCAATACCCACCCTACAGCAGTAGATCAAATGACATCATATAATGAATAAATTATTTGGAACATGTATTTCAGGACCATCTTCTTGTTTTTTTTTCATTCACAAAGCCTCTGATGACTTCTGAGAAATCGATATCGAGTTCATGTAGAATGACTAACAGCGTCAAACTGTTCAATGACTCTTCGTTCATGGTTGAACCGGATGAGAATCTTTAAAAGGGACAGCTTATTGAATGGCATTTCCGCTTCTACACACTTAGAGAAAGGCAACATAAGGTCCTCAACTTAATGCATGCTTTAGAAAACACATTCTCAAGTTGCAGATTGCGCTTGGTGGTAAATGGTCCTCCCCATTTACCAAAGGAAGCATCATGCACAGTGTTCAAAGTTATTGCTTTCGCTGTTGGGGTGTTTGGATATTTTTCAGTTGCAAAATTCCATCCTTCTGATAAATCTTTTTCACTCATGCTTTTAAACTCTAGGAGTGGCTTTAAAAAGGTTTGCATATTTCTCCTGTTACCTAAAACCAGTTCTTAAGATGATAAATTGGGTGGTCCATTGTGGTGAGAAACACATTTCTTTCAAATTCAAATTCTGCATCACTTTGCTGAGTTCCAGGCTCATTTTTGAACCTTGTGTTTCTCTCCTGAGTGCAATTTGCCTTTTCTCTATGAGCTCCATTAGAATACTAAATATTTAGCATCGTTAGTTCAAAGGGAGGCAGCAAAGGAGATGGCCTTTTCAGTTGTGGCCTCATGGTTATGGAATGCTCTGCCTAGGGAGGCTTACCTGGTGCTGACATTGTGAACATTTTGGTGCCAGGTTAACAATTTCTTCCACTCTCAGGCATGCAATGGACTGTTTTATTTATCATTGCACTTTTGTTGGTTTTATTTATCATTGTGATTTTTGTTGGTTAAATGTTCATTCTGCCTGTCTTGATTTTGCTACTTCTTATGGAGTGTATCCTTTAGTACAGGTGTTCTCCCCCCCATTCTGGGTACCCATGTGCATAAGTGATATTGTGTATAGTGGGAAGCGCCCTCTAAACACCCTTTTAAAAACCCTCTCTACTGCTGTCTCTTCAATCCATACCAAAAATACTGTATCGGAAAATATCCACAACTAGAATTGAAGCTTTGGGGTCTGCAGGAGGCTGGGGGATGTGCAGGAAAGAGGCTGCTGAGCTACCCCACACACCAGCTGTTAGGTGAGGAGGCTGAGCAGCGTAAACAAAAAACCCCTGTGCCTTGGTCTCTCCAGGTCTTCCTCCACACTCACTGACATTCTCTTCAGGCACTGGGGGGGGGAGGGGTACACAAGGACTCTCCAGCTTTCTCCATCCATTTCTGTTTGTATATGCAGTAATGCGCAAGTTGGCTCTCAAAGCATGTTCCAGATCTCCTCCCCTCATTCTCAGATTGCTTCTGCTTGCTCTCTTGTGATCTACTAGGCCCTATCTCACTCTCTGACTCTTATTCCAACTCCATGATGATAAACAGCTACGTGCCTGAATGGAGACTTGCCTCTCTCGTACTGAATCCTTATCTCAACATGTAACCCAATCATCAATTAGTGTCAAATCCAGACTCATAACTTTCCAATTGCATTAACCTCATGCTCTGATTCAGGGGAAATGAAACCAATCTACTCCTATCCTAACTGCTAATTTTAAAGTTATCATTAAATAACTTGAACCCCCTCCCCCCCAGAGTGGCATAAGTCACTGAGTTAAGTATCAACTTGGTAATCAAAAAAAGGGGAGAGGGGAGTCAAAATGAAAAATCGAAAACAGGAAAATGTTAATCTGAGATCATGTAAGCGATATGATTTTATGGTATCTGCTTGCTCCAAGCATTCGTGAGGTCATAATTTTAACCTTGCACAGGTCAGAGCTATTGGAAAATGATTCATTTCAGGGCAGTCCAGCTATATTTCTCTCAATTCCTTGGCATATTAATTGCCAGCAATGAGTGAACCCCCTTAAGTGTCTCATTTATTGTTTTAAATATGAAAATGTTTTAAAGATTAGAAAGGAAATTGTTTGAATTAATTAACTGAACTGGCACTCAGGGGATCTGGTACAAGATTTTTTAGACAAAGGCTGGGAATTTACAATAATGGCATTTCTTTCATGGTAAAAAGATATAGCACCAAAGGGACTCTGAGGCACTCTTAACATTTTAGCTGATGTCTGTTGGGGGCTTGAGATTCCTCTGAAAGCATTCATTTGATTCATTGGAGACTCCTCTCAATTACAGTATGAAAAGGCATCACATTAAAATAGCCAGACAGCCCACATATTTCACCATTTAAATGGAACTGGGTAACTAGTACAATGAAAACTCAGAATGTAAATGGAAGCTATTAGAGTAATGGCATCATTTAAAGGGGGGGGACCTCCTTTCTTTTTTTTTTTTTTTTTTTTGCTCAAGAGGTAATGTGTAAAGATAAAACACAGAGCTGTGTTGAACATGGCTAACTTAATCACTTTTTCATTTTGCTTTGTGTGATGTGTCTATTATACACAACTCCCCGTACAGAAATGCAAATCTGAACTATGGTGTGCTGAGTTCAGCAACCCTTGCAATTAGCTGCATGCCATGCACTCAATGTGAATAGACAAACATGGGCATCTTCTGGAGGATACCTACTGCCATGGTTCCCCCCCTTTCCTTTCCAGGTTCCCATGCCTCTAGCAGCAGCAGGACTTATGAGAACACCTTCTGCATCACACTGAACGCCCATCACAGCGACATTTGTTTCCACATGGACCAACCAGATGCTTCCAGGAAGCCCACAACCAGGGCATGAAGGCAAGTGCTGTAGAACTCTAGCTTTCTGCCTCTGAATTCTGGAGGTTCTTGTAAGGACGTTCAGTGGCTGTTCATGAGTAAAGCCAAGACACTGGAACTTCTAAGCTAAGTTCTTTATTGTGCTCAAATATGTACAGTGAGAGCTAAGAAAAACAAACGTCCATCTCCAACTGCTGCAGATCTCAGGAATGGCTACTTCCTGTTCCTTGACCAGCAAAAGAAGCGCGGAATGCGAAGGTCACGCCTCCCCCTTTTGCGACCATCCTCCCTCCTGCCACCGAGCGTGGGAATCTGACCCTCCCTCCGGCGTTGAGGCTGCGTCATCCTTTCCATGCCTCCACCCCTCCTGCCTGTTTCTGCTGGCCCCTCTCCACTGGAATGCGAGGAATTTTCGCTGGCTGTGCTTTCCGAGCTAGAAAACAACTTGGGAGGGTCTCGATACCTTAAAAGCTCCTTCGCTTTTTCTGGCTGTGGAGAGGGGGGTTTCCTGACAGTTCTCTATAAGCATTCCCCAAAATGATAATTTTGAGAGGCTATTTGCACACTTCCAGTGCGCTTCCAGGCTGCTGCTTCTTTGGAGTGGGGTTCAGTTGCATACCAGCAAATTCAGGCTGTGCAATTAAAGTTGCCTTGATCTCTTGCACAGAAAACTTGCTCTCCATTCCCATTGATGGGGAAATGCACTGGAATGCATGAAAAAATGTCATATAACCTTCCTGTTTGTTTGTTTTTTAAATCAGTCTCAATGCTCAATAAACAGTTATCTGGAAGCAACATCAACCTTAACTACTGTAGAAATTTCACACTGAAGAATCTCAAGTAATCCAGCTAGGAATATTCTACTTCTAAAACTTCACATCATTCTTTAGGAGGAGACAATCCTACTCACTGTTGTCCATCTCAAATAAATGCATGACACTTGTATAATAGGAATGCAGCAGTTCAAGGATTGACCAGAGAAATGTGGGAGCTCTACTGCTAGAATATTGTGGATATTATATAGTAATGCTCAGAATTTAATTATGAGGAAAAATCTTGTTTTCTGGTTCATGTAGATATAACCACAACATCCTCGCAAATGAGTAACATTTATTTATTTTGATGCTTATTTGCCCCCCTCCAAAAAACAAAAACAAAAAAAAACAAAAACAAAAACCTATTTCAGGCTAAAACAAGCATAAATCAAAATAAGAGTTTAATAGTCACATTATTTCATTTTGGTTTTCAAGTTGAATTTAATTGGTTTCCAAGTTTAATTCTTTTCTCCCAATAGGAGAATCTGTTCCTTGGAAAACCTGCTGTTAAATAATTTCTAACAAAGCCCTAGTCTTTAAAAGGTTTATAAAGTGTAGCTTGTTTATTGCTCCAAATACTTTAGTGGCATTCCCAATGTATTTTTCTTCTTTACCAAATTATACAGTCTTTGTTTGGGCCATCAAACTCAGGCTACCAAATGCTCCTTTAAAAGCACCATCATCTGAATAGAAACTGCTTTTCCTATATATTCATTGAATGTATACAATTCAGGATAAAATGCTCTTTTACAATAACTGATCTCATCAGAAATAAAAAGCAATGAAACTGTAGGATCCTGCAGGTGGATTCGTGAATTCTTAAGACGATCCACATGTAGTAAGTATATGAGCTAATGTTGACCAAAGGGCAAAGAAATCAAATGACTGGGTCTGAGAAGTAGAAGAATTGTGGTACAATCCATTGATGTCTGCTTTGAAGTAAGCCTTATTGAGTTCAGTGAGATTTACTCTCAGGTATGTGTGCATAGGATTGCAGCTTTAGAGACTGAAACATTCTGGAGGAATTGGTTCAGATCCAAAGGCATCTGGAATGAACGGAGAGACACAGAGTGGCTTTCCCAGTGGGGTGTAGCTGCAGTAATAGCCTCCCACCAACAGGAGGAGCTGGCAGTGAGGCTGAGGAATGGCTGCTGCATCTGCATCTGCACAGCCCCAGTTCTTGACGCTGCCTTGCCTCTCTTTGGAGTATGTCCTTAGCCAAGCTTCTTCAACCTCGGCCCTCCAGATGTTTCTGGCCTACAACTCCCATGATCCCTAGCTAGCAGGACCAGTGGTCAGGGTTGATGTCAATTGTAGTCTCAAAACATCTGGAGGGCCAAGGTTGAGGAAGCCTGTCCTTAGCAGTGGTCCTAAGTGAATGTGTACAGGATTGCAGCTGGAAAGATACAAAGCACCAAGAGATGAGGCGATAGCTGTTCTTCCTGACTCCCTTCTTCATTTTCCACTTCACCCATCTTTCTTCCCTGCCTGTTCTCCAATGGAAAAGGCTTTAAGGAAAAGAGTAGAAGTTGAAAGTGACCATCAGCTTTTTCATGCAACTTTTAAAGCACCATGCAGACCTTACATTCCCCATTTCATTACTAATTTCCATTTTTACCTGTGTCATGATTCCTTCTTGCCAGGGCTGAAGCTCAAGATTGCCTGGGCGTTTTGCATCTTAATCCCAGTTACATGTGTTGGGTGATGGTGACAATCAGTTGATGAGTGAAAGGAAGCCAGAGTTGCTCTTTCTCACATTAACTTTCCATATTCTATAGATGAGCTATCATAATAATGTGTGGAATTCAACTAAGTAGACCTTTTGAAATTAATGAACATGACTAATCACTATTCATTTCAGTGAGTAAAACACATAATGTGTTCAGACGCTTGGTGGTTCTGAGTCTGAGAAGCAGGTGAAGCTGTAGATGGTATGAAGTACCTGCTGAATCCTAAGCTATCCCAGAAGCTTTATATGGCCTCTCTGTTGCACCAGCCTAGAGCTGGCAGAGCAAAAATGAAGAAAAATACTTCCATATTACCTTCTTTCTTGGCTGGAGTGAGCAGTGGGTTTTGAAATGTGGTGGTTTGTTTACCACTCTGTTCAGTCTCACCGTTCTCTGACCAGGAGTTTGGATTGCTCCCTTAGTCCAGTTACAATTTATTTCTCTTCAAGTTCAAAATCAAAACCAAGCCCTGCTGCAACCACATCATATTGCATTGGATATTAATTTCAGGGTTCTTCTTTCCCCAGTGGGTGTATTCTCTGGTATCTTTTACTAAATCTTAATCCATTCCCTCATCTTTCAACTTGCGCAGATTGAACAATACGTGGTTCTATTAATATACTTGGTGCATTATTCAATAGCAAGGTATAAACATTTCCAGCAACTGCACTTCATAAACATTTGTTTGACAAGTCCTGCTGCTTCTTTTCTCTGTTACTGGAAAGATATGCAGTGCAGGAACAAATGGGTTATATCATCTGCTCCCTCCTCCTACATTTCCCTCTCTTAACAAATATTTGGTGAGCAGGTTTTATCACAAAAAATTGGAAAAAATATTTTGAGAGGAGGAGTGATATTCTTGTATTATCCACCTTACTTATAAGCTTGCTTGATTTGATTTCTGGTAAACAAGATTTATTTTTAGGCTTTCCTTCATGTTGCACAGAACAGAGGTACAGCCTAGCCCCACACATATCATTAGTAGTTGGTAGTACTGGAGCTGCAGCATTATTCACTTGGCTTTCCCACACCAAATGTCACTGCCAGTTACCAAGAGATATTATCTCTTTGAGGGCTATCAGCTTTGAATCCGGTAGCCTGGAATATTGTGCCATCTTGTCAAGCTCAATCTTAAAGTATGACAGTTTTGGGAAAGGGCTTTCTGTCTTACCAGCCATCAACGGGACACCCAGCCTCCACAGACTCAAAGGATGCCCGTAGGTGTTGACAGTCTTATGAGTCGGCAGGCCATGTCAGCAAAAAGTCATCTAAGTAGTGTGTTGCCTGATTCAGTCTGGGCTGCATCTACACAGACCTGTAGAACGACATTAGGTATGTCATGTAAATTAAAGTGTTTTTTACCTTTACTTTTCCATCTCCCTAATGCTAGTTGCTCTGCAGCGCTCTTTGGTGTCCCATTTTAATAATGCATTATGAACATTGAAAGTAGGATGCCATGTGTCCATATATTTTAACAAAACCATTCCTTAATGTTAAAACCCATGAGAGTAGATTCGATCTGGGCTTAAATCCCCAACCAAGGAATGTCTCAAAGGCTGCACAGGCAATCAAGCAGTCCATAGGCATGGCCTTATCGAAATACCAGTGACCACTAAATTTGAAACCTAAGAATATGAAAGCTCAGTCGGCAGCTATGCAGTGAGGATGGACCAGATCAGGGAAGCCTTCAATCTGGTCCGCCCTGCTTGTCCCACCCCCAAACATGTTCCCTGTTGAGCAGTTTGAATTAAATTTTCATAGGCTTTTCCTGTTATCCCATGTGGCTGGCAGAGGAACCTTGTCATTTGTCAACTGCATGAGAAGATCTGCCCTTGAATTGTCTGTGACTGCGCCCATCTGCAATGCTGTCTCCTGGCAGAGTTAGTAAGCAGGCTTTCCCAGAGCTCCCTGTGAAGAGGAGTTGATTCTTAAACCACTCTGAGAATGATAGCTTTGTGAGGAGCATAGAGGTCTCAGCACCCTTAACAAACAGCAGCTCCCAGAATTCTTCAGGGGAAGTCATGACTGTTTAAAGTGGTATCATAGTGCTTTAAGTATATGGTGTGAATGTGGCCTAAGTGCACTTTGCCAATACAATCACACCTTTTGGCCTATCTAATCCACTCAGGAGGGTTTGGCCAAAGGTTAGGGATCAGCCCACAAGAGATCATTTGTAAATGCTATTGATTTAAACTCAAGTGCTAGAGTTCAGTAGTTTTAGCAGTTCATACTTTTCAAACACTCAACTAACGTGCACCATTTTGTGTTTATATAAACAGACCACCTATCCTGAAATTAGAAAAACTAACAGTGTAACACAAGGTGATACATCTGTCAAGATTCACTTCTGACTCAAAAGTTTTGAGACCAACGATTTGAGCTAAAATTAAATTTACTCCAATATGTTCTTCACACCCTAGTTGGAGCTTTAATTAATTTACAGAACAGCAATCTGTAGAGGCGTGTTATGCACAATTTCCTACAAAAACATAGGAAAAACTGGGCAGAGAAACATCCAACTCAAAGTTCAGCATATATACATACACAAAAAAACCTCCTGCGTGTCAGGGTTCACCCTCCTATTCTCTATGGGCAGCAAAACATTTAGGTTCTCTCCTTTGACAACAAATTAGAGTGCAATCCTATAAATATCTACAGAGAACAAATTCCTATTAAGCTCATAGGGATATACTCTGATGACTTGTCTGCACTTCTGCTTTTCCCATGCCTTGAAAGCATGGGTCTGAGCAGTTTTCCACTTGTACTGTGCTTTCTAAGCATTGTTCTAATCTAAGTAGTTTTGCATTTGCCCCTTTGCCCCCTCCCCGGAAAACCCATTCTTCGCAGTAAATCGGAACAAATGACAAACAGTGTGGGGGGGAGGGGGACAATTGCTGTTTGTTCCAATTCAGAGCTAAACTCCTCTGGGGGAAGATGGCAGGGCAAATGGAAGTGTGGATTAGCCCTCAGTTAAGGGTGTACATAATTGCAAGCATGCAGTGCAATCCTGTACAGGTCTGCTCAAATGCAAGTGCCTTTTGTTTAAATAGGCCTTACTCCTAGGTAAGTAAGTATAGGATTGCAGTCCTGGCCTCTGCACGAATTGATTGCCAGAGTTGGAAACCCTTTTGAAATCCCCAAGTGCTGTTTTAGTTTGTAGGAGAAAAGAATAACTGAGAGCAGAGCCGTCTCATCCATAGAGGCCGGTGGCGCGGCGCGGCGCGCCAGGGCGCTGGGCGCCCCAGGGGCGCCCCCGCGAGCCCGCCGGCATACCGGGCTCCCCCTCCCCAACCCGCCCCTGCCCCCATGGGCAGGCGGGCACTCGCGCGCCGGCGGGCGGGCTGTAAGCCGCCCGCCCTTGCCTCCCGGAGCCCCAGCTGGAGCGCTGGAGCGGCGCGGGGCTTTGCGTGACCTTCCAGCACTCCAGCTGGGGCTCTGGGAGGCGAGGGCGGCCGGCTTGCAGCCCGCCCGCCCGCCGGTGCGCGAGCGCCCGCCCGCCCCTCATCATCCGCCCGCCGGCGCGCGAGCGCCTGCTCCAACGCCACGCCCCTCATCCCCCGCTCGCCCCCCCCTCCCGAGGGGCGGCCAGCGCGGGAGGGAGGCGGGCGGAGAGGCGGCAGGCTGGGGGCGCCGAGGGATCGCTGCGCCAGGGCGGCTGATCCCTCTAAGACGGGCCTGACTGAGAGTTGGAAAATTAAAAGGGATCCTTACATTGCCTTACACCAGCTCTTTACTTTAGGAATAGTCTTGTTGGTGCATGTGAATATTTGGCATGGATTTGCTAAAATGACCCTTTCATGTCATTGAGGTTGTTTTTTTTAAAAAAAACAAAACAAAACAAAACAAAAACCTAGAACCAAAAAACTGCTTTTATGGCATCACCTTTGACTAATTTCTCATTTTATGACCAGCAATACCAAACATCTACATTTCACAGTACCTACCATTTGTTGGAAATGAGAATGAGAAAAAAATCAAGCATTGCTAACATTCGAAAATGGAATCAAATGGAAATCAAATCATCCTACAAAATCCATTTGGTGCTTATTTATAGAGCCAACCGTAAGCTTACTGAAACTTATGAATAAAGGATTTTCTCACTGCCCTCAAATGGAAACTGAATGGGTATTTGCCAGACCACCCACGCATCTCTCGTGGCAAGTGTATTTTGAACATACTAGATAAGGGGCTCATAATTTACAACATCGCTTCTTCTCCTAGGGAAAAAAAATCTATTTAGCACTTAAGGGAAAAACAGGATTACTGTTCACTTTTCTTGCTTATTTGCTTCGGGCTTGGCAGGCTTTCACAAAACCCTGCCAAGTGTAACTGGCTTGGCAAGCTTCTCCTGGGGCAGTCAACACTTACTAAGTTTAAGCTGGCATAGACTTCATGAATCAATGAACAGGTAACCAGCTGGTTTCTAGTCAAGAAAGACCTTGAGTTAATCCATCCTGTTTTAAACGACTTTGCTATATATAAAAAAGTGAGAGTACACCCGTAAACATTGTTTTATTGTTTGAGGCTAGATTAAGTAGTTATGGGCAGAATGAGGGTAAAGAATAGGGATGGATCTGTTCTAAATGGATTTATGCACAGGATTTGGTGCTTTTAGCCTGATCGAGTTTTACTCACTTCAAAGGACTTTGTGTATTGAATGCCTGCTTATGTCCGAGCTCCTTATACAAGCTCAGTTTATATTTTAATAAGTCCAACTCATAATATGCAAAATTATACACAAAATAAATGTAATACATATGAAAGAATCAGGCCCTAGATTTCTGCAGAATATTTTTTTAAGGTTTCTTAATACTGTGGAGACTGACCTGTCTCTGGAATGTAACCAAGCTGGGTAGATCCAGGAACTCAAATGGCAAAACTGCCTGTGTTATTGAAAGAAAGTTGCGAGGTTTTAAAAAAAGATTTCTGGTAACAGCAGAAGGTAAAGTAACTTTGAAACTTAAAAATAGCAAAGCTATCTTTTCTAACGACTGTCCAAGCATACATGAAGTTAAGGTAAGAGGTCTCTGAGCAAACATCAGGTTTCAGTTTAGCAGCATAACAGGCAATAGTAACTACATTGTGAAGAAAGTTCCGTACAATGACCTAAGCCAGACTTAAACAAAACACTGGCCCCTAGCCCATGCCTTGATGTAACCAATCATCGTGCTTGATTAAAGGAACCTTCAAGGCATTGAGCACTCACCCCTTTCATCTTGAAGGAGCAAACACTGCCTCCCATATTAATTAATTGGTTCTAACTATCACTGGCCTTGAAGGACTGATAAGGAGACACCTGTTTTTGGGTGTAAGTGCTTAGGAATTTCCAACAATTCTAACAGTTTCTAACAGACCAGAAAATTCCACTCCAGATGGGTTTCTTCTCCACAAATGCTACATATTTTTATATACGTGTGCGCATTGCTTTGTGCCTCGGTTTATGAGCTGGTTACTTTAAGAAACCTGGAGTGCATATGCATATAAGATTCTACATATAGCAATGTGTGGGATAATGCATATAATAAGCAAGAATTGTTCATATTTTTAATGGAACTGGAAGGAATAAACTTTGCATCTCGTCAAGATTAAAGAGAGAAATGGGAATGGGGGGGCAATGGGTGCAAATAAGTATGGCATAAAAAACCCACTTTAGTAAATAATCACTCCATAGGTAGGAAATGGATCATTTGTGGGGGTGAGGTAGGAGAAAAATGATTTCAAAAGGCAAGAAGCGGCTTTGTACGGTGACAGGGTTGTGGAGATGAAAGAAGCAACTCTAGGCTGTTAATTATACTGTGAGCCATTCAGATAACTTTGTGTTTCAATGAGGCCTAGATATTCTGCTAATAAAATAAAAGCTATTAATTAATTCAGACATCACACCAAATCGTAGCACAACCATAGATTGCGACCCTAATTCATACCCTATTTCATATTCAAATTATGGTTTTATCGAGTCAAACAATACCCCACTGTTGGGGAAATATTGGGGTTCAATACCCAAAATGCTGTGGGTTCTGGTTAATAAGAACCAGACTCTGACTGTCAGTCAAACAGGACCTTTATTTAGGCATTGCAAGGCTAGAGTTACACAACCTCAACCAACAAGTAGTTGAGGGGTGGAAAAAAGGGGGCAAGTTTATACATTTACAGGCAATGGGAAGCAAAGGGGCAATTGTGTCCATACATGGCAGTGCTTCTACTGGTTTAATCACAAGGCATTGCAACTTTCTTATCTTTCCTTCCTTTTGTACTTAACAGTTATAGCAGGCATGTCCAACTCCCAAGAGGCTGCGGTCTACTCCCACTATATAAAAAAAAGCTGGCAGTGATCTACGCATTGGATTGACCAAAGTTGTTGAGCTTTTGGGGGGAGGAAGCCCCAGAGTTGTTGAGCTTTTTCTTTGTGGGTGAACAACAAAGATCACGCGATCAACCGGTTGGGCATGCCTGAGTTATATCAATAGTTCATGCATACACGTTGTTCCATTCTTCTTTCGTGGTTTTCTTGCAAATTTAATTTTATTATTTCTCTAATTTTTTCTGATACCACTAAGGTTTTTGCCTTGATGCATGGTGTACATATATGATTTTTGTGGTCAGTCCCAGTTTCTCAGCACACCATGTACATGTAGTGAAATACACTCATATGATGTTGAGTGCTTTTAGGTCCCTTATTTATTGAGCATTAATTCTGATTTGCTTGCACAGTGCTCACATGGAAGTCAGACCATGTCTGATCTTTATTGAGCATTTGCTCTTACTTGTTTACAGGGAGGTTATACAACAATGAGCATTTATCCTGGCTTGATTGTTGCTGCGTTTATGCATCTTCCTCTTCATCCCACTTTCCAGTGCATTTTACCAAGCGCTTTCCTAACTGCAAAATCATTTGTTGCACCAGGGTGTCAGAGCACTTTAATCCACTTTAAGTGCCAAAATATATATATTTCCAGTATGCTGCTGAGTCCATCTTGTAAACTACTGACAATCTGGAGGTGAAAGCTATTTCCTATGCAGAATTGCTTTCAGCATAGGAAAAATGTAACAGACAAAGTGCCCTGATGGTTTTGCTTAAACTGAAAAATTCACCCCACCCCCCCTCCACATCAATATTACTTAAACATCACTATTTCACAAAATGTATTGTACAGTTGCCCAGTATTCCCCTCAGAGGTAGAAAGTGTCTTTGTTGTTGTGGCAGGTAGGATTATTCAGAACGTGCAAATAAAACCACAACTATTTATTTACAACATTTTTGTTTCTACTGTCCTTTTTGATGTGTGTCAATTATAGTAATTGCAAATTTTGTATTTCCGGGGATGGGGAGTGGTGTAATAAATAAATAAATACATCAACCAAAAGCATGGAATAGATGTAGTAAACATAATCCAGCCTTGCGTCCACTTCCCTCAAATGGCCAATACCAGTGACTTGCTTCTCTATATTGATTGCCTTAGACAGGGATAGTTGATGGCGGTTGACTGTTGTAGTTTCCTGGTGTGAAGGTGAGAAAACAAGGAACAGGGTTTTTCACAAAGCAGTTTGGTTCACTGCAGGACAGCCAAAGGGTCTGGTGTATGACAGCTACAATAAAATATGGCCTCACAGCCAGCCTCCACAGTGTTAGATTATTGCTATTATCTTGGCTACCCACCTGTGTGATTAATGTATTACTTTCCCCTACTCCCACTTATTGGGGGAAATGACACAAGATGTTCAGATACTTTCCCCAAAAGAGCACTTCAAAAGTTAGGTTGGTGCAGAATGACCCTGACTGGTGACCAGGGCACAGGTATACTTGAGTGAGAGAGAGGGAGCAGAGTGGCGGTATTTTGATTTTGATTTGATTTGATGGTTTTATATGTGCTGGAAGCCACCCACAGTGGGTGGGGCAACCCAGTAAGAGGGCTGGAGTATAAATAATAAAATTATCATTATTATTTTGTTCTGTAGAATAAAAACTGGTGGTGGCTCTTTCTTGCCCTCATTACATTGGCCTACCTCTCTCCTGCTCCATCACCCTCCCATCATGCATTGCTAGCAGAGGAGGATTTAGGGGAGTGTGACCAGTTTGGTTGCGGTGGTCATGGAGCCACAGGGGCATCACAGGGGATGCCACAACTATGATGTGGAATGGAGCCCAAGAGGTCAGAGAAGCTCTGCAATTGTCCCTTCTCCCAGCATCTTGTAAGCTCCATCCCTTGTTCAGACCATTGGAAGTTACCAGCGAAGGAGGTGGTGGGAAACTTTCCTTCCACAAATTGCCATTAAGTTATCTTAGGACACAAGTCTTTGTGTTTGTATTATGTGGCCTCATTGCTGGTGAGTATCATAAAAAACCATGCTAGGTTAGACTAAGTCCAGGCTATGTTGAGTATTTGTTCTCGTTTGTTTACAGAGAGTTAACAAATGAGCATTCATCCTGATTTGATTGTGTGGTGTTTATATATCTTCCTGTTCATCATTTGTTCGTCCAACTTTTCAGTCAGTGCATTTCCCCATCACATCTTCTTCTTCTTCTTCTTCTTCTTCTTCTTCTTCTTCTTCTTCTTCTTCTTCTTCTTCTTCTTCTTCTTAAAATCGTTGTTGTCATCGTCATCATCAGGATTTGTTGTGTCAGGGCAATTTAATCCACAGTATTTGCAAGATACATTGTTATCAAACGGGATCTGATGACAATATACGTAGTCCATAAAAAATTATAGATTGCTGTCAAACAAAAACAGACACAAATAAACAAACCACAGGTAAGAGGAATGCAGGGAAGGTAGCAATTTGAACTATCTATAGCGCAGAAATAATGGTTAAATGAGACCAGGTTACAAAACATGGATCCTATCATACCAAAGGAAAATAATTAAAGTATTCAAATGCCCTGAGTTACTGTATCCACCATATTCATTCATAGGCTGGGTGAAGGGTGTGTGTGTTGCTCCGTGAGGGGAACACTTTCAGCACTGTTAACAAACTACAGTTCCCAGGATTCTTTGAGGGAAGCCATGAATAATTAAAAGAAATATATGAATGCAACCTTTAAATATCTGACATGACCTCTTTCTTTCTCAATGCAATGTTATGCACCTTAACACAGCATATATGTTTTTGCTCACAATACATTCTTTTTAAATTCAGCTGCATGGGATATTTACATTTTTGGTCTTCTGTTTTGGCTACAGTGCAAGTCTGTTTTTCATACGTCATGGTATGAGTCTATTTCACATACTTTCTTGCGTACTAGTGCTATAATATATTGTTATATTTACCAGTTACATTTATTACCTTTTGTACAGGGACATGAGTGGCACTGTGGGTTAAATCACAGAGCCTAGGGCTTGCCGATCAGAAGGTCAGTGGTTCGAATCCCCAAGACGGGGTGAGCTCCCATTGCTAAGTCCCTGCTCCTGCCAACCTAGCAGTTTGAAAGCACGAAGTGCAAGTAGATAAATAGGTACCGCTCTGGCGGGAAGGTAAACGCCGTTTCTGTGCACTGCTCTGGTTCGCCAGAAGCAGCTTACTCATGCTGGCCGCATGACCTGGAAGCTGTACACCGGCTCCCTCGGCCAATAAAGCAAGATGAGTGCCACAACCCCAGAGTCGTCCGCGACTGGACCTAATGGTCATGGGTCCCTTTACCTTTATACAGTGTACAGGTCCCATTGATTTTGTCTGTGGGCTTTGTGCTGTTTGGAGATCCTCTCTTTTGTGCTGGTGGAGGTCTAAACAGCAGACACCATTAAACAATAACAACAACAACAGCAGCAGCAGCAGCAACAACAACAACCTGTGTGTTGATTTACGATGTGGGGTGCTTAAGCTATGCTATTGCTTGGCATAACAAAGCCTGCACTTATTCCATAGAATACCAACTCCTCAAGTTTTTGTTTTTATTTTTTTAAAAAGATTACAACCCATGAAGAGGTTTCTTATTATAGAGAAGGACAGACTCCACATGTAACTTCCATCAGATCCAGCTGCAACAGAAGGGATGGGTTTAAGATGAAGAAAGGGGCTTTGAAATCTGTGGGAGAGAAGCACAGCTAATAAGTCTTACTGCACATCTGCAGGTTCCTTATCCTGGGGAGAAAATTGGTCAACCTTTATGTGAGAAGGAGGCAGCTGCTGCTGCAGGATACCACAATCATTGTCTCCTCTATGGATGTTTGCAGAGAAATCTGCCAGGTTTCATCCAGAGAAACACACTGAAATGTGACATTGGTTGGTGGATGGTGGCGGAGTAAGGCTCCGCGGTACCCGGGGCGGCAAAGGAAACGCCCCGGGGGCGGGGCGTCGTGACATCACATTGTGACGTCATGACGCTCCGCCCCCAGGGCGTTTCCGGGGGTGCCGGCGCCGCTTCTGCAGCCCTCTTTTAAGCCGAAGAGCTCGCTTTTAAGCTCTCCGGCTCAAAAGGAGGCTGTGGAAGCGGCGATCCGATGACAGAGTGCGCCTGCGCGTGCAGGCGCACTCCGTCGTCGGGCCGTGCGCTGCCGCTCCCAGGGTGACGGAGGGAGCGGCAGCGCGTGGGAATGGTGGGAGGGGCTGCCTCCTGCCACCCCCACGTGCCGCCGTTCGCTCCGTTGCCCCAGGAGCAGCAGCACCGCACACACCGTGCGCTGCTGCTCCCGGGGGGACGGAGCCAGCGGCAGCGCGTGGGGCTGACAAGCGCCGGCCCCTCCTGCCACTCCCCACGCTGCCGGTCACCCCGGGAGCAGCAGTGCTGCACGGACGGGGTGCTCCCTCGGCCGTGCGCTGTTGCTCCTGGGGTGACGGAGGGAGCGGCAGCGCTTGGGAATGGCGGGAGGGGCTGCCGCTTGTCACCCCCATGCGCTGCCGCTCGCTCCGGTCGCCCCAGGAGCAACAGCGCACGGCCGAGGGAGCACCCCATCCGTGCAGCGCTGCTGCTCCCGGGGTGACCGGCGTTGCCTGGGGAGTGGCGGGAGGGGCGCCGCTTGTCGCCCCCACCCGCCGCTTGTCGCCCCCACCCGCCGCTTGTGGCCCCTGTCGCCCGGGGGCGTACCGCCCCCAGCGCCCCCCCCTAGCGACGCCCCTGCATACACACATAACTTAAATTATGTTAAAACTGTGCCTTTTAATGCTTCAGTTCACATCCTCCTTCTCCCTACCCCATTGGGTGAAACAATGTTAATAATTCTTTTTATGCTTTTGAAACCAACCCTTTTCTTTCTAAAAAGCACTTCTCCGAAGTTGGTGCAGTATAATGCATGTCAAAATGTTGACTCTTAAGATACAGTGAAAAGGGTTTATCCTTTCAAACCTCAGCCCTGTGAAGGTAGTGGAAGCTGTGTAAAGCTGACATGTTCTGTATTTCATTTATATTTGAAAGTTTTGGCACATGTCTGACTTGCAGTTCCAGCCAATAAACAGTCTCCTATGATGTCATATGAAATACAAGAAGAAAGAATTGGAACAATAAAAAAGTCCCCCGGAGCCTCCGGTGGGACTTTGAAATATAAACTGCAGCTCAGAAGCCCTCTTATACTTATATTAAACCTGTCAGTGTTACTTTGTAGTTCTGAGCTGTACATTCCACCAGCTAAGGTGAAATAAAAAGAGCTTTCCGTGTTTATTTTCAATTTCCAAAGTAAACTTGTTCACTTAACTGCTGATCTTTTCTCACTCAGGGCTCTGCGAGGATTTGTGTGGGAAAGTCGATGTTTTCACAACCAGCTGAAAAGTATAAATTGTATGAGATCCAATGATGAATTAAGTGATGTATTTTAACAGATCTGAGAATTGACATGTCAGATTTCTGTAATACCAGTAGTAACGTTGCCAAAGACTGCTTACCATTTTCAGCGGCGACAGCGGCAGTTATGGCCTGGTGCAGCCGGGGACAAGCTGGGGGCTCCACGAAATAAACTTCCCACACGGCTGGCTGGTAATGTCATCAGGCTCAGCCAGCCATGAGGAGTGGCAGGACAGTTGCTCATTTCAAATCTGATTTGGCCAATTGTGGCCAAGTTGGGGGCAACACTTTTGGGGGTGGACCTGAGTCAAGCCTGCCTTCACTGAGGTCCACCTCCAACTCATTCAAACTGGCTGTGGCTGCTTCCCTCAGCATGGTTGGGAACTGTCAAGCATCGGCTGTATGACAAGGTGTGGTGGCAGGTGCCATCTGGGAAACCCCTGAGGGAAGCCCCAGAGGAGGAAAGGTCAGAGTCTGGGGATTAGTGGTGGGACACTGAGGAGAGTTCAGAGAGCGAAGAGTGGGAGGATTACTTGGATACTGAAGGGACAACAGAGTTTAGTGAGTAGGAGGAACCTGTGACGGGAGCAGTTCAGATTCTGAGGCTGAAGCCAAGGGGGGTCGGGGGTCAAGAGACTGCTTAAGAATCCAGGGATTCTCCTTCTCCAGATGCAACATGCTCCCCCCCCCCCAGTCTCCAATAACTCACAGGACAGAGACCAGAGGTGTGCAGATACATTTTGAGACTGTTTGGGAAACATCTGGGAGAAGAGAAGCCTTAGAGAATGTGGAAGGCAGGGACCTCCAGTCCTGGCAACTGCCCTATGGAGGCAAGACCTACTGGGAAATGTTGCTGAGTTGTATGCCGTTTCCTTGAATAAAGAGTTAACTTCACTGGCAACTAACACTGCTTCTCTGTGCTGACCTGCATCTGACTCCAGCCCTGACAGGAAAAGACTGCGAAGTGACATGTTGACAGCTTTTTGTAAGACCAGTGGTAGCATTGCCAGCTCTCTCTCTCTCTCTCTTTTTTTACCACTCCTTGCTCCTGCGCCTTTAATAGCAGCTTGATCTGCAGGCATCAGTGGGTGATAATGCTTAGCACCGTGTTAGGAAACATTTCACATTACAGATTCCCCCGCCCCAGATCAAATGGCTGAAAAAGCACAGAAGCAGGTCAGGCTGTTTCCCCCCTGATAAACCAGCATCAGGATTAAGCAAAACAGAGTGGAGGAACATTGTGAGGCTGAGCAGTAAGTGGTTAGAGTGGCAAATTTAAGGCTGGATGCAGAATTCCAGAATGTCAAGCCAACACACAAGGCCTGCCTGGTGCAAAGCAATCCAGAGGAAAACTTAAACAACTGGTCAGATCCTACTTCTTGCCTATCAGGAACCGCTGGAACTAGTAGCAAATTAGCTAGCAAAGCACAAATGGCCTTGGTTTCTATATACTCCAACCATTGCATCTGTTTCCCGTTTCCTGGAACCTGTCCCTGATAAATTATTGGCCCTATTTTGTCCTTTTAGTGTGAGTTGCTAGCACTGTTGTTCTACAGGACCCAGCTTCTTTACAGACACTTAAAGGATGGAGAACCTGCAGCCCTTCAGATGTTGCTGGACTACAAGTCCCATCATCTCTGTTGTTCTTGTTAGCTGATTCCAGCAACATCTGGAGGGCTGCAAGCTAAATTAAATTAGAATGCAACACACGAAGGAGGTGCATAGGATGGAGGAAGCTAGCTGAGACATGTGCAAACTAAAAAACAAACAAACAAACAAACAAAAACAGACCCCTTGCAGAAGCAGCTGTCTCCAAGAGCCCTTGGCCGCAAGGAAGCATTTAACATCAGGTCTGCAGCTGCCCAGGACTCCCAAAATCAGCACAATTTGCTTTGGTGCTGGGGAAGGGAAGGACACAAGCCAAGTCTGCTGGGGGTCATTTGGATTGCAGGGGGTGCCAACTTCAATAAAATATTGCGGAGGGCTCCTAGGTAAACCCCGCCCCACGAGATGCTGTGCACACACACCATTTGAATAGCAATGCCCATCAACTTTGAGGACCCCCAGCCCCCCCATTTTTTAAACTGGGGGGCAAAAAGACCTCAGTCCCTAGGAGTCAGTTCCTATGGATGAGGGTGAGGACTCTCTCACTTTTAAAAATAAGTAAGTAAGTAAATAAATAAATAAATAGAGGTCCTATGTGTGGTATTGTTTTTATGTTTCCTCTCATGTGTGTCTGTGGTCATATTTTTCTCTAGGCCATTTCCAAGGTGAGAGACTGGAAGAGATCAAGAGTGGTGTGCGTTTGAGGTTTCATGCCCCTGAAGTGAGAATTAGGATTATCCCGTGTGGGACACAGGATTTTATTTTTTTTGTGGGGAGAGGAGAGGAAGGAGACATTCCTTTGGGCAAGTAGAATTCCTTTGAGCAAAGCCAAGCAGGCCAACTGTCAGTTCAGAGTGGAGCCATGCTTATTGCACCCTTGTTATATGCATGACCTTGTTACATGAATAAGGAAGCTACTTAGGCTTCCCTGCATTGATCAGAACAAGAAATGATTGTGGACAGAGTGGGAGATACATAGGGAGCAGCTTGCCTTCCTCCAGCTTTTTATTTTTTTACTAGCACAAAGAGTCTGGCAACTGGTAGAAGCTTCCTCTGATTAATTGCTGTACTAACCCCTTGAATCTCAGCAGAAAAATGGTGGATATATAGCAGAGTAATAATGCAACCATCATGCTCTCTAAGACAAGATGCTCTTCAAACATTTACATTTCTCCATCTGATGGAATTCGAACACATGCTTTTGGAGGTAGGTTTTGCTGCGATAAGAGGCGAGCGAGGAAAGGGTTTGGCGGCGGAGAGAAAGCAACCAAGGCAAGAGTTTAGGTAGTCAACTTATGAACAGCAGCTTGCGAGAGTTACATTTATATTGATGGTTCATACTTAACCTTAATGGTTTCCTCGCCTGCCATATGCCAACAGGACTAACCCAAGGGTGCCAAAGATGATCATTGATCAATAGTTTGAAATTGCAGCACTTGAACTCTCACCTTCAATTTTGCTGTGTCGTAGGAGAGGCACTGGCACATCAGCCTTTGCAAAATGATTCATTCTGGCTTGAGATCAGCAATGCACATATAGCTGCAGAATGCTAAGCATTAAGCATCTCAGTCGCTGGATAGTGATGCCGATTCCGGCATAGAGCTGGTACGTAAAGGTAGGTTAAACTAAATAATTGTGGAAACATCTGAATGAGTGTGTAGGGGAAAAAAAAGAAAAGAATGCCAACGGTTCTTCAGAAACAGAATGTCAAATACTAGATTCCAGGGTTTCAGGCAAGGTATCTCTCCCATTCTTAACTGGAGATGCCAGAAACAGAATCTGGGACCATTTGAGCATCAAGTCAATGTCTTTCCCATCTTTCCAGAGTGTCTTTATCATGTCAACTCTCCTCAATAGATTTCTGTCTCCTTTTTCCTCCTCTTCCCTCCCATATTGGTCATACCTTAGAGTCCCTTCCTTACAGCCATAGCTTTTCATTTAGTTTTTTTTACACCTCCCCATCCCACCTTGACATCTCTTCTTCATTCTCCCCTTTCATTTCCCCTGTGATCACAGAACCACCCAGACCATTCTCCTTTGATGCTTTTCGCACACCTCTCGCTTTGCTACCAAGACTTTCCTGAAAGACTTTATGTACCTATAAAACCTTTCCTTAAACTCCTCGCCTCTTTTTTCCTTACTCCCTCACCTTGTTGCTGAGCCAATGGTGCAGACCACACCATTGTCATAATGGTGAGAGAGCCAGTGTGGTGTAGTGGTTAAGAGCAGTAGACTCGTTATCTGGGGAACCGTGTTCTCATCTCCACTCCTCCACATGCAGCTGCTGGGTGACCTTGGGCTAGTCACACTTCTCTGAAGTCTCTCAGCCCCACTCACCTCACAGAGTGTTTGTTGTGGGGGAGGAAGGGGAAGGAGAATGTGAGCTGCTTTGAGACTCCTTCGGGTAGTGAAAAGCGGGATATCAAATCCAAACTCTTCTTCTTCTTCTTCTCATTTTCTTGCGCATAAAATAGCCATAGAATTAGCATCCTTCAAACGTGCCCCCCCCCAATTTCTCCCAGTGCTGTGCTTTACCGGACGCCTTGTGTGGTGAAATAATATCTTTTGAATAATTGTACAAAGCAGTTACCTCTTGTAATAAAAGCTCCCCCTTTGCTTATATCCTTTGAGTACATTCCCTGCATGCTTGTTGGGAATTCAAGTCCTTCTGTGTGAGCATTAGGGAGATTTGCCATATTAAAGGAAGAGGGATTTTTTTTTTAATTCAACAGGGTTTTGTTTTTTTTGTCAACCAAGGGGAATCATGGAGCCTGCTGCATAGCAGTACATGCTAGGCTGAGCAGGAACAGACAGAAGAAGTCATTAATAGTGCCAATCACAGAAGCCATTAGGCTGGTCTTACTCTGCCTGCAGCTTCACAATGCTGACTGCTTTAATAGGAGCCAGCTTGCTCCTTGAAATATCCGTGCTTGGAAAATTCATATTTTAAGAACATGGAACCTCTTCACTTTTCTAACAAGATTACATTTGCAGACAGTTCTGATGGACACCTGAACTAATGTGCAGTAATTTTCTAAGGAATGGAGAGAGAATGGGGAACAGGGAGACATCGTAACAAAAGTACCCACAATACGTTCCTAGCAGGTTTATGCAGATTGCCTTGCGTGCAGTTCCTCAATGTGTACAGTGCTTTCATTCTCAATGTAAAAGTTTGAGTTAACAAAAAGATTTCAGGCAGTGGATAGGGCCATTTGTTTTCAGCCAGACTCGAACAAGGCCCAGTTTCCCCCCCGAATAGACCTGATTTGACTCAGGCTGCAGGCTTTGGCTGAATCCAGTGCACGTCCCTACTAACCAGCTAGTCAATTTTTTCAAATCTATACAATATATCATTTCATACCCTCCAGCATTTCTCAGATGAAAATAGGGACCTCCTAAGGAAAAGTGAGGCATCCCGGGATCTGTAAATCCAAGACTGTCCCTGGAAAATCGGGACACCTTGGAGGGTCTGTCATTTTAGAAACATGCAAGCAAAGTTCCAATCTTGTTTTGTGACTCTAAAAGGCTGGTATTTGGCTAAAAACAAGGTGAAAAGGCTGGGAACAGGAGGGGGGGAAACAGGACTGACTCAAGCTCAAGATGAGAACAAATCTATCCCATCTTTGCATGCTACTTTCAACATTCTGTGATGTGAGAGACAGGGAGCAATAACAAGGTAAATTAATAGACAGGCTGTTTGCGTTAAGAGTGCTTAAGCATGAGTGCAAAGGCTTCGAGTACCAGCATGAATCCATTTCCCTCTAATATACAGGACACTCTGTCCTAATCAGTGGCTAGCACTGAGGAGGAAAGTGTCTTCTTACCCCATTTAAGCCAGGGGCAAGAATAACAGAGAGCATGCTCCCAGATCTTTTTAAGCTTGCCAGAAGATCTGGTCTTGTGGGCGAGTGCATCTCCCATACGTGTGCGCATGCACACAGAACCCTCTCAAGGAGTAACAGTATGAGGTAACCAGCTCTGTTTTGCGAGTCTAATAGTGAAATAACCCTTAAATAAATGAAAATACGCTGTTTTCAAAGGGTTCCTATGGGATATGTGGTATATTCAGAAGAGTGGAATTGCTCTCTTAGGTGGCAGTTTAATTATCCATTATCCATGCTGTGGTTGCAAAAATAAAAATCAAAGGCAGTTGATGAGAAAATGTTGTTTCTCTACTTAAGCATTACATCCAGTTTTGCCGGGAAAACCTTCAGTTCTCCAGCTTTGCTGTTCTGTTGGCAGCTTCGAAAGACCCAAATGCTTCAGCCTTCATCTCCCAAAAGATCAGGATACTTTATAACTCTCCCTCTTCTCTCAAAAGGTGTATAAACAGGATGACATTTCAGTATTGGAGAATCAGAGCTGTAGAGTACAGAGAGGGGTGGTCTCCAGGAAGGTGAAGGCAGAAGGGAGGTGGTATGTTTATCCTGCAGAAGACTGAGAAGCAATATGTTAACCATATATCTAAATATTCACATACCTGTATTTAGATATTCACAAATATCTAAAGGGCATGGAAGATGGGGCAAGCTTGTTTTCTGCTGCTCCAGAGGCTAGGACCTGAAGCAATTAATTCAAATTACAAGAAAGGAGGTTCCGGATAAACATTGGGAAGAACTTTCTGATGGTAAGAGCTGTTTGACAGTGAGGTGGACTATTGTGGAAAGTGGTGGACTCTCCTTCACTGGAGATTTTTAAACAGTGGTTGGGTGGCCATCTGTAAAGGATTCATGAGCTGTGATTTCTGCAGTGCAGGCCCTGGGACTAGATGACTCTTGGGGCCCCTTCCAACTCTACAGTTCTAGGAATCTGTGATTTTTGCACTCAGTGATTGCACAAACATAATCTTCAAGGAGGGCTGACTACAAGGGTGGAGCCAAACTCATGGTTTATAATGGTTCTCTTAAAGTAGATGAACACATCCTACTTTTAACGTTCATAATCTGTTATTAAAATGTAACACCAGAGGGTGCTGCAGAGCAACCAAGAACCAGCAGTAGGGAAACTATTTTTACAGAGAAAACAAGGTAAGGAATTTTTTAAATTTACCAAACAAAATAGAAAATTCTTTCCAGTAGAAGTGTGCATGCACACGAAAGCTCATACCAAGAACAAACTCAATTGGTCTCTAAGGTGCTACTGGAAAGAATTTTCTATTTTGTTTCAACTATGGCGGACCAACACGGCTACCCACCTGTAACTTAAATTTACCAGTATGCCCTGTGACGTTTTAGAACGGTATATGCCATATCATTCTAATAATGCTAAAAAGGTCAGTGTAGATCCAGACCAAGTTGCAAAGTGGATCCAGAGGGTAATGAGCACACACACTTTACATTGTGGGTGCCCTTTGCGGGATCGTGCATGGTGCTACAGTTCCCAGGAGCTTACTGGCAAACAGGGGCTGGCTTGCCTCTCAGTGTTAATTTTTGGAGGTTCACGCCCAGCCTCAGTAAACAAGTTTCTTGCTGGGAGGCGGGGCCAGCCCTATTTATAAATAGGGCGTGGAGCCGACAATAGCCAGGCAGTCGGCTCCGGAGATTCACCCTCCCTACCATCCCTTTGTTTAATGTTTCTTGTTTGCAGAAACTTTTTCTTCCTGTTTAGCGGGCGCTGCTACGGTCTTTTACTGGTGGCTGTTGAAGGACCGGGAAGAAATTTTCCTGCATTGGCAGGTTTTGTCTTCCGCGTAGCAATTCATCACAACTTTGGCTGTTATGGCCTTGGGTGGAATCCTTTAGTCTTTTCTTCCCTATATGCGGTGTGTGTGTGTGTGTGTGAAGTGGTGACTCACCCCCCCCCCACGGCGGCAATTCCAGGGTCCCCCTCTTAAAGGGGTTATATATATCGGTGTCACTGGCCATACACTGAAAGGTCATCAGTGAACTACCCTGCATGTGGGGATATGGGCTTGGCTGCCTGCTACACTTCTGTACATCTCGCAGAGCACCCCCATATCCAATTTACCCTGATGAGCCCCAGTTAAGCCTTCGGAAGTTTAATAAAGTTATGGCCTAATTTTAATTCCATATAACGTTGTCAGAGTCTTTATTCCTTCCTTATGATCCCTGGGGGCTGGGGCTGTCGCCGCCTGGTCACGCAATGCTGATAGCCTTGCTTAGCGCATCTTTATTTATTGCGGCTATTAATATGGGGCAGAGACCAGTGCCCAGTGGTACAAAGCATGCTTTTGGTGCAAAAAGGTCCTTGCATCTCCAATTTGGGAAGGATCAAGTAGCAGATGATAGAAAAGACCTTGGAAAGCTGCTGCCGGTCAGAGCAGATAATATTGGGCTAGATAGACCCATTGGTTGGACCTGGTGTAAGGCAGCTTCCTGGGTTTCTTAAATGCAAAATAGCACCTTGCGATTCTTATGCTGGATATATCGAAATCATAGTAGTATCATTGGATGGAATGAAATCACACAACCAGAAAATTCAGAGTTGTGCGATTACGGTTGCGTCGAGGTTTTGTGCAATGAGCCCAGCTCCCCAAAAGATTGGACTTTTTGCTATAAGAAAATTATGGGGGAAGGCAGCGGGAAGTGTGGGATAAGCCTTGCTGCAACTTGGCCCAGCACAAACAAATCTGAGTGAATTCTCGTTAAACAGAGTCATGTAATCTCTCTGCAACTAATCAGGGTGAATGCTCAACGAACAGGTCATCTGTACGTGTCCCGATACTGTTATCAAGTAAGTCTTTAGGCAAAAGTAATATGGGTATCTTTTTAAAAGCTAACACTGTGTCACTCCCTTTACATTAGACTAAAAAGGAAGTGGTATTTCTTTACAGCCATGTTGGCTACAGGACCTGCTCACAGTTCTACATTATCCCTACTTCTTTGCTGGTTGCACGTACAAGGCAAGTTACTTTTCCGGCAGTGCAAGGACCCCTCCCCGTCTCCCAATGCAAGCTCATTTGAAAGGAATGGGGGCAGTGCAAGAGCATGGTTGTCTCTAAGCAGACAACTGCTTTCTGGGCTTAAGACAGAAGTAAATTTGATAGTGGAATGTTAGGGAGATATTATCATCGGACGGAGAAGGGCACCTTTGCACTTCCCTTATCAAATAACAGACTTCAGAAGCAAAGGTGAAGTCCGTGGACTGAATGCTCAATGAGCAGTATATATTGATCTACTCTTGCAGGAAGGCAGTGATGATGGGCATCTGAAAGTGCTGGGAATGTTGCTGTATTTGTTCCACTGGTAACACATGCATTTCTTGAGTTTTCCTCCGCATACTTGAAAAGCACACTCCTCGGTGTTAAAACAAAATAATAATAAATAAATAAATAAAAATCCTTCCAGTAGCACCTTAGAGACCAACTATGTTTGTTCTTGGTATGAGCTTTTGTGTGCATGCACACTTCTTCAGATACCTCGGTGTTGTTTAGTTACACTGTATTCTGACTAGCAAAGGGTAGTCTAGCAAAGAGAACACTTACATATTGAAGATCCTCCCCTCCCTTTGGGTAATAATAACCCTTCTTTCATTTGTGCCAGGATATTAAACAGGTTCTGGCTTGTAAAGCCTACTGAATCCATGCTAGGTTTTCAAGGTCTTTGATTGTAAATGCTGTCAATAACTTTAAAACAGGGGTAGTGAACATTTTTCAGCCTGGGGACTGAATTGAGAGAGAGCCAACACTTGGGGGGGGGGTAGGGGAAAGCCAGCATGATTGGGTAAAAAAAAAAGAGTCAAAACAAAATAAAAAAATAAAAAAATCCTTCCAGTAGCACCTTAGAGACCAACTACCGGTAAGTTTGTTCTTGGTATGAGCTTTCGTGTGCATGCACCCTTCTTCAGATATGCTGAAACAGAAGTCGCCAGACCCTTATATATAGTGAGAGAGTGGGGAGGGGTATTACTCAGAAGGGTGGTGGGAATGGGTGATTGGCTGATAGGTGTGGAAAACCTGTTGACGACTGTTAACGACTGCAATTTGACTACGGCAGACCAACACGGCTACCTACCTGTAACTAAAAAAAAAAGAGGTAAAGGACCCCTGGACGGTTATGGCAACTATGGGGTTGCAGCACTCATCTTGCTTTCAGGCCAAGGGAGCTGGCATTTGTCCACAGAGAGCTTTCTGGGTGATGTGGCCAGCATGACTAAACTGCTTCTGACACAACGGAACACTGTGATGGAAACCAGAGCACACAGAAACACCGTCTACCTTCCCACTGCAACGGTACCTATTTATCTACTTGGTTCTGGCATGCTTTCGAACTGCTAGGTTGGCAGGAGCTGGGACAGAGCAACAGGAGCTCACCCCGTCCTGCAGATTCGAACCGGCAACCTTCTGATCGGCAAGCCCAAGAGGCTCAGTGGTTTAGACCAAAGCGTCCCCCGAGTCCCATCAGCATGCATGGACACACAGTCAGCAGAGGGGTGGTGGGAGACAGAAAAACAGCCTGCCTGAATGCACACACACAAACTTGGCAGAGAATGAGCGTGGAATGCACCTTACAAACACACTTTCATGTCCTGGCCATAATTGCCACTTTTCAGGAGGTGAAGCACTGAGCCAAAGACAAGCCTGCGGACAGCCAGCACCAGTTTAGAAGGCTGCACCGGCCAAGGAGAGAGATGACTGGAAGCATAAGTCACATGTCCATTTTTTTTTTCTCTCTCTCCCCAATATATATATTTTGAAGCCACTGTTAGCGTGGAAAGAAAAATGAGCAGTGAAATTTGTAGAAGAGCACCTGGAAAAGGGGGGGGGGGGCTGACACCAGCCTATTTATCAGGAGAGCTGCAAATTGGAAAGGGATCTGTGCAATGTTTGCAATAGTCTTAGAATTAGGAAAGGCATGAGATTGATCTCAGCCACTTTTTCATAACAAAGGAAAATATGAGATTGACCTTGGCGGAACTGAAGCATTACAAAATGCTAACACTCTTCCCTTTCTCAGGATCGAGGAAAGAAGCGCTACTAGTCGTCCGGGTAGCATTTTTTATTTTGTTTTACTGCATTTCATCATCAAGTGTTTAAAGGAGAGGCTTTTATGTTGCGGGAGAAGGCGATGGTTTATAGCTTACTTTTAGTGCTATTAAGATCTAATCTATCACTCGTTCAGTCGATTGTATTTGACAAGCTGCTTCTTAAACTTGAACTTTGTCATTTGGTGACAGATAACCCTGCCTGTTTGCTCAATTTCCTCTTCTTCTTCTGCTTTTTTTTTCTCCTGCGGATCCTTTGCTGTGAAGTGTCTCATTATTAATCACCACCTTTAGATGTGATTTATTGTACCACGTAGGCTCGAGAAAGGAAGAAGACAACAATGGTGACGCTGTGTGTGTGTGTGTGTGTTGTTAGTATCACCTTGAACAAGTGGTGAACATTTCTCTCTCTCTCTCTCTCTCTCTCTCTCTCTCTCTCTCTCTCTCTCTCTCTCCCTCTCTCTCTCTCTCCCTCTCCCTCTCCCTCTCCCTCTCCCACCCCCCAATAATATGGAAAACAGTAGTTTTGGGGAGATGGACAGTTCACATGCAAAACAAACAAACAAACAAAAATTATCCCCAACTTCTTATATAAAAAAGTAAATGCGTTTTTGCTTCCTGCGTTTCCCTGTAGCAAATCATGGGAAAGATGCATTTTATTTATATTATTCTTGAAGAATTTATAAATCACTTCCCAACCAAGGTTTATGAAGTATTACACAACAAAGACACTAGAAAACTAAATCCAGAATGGAAATAGATATACAGAGTGGTATTCAACTAAGTGTTAAGAAGAGTAAATCCATGAAAATGAGCAGAACTGGCTTAGCCACGTTCGTCAGTGTTGATGTGCTTACTCCCAATAAAACGTATAGATAATCAGTATATATTATAAAATGATTGATTATACTAGGATTTTATTGGACATATATGTTTTGGGGGTGACAAGTGCATAGGGGAGAGGAGGGAAGTGTCCCCCCCCCAAGTTTCTTTTCTTTGGGAGAAGCGGCATCAACTTATGCCGTCATATGTGCTTAATCAAACTTTCACTTCACTTGAAAGGTTCCTCTGGTTTGCTGCATGTTACGATTGTTGTTCTCTGGCTTTCTGTTTCTGTAACACAGGAGTGGGTGTTCACATCAGAGCTATCACAGAGCAGGTAGGGAACTCTCTGAGTTTCATGCGCTTAAGAATTATCCTCAGACTTGGCCTATTTCTGTTGATCACCTTATGGAATTCTGCATGCATTGCAGAGTCTGAGATTTGCGTGTTCAGACCCAGAGACCTCCCCTCTAAATAAGCACACATTTGACTCAAATTTTAGTCTTGGTTTTTGGCAGAATTTGGGCCACAACTTTATTGATTACAGAAAAAGTGAGTGGTTGCATAGGCTCTGGTTCGACTAGCTCCCTGCACCCTTGCAGGCAGTGGCGAATGGAGCCGCTTGGCTGCCTGGGGCAGCAAACAGGAAGGTACCACCCGGGGGCGGGGCACCGCTCCACAGCATGCATGCGTCCTGATGCCATGATGCACGTGACGTCATGATGCACGACACATGGGCCTGACACCCCTTGCTGGCCCGCCCCTTGCCTCCGCAGCTCCGCCCAGGGCCCAGCAGGAAGGGAGAACTTAGCAAAGCACGCGCTGGCCAAGCGAGCAAGCCAGCTGCCACCGCGCCAATCAAGGTTTTTGCTGGGTGGCAGGACTCGGCTTGGGAGTCTCCAGTCGCGGGGGTGGGGCCCCGAGTGTCACCCCTTCCAGGGTGGAACCAGGGCATATTGCCCCCAATGCCCTGCCCTTGCTCTGCCCCTGCTTGCAGGTAGCGCTGACCCAGAGCTCCATCATAGGTCAGCCAAGGGTGGATACCTGAGGTAGGTGAAAAGCCTGGAAACAGATTCTGTTCGCCCCCCCAGATGCTCCCCTGGACTCAGGCACGGGCACAACCCACTCTCGAGGGTTGACCAAACCAAGCTGAGTCTCTGGATTCCTTTAACAGAATACCCTTCACATAGGGATGGCGAGAGTGTTCTCCCATCCCTATCACCTGAACCAATGCCTATCCACAACCTTACAAGTTGTGACGATTTGCTACACGGCAGGCGAAACCCAAATGGCAACAGCCAATCAGCCAAGTGGGGAAAATTCCTGCTTTGCCCCCTCCCAACGACAGACGACACATGACGGCATAGCAAGGTCAATTGCAAAATACCCTAAATATAGGCAGAGGTGGGCGGGTGTTCCGATGCACGAGCCGAAAGAGGAAGCTCTGGGTCATGTGCATAGGTATAGATAGGTCCCTCAATCTGTTTAGACTGCACCCCATTGGCCAGATTAAACCCAGCAACAAGGGACCTACCAATTGGGTGTTGTGGCTAACCAATAGACCCACCCACAACCAGGACGTCAGTCTCCAGGTCTCACTGCAACATGTGCCCTCTTTTAGGGAGGACACGATTTGTCAATCACGACAGTTAGAGGTAAGCTAGCTTGTTTGGCATATACAAGTTATAGCTGATGCTCAGAATAGCAACCATGAAGAAGGCAGCAGCATGCTTACCTATTCCTCTATGGAGAAGAGCAGTTTATAGAGCTGCCATTCTCCCTGCATCAGCCAAAGCAGTAAGCCTAACAATCCAACAGTACAGACATGGCCGATGAATGCAGCCTCTAAAGAACCCAAACCATCTTACTTGTAATGAGGTTTAATGTGGGTTGACAGACAGTAGTCACTTAATGACTTCAGCCCTTTCTCAGCAGTACAGCACTCATGGCAGCTGTAATAATTGGTTTCCGAGATATATGTTTATATCAAGAGGCAATCCAAACTCAGCAAAATGCCGTGAGGTTTGATTTGGCAATGTGGAAGACTAGACTCTTTCACTGTCTGCTGTCTTAACTCTACTCCCAAGCCTCCTGTTATCTCATGGGAAATAATATACAGCTACTCCTATCTCCAGATGTAAAGATCAATACTTGTGACTCTGGACTGCCTCTTCAACTCTTGAGAATCAGCTGCAGCTCGCAAAAAGGGCTGTCTCCTTTAAGTCTTTTCTCAGCTGAAATAGGCCTGAAATCTCTATCATTAGGGAAGTCTAAGGTTCAAGCCTGCTTCAGCAGCCTAAATTAATTATGGCACCACTAAGAGTGTAGGAATTTCAGAATGACAAGTCTTAAGCACCCAGTAAGCTTTATAATCATGATTATAATAAACCAAATTTATTGTAGGATTTTCTTGACATTTGCTTATAATCAATTTCATTTGTATACTCTGTATTAGCACTGAGGTTTTCGTACGATTGTTGTTGTTTAGACTCAATAGAGTATGATATAACCACAAACAGGGCTGTTGTTGTTGTTGTTGTTGTTGTTTTCTTGTACTATTAAGTCTAACAATATTATTACTATGATTCTATTGATTATGTTTGTTCACTGTAACTCTCAAGTGACTTAGAATATATTAATATAGAGAACAACTTATCAAATGTTAAAATTCAGAATAAAACACAATGCAGAATGAAACTTAAGAATAATGATAACCAGCAAGAATTCATATATTCATAGCTAACAGTATTGTTAATATCTAATAGGTATCGTCCTCACAGTGTCTTCAAATGCAAAAAAAGTGCAGACGAATCCTATGTGAAGGTCCTGAGCAACTGGTTCTGGCATCCCATTGGTCAGAAAGAACTGGTTGGGAGTGTCACTCCTCCCAGGAGAGGGGAGAGAGACTTTAAAAAGCAAAGGTCCCCTGCAGCTGTGCTTCCCAGCACCACCAGGGATCCAGGCTAGAATGCAAAGCAGGCCAGCACTCTGCAATGCCCCAGTGGGCATGACAGTGGCTGGTGCCCATTGGGGCTAGCAGCGTGAAGGGCAGGGAGGCCAACGGTAAGTAGATCCAGAGCCAATGGATTGTATCCAATTAAGTTCTACTGAGAATTGACCCATTGAAAGACTTAAGCTAGACATGTCCATTAACTTCAGTGGGTCTATGCTACGGTAAGTAGAATTTAGTTGGATACAACCCATAGATTCTAGCTAGACCTGTTGCAGTCTACAAAGGCAACAGTGAGACCACAGAGGAGAGAGATGAGAACTAATGTTGTTCCCTAGACAGATTTGATGTAAGAATGGAGGCAGCTGAGGGCAAACTGAGGCTGGTGGAGCACTTGTCCCAATGGACCACCCCTTATTGGAAAAGAAGCTAACCTATCAAAAACTGGATGTGAACCCCTCACCCATAACAATGCTATGGGGTTAGATTGGTCTATTTCAGGGGTGGCCAACTCCAAAGAGACTGCGATCTACTCACAGAATTAAAAACTGGCAGTGTTCTACCCCCTTTTGGGGGGTTCCGGTCAAGGTTGTTGAGCTTTTTTAGGGAGGAGGAAAGCCCCAGTTTTTCAGAATTCAAGCCTAAGCTCAAGGGAGAAAGTGAAACAGCCACTCACCAACAGATCGCTGGGGAAACAAACAGCCTCACTTTGTAAACTCCAGCTTTCGTTCTGCAGATCATGCAACAGTGGAGGGTGGGGTGAGGGGGCGGTGCTGGATTCTATTTTACCAACGCTAAGGAAAGGGACCCAGTGATTGACCATGATCTACCGAAACCTCCCGGGGATCTACCAGTAAGGGAGAAACATGCTAAGAGGAAGGCACACTTGGCAAATCCATGCCGTGATCAACTCTTGCCCAGAAACCAATGTCCCCACTGTGGAAGGACATGTGGATCCAGAATTGGCCTCTGGAGTCCACAGTCACTTACGGACTCATTGTTAAAACCATATTTATGGAAGACAATCTTATTCATCTACGAGTGATCGCCAAAGAAGAAGATTTGAATGCCTTAAATAATACCTGCAATCTAAATTCACTGTTCCTAGTGAAATTAATAGGTCACCCTAGGACTCGCAAGCCAACTTTGCATGTGATGTCATTCAGGGCAGACTATGACTTATGTGTTCATTAAGCATTTGATTCCTTGACTGGCAATTTTGTCCCTTGCAAGCCTGATAATAAAGCTTCGGCCCATTTAACCTCAAGAAGTTTTGCTTGCTTGTCCTTCCGGCTGTTCCTGCAGTGAGAGAAATTAATTAAGACCATGCCTTTACGCAACCTGCTGAAGCTGGTTAGGATGTGCAAGTTTCCTCTTGATTTACAAGGTCATTATGGTTGGATTCAATACATGATGAGATTATGCTAATTAAAATGAAAGGTATCTGATCACAGATGAAATTAATGGAAGGTGAAATATACAAATTGTTATGTGCACAACAAAAACTATTTCAACACTATGAATTAGTCCTCTCTTAGAATTGTGGCTGGAATCTGACAGCTGTGCTTTCATTGTGGTGTTTCCATCCTGCCCTCCTCCTGCCCTCTATAAAACTGCTCCTAGTGGCTGGGTTTGTCAATTTTTTCTGGAGCAGCATTCAGTGTGTTACAGGTATTGCACAGCTGGAAAGGAAAATCAGCACCCTCACCCCCTGTGTTGTCCCCAAATTCTGGCCTGTGTATTAATAATAATATGGAAAGTGAAATTTGAGTTAAAAATAGAAAGTATGAATTATACTTTGGGGTTCCAAAAGCAGATACAAATTAATAAAATGGAATCATACCAAGGCAAAGGATCAATTTTCACATTCAGTTCCAAATTAATGTTCCCCGAAATACCCCATCATATAATATTAAATATTTCTTTTCTGACAATTTCATACAAATTTATCCAATTCTGATGTATAGAAAAAAAGTTCCACATTTTCTAAAGAGTCTTTGTTTTGCTCCCATGAGCATGAGCCTAGCCTTCCAACTTGCATGGTCCCTCTCTGCTCTCCTCTTTTAGTACACCCACAAGGAAAAGATTGGAAGATTTTGTTTCCATTGTAGGTAAATGGAAAATTGTTGCGTTGTATGAATCCTCCCACAACAATTAACCTTAACTATGCCTTAACTATGATTTGTTTGAACCAAGGTGGCTTCATAGACTACCCTTTAAAGCTGATTGTTTTAAACTACTTTTGGATTTGTTAGTTTGTTTGTTTTCAGGATGCACAAATGTGACTTGTAACAAAATGTTGTTGTGTGGTGTGCTCCCATTCAGGATTTCAAACATCTCATTCCTTTTACTCACCTTGGTTTTCCATCTCCTCCCTCCAAAAATCAATAAATATTCCATGCCCACTGATCATGCTCAGTTCTCATTGGACTGTGTTCATTTGTGAATTTGCTCATATCTATTTTGGTGGTGCTGTTTTGGCAACTTAAGGGTCAGCACTTAGAGTAAAGGGATCACTATTAGTATGTATGCTTTTAACTTATTTCGTCTTGTGCCAATTCCATATATGCTGTACTTCTCCAGAAAGGCAAATTCATGAGAGTCTTACTTTTTTATAATGCTTTATTTGCCCATGTCTAATCTTGTCCCTTTCTAAAATTTATTTGTTGGTGTGTGTTTTTCTTTTTGTAAATTTACCCAAGAATAACATAAAGGGTTTTCTAAAGATAGTGGAGGGCATGCGTGCTGGGTCCTGTTGGTGGGGGGGGGGGACACACACACAAAAATGAGGGCTCAGAGAGGGTCATTTGGGGGAGTGTAAGAAATGTGCCTATTTTCATCTGAGTAATGTTGGAGGGTATGGTGACTTTGTACTAATGTAACATTTTTGTATGCAGCTTTAATTTTGTAATATTGTGTTTAAATGGTCTGTTGTTGATTCGGTTTTTTGTACATGGCTTAGAGATATTTTTTAATATATTAAGTGGAATAGCAATCAAGTATTCAATCAATCAATGTCAGGTTATGCCCTGAGCACATGAAGTTCTTTTGATCATCAGCCAGCTTTGTAGAGCCCCAGTCCATGCACAGAACCGGATGCAGACAGTGGTCCTTTTTACTTCCATGCCATGGAATCTATGCATGTGTGTTGAAGTGACTGGGGTAAATTCCAAGCTTTGGGTGCCTTTTGGAGCCACTTCCACGTGCACTGGGGAATCTTGGATTGGTCTTGTGCCTTTTAATGGCTAATGTGAATGGATGCAGACATGTTTCTCTTTTATTAAGGTAAAGATTTTCTTATATGGATTAGTTTTTAAATGTGCATATAAGTTGTTTCAGGCTCTATAGGCTCCAATTGATTTCCTGCAGGAGTTACAATGTGCTTACCAAATTTTAGATTGTGCTGCGTCTATGGAAGGATTTTAACAGTTAAAGATTAAGGTGGCATCCTTCAGGGCTGATTTTATGGTTAGTAATCTGCACTTAGTGTACACATCCATCAGTTATGCTTATTATTTGTATGCACTAATTACAAACTCATAACTCCTGCAGAACAGCTCTTTTGAAATACGTAGGTGAACCATTACGTTTTCTGCATAAAAGGCTTGTTTGCTGCGCATGGAATAAAAGAAATAATTTGCCAAATAGAGGAAATAATTGGTGGCAGTGCAATATTCATTCACATTTTATTATCTGAAAGCATGGCCCCTTTGGTTTCAAATGCTCTTAGAACTACATAGAAATCCATTCCTAGACATTGTTGCTATGCCTCTATACAACACCATGGACAGCGGGCGGTTGTTATTTATTTATTTAAAAATCCCTTAATCCTTCTAGAATCCAAAAGTGCCTGGATGGTCAGATACTAAATTCACCAAACATGGCACATAAGTGGTGTTCCTACAGCCATGGAACTCTTCTCAAACGGTGTACAACCGGTCATTGTGCAGAAGTGAGAAACTGCACTCACTTAACCATGTACAGCTACAATTGGCTGAAAGTACAGGTCAAAAGCTACACATTCACTCAAACAGCAACTATACCCTTGTAAAAAGGCAAGTGCAGACAGGTCCTTATAAATGAAAGGCTTTGTGGATATACCAGTCCACAAAAAGTGCTACAGCACTATGCTCACTCGTGTGGAGAGATAGGAGAAAGATGAAAGTATTCAGAAAGATGCGTCATCCTTTAGAAGTCAGGATTTGATTTCTTTTTGTTTAAACATTCCCATGCCACCTTTTAGGGAAAAGTCCTCAGAAGGTGCCAAGCATAAAAATCCATATAGAATCACAGTCCTGTTCTGATAACTATTTGGTCTAAGGCAAATAGGAAAAACTAGAACAATCAGATTCAATAAATTTCAGGTCTGACCATTATTCTCAGACTTTGTCCTTGGCAACTTGACTGAGGCTGAAATCCTAACTGCGCTTATTTGGGCACAAGTCCCATTGAATTCAGTAGGTGTTACCTCTGTGGAGACATACTTAAGATGTGAGTTGGAAGTTCAGTGTTTACATGCTTAGGAGTAAAGTTCACTGATCACAGAGAGGCAAGAGGGACTTCCTTCTGAGTCAACGTAAATATGATTACCCTACCCATCACACTTGTCTTACAACAGCTGCACGGGTTAACAATTTGTTTCTGGGTGCAATTCAAGGGCACAACTGTGACATAACTACCCAAATTCTGTCTAGTTTATAAACGCTGGAAGAAGCAGGTCAGAGAAGTATCTGTGCCTCCTTCAATAACTGCCTGTATAGCTTTTTAAAAAACCTTGAAACATTAATTGAGAAAAAAAATCTACTTAAATTGGATCTTCACTTCCTTGCCCTCTTCCTGCCTTTTTCATTTTTATTTAATAAGAATGTCTCTTTGTATATTAATCAATTGACTATGATATGATTATATGATGTCTGTAGTACTCAAAAACCTATGGAACATATTATTTGGTTCCCTGACTCCAGAGTTAGCACCACTTATTTTATGAGACACACATTTTTCAGTCTGGAATTAAAATGTCCTTTAAGCATCTTATTCCTTTGACCTCATTGTTATACAGACTTCATATACAGTATATTTTGTTTGATGATCATTTCTTTATTCCTAGACTGTTTTGTTCCTCCAACCAAGACCAAAATTTAGGGTAACACCTATGAAGTTTGTGACTTATTAGAAGTAAGCCCCATTGTTTTCAATAAAGTTTGCTCCCAGGAATGTGTGCATAGGGTTGTAGCACCAAACTCACCTGTTGACACAAGGTGGAAATGTATTACCCTTCCTGTTGAATTTTTATAAAAAAAATATCTGAAACTTACATCAGCTATGATTTAATGAATGCTCTTTGATTGCATAATGGGAGCATCATGTAAATTATTGCTTCTATAATGGCGACTATTATGATGGAGTATGGAGTTGCTCTCCTCCACACCATCTGGCATTTTATCTATTTTGGTGATATTTTTGTTTTGAGAAAATATATCCCAAATAGATAAACTGCCAGGAAGCAAAGAGTTCAAGATTTGCTCAAAATAAAAGATGTAGTACCATCTTAAGCTAGTACATACCACAATAAATGACCTTTCTTTCAAAGAATATTGGACACAAATTATAAAAAAAATCCAAGAGGAATCTATATTGTTCATACACATTAAAATATTCCTCTATATCCTTCTCATATATTTTGAGTTGAATCTAATGCATTGCATTAATTTCTCTGACTCTCAATGGGAAAGTCAATGGGAAATTGATTTTGTTGTAATGTTAGTGTGTCTCACTGTAGTTTTGCAATTATGAACATTGCAAATTTGCAGGGATCATCTCTTTCACATAAACTCCTCAATTACATTTTCTGTCTCCCCACAAAATCCGTTTTTCCTCATAAGGACAACAAAGGATGCTGGAAATAAAATGACTTCCTTGTTCCTGCCAGCATTGCTTTGATAACCATTTCAATAACACAATCATCACAGTTGTCAGTCTCTTGATCCATTATGCTCCCAAGAAATACATCAAGAGATGACACTGGCTTAGACATCTCAGAGGCTTGATTGCACCTTGTAAATTTTATTACAGCGGCACTGCTATAGTAAAGTTGTGCCAGCACTTTCATTATAATCCCAATTTTGAAGGACGATAACTCAGTTGTAAATATTGGCAAGGAGTTCAGTTTGGGTAGAGCACAAGGTCACATATCCTGGTGCCACAAACATGCACACACACGCACACACAAATTAAATAGAAGGACAAAGAATTAAAATATCATTTACTTTCATCTTTGATACTGCAATAAAATAATGGTTTGAGAGAACAAGATGTAGCAGTCTGAAAGTAATGTTCATTTGCAATGAAATATGCTATAACATTTTCACACCCTTTTAAATTAGGTTTGGGTATGTGTCTCTAAAATATAAATTTAGTTTTAAAATCGCCATTTATTTTAATGAGGGGTTAAAAAAAGGAAGATGGCAACAATTTTAATCAATTAAAGTGAATTCAAGATATCAAACTGGGAAAGATTAAAGAAGTAATAATCAAAAGTAAAGCACTAGGATTCTGCAGCCTTTGTATTTCATGATTTTCTGGCTCTACTTTTTTTTTTTAATCTCCACGCACATGCCTTTATATATGCTATCTGAGGATCTAGTGGATCACATTTAGGGTGCAAATCTATGAAAGTCTATGCCAGAATAACAGAGTAAGCCTGTTTTTGCCTTATGCCCAATAGGCAAGGATAGCATTGCTGCTGCATCCACACATACTAGTAGAACCCAAAGAAGCACTCGTCTCATGGATGCACACCATCAAAATAATGCCATTCTGTTACACTGGAGTAATTTTTCACTGGTGATTACACTGCCTATGCAAGTGGCAAAAATAGGTTGGGTTTGAAGAGGCAGGTCTCCTTTCAGCCTATACGCACTCAAAGATAGTGCTATCCTCTTGATGCTGGCAAAGATGTAAAATGCAGTACAGTGGTACCTCAGGTTACAGATGCTTCAGGTTACAGACTCCGCTAACCCAGAAATAGTACCTCGGGTTAAGAACTTTGCTTCAGGATGAGAACAGAAACTGTGGGTTGGTGGCGGGAGGCCCCATTAGCTAAAGTGGTACTTCAGGTTAAGAACACTTTCAGGTTAAGAACGGACCTCCGGAACGAATTAAGTTCTTAACCCGAGGTACTGCTGTATACATGTCTTCAACTCCGATTTCAGCCAATGGAGAATCTCATATCATTATTCCAATGTTCTCCCTTCCCATCCCCACAGCCTGAAAGGAGGACAACAAATTTGACTAACTCGGCAGCCAATCACAGTATTTCCGCTCCTTTCTCTGTCCCCACAGAATAGGTGGGTGGGTGGATTTTGCACCAGACTCATAGTTAGGGGGTGGAATATGTTGGGCCTAGAAAGAGAGTCAGACCAATCTGATCTCATTTTTTGACAGAATTACAAGCCTGGTAGATGAAGGGAACGCTGTGGATGTAGCCTATCTTGATTTCAGCAAGGCCTTTGACAAGGTGCCCCATGATGTTCTTGTAAAGAAGCTGGTAAAATGTGGGCTGGACAAGGCTACCATTCAGTGGATTTGTAACTGGCTGACTGACCGAACACAAAGGGTACTCATTAATGGCTCCTCTTCATCCTGGAGAGAAGTGACTAGTGGGGTGCCACAGGGTTCTGTCTTGGGCCCAGTCTTATTCAACATCTTTATCAATGACTTGGATGATGGGCTTGAGAGCATCCTGATCAAGTTTGCAGATGACACCAAATTGGGAGGGGTGGCTAATACCCCTGAGGACAGGATCACAATTCAAAATGACCTTAACAGATTAGAGAACTGGGCCAAAGCAAACAAGATGAATTTTAACAGGGATAAATGTAAAGTACTACACTTGGGCAAAAAAAACGAAAGGCACAAATACAGGATGGGTGACACCTGGCTTGAGAGCAGTACATGTGAAAAGGATCTAGGAGTCTTGGTAGACCATAAACTTGACATGAGTCAACAGTGTGATGCAGCAGCTAAAAAAGCCAATGCAATTCTGGGCTGCATCAATAGGAGTATAGCATCTAGATCAAGGGAAGTAATAGTACCACTGTATTCCGCTCTGGTCAGACCTCACCTGGAATACTGTGTCCAGTTCTGGGCACCACAGTTCAAGAAGGATACTGACAAGCTGGAATGTGTCCAGAGGAGGGCAACCAAAATGGTCAAAGGCCTGGAAACGATGCCTTATGAGGAACGGCTTAGGGAGCTGGGTATGTTTAGCCTGGAGAAGAGAAGGTTAAGGGGTGATATGATAGCCATGTTCAATTATATCAAAGGATGTCATATAGAGGAGGGAGAAAAGTTGTTTTCTGCTGCTCCAGAGAAGCGGACACGGGGCAATGGATTCAAACTACAAGAAAGAAGATTCCACCTAAACATTAGGAAGAACTTCCTGACAGTGAGAGCTGTCCGACAGTGGAATTTGCTGCCAAGGAGTGTGGTGGAGTCTCCTTCTTTGGAGGTCTTTAAGCGGAGGCTTGACAGCCATCTGTCAGGAATGCTTTGATGGTGTTTCCTGCTTGGCAGGGGGTTGGACTGGATCGCCCTTGTGGTCTCTTCCAACTCTATGATTCTATGATTCTATGAGAGCCTCAGCGCGTGTTCAGGAGGGGCCATAATTAAAGCCAAATCATGCCTTTGTCCTCCTTGAATCACATTCAATTCATCAGCAGGGAAGGAGCTTCTGAATGATCTTTCCGTTCCTTAGAATGGAAACATGGAACCTTGTTTCAGCTAAAGGGACAAACTCACTTGTGGACAACCTTTCGGAAGTTGCAAGCAGTGGTGGGTGGGGCCATGGGGGAAAGTGGGTGGCGCAAAGGTGTGCAGTGCTGATTACCTTTGTATAGTAGGTTAAGGTTTGTCCAGTCATTTGGTGGTTTCTGCACTTTCATACACACCCTCCACACAGCCATTATCACAGTTGTCCCTTTTAGCGTCTCTTGGTTTCTCATTTTTCAGTCTTAAATTCAGTTATCCACCTTTCCACAGCAAACTTTCCACAGCATTTTTTTTAAAGATTCCCTGCGAAAATTCAGTGGCATTTTAATGCAAATGTCTTCTGATAGATATATTTTTGCAAGCAATTTTGAATAATGAACACATTTTTGCAGTCAATTTCTCCCCTGAAAATAATGTATTTCACATGCTGTTTTCCTAATATACGCATTTCATGCAAATACAAATGCATTTTCATACACATTGTTTGGCTATAGAACTGCACCACAAAATCAGAATTGATAATTTCAAAGGATAGCTGAGTTTTTGTTTGCATATTGGTTTGAGAAATGTGCTGCACACCCAACCACCATTAGCTTTTGAACATTAATGCCTTTCACTGCAAAGAAACTGAGTACCATATGCTTATAAAAATGTGGCTTGTGCTTATGTGTGTGATATTATGAATTTATTCCTTAATTGTTTCCTCCAGAGTAGCCCCATTGACAGCAAAGGGAGTGCTGAGAGATAAATGGCTCGAGGATAATTGCTGAAGGGGATTAATAAATTACAGGACTGTCCAGTTTCATAAGGCAATAATACAGCCTGGAATGGACCGATAAAGGAAGTGGGATGAAGGATTAAGTAATTTAATCCTATTAGGGAATCATATTATAGCTGAGAATCTCACAGTACATATCCCCATTATTATTACAATTCACTCAGCTTAATTGGGACACACTTATGAAGATTACATAAAATAAAAAATGAATAAAGCTCTCATGCTTTACATATATATTAAATATAGCACCCTGACATAAAGTCCAGTTGTATGCAGCCACAAGAGAGTAATTTGTGTTCTAGCTAGTAATAATTGAATTTAAACTGGTTAAAACGTAATACTTTTCAGATGAGTGGGTTGCGGTTCACAACTGAGGGCATTTGAAGGTGAGCAAATTGAATATTTCCCTCGTTATTGGGAAATCTTCCTCTCCACATCTCTTAGAAACAAGTTCCATTCATTAATGAATGAATGCCCATATAAGTTAGGCTAACAACCTAGAAATAGTTACAGGCAAACCATTCCTTATTCCCATGACGATCGGCCAAGAGGGCGGCCGATACCTGGCTACCCTCTTGAATAGGCTAGGGCAGGCTGGTTGAAGCCCCCAAGCCCCTGCCTCCGACTGCCCACCCTTACCTGAGGGTCCGACATGGCTGGAGGTGGGCAGAGAAAACAATCACCTCCCTCGGTGCACCAGAAGATGGCAGCCTCCCTGGACCCACCGCAGCCATGCCATGTGGCAACGGCCGCCCACCCAGAGTCCCAGGTGAGTGGATATTTCCCAATGTTAACATTACTCAATGTAGAAGATCATAACATCATAGTTTTTCGTTTGGCCAAAACACACACAATTACAAGCTATCAGTGGACCACTAGCTAAAATCTGCAAGATGTTCTGTTGTTACATATTCAACTCTTTTTTTGGGGGGGGGGGGGGGCTTGGACTTTAGCTTTTCATTCTGTTTTGGGAATCTAGATTATTATTATTATTTATCGGGGAGGTGGGGGTGGGGTAAACTAAAATTAACTCCACCTTGCCCCATCACAGATTCTTCACCATTGTTCTGGTACTTCTTCAGTATAAGCTGAATCATTTCTTGGAGGCCTTATAAAACTCTTCCAAAGTCTCCCTAGAATTTTCTCCAGATTCTATTAACACATTGAAGCTACTGAAAATACTTGACTTTCTTGGACTCCTGTCATATCTTCCTAGCCCATACAGAAAAGGGACAATCTGCAGCCCCTCCTTTTTTTTTGATAGTTTGGTTGAGAAAATACAGTGCTAGGCAGGATCCTCTTTCCAAAATTATGCTCATGACCATGAGACTTCATGTTGTAGCATCATCCCAGGGCATTGTGGTGGGGGACAGCAGCAGACAGAAACAGTGGAAAGGCTGCAAGAATGCCAGTAATTTTTGTCTCCCACCCCCAGAATTTGTCTCATAACTAAATATAGCAGAACCCCACTCTTCATAGCCTGGAGCCTTATTTTCCCCTACGGGTTCCCATGGTTGCGCCCGGTGAGAAAACATGGAAGCAGAATGACACCTGAGGCTACTGGCTTCAGAGAGAGAAAGATTTATTTCCTGCATGCAGAGGTACCTGCGGTGTTTTGTACAGCCAAGCAAGTACAAAACTAGTCAATTTTCAGACAGTTCTTATAGACAGTTCTCTGGCTCTGCCTCTTGTACATCCTTGTCCATTTAAGGAACATTTCCTGTTGTACATTTCCTGTTGTACATATAAGGCAAAAGGACATTTAGCCCTGAGTTGGTTCATGTGCACTCCAGCAAGGCCATCCTATCTCTGACCTAGTTCCTCTCTATACAAGGACAGTTACTCTCTGTGCAAGGTCTACTGTTATCTCCAGACACTTAGTCATTGCTTGCCAGAAAGAAATACAATGCAGATCAAAGTTCACAGCTTTACAGAGATGTTTCATACAGAAAAGCTTAACAAAGGGACTTTTATACTTCTGGACTAACAATACATTCAGGTAAATATATACAGGTTAGCTAATTAACCCCTTCCAAGCCCACAAATGGAACATCTAAAATGAGGATTGTTTTCTGTCTAAAATTTCCTTGAACACAGAAGGAACATCTCCCCTGTCTGCAAACTTTGGAAGGCACAGTCAACTTCCCAAATTATCATCATCACACATGTGCTCCTATAAATTCTGAAGCCTAACAGTCTGTTTGGGATTTTAAGGGGTTATTCCGTTAACATTGAGGCAGTTTATTTAACATTGGCTCTGTTGTAATTTAATTAGTTTTTCTGTCTTCTTTTGCGTCTGTCCTAAAAACCAATTTTATATTTTTATGGGGCTAGTCTGTACTTCCATTACCAATAATTGAGTTTAATATTTTATGTTGTACTCATTAACAGCTGCTCATTTTATTTATCTTTGCATGCAAAGCATCTCATGGACTCAATCAGTTCAAGAAGTGAAAGACTCAACACAGAAGGCTACTGAAATTATATATTCTCTGTTAAAGCAAAGCAAATTTCAATCTCACTTCTTGAAGATCTTAGTTAAGTGAAATATACAGGATTACATTTTTTTTAAAAAACCAAACAAACCCTGCTATGTTTGTTTTGCTATCAGTTGTTTAGATTTAGCAAATGACTAGGCGAAAGAACAGATGAAATTACGCTATGTGGTTGTGTTTAATGAATGCAAATGGGCTAATTGTTTAAGAATAATGGATTCTCAGTCAATCCTTATGGATTTCTCATCAAGTAGTAATATTTGAAAAGGTCCTACATGAGCAATCTTGATTCTAACACATGTTGCATTAATTTAACATTTTGAGAAGCTGAACTAGCTGGTAATCTTTCATGTTGTATCGTTTGATGTTAAGATGTACTTATCTGTGCTATTTTTCTGTTTTTAAATATAGTTTGTTTTCAGCTGTTCCATCTTTCAAATGAAAAGTATGACAATTTAATTACAGTTTAAAATCTAGGAGCTGTTGAAAATCATACATAATCCAATTACTTTTTATTCAATTAGTTTAATAGCAAACCACTTTGCTATAATTAAGATAATCCCTTGATTTTTCTTCTCAGCTGTTTATCATTGGCCTAAGTTATCTTTGAGGAAATCATACTGGGGTGTAATTATATCAGCAATCCCCAACGGAATTAACAAACTAAAGAGCATTTGATGAGCAATTCTCTTTTGTTGTACTTGTATGTTAAAGGAAGATGGGGAGAAAATCAGTTTCAAATTGGATGGAACTATTTCTTCTATTCTTGAGACACAAATCCTTTGGCGCATTCATAGCTCCCAACCTCTAATTTCTGTACTTTTAAATCTATTCTATGTTTCTATTTTTTTTCTACTACAATATGTTCAAACACATAGAAGTAATAAACAAAGCATAGCAACTAGAATATCATAAACCTATCAGCTTGGTGGCTACATTGGAAGTTCTTTAGTTATGGGGATTCAAAATGTTATGACAGAAATATTATGTGAAGAATAAAGAAGGAACCCAATGTCTTTTTGTGCAAAAGGTTAGCTGCAGGAAGCTCAAGCAGAATTTCACAATGAAATCCATTTAGCTTCCCCAAGAAAGTGGCGTTATATAGAAAATGATCAAAATCTGTTAATCTTATGTCCTACTGCTATTATTTTGATGTTCAGGCCAATCTTCAGTCCCAGTGGCTTCTGTGGTATGGCAGGAAAAAACAAGTGATAATGCAGCAACACTTATACCCAGTTTATCATGATCACCACCTACCACTAATCAGAGGGCCTTCTCGGTAGCGGTGCCCGCCCTGTGGAACGCCCTCCCATCAGATGTCAAGGAAATAAACAACTATCTGACTTTTAGAAGACATCTGGAGGTAGCCCTGTTTAGGGAAGATTTTAATGTTTGATGTTTTATTATATTTTTAATATTTTGTTGGAAGCCTCCCAGACGGGGTATAAATAATAGTAGAAGTAGTAATAATAATACTAATAATAATACTAATACTAATAATAATAATAATAATTTATCATTGCCATCATCATTCATCACTGTCCCTTAGTGTACACATGAATGAAGGCACCAATTAAACCATTTCCTGGTGAGTTTTATATGGATGGCAACTTCATCCCCAAAGCTTTATGGAATTCAGTGAATTCCTGGCTGCCTTTGAAGAGTCAATATGACTGGGTCTTCTGTGAAGTAGTAATCTTACTATGGAACTGCCCAGGAGGTAATTAATGTTCCATAACAGAGGTAGACATCCGTGCCCCAAGGGGGTAACCAGTCCTTATAAATATGTCCTTGGAATGACTGTCAACCAATGCCAAGTGTCTCCTTCAGGAGAATGTTAGTTGTTGCTGCTCTCTTCAATAAAATTGATTATCTAGGCCCCTTTTATTCTGGCTGCAGCCTTGAGCACCTTGATGGAGAATTTCCATCAGGAAAGAGAAAAGGAAAATGTAGTGCTACTGATTCTTTTCAAATTCCTGGTGACTTTTGATACTTGCAACTAGAGATTAATGAATGCATCTTTTTCAGTTTGCGTTCCTCGCCCCCACATCAGTTCATGGGTTTGTTTGTTTTTTAAGTCCACACAAAAATTATGTATTTTTTGTATGCATTTATTCTTGTACATCCCCCCCCCCTTTTTTTTTACAGAATTTTGCTTAATAAAACGCATTTAAACTGATATCTGCATTTTGGTACACATGATTTGGGCTGGAGAATTGCATCACAAAATCTGGAGAAGTGAAAATTCGAATAGCTACATTTCAGTTTTTCTGAACGGTATTGATTCAGGAACTGCAAATTAGATAGGTTTGCACATTTGTCTTCCAATCCTCCCATCAACCTTAAGTTGATGTGGGGAGCATGTGAAATTTGGGGGTGTTAATTTCATCCCACACTAAACCATAGTGTATCATTACACCCCCAATTAGCCATTGCCTCTTCACATTTGAGTATATAGAGGTCGATTTTCTTCCATATATCTTTTGTGTTATTCTGGCATACTATATTCATCTAGATTTTGGTCTTAAAAAGCAAACAACAACAACAACAACAACAACAACAACAACAACAACAACCCACTAGTTGATTTAATATAGAATTTTGCCATTAAAATAAATGTCTTGAGGAGGCTGTGAGCACATAAATTCCATGACACAATGGTGGTATAATGGAAGAAGTGTGCAAGTCACATGAAAGGGTAAATTAACTAGTGACGTGACATTTGGGCTTCACAGCCGATGTGCAAAAATCATCACTTCATATCTGCTATCACAGGTCTCCATATTTTGTTACCCGGGGCTTTCAGTATGGAAAAAGGCTGTGTATTGATTATGATTAAACAACTTTTTGTCCGGGTGGGTGGTGGTGTTTGCCGCCTATGTCACCACAGCAATTACACAGCAGTATTTCCCAGGAGAGTTGCTCACCTGCTTGTTATATTAAATCAATAATGTCTAAACAAGAGCTGAATGAGACATTTTAATGCCTGCAGAAGAACATGTAGGCCTCCAGAGAACCTTTGACAATTTCTGGAGTCCCCCTGAAAAGGGAAAGCAAATAGTTTGTGATGAAAAATGCAAGTTAGTTTCCAAGGGATTATTTCGTTACAGAAAGAATAAGTCTCTGATAGCACATGAGGAGGCAGAAGAGCAGAGCCAGTTGGTGAGGGTCACCCTCAGGGAAATAGATAGCATGATGCTTAGTCTGGTTCAGATCCACAATGTGGTTAAAAAGATCCAAAGCTAGGATACCTTAGTTTCTGTGGTGGTAGTGGACTTAAGTAGAATGTTCTCATCCTAGGGCAAAGTTTGTAACCCGAGGTACTACTTCCGGGTTAGCAGAGTTTGTAACCTGATGCAGAGTCTGTAACCCGAGGTGTTTGTAACCCAAGGTACCACTGTATGTAAAAATAAAGAAACAAACAATGTCAGGTTATAGAACATAGGTCATTCTGGCAGGCATGGATACAAAATGAAAATATTAAATCATTGAATTATAGGATTTTCTCAGCAGGCATGGATTAAAAATTCTACAATTCTACAAAAATGAAAATGTTAAGGGAAATCATTGAATTGTAGGATTTTCGCAGCAATTTATTCCCCCTCTCCCATGCCCACCTCACACATAATATATAAATGGTATTTGCTGTCTGTCCATACTTATTTGAGGTAGTATTGGTAGAAAATTATTCTGAACCTTTTTCTTTATAGGTTGTGTCCAGTGTTAGTGATACTTAGAGTAGACCCATTTAAATGATTGGGCATGACTAATTTAGGCCTATTAATATCAGTTCTGAGGAGAACTTTATTGGATGCAAGGTTGTATCTTTTTCTACTGTTGACATACTTTATATCTTCCAAGACACAAGATACAAAGGATTCTGTAGCAATTAAACTACTGGAAGATTATGAAACAGCTTCCCTGGTTTGCTTGCAATCAAAGCAAAAAATGTAAATCTGACCTCCACCCACATATCACGGAAGCCACAGCCTTTTTCCTATGATCTAGGAATAAAATAAAATATACAGCAAATCACTAATTCATTTCCTGCACACTGTCAAAACTCAAAGATAAATTATTTCTTTTGATGCTTATTGCATCTGAATTAACCCGCTCCCCAGCTGACAAGAATGATTTCTTCCAGACGCCACTCACCCAATCTCTTTTGATCAGATCTAAGACTTTACTAAAGCCTTCCTAGTCAATATACAAATCTGATTAGAAACAGTGGCATTTGTATGTGTCAGACACACAAACAATGAGTCATTTCGAGAAAATGTAACTTTAGAAAAGCATGAAAGACATTTCAAGTTTATGACCTTTAATTGAGGCAGGTTAAACTGACAAATAGTATTAAAAGCCTAATTCCTTTCTCTGAGCTCTTTGGAAATCTTTTATTTCTGTCTGCATGGACTCAAAAGGGCCATTAGTGCTCCATCTCATGCAATATTTACAGTGTCTACTGGGGCAGGTTGTTATACTAACTCAGGCCAGTGCCAAACACATCAGGGACTCACAGGTCAGTGAGCAACAATAAATCTGTCAGCTGCCACCTTCTGGTATTTTTTAAGCAACTACAAACTCATACAAGCCCCATCTGCATAACACATTTAAAGCAATATCATACCACTTTCAGCTGTCATGGCTTCCCCCAAAGAAGCATGGGACCTGTAGTTCATTAAGGATGCTGAGAGTGGTCAGGAGACCTCCATTTCTCTCATAGATATCCAATTCCTAGAGTGGTTTTGATAATCAAATCCCTTTTCCTGGAATTGGGCTACAGCGGTATTGAGACAGATGCAAAACCTGGTCTTGTGATATTGGCACTTCTTCCCACGAATAAAGGGTGAAAAGATTACCACATGTAGGCTAAGAAAAAAAAGCCAGGGAATATGGCAAAAGAAAACAAGCCACAATTTCACCAAGAAACATTGGTTTTTTACAGAGAGAATTCAGAGAAAGCTTCGTTTCTCTTATTTGTACCCAAATCTCCAGTTAATTTGGGCTAGGTTATTTCAGATGCCTTTTAGTGCTTGAGGATATGAACTGGTGGTAGGAAAACAAACTGATTGTCAGCAGTGGCCTGTTATAATGACATCACAGTCTTGAACCCTTACAATGCTCAGTGTTGGAGTTACTTTTTGTGAGCATTCCTTTCTAGCAGTGGAAGCGATGTTGTTGTGCTTTATCAACTCAATCAGGCATGAGAGGTGTTTTTGGTATTCTTATTGATCTACAGACTCCAGTGCAAGTACAATGCATTTACTACCTGAGTGTCTGGGATTCCAATCACTTGCCAAAATAAAATTCTTCTAAATTCATACATCGTTTTTGAGCCGATCAATAATAGTTTAAAAATGGTGTTTTCTAAGGAGTTTAATTTAATTGTAGAAATAAAAAGATTCGTACCGCCATTTGAAAACTGATTGGGAACACCTTACTGCAACTGCTTGTATATTGCATCCCTTTTAAATTCTGCATAGATTTATGCCACCTGTGTTCAAAGCCTGTTTGCATATTTGTATTTAGTTCTGTAAGAGCATGTGAAAATGTTAATGACTCAAATTGACTAATTTTAATTTCACTCTGAAGTTTCTCAACACCTCCATCCAAAACTGGGTCTTGTATATATTAAAAAAGCAATAAATTTGAAGGGACCTGAGCTGTTACAGCAAATGATGAAATATATATTTAAAACGGATGTAAAGTGGGAATGAAAGCAAATTGTGCTCCAATAATGGAAGCTAAAATAGTGGGGCTCTGCTATTACAGCAATAGCAGATGCATTAGCTGGGTGATAACAGTGCACTTTAAATTAGTTGTAGCTATGTTGCACCAACAGGCCAGCAAATCTATCCACATGCAACGTAGCTGCTTAGAAATGAGAGAGCAAGAAGATGCTTTTGAAGCTCCAGGTTGTCAAAATAACACTCTAATGAGACTTCATTTCTTATTCTATTACAAATCCTAAAGTTAAGCAGAACTCAACCAAGTGCATGCTCAGGAGGGCTTAAAATCCAACTTTCCCTCGTCTCTATCATGCCAGTTGAATAAATTCTTCCTATCATCTCCCTAAACATAGCGGTTTCTTCTAAAATCCACATAACCCTATTGAAAACAGTTAAGATTATGAAGACCTTATGGTTGAGGCTTGCCAAGATAGCACTCCTGACATAGATTGGATTGGTTCAGTAGCGGATTCATTAGCAGATCAGACATAATTTCATCAAGACTTAATTGTGACAGCAGTTGGTTATCGCACAACATACAGTAACATCTGTTGTATCAGGTTAAAATATTTTCAGCCATCTAGGCATTTAAAATTGTCTATGCCTTAGCCTTAACCTGAGCTACAGAGTTCCCATGGAAGAAGGATTGATTGTTGAACTACTCTGGAAATTGTAGCTCTACAAAGGTCATGGGGGTCTTCAAACAACTCCCGTTGCCCTTAATTACCAACCCCCAAGGACTCTTAATTATCAAAACCCCAGCTTTGCGATAAGCTATGACTGTTTAAAATGGTAAGATACCGCTATGAATCTATCATGCAGATGGGGTTTTAGTCTCCATACGCTCCTAAAGTTTATCATATGTCCACTAAGATGAGAGCTTTTAGTGTGGTAGCCCCTGACCTTTGGAATACACTCCCTTTGGGGAGTAACCTTCGGAATGAACATCAGGCTACATGAACCTACAATGATGGCATTTTGGTGCCTGTTTATAACTCATCTGTTCACTCAGGCTTTTTCCAAAGGATGATTTCCCTATGTGGTTATATCAATTTGATTTATAGAGATTTAAGGGATGCAGGTCTAAACCACTGAGCCTCTTGGACTTGCCGAACAGAAGGTTGGCGGTTCAAATACCCATGATGGAGTGAGCTCCCATTGCTCTGTCCCAGCTCCTGCCAACCTAGCAGTTTGAAAGCACACCAGTGCAAGTAGATAATAAGGTACCGTTGCAGCAGGAAGGTAAATGGCGTTTCCGTGTGCTCTGGTTTCCGTTGCACCAGAAGTGGGTTAGTCATGCTGGCCACAGGATCCAGAAAGCTGTCTGTGGACAAACACTGGCTCCCTCGGCCAGAAAGCAAGACGAGCACCACAACCCTATAGTCGCCTTTGACTGGACTTAACCATCCAGGGGTCCTTTACTTTTTACTTTATATCAATTTGATTTGTGATAGATTTTGTCCATTGTTATTACTGTTATTATTGTTGTTTATTTTATGCTGTTCACTGACATATTTTATGCTGTTCACTGACATAGGCATATTTTCACAATATATCTATATATCTATCTGCATATCTTTCTGACTAAACTCAACACATTATTATTCACTAGTGGTTTAAGCCCGTTAAGTTAACGGGCGCTAGAACATATGTGGCAGGCAGGCAGAGGGATCGCCGGCCCAGCCTGCGAGGCAACGGCGGCAGCAGTGGGGTTTTTCCCTAGGCCTGGGGGGAGCCTGCCTCCCTGCCTCTTGTACGCGGACTCCAGGCCGGCAGGCGCGAGAGGGGCGCTGCGGTGGGAGGCCTCGGCGGACAGGGTGTGTGTGCCGGTGCCCGCCCGCCGGTCGGCTCATTTTCCCTCCGCTGCTGCCGCTGAGGGCGGGGCGACGGAGCTGCCGAGCGGGTCTCTCCCTGCCTGCCTGCCGGGCAGTCCTGGCTGCGCCAGAGGCCACAGCCGCCACCCGGTGGTGTCTGGACGGAGGAGGCCGGTGCTAGGGCGTCCGCGCGGCGGCTGCTTTCCAGAGGCTGGAGCCCTCGCTCCTCTCTGCTTGGCCGCTGCGAGGGGTGTCAGGCATGCGCTCTGCTAATGGTCCCACCGGGGGACTCGCCAGTTGCCAGCCTGGACGCTCGCTTGGCGCTGGGGTCTGTGCAGGGCGAGGGCGTGTGAAGGGAGGAGGAGAAGGAACACCAGGCGGAGAAGGGAGGAGATGGAGGAGGGAGGGGCTATTCCGGCTGGTCCCGTCGCCGTCGCCGCCGCTTGTTGTTGGGGCCTCCCGCTGGGCCGGCCGGGCCGCGGGAGCCCGGGAGCAGGCCGCTTGGCGGTCCGAAGGGGCGCAGGCGGTGCGGGAGGGCTCAGGGCCCGGCCGCCGCCGCCGTGGGTCGTTGGGGCCTCCCGCTGGGCCTGGCGGGCCGCGGGAGCCCGGGAGCAGGCCGCTCGACGGCCAAAATGAATGCGGGCGGCGTGGGAGGACTCAGGGCCCTGCCGCTGCCGCCGCTTGTTGTTGGGGCTTCCCGCTGGGCCTAGAGCACAGCGGGAGCCCCGGGATCGGGCCGCTCGGCGGCCGTTCAATCAGCGACGACGCGGGAGGGCGATGGGGGAGCCGTTGTGGCGTCCGCCGCTGTTGGCCGGTTGCGCCACGCCTCTGCCAACACCTGGCCGGTGGGTGATTCTCTCACGGAGAGAGAGAGGGAAAAGAGCGTGAGGCGCCGCGGCCGGGTGCCGTCGGAGGGCGTCCGTTGCAAGGGGGTGGTGTGCGGTGAGGTGGAGAAGAGAGGGGAGGGGGCGGGCTGCTCTGCGCTGCTCCCGGCCGCTAGTCTTTGAGGCTCGGCTTTCAGCGGCGAGAGCAGCAGCGTGGCCTGCCTCCTCGGCCTCCCTCGTCCTTCTGGAGCGCAGATGTTCGGATTCAACCGCCCTGCTTGAACTGCCGACGCTGCTCGCACCCGATCTCTCTCCATCCAATCCCTGTGTCCCTGGGGCACATTCGCAATAGCGCAAACCCAGAGACACACGGACTGGACGCAGAGACACTTGCATTTTATATATATAGATTTGCTTTGCTTTTGTTTGCTGTCCTCTTCCCCTCTGTTTTATTATTTTGGAGGATAGCAGCACGATATTTTTTTGCATCAAAGTGTCTAAATCGTTTTGTTAAAAAAACTACTGGTATGCATGGCTCATTTACAAAATAATTTTACTCATGTTGTGTTAGTTCTAATGATTTACTAAAAGCAAGTTTTTTGTTATATCCATTTCCACTGGGTTGAGAAGTTGTTGTGTTTTTTAAATCAGAAGCTTTCCTTGAGGGTGCACAGCTAATCTTGAAACCTAATTGTCAGTAATTTAATGTTCCCTCCCATGTACCGCACGTTACATTTGTCTACAAAGAATCTCACGCAGCATCCTTCTGTCTAATTACTTTTTTTAAGGGCTTCCTTAGACTAATCTATCTCAACTAAATGATTTTGCTTTATTGACAAATTTGGTCCCACCTTTGAGATGACTCTTCAGTTTACTGAATGTAACAAAAACAAAAGAGGTTAATTGAAGGTTCCTATAGGGATGCTCCAGGTCTATTCATTCAGCTACCTCCTCATTAACCTCTTTACCAGTGGAGAATTGACCACTTATTCTCCTGTTTTATCCATGCTCCTTATCTATTGCTTGCTTCTTCATCCAAATTGTGACAGGACAGGTTGGCCATTGGAGATCTCCAAGCAGGGCCGAAACTAGGCTTTCTGTCATCCGGATCAAAGACCCAGTTTGGCACCCCACCCTCCGGATGTGTGTTTGCGTACACACACACACACACACACACACACACACACCCCTCAACACATTTATTTGTAAAGGGCATAAAAAGTAGGCAATGTATCATTTGAATACAAAGGAATCCTAAGAAATATTATAACTGTATGACCAAAGGGGAAATGAGCACCCCTTCCAGCTAAAGCAAATTGTTTTTGTAGAGAACTTCCATGTGCAGCAATTGTCTATCTGAGGTCAGGTTTTGAATTGGATTTATTTGGTCACAGGGTCATTAAAAGACTGCATCTCCATAAGACCAGCCAAGACCCCCCTCCCCTCTGGCTTTTTGCTACCCACCCCTCTTCTTGGTTCTGTGCAAATGCTTTCAAGGAGTTTTGATGTGTAAATTTACTCCCAAGTAAGCTTCAACAAGATTCCTTTCAATTTTATTTTTGTTTGGGTACGCATTTTAGGAAATGCAGGTGAGGACAGAAAGGAGAAAGAGAGAAAAGGAGGGGAAGAGGACAAAGATGTTGGCAGATCAAGAGGGAAAGGGGCAGCAAAGAGAGTGGGGATCATTCTTTCCCCATCCAGCCTTGGCTGCAGTTCCATTTGATGCTGAGAGATTTCCCCCTGATGTAATGCAGCGCACAACATAACAAAAGTTCCCCACAATGGGTGTAGCCAAGGGGGGCAGGGGGGAAGCTGCGCCCCAATCAATCAGAATCAATACAAATCTGAGGTTCTGCCCCCCTAACAAAAGCCTGCCCATGTCCCTCGCTCTAGTGAAACAAAATTGACCAGAAAATCTTGCTAGTTTAGCCAGCCAGCCGAAGCCATTTCCTGGGTGTGGTTGCTGCTACATGCTGACACCCTCTAGGGGCCACAGATGAGAGCTGAGTACAGGGTGAGGACCAAAGGTCGACAAAGAAGGATCATGATGTGCTACCCCTCCCCAAACATGCCATACATTCCAGTGCGCATTTAGAAAACAACAGCTGTCTTCTTGCTCCTCCAACCCTGTTGCTACTGTGCTAAGCCAGGAGCTAAGCCGTGGTTTTGCTCAGTGCTCAGTGCATTATATCAACTCTGGCTCATGGTTTGTTTCACTCCAGATAAACTACGTGTGCCGAGGTTTGTTCTTGAGTTTACAGCCTATGGTTTGTCTGAAGGAGGCAAAACATGAGTCTGAGTTCAGAAAGCAAGCTAAGCCAAACCATAGCTTTGCCTGTGGCAGCATGTCATGAGAAGGAGCAGGGTGCCAATTTGAATAAAATATTGGGGGGGGGGAGTAAGCCTATCCCCTCATAATCGATCACATGACACGGTGCATGCATACCATTTATTGGGGGGGGGCAAAGCCCCCTTGGCCCCTGGGAGTTGGCTCCTGGGAGTAAGACCAGGGGAGGAGTGCAGCAGCCATATTCTTTTCTCCAGTAATCTTCATGCTCACATGTTCATTCTAAGCCCTGGTTTGGCTTAGTGTTACATGTGAACCATCCCCGTGTTTGTTGCATTGTAGCCAACAATCACGAGGAAATCCCGGACACAACATCCTAGCCTACATATTATGCATGGACTTAGATAGGCACAATATCACGACGGACGACATCGCAGAAAAAGAAGTGTCTTCGTTTGGGAAGTCATTCTGAAAATAGCTCTAATTAAGCATCACCAGGATGGATGTCAGAAATTTTCATTTTGACTGTTAGCAAATGGCTAACATAGCTTTCCAGTTCATTCCACTTCATATTCACATTTGATTTAGACAGAAGCTCAGACTGGACCACTGATAATCCAGCAACAATGACAACTGCTAATATTATCCGTGTCTTGCACAACACATAAAAAAAATGCTTCCTGTAAATTTTATGGCATTGTTGACAAGTGATTTCTGCCATAATAGCTCATCAGCATTTGCAGGTCAGGAGAAATCTAATACTTTGCATTATGTAATACAGTAATGACCAGTGTAGACCACACTATGTCTATGTTGCCTATAGCAAATCAGCCAATTAAATCTAATGATAAGTAGGTTTAAACTCAGTCCATTTTGTTTATGTTGCTAGAACAAATACAGGTTATCTCTCCCTCCACCACCATCCCCAAATCCTTTTACTCTATTCCAGTTTTCATTTCCTCTTTCTCAGTGCTATTTTTCTAGAAAAAGAGGTGCCGGAACTCACCATGAGCACTGACCACTTCTCTTGTTCCCTTAGAATGTCAATGGTACCACTGGAGAAGTGTTGGAATTGAGTTTTGGTGAGTTCTGGCCAGTGCTTTTTTTCTGGGGGGACGTAGGGGTACGCATTCCCCTAAACATTTTGTGAATCTAAGTTTGGCTTTATTGAGGGGCAGTATTTCAAGACGAGTAGGAAAATAAGAGTACCCCTAAACATTTTTTAAAGAAAAAAAAAAACACTGGTTCTGGCTGGAAAAAAAAAGCTTTCTGCTTTTCTCCTTTCCCACATTTCACTGGACCACTCTGCCTCTTAAATTGCAGCCTCCAATGTTCTAAACTGGCTTCTCATGACTTGCTGGAATCTCGGCCTTCTGCCCCTTCCTTTCCTAGAATGATGCTTCTATTATCTTATATCTCCTAGACCAGGGGCAGCTAGTGTGATGCCTTTCAGATGTTGCTGCACTAACACTCCCCTGAACCCTGACCATTGGCCTAGACCGGGGGTCAGCAACCTGCGGCTCCGGAGCCGCATGCGGCTCTTTTACATGGCTGCCGCGGCTCTGGGACTCTGGGGCAGATACGCCCGCCCACTTCTCCAGCTGGCCAGCGGAAGCGACCGCCCTCCAGCTGGCCGGTGGCCCGCTCTCCGGAGGCTGAGGGCGCTGCTCAGGGGCGTATCCAGGATCACCTGGCCTTGAACAGCGGGGCAGCGGGGCTCGGAGGCAGTGGGGACGCAGTAGAGGTGGCGCAGCTCAGCTGAGGGCTCTGGCGGGGAGCGCGCCTGAGGCGCGTGCGCTCCTTCGGGAAGAGATGGAGCTGGGCGAGTGGGAGGGGGAACTTTGAAGACCCCACCTCCGCCTCCGAAGCAGGCGTCCATGGGAGAGGCCGCCCCCCCAAGCCTGCCTGGCGGGACCAACCCTGCCCAGCTCCGGGAGTCTTCCTAGCGTGGGAGGCGGCCTCAGGGCGGACAGGGGAGCTCTGGGGTTGGCAGCTATGTGGGACCCCGCGGCATCCAGAGGCACCTGGGAGACAGGACAGGATGGGGGCAGGAAGGGGGCCTTCAGACGCGTCCCCGCATGGGCACTGGAGGCCAGGACTCCTCGGCTGGGTCGTGGGACCGCGGGGGCGGGCTGGCTGCAGTTCCTCTCGGAAGGCTGCTGGCTGCTGCGTTGAGGCGACGACGAGGTAGGCAGCTGTGGGCTGGGCCAGGGGCGGCGGGTGGCAGGCGAGGGCGAGGGGGGAAGCCCTCTTTTTAAAAATGGTCGAGGAAGCGGCGCCTGTTTCCCTGCCGCTGCCTCCTTCACTCCTGGTTCCACTCGCAGCATCAGACCGCGCTCTCGCGGGCGCGCGTCTCTCTCAGCCCCGGAGCAAGGCCGGGACGTTTTGCAGTTTTTCCTCTGTCCTGAGTGTGTGTTAGGGGAGCCTTGACAAAGCACCTGTTGGCGTGGAAGAGAGGAGTCCTAACTTGGATCTGTGTTCATGTGCAAAATCTATCGCCATTGTCATTAAAGGGGCAGGGAACTCCCCTAAAAAGGTTTGAACACTACGAACTACTACAGCCACCTTTATGCAAGTCAGCACAAACATCACAGGCTTCTCTGGTGCAATTCTGTGCTTTATTTAGCAAGAGAGGAGGTTGGAAGAGGTGAACATAGCCTCTGGTCTGAAATATTAAGAGTAAAAGACACTAAGATTATTGTAAAAGCCAGCAGTCTTCAATTAGACATGGGACAAACATTTAACACAAGTGTGCAGTTGAGGACTCATTTAAAAAAAAAAAAAATGCTGTTGCAACCCACCTTGGACCAGGCTGTGACCTGGTAGTGGTCCCCAGGGTGGATAAAAATGAATGATTTTTTTAAAAAATAAATAGATTATTTTTTTATTTAAATCGGATTTTTTTTTTTATTTAAATCGGATTTTTAAAAATAAAATGCAGTGTTATATTTGTTTTAAATGTCGCAATGGTTTTGCGGCTCCCAGGTTTTTTTCCCCCTTCGGAAACGGGTCCAAGTGGCTCTTTTGGTCTTAAAGGTTGCAGACCCCTGGCCTAGACCCTCCAGTGTCCCTATTTTTCAGGGACAATCATGGATTTACAGAAGCCGTTCCGGTTTCTGATTTGATCCCGGAATGTCCCACTTTTCCTTAGGACGTCCCTGTTTTCATAGGAAAAATGTTGGAGGGTATTGAGTTAGGCAACCCCTTTAGGAGAAATCTGAAGGCAGCCCTGTATAGGGAAGTTTTTAATGTTTAATGTTTTATTATGTTTTTATACTGTGGTACCTCGGGTTAAGAACTTAATTTGTTCTGGAGGTCCGTTCTTAACATAGCTGTCAACTTTTCCCTTTTCTTACGAGGAATCCTATTCGGAATAAGGGAATTTCCCTTTTAAAAAAAGGGAAAAGTTGACAGCTATGGTTCTTAACCTGAAACTGTTCTTAACCTGAGGTACCACTTTAGCTAATGGGGCCTCCCGCTGCCACCGTGCTGTTTCTGTTCTCATCCTGAAGCAAAGTTCTTAACCTGAGGTACTATTTCTGGGTTAGCAGAGTCTGTAACCTGAAGCGTCTGTAACAAGAGGTACGACTGTATATTGGAAGCTATCCAGAGTGGCTGGGACAACCCAGTCAGATGGGCAGGGTATAACAACAACAACAACAACAACAACAACAACAACAACAACAACAGCACAATGATGGCATAGGACATTCCTATTTTCATCGAAGAAATGTTGAAGGGTGTGTTGGCCATGCTTTTTGGAATTGATGGGTGTAGTACTAGTGGTCCAGCAATGTCTAGAGGGCACCACCTTGGCAACCTGACCCTTTTCCATTCTACCTGCCTTCCTGAGCAGCTTAGCCAATGAAAGGCAGAGAGACCAGCCTGCTTCCCTTCCTCCCTAGCCTTTCCCTACCTTACCTCCCTTTGATGCAGCCGCAAGAATGTCCATCACCCCTGCGAAATCCCTTGCTGCATTACAATATAAATATGAAGGCATATCCTTGGGATTTTCAGATACATCTTTCATAGGTTTACTTGTAAGATTTATCAGGATGGCTTTATAATCTTCGGAGAGCTTTTGTTCTGAATTGCTTAAATTATTTGGGGGGCTTATTTTCATATAGAATTTTTTTCCTCCTATTCCCATTCTTGGCTTGCTAAAGATGATTTTGACAGGCAATCAATAAAAGGTATGAATGTGCTTAGTAAGAATAATTGTGCTACTGCTGGTTTATAGCATGTTGAGTTGCAAAAGATTCCATTTTCTTACATTACAAAGAAAAGAATGAAAATCTGCCCAGATCTGGTTATGGCTGGCTTGCAGTTAAAGGCATCGCTGTCTTGAATGCTCAAAACGCAAGAATCCTTAAAAGTAATTAGATTGCATCTAGATCACTATTTCTCATTATCTAGATAGATGACTTTTGAACATTAATGCATTTCCAATCACTTTTTTCTTACTAGCACAACAGGTTACCCTTCAACCGAAGTTTTCCTTGAAAGAAGAAAAGGTTTTGGGGGTGGCAAAGTGAGAGGAATTTTCTGTAATTAGGATACCAGCTTGCAGCCTAATCCTGACGGTGTTTTCTCATTTATTCCAAAGGGGCTTACTTCTGAGAAAGCGGGCTGAATATTTCAGCATAAGATATGGCCAGCTAATCTGTTGATTCAAGGAAAGTCATATTGGAAGACAACTTTTGAATAGAAGTAAGGCTGTTGGAGAATTCTGACAAAAACACAGAGAGCAGAAATGGGCAGTGTTCACTTATTTTTCCATTGTCCGGAATGGAAATCAATCCAGTGAATACAATCCACAAACGATCCGTAATTGATTACGCACCCCCGCCATCTGCATTGCACTTCCTTTTATTGAAATGAATGGAGTGGAATAACATTTGTGCCAACGTATTCTTTAAAATTAGTTTTTATTGAAGCTTTTCTTGTGTAACAAAACAGGCAAAGAATGAAAGGGAAGCTTTTTAAGGGAAGCTTTTAATATCTGAAGGACTATTGTATTTTAATATTTTGTTGGAAGCTACCCAGAGTGGCTGGGGAAACCCAGCCAGATGTGTGGGGTATAAATAAATTATTATTATTATTATTATTATTATTATTATTATTATTATTATTATTATTATTATTATTATTATTTTGTATAGTGTTGATGCAGGGTATTTGTGTCAGCGTCAGGTGGGTAGGTCCTTTATTTATATATTTACTTATTTTTGTAAGTTACCTAATTTCACCACAGCAGAGAGCAAGATGAATCAGGTCGTTTTTTGGCGACAGCCTAATTGCAGTGGAACAGAAAGATAGCTGCTTGGGATGAATACAGGGTGTTACAGAAAATGATGCCTTCTTACACCCCTAGAAGAAGGACTCATGTACATCGCTTGCCAAGAGTCTAATCTTTCACCATAACATTCCTAGTGCAATACATAAAAGCCATCTTCAGTCATCCTGATTGAACATGCAAGGAGCAAAAATAGTATAGGATGCTGGTAATGTGTATGCTCCATGCTCTGGTAACTTCCCGATTGGATGGTTGTAATGCTCTCTCTGTGGGGCTGCACATAAATACAAAGTCTCCTTCTTTGGAGGTCTTTAAGCAGAGGCTTGACAGCCATCTGTCAGGAATGCTTTGATGATGTTTCCTGCTTGGCAGGGGGTTGGACTGGATGGCCCTTGTGGTCTCTTCCAACTCTATGATTCTATGACTCAGAAACTTCAATTGGTCCAAAATGCAGTGGCCAGGTTACTGGCTGGGATACAGGCCCTTTGCTCTAGTCCAGCGGGGCTCATTCTGTGAGCCCAGCAAAAACATCTTACCCAAGGACTCTTCTAAACCTTGCAATGGCAGTGATCCTTAGAAATGAAAGCCTGAGACCGAGAGATAAATTCACAGAATCTGTGTGTGTAGGCCTCTCTTCAGAACACCGACAGGGCGTAGCTAGCTAGCAGGTTCCCTTTCGTTCCTCGGAAATTATTTCCCTTCACACGAACCTCTTCGCCTTTGTCCCACTGAATCTCAGTTTATCGATTTCACCTCCTTTCTCTAATCTTTCAAGATTATGTATTTTAAGCTCTGTTTCCTCAGAGGCGTTTGCCTTGCCTCACAGTCTTTTATCATCTGCAAATTGCATCAGCTATAGACCCCATACCTCATTTCCTAAGTTGCTAATGAATATATTAAATTATGTTGGTCCCAGCATAGGTTCCCGGGGAGCTCTACTCACCGGCAGTTCATTCCATTTTTGACACTGTATAATTTATAATTACTCCGTTTGGTTCCCCCCCCCCCACATTAATTATGTTTCCCCATTGTTGATCTTCCCAGCCTGAGAAAAATAAATTCTAGCTCTGAGCTATAATGTAATTTCTTTCCCCTCTATCTGCAGTGTGGCAGTCCTTATTCCTGGCCCTCCCCCCTCTTTTTCGCCACCACGTGCGTAAATGGAGTCTCCTAGGCTGAACTTGGTAAATCTTAGCTATGATAGCATCAAGTCGTGCACCTTTTGGAGATGAAACTGGATTATTGCAATTGCTTTCCTGTTTATAACATTCCAGCAGATTTATAGAGCTTAGTGAGTCTATTTCCTCAGTCTATATTTCTCTAGGTGCTTTGTGATCATGTCATTGATTAATGACTCTGAATGTTTGCACCTCTCCAGACATGCTCACAAACTGACAGGCTCTCTCTTCTAATAAAATGTACGGTGAAGGCCTTTGAAAACGGAATTCCCTGAAGACAGGAAATGAAGGAACTGGCCAGATTTCTTCATGAAATCACCAAAGGCCATGGTGGTTTTTTCCAGCTTTAGATCTAGGCTGTCTGTTGGATAGCTTTTTTACCTCCACGTGGTAATTAAGAAATATTCTGAAGAAGTGGAGATACAGAAAAGGATACTTCTTGTATCTTATTTGGAAAATGATAACTTTTTTTTGTTACATAGCACAGACATGAAAACTGAAGTATTTCCTTTGAGGATTAGAAACAAGCAAACAATCCACCATCTTCTACAATCTATTTATGAAAGTTAATTTCTTTTTCTTCTTTCTTTGATATGTCAGACATAAATTATTTGACTCGCACGGTTTGTTTCCTCTGTGGCTTTGCAATTTTGTTTTAATTTTGGCGGTGCCAGGCACAGAATATGAGTGATTTGTAAACGTCATAACAAAAGGGAATACACTAGGCTGCAATAGCTACTATAGTACATTTAATCTTGATTTCTTCCTACATTTCTTAAAAAAATAATAATTTGCATGCACTGAATACACCTCAAATTATTTTATTTTTTAAAAAATCTGTAAAATTCCTTTATCTTTTAAAAAACATGTTACATAATGAAAACAACATTTCAATTTGTATCTTGTCATATTTCTATTAAGAGGTGGTATGGCTGCCTAGAGTGGCTAGGGCAACCCAGTCAGATGGGCAAGATATAAGTAATAAATTATTTTTGTCATCTTGTTCACAAGTTTCAAATCCCTGACCATCTGTAAAAATCAAATGAACGCCTTACTATGGGCAAGGGAGTTGATAGTTATTCTAACTGAACACAAATCCCAGGATACCTGGGAGGAAAAGGATGTTCTTCATGTCAATTCCTACAGAAGAGAAGGTCCACTTGCAATTGTCTGGTTTCACCAGTCGTCCACAAAAAGGATATAAGGGACTCAGTGATATAGAGTAATTCATTGAGGTTGTTTTATTACATATACAGAACACTGATGGATACTTTAAAAAAATAGCTTGGGTTGGTTATGATCACAGAAATTCTAATGTCCAATCACACCTGTTTACTGGGATAACCATATAGTGCCCCCCCATTTAAAAAATAACAGTGAGGGGAAACCGTTTTAAAACCTTGTTTCACTGCATAGTATTGTTAACCTGTTATCTTGCACCCCACATGTGCTATGCTATCAGAGTAAGCGCTGTACGGTGATTAAGTTTAGGAATTTAATTAAAAAGTAATTAATTTTATGCCTAGCTTGTTTAGCAGATATTCAACGAAAATAAGCTATTAGATCAAACTCTGTTTTAACCATTTTAATGCCATGCTATTAAATGTTGCCGTAACTTCTTGTCACCAGCCTTTGACAGCAATTAAAAGAAGAGTTCTGAGCGATTCTGCATCTAAAAATGTAATGCAGAAGCCCATGGAACCTCATTAAACTTGTAGACGTTCCTCTGCTATGACTTCAGTGCTCAGGCTAGAAAGAAATCTGTGTTTTTTTCTGATCTACATAAAATGCCTTATGATCTTATTGGTTTGTCAAACTTGTTTGTTGATTTAGAGGGTTCCTCCCTGCCCGTGTTAAGTCTAATGTGACATTTGAGGCCCATTGTTGTCCTTGAAGATCTCCTAAAAAGCTCCCCCACCCCCACCCCCACTATGAACATGAATTCTAACCCTACTATCCTGGCGAAACTCCAGTTTTGGTAATTACTTTTCTACCAGCTTAGATAATTAGTGTATTCAGCTAAGCGTGGCAATTCTACATGCTTTTTACAGCATCACTTTAAAAAGTTAGCTAATTAGAGAAATATGAGTAGTATTGGTAAGAAAAGTACAGAGTTAGTAAGTAGACCGAAGGCAGAAATACCAAGCACAAAGGCTGATTCACATCAGCCAGAAAATGCCCTTAAATTTCATTTGTGTAAGCAGAGTGATAGTTTCACCTGGATCTCAGGTTATGATACCCAGGTATCAGTTTGTTAAGTTTATTCATTTTTATCTATTAGATTTATATACCACTCTTCATCATAATGTCCCAGGGTGGTTCACAGAATAAAATACAGAATAAAAACAAGTAAAACAAAACTGCAAAACAATACCCCTCTTCCCTCAGACACATTTAAAACGCTGTAGAATATTAATGAGTCATAGGCCCGGTTGAAGAGGGATGTTTTTGCCTGGTACCAAATATATATATAATGGAGGTGTGAGGGATCCCACTCCCTCCCCTTTTCGATTCTTCCCCAACCGTGACTCTCCCTAAGTTTCACTGTCCACTAGGATGAATCCTTCAGTGGTTATATGGGAGTGTCTCTGGGGTACCTCAGTGCTTTACGTTCGAAGCAACTCTTGCCACCTTTGGGATCTCCCGCCCTGGGTTCCCAAACTACTGCAGCTTGCCTTCCCTTTTTGGCAACTGCGTGGCACCTTTGGCTTCCCTGCCCAGTCCTCTGTATGCCAGGAAAATAAGCCACCCGTTCCCTCTATCACAGGAAACCCTTAGTGCTTTTCCCCTCAGCCACACCTCTTGAGGCACTGACACACTGCCACAGTCAGCGAACGTTTAAGCACTTTTAACTTTATTAAGGTAACTTGAAAACATGGATGTCTTGAGTTAATACTGGTACAAATCTTCTAATATAATTCAGCTCAGTTATAATCTTTCCAGCATCCCGTTAGCAATGGTAATGACCTTTCCTCCCATTCCCCAAAGCCTAACCTCGCAGTTTCTCTTTCTAAACCTCCACACCCAACTGCCAAACCCCCAACTTCCTTTCTAGGTTGTTCCCCCTCCTTTTAGAATGCCAAGTAGCTCCGCCTCCCAGGGAACACCTACCTAACATGGGAGTGATAGGTTAACCCATGATGAACCAGGCCTTATTCCGCCACATTCGTCCCACCCCCAAAGTCATTGCATAGGCATAGTTGTACATTTTAAACAATGCCGAAGCAATGTATTGGAGCTTAATCAAAACCAACAACCTAGTATTTCCCTTTGTACACAAATTCTATGTTCTAACATCACTTAACAAATACTTTACCTTTTCCTCTATCTTATTTCCACCATAACAACTAATTTGGCACTTATACACATTTCTAATTTGGTATAACATTTGCTATCTTACGATTTTTTTTTCATTCTAGCATTCAGTCCTTAAAACATCTTGATAATGCATCAGCTATGACGTTATCCTTCCCTTTTACATGTTTAATGTCAAAGTTGTAATCTTGCAAATGCATACTCCATCGAATTAATTTATTATTGGTGCCTTTTACTTGGTTTAACCACCTCAAAGGAGAGTGATCGGTACACAGGGTGAATTTTCTTCCCCACAAGTAAGGCTTTAGTTTTCCAATCGACCATACTATTGCTAAACACTCCCACTCTAACCTGTGTTTTTCTTTTTTTCTTTTTTGTGACAGGTCCAGGCCATTTATTAATTGCTTTGACCTTGCTGTGGTCAGGCCTGAGGACCCCACTTCCTAAAATGTGTCCCAAATACCATACTTGCCTCATGCCAATTTGACCATTAACCTTCAATATTACCTGATTTCTGTCAAAATATGGTTTCAACATATTGACATGAAAAACTTTACATCGTCTCTCTTCAACATTTAACTCAATTAGATAGTTCACCGCTGATAGTTTTTCTATCACTCTAAAGGGTCCATCCCAGGAAACCTCGAGCTTCCGCTGTCGTCTGGGCCTCAACACCAGGACTTGGTCACCAGGTTGGAAATTCCGATCTCTGGCGTGTGCGTCGTACCATCTTTTCTGACGTAGTTGTGCTCTTTTTAAATTACAGGATGATAGTTCCTTAAGTTCCTGTAAATCACTTTTTAGATCCTGAAGATAGGTTAAGACGTCCGCATTCCCAATGGGTTCCTTTCCATTCCCATTCCGGGCCAATAAAACCACGCTTTTATTCTGTCTCTGGTTTTATTAATGCCTAGATAAGCAGCCATGGGTGACTCCAGTGCCAACTGTAAAACTTGTAGTCGGTATTTCCGGGGCAAAACCAACTTTTTTTTTTTCATTTTCCATTTGGCTGCACCTTTTCTCCTTTTGGCTATTTTCATTTTCCATTTGGCTGCACCTTTTCTCCTTTTGGCTATTTTCATTTTCCATTTGGCTGCACCTTTTCTCCTTTTGGCTATTTTCATTTTCCACTTGGCTGCACCGTTTCTCCTTTTGGCTGTTTTATGACATCTCCCTTCTATTGCAGTAAACAGGCAGGGATTCTCTAAAGTCACTTCAGAGTCAGGACCCTGCACCTCATCCCACAAGTCTCTCAGAGATTCATCTTCCCTCTGTTCCACTAAAACCTGGGTGCTAGATTCCTGTGCATTTGGTAGCGTAATCAGTACTTCCTCTCCCACAGGCTCTGTGGTTGGTGCATTAATGGCAGGATTTGAACCCACAAGGGCTTCTGGTTTCGCTCTTGTGATAGCATGTATTTGAGGTCTCCGTTTGGCTAGGTCGTTGCCTATCAGGACAGGAACCTCCAGATCATCCCAAATACCCACTGTCCACTTGCCATTGAAATCTTGATACTGAATATTCACTTCTGCTACCTGCACCTCAAACTCCGGTCCCCATATACCTTTTATGCTGTAAGATTGGTTTGGGAGATATTGTTCCTTAGGAATACAACTAGATCTCATCAGAGTAACTTCCGATTCAGAGTCCTGTAGTCCCACTAACTCTTGTCCATTTACTCTGACAGTCTCCAAAAATTCCTTATTAACCTCTTCCTCAGATCTCCAGACCTGCATAACTTTTGCAGAAGCCTCTGTTTGACTATACGTTGGCTCCTGGACTGGTGTCTGCGGAAGGTTTTTAATATCCGTCTGAAGTAACAGTTTTACTGGCTTCGCAACAGCAGCTGCAGTTTGTGCTTTGACCACTAGAGGACATTTAGCTCGTATGTGATCTTCACTTTCACAAAAGAAACACGTAATTTTCTTTTGAGGTGGCTTATCAGACCCGGATTGTCTGACAGGATTGGGTTCTTGTCTTTCCTTTCCTTCCCCAGCTTGCCACAGTTTATTTTTCTGTGAAGGCGTAAAGAATGTGACTTCATTACTATCTTGGCTCTGAGATAATTTTGCTCTTAGCCGTATCTCCTCCAGCCTCAGTCTTCCCAACTGCACTTCTCTCTCCATAGCAAATCTCTCCTGTTCTGCCTCAACCTTGGCTAATTGTATTCTTTCAGATTGCATTCTCTCCTCAGCAGCTATCTTAGCCTTTTCTGCCTCAACCTTGGCCAATTGCATTCTTTCCTCAGCAGCTATCTTAGCCTTTTCCTCCTCAACCTTGGTCAATTGCATTCTTTCCTCAGCAGCTATCTTAGTCTGCTCCTTTTCTGCCTCAACCTTGGCTATTTCTAATTTGAGTTTCATTAACTCCAGTTCGGAACTCGGATCTTCCCTTGCCTCAGATCCTTCTGTTCTCTCATCTCCCTTTGCCTCTTTAGCTTTCCTCAAATGTGCCATTTTCCTGACTGGAAAATCTTATCAAAATCACACAAAACTTGGCGTGTGGGCTTTGTACTCGAATCCCACCGCTGCCACCAATAAATGTGAGGGATCCCACTCCCTCCCCTTTTCGATTCTTCCCCAACCGTGACTCTCCCTAAGTTTCACTGTCCACTAGGATGAATCCTTCAGTGGTTATATGGGAGTGTCTCTGGGGTACCTCAGTGCTTTACGTTCGAAACAACTCTTGCCACCTTTGGGATCTCCCGCCCTGGGTTCCCAAACTACTGCAGCTTGCCTTCCCTTTTTGGCAACTGTGTGGCACCTTTGGCTTCCCTGCCCAGTCCTCTGTATGCCAGGAAAATAAGCCACCCGTTCCCTCTATCACAGGAAACCCTTAGTGCTTTTCCCCTCAGCCACACCTCTTGAGGCACTGACGCACTGCCACAGTCAGCGAACGTTTAAGCACTTTTAACTTTATTAAGGTAACTTGAAAACATGGATGTCTTGAGTTAATACTGGTACAAATCTTCTAATATAATTCAGCTCAGTTATAATCTTTCCAGCATCCCGTTAGCAATGGTAATGACCTTTCCTCCCATTCCCCAAAGCCTAACCTCGCAGTTTCTCTTTCTAAACCTCCACACCCAACTGCCAAACCCCCAACTTCCTTTCTAGGTTGTTCCCCCTCCTTTTAGAATGCCAAGTAGCTCCGCCTCCCAGGGAACACCTACCTAACATGGGAGTGATAGGTTAACCCATGATGAACCAGGCCTTATTCCGCCACAGGAGGCACCATTGGAAAACCAGCAAGGTCCCAGCTAAGGAAGAATGGCAACGTAAGCTGACGGAATATGCACAGCTTGCAGACTTAACATATAGAATAAGAGAACAAGAAGAACATACCCTTAGAGAAGATTGGAAAACGTTTATTGAATACATGAGGGGAAATTGTGTACACCTGAAAACGCTGGCAGCATTAAGATAAACTCAACAGTGCAAATAAGTTTTGATGGATGTAATAATGTAATATTGAATGGTTTAGCTTTTGTAAAACATGCATAGATTTATGATATGAAAAATGAACCATGGAAAGAGAAGAAGGGAAGTCATTGATATTTTAAGGGTTTTTAAATGAATATTTTAAATTGAAAAACAGGAAATTTAATAAAAATTATAAGCGCTCCAGCAGGTTGGCCATTGGCTGATGGCCCAAGACTCAGGATGATCCCTCACCAGCCTGGGTCTGGTTCCCTTCTGTGGCAGTGAGCTAGAAAGCCACCTCCATTCTCCACTTTTTTTTTTTTTTTTGCTACCTAGCTTCTGAGAAAGGACCACGGCAGTTCTTCTCAGAGCTTTACATTCTAGGTCAGATGCCCAGGTATTACCTGCACCACCACAGCCATTTGCTAGAAAGGATTTTTAAACCTGGATTCTCAAAAGAAGCTTTTAAAAAATAAAATAAACAAAACCGTAAGTTTTAAAGTATGTTGTGGTGGTTGCCAAAGCACTCTTTCAAGCATGCAGTGGTTATAACCTTCACACTAAAGGAATAGATCTCTTCTCCTTCCTAGCCCATGATGAATGCATCCATGACCACCTATGTTTTGTTGTTGTTTAGTTGTTTAGTTGTGTCCGACTCTTCATGACCCCATGGACCAGAGCACACCAGGCACTCCTGTCTTCCACTGCCTCCCACAATTTGGTCAAACTCATGTTAGTAGCTTCGAGAACACTGTCCAACCATCTCGTTCTCTGTCATCCCCTTCTCCTTGTGCCCCCAATCTTTCCCAACATCAGGGTCTTTTCCAGGGAGTCTTCTCTTTTCATGAGGTGGCCAAAGTATTGGAGCCTCAACTTCAGGACCTGTCATTCCAGTGAGCACTCAGGCCTGATTTCCTTCAGAATGGCTAGGTTTGATCTTCTTGCAGTCCATGGGACTCTCAAGAGTCTCCTCCAGCACCATAATTCAAAAGCGTCAATTCTTCAGCGATCAGCCTTCTTTATGGTCCAGCTCTCACTTCCATACACCACTACTGAGAAAACATAGCTATGATCACCTATAACACACATTAATTAATTGTTCCATTTCAGTACTGGAAACCTCTCTCAGAGCTCCCAGCAGATTCACAGTGAGAGCACTACTTTATTTAATAAAACAGAAAATGCAGTATTCGCCCCCCCAAAGTACAGGCATGAACCAAAGCCCTTTGAAGTCAATGGAAAATCATACCAGCTTCAACAAATCCTTTAGGTGTTCAGCACTTTTTAAACCCTGCTGATGCAATGCACCTATGCTCATTGACTCAGCACTTTTAATCAATTACAACTTTGGATGTGATCCACAGTTCCCCATAACATTCTTATTAGATTAGGCATACAAAGTGCTGCTTTGTTGCAAAGTTAATCCTAATTCTTTATTGCTGTACATTTGACACACCTACCCCAACTTATTTTAATATGGTTGGGCATCTTCGCTGAGAGTCAACTGCTGCTTTTACAATCACTGAGAACCTTTCTTTAATAAAAGCAGTATAAATTATATTTGATTAAAGCGATGCACCTTAATTATCATTCTTATTTTAAAGTCTATCAAGTAAAGCGCCTTTATAACATTAGATTTCTCCCCAGATTATACTGTGTCTGCTCAGAGATTCTTTTTGAGCCTCCTGTATTAATCATAGTTGCCCAATTCCCTGTTAAATCTTTCAGAGCTGAATCAATTGAAGCTATCATCTTCTTCACTGAAATAGATTTCGGTGCTAATGAAAATTTTCAACCTCATTTCTAAGAGACTGGAATTCTTTTCTCACTTAGTCTTTATGGCACATGTTACAACTCATTTTTAGAATTCTAATGTGATTAATTACAGGCCTGCTCTCATTCTTTTGATTGCTAATCAGGTTTCCATATTTTCGTGTTTTTTTCTGACGTCATATTACTAGCTAGATTGATTGTCGTTTTTCTTTACATACTGTATCAGAAGTCATAAAATTAATCATAAAACTTAAAACAACAACAACAACAACAACAACAACAACAACAATGCATTTCAGCTGGGAATATAGACACTCAGTTATTCATCACTAATTCTGAGCCTACTGGGTATGAATATTAAACTACTATTACCCCATTCTTCATTATTGCTGCACTTCAGAAGCATCTTGTGCTGCAGTGATAGCAACAGTGGAGAGCCATCAGACAGTCATTCTCACCCATCAGTATACCTGTACAATGCAGGAAATTTCAATATTGATAACTTTATTGATAACCAGGTGATGAGAGTACAGTGCTATTTAAGGCACAAGAAAGAGATGTTTGAAGCGGAGGAGAATTCAAGGTACAAAACAGTTTCTCTCCCCACCCACCCCTCTCTCTGTGTGTATTTTACTAATTCAGATTGAGACTCCTCAGAATGGTTAATCCCTAAATCACATTACCCACACCATGTTAAGGACATGCCTTTGAGTATAGACTAACGCCAGCCGCAAGTACATTAATTTATTGATCTTTTTTATCATATTTTTATTGCTTTTTCCATTTAAACATAATCATAACATTTATTTTATATATTGCTCATCTGAGCATCAACTTCCCTCCCTCCTGCTTCATGGCTTCCCGAATTATATCTTCCTTTCTAGCATCTGTTAATCATCCCTTTTACAATGTCTTTTACTATTTTCTTCCTTTTTGAAAATAAATAAATAAAAGGGTACTACTCATTATCATTACAAGTCTTCTTACAACCCTGCAAGTGTTGTTAATTGTTTAAATGTTCTTTCAAATATGATATAAATTAGACCCCTGAGCGTCTCCCAGGAGGCCCTCTCTGGCTGGCATGTCCCTTCAGTCCAGAGTGCCTATATCTGCGATCCTTCTCTTATGAGAGGAGCACACATGTCTTCTAGCATCACGCAGCAAGAAAAAGGACACATCCGTAGATCTAAACTATGTTTATTTACAGTCTATATACAGGGAATCCATTTCTACCTCTGTGTGTTGTCCAAGCTCTGGCAGAAAAAGAAGCAAACTGCGACACAGCAGAAGTGAAACCAACTTACAATAATACACTGAGGCGGAAGAGATATGACACTCTTCCGTTCTGACTCTCTCAGACACTCATGAGATTTATACTAATCACACTAGCCAAGCTGAAGCAGCAGAGGCTAAACAAAATCCTAACAATCACAAAGGGAAGCATATAGTTGGTTTTCAAGGAGTCACCAGAGTCTCAAGTTATGTGTATTAATAATACCATTTAACTACCCACATTTTGCTTTCTTGCTTCTTCATAAGCAATTATTTCTTCCCAGTGTCTTCTGATTATGAAAAGCCTTTCTTTTTTCTATGTCACATTCAGCTGTTGTTAGCTGTTTTCACACGTTGCTCACACAAGTGTGTTGGGAGAGGAGCAGGGCTGAACTTTAAGCCCTTTTCCTGATTTAACTTCCTTGCCCCCTCATAGCTATACGCCATGCACAGTTGTGGAAGGAAAAACTCAACACACAAACTTCTGATTTAGAGCAGGGGCTGCATGTAAATAGGACACCTGATTGAATGGGGTCACACAATTATGTACAACACATTGTTTTTTTTGGGGGGGGGTATAACACTGGAGTTCAGCTCAATAAGTTTCCCAGACATTTATGCCCTGCATTTTTGTGTGGAACAGAAGGAAATATTTGTAGAAATCTATATTGTATTTCACGATTCCTGTCAGTAGCCGTCTAACTGAACTGTTCGGCAAACTAAAGGATGGTAACCAGGGCTCCCCCCCCCCAGCCAGAAGTCAGTTTTGCCACCTCTCAGGTGGGTGCCATTGCCACTGTCAGAGAACAAGGCAGGCATTCATGGTGAGTTATGTCACATACTTCTGCCGTACTGCATTAAAGATTGTCCTATCTGTTCACCTCTTTCTTGTTGCTTGCCTCCTTCATTTGTCAGTCACATTATCTGGTCGTGGTGATGACAATGTTGATAAAAGAAATAGCATTGGCACTTAATCCCAGTCTATTTTAATGGTGTTTGTACAGCAGAGGCTACATGACTACAATGTTTTGGAGACAAACCAGTGTCTATGGGGGTAACTCTCAGCACAAGCCTATACAGTGGTACCTTGGTTCTTGAACTCAATCGATTCGGGAAGTCCGTTCAACTTCCAAAACATTCAAAAACCAAGGCGCGGCTTCTGATTGGCTGATTGGCCCCGGAAACAATGGCGACAGTTGAAATGGACGTTTGGCTTCCAAAAAATGTTCACAAACCGGAACACTTACTTCCAGGTTTGTGCGTTTGGGAGCCGATTTGTTCGGGAGCCAAGCTGTTTGGGAACCAAGGTACCGCTGTACATATTTACTTGGAAGGAAGTTCTCCCCATGTTCGATAGGCCTTACTCCTAGTAATTCTAGTCTGTGTAGGATTGCAGCCCTAATTACTATGGCAAGATAACTAAAGCATGGGCATGATCTACTAGGATTTAGTCTCCGTACTTAGAAAATCCATCCATAACTTTGATAATATTTTCCCCTAGCCTCTTCAGAATAAACAAGTTTGGCATAATGAAGTGGTACACTAGATATTTTCAGGCACTGAGCAGATGTTGCATGCTTTATTGTGTGACTTTTCAGGTTTTAGGCAGTCTCAGTATGTAGAATATCAAGGAAAAACAATGTCCTACTGTGTTCTTTGCACAAGACTCCCTGCTGTTTCTAGACATGATTCAGGCATTCTTCCATTCAATTATATATAAAGTTTGTCAGGAAATTGTGCCATAGGCTATAACAATGCCCTGTGTGTCAGAATCCATTAGAAGGATCTGTGGCTGGTGAATGTTCTTCCACTGAGGTAGAACATACTGACCCAGGTCTTTTCGGGTTCAAGCTTGAAAGATACAGAAATGCATATATCATTTAATATGTAGCCTGCAGTGATGCATATGGTTATTTTCATACTCATAACTAAGCTGAGGGGGCTGATCTGGATTGGGACCACAGCATCTGGAGAGATTTAATGCTTCCCTCCCAAGCTGAACCAAAATAATCTCTCCTCTCTCAAATATATAGTTCACAATAATAACGTGCCAATGGTGGCATTTTACTATTGCTAACAACTGTATGGTGGATGGGGGCTGAGAGAGTTATAACTTGGGAGGACTAAATCTACCGTCCGTGCCCAATCATCTCTGCACAGTGGGCGGCTCAGTGGTTTAAACTACTGAGCCTCTTGGGCTTGCTGGTTGGAAAGTTGGCATTTCGAATCCTTGCAACGGGGTGAGCTCCCGTCGCTCTGTCCCAGCTCCTACCAACCTAGCAGTTTGAAAGCACACCAGTGCAAGTAGATAAATAAGTACCGCTGCAGCGGGAAGGTAAATGGCATTTCCGTGCGCTCTGGTTTCCATCACAGTGTTCCGTTGCGCCAGAAGTGGTTTAGTCATGCTGGCCACATGATCTGGAAAGCTGTCTGTGGACAAATGCCAGCTCCCTCAGCTTGAAAGCAAGATGAGTGCCGCAACCCCATAGTCGCCTTTGACTGGACTTAACTGTCCAGGGGTCCTTTACCTTTACCTCTACCTAATACAAAAGCAGGTCCTGAAGTTGAGGCTCCAGTACTTTGGCCACCACATGAGAAGAGAAGACTCCCTGGAAAAGACCCTGATGTTGGGAAAGATGGAGGGCACAAGGAGAAAGGGACAAAAGAGGATGAGATGGTTGGACAGTGTTATCGAAGCAACTGGCATGAGTTTGGCCAAATTGCGGGAGGCAGTGGAGGATAGGGGTGCCTGGCGTGCTCTGGTCCATGGGGTCACGAAGAGTCGGACACGACTGAATGACTGAACAACAACAACAACAATACAAAAACATACATGCAACTGCTATAATGTGTTGTTTGACCTGTAGGCTACTGATGAAGGATAATTTCACTTGTTCCACATTTTTAAGCATACCTCCAGGACTAATACACAGATCATTAATTATTTTATCCTTCATATTTCACACTTCTCTGAGTGTGAAATAATGTTCTTGGCTTTAAGAACATACCAAAAGGTGGTTTGTTTGTTTATTTGCATATTTTAGGATAAAAACATATTTAGAAATGTGCATGTTAAAACAAAAACAAAAACAAAATACCTACTATTTTGTGGTGAACATATCATTGGATAGTATTTTGAGATAAAGTACATATTTAAAATTGTATTTAAAGATATTTTTCCTTCAAATGCATTTCTTTTTAAATTGCAGATTAATGTGGAAACATTAAAAAAAAATGTATCCACCATCTCTCATCATGTATAGGGTTCAGAGGATAAATGAGTGGACTGTACATTCTCCGCAATCCTTGAGAGGCAGAATATAAATGGGATAAATAAAAACAAAACAAGGCTCACCTATTCAGCTCCAACTCATGTGATTTTCAGGGGGAGAAAAAATTATGGGTGACTCACTTGAGCAAGTGCCACATAACAGGCACTTAATTTTTATTCCCAGCTCTTGTGATTCCAAGCTATCATTGTAAGGCTGTCTGAGCAAACACTGTCCTTTTCTTTGCTTCTTTCTGGGCAAATTGATCAAAGATGCTCTGGGTATTGGCTTTATGCCTGGTTTCCACAAATGCCAACGACTCTTGCACACCGAGTTAATTAAAATTGACTGCTTGTTTTAGGCAGGAGAAACAGGCTGGGCCCTGGGTTGTTCCAATGAACGAAAGCAAACCAAAGGAGTTGCTGCAGAAAATATATTTAATGTATTTTTGTGGAGAAACTCACATTGTTTTCTGCTTTGAAGAGGAAAGAGTGGTTCTTGCTTTGCGGCATGATGCTAGTCTGGTGGTGAGTCCCTTGGGCATGGGAACAACACCTTTCCCCTTTGCTTTGGGATTACAGACAAATTGTACGTCCTGACATGATGGAGCAGCTAACATTGACACTGCTGCTTCTGTACAAGCACAGCTGCGCCATTGAACATGCTTTCCAAAATCCCCCTTCTACAGAATGTCCCTTGAATGGATCCCTTTGTATCAGTTTGCTAATGCAGTGCCTGGTCATTGGCTTCAAGTTATAAGAAAGCAGATTCTGACTAAACATCAGGAAAAACATTCTGATGGTAAGCGCTGTTTAACAGAGGAATGGACTCCCTCAGAAGGTGGTGGACTCTCCTTCATTGGAGGTTTCTAAGTAGAGGTTGGATGGCCATCTGTCTTAGATGCTTTAGTTGAGATCCATTGTAGGAGGTTAGACTAGTTGACCCTTGAGGTCTCTTACTACTCTACTATTCTATTATTACTGTAGGGGATTCCTTAGCGTCTCTCATTCCTTTCCATATTTGCATTTGTTTATCAGGAAATGCTTTCTCGTTGCTTTTCATTTGTTGCAGAAAAGATTGTGCACCGCTAATATCCAAAAGGGGAACTCCAGCCCAGCTAATGTACTGCCTTTCTGAGGAGGTCCATTACATGAATACAGAGCTGGGACAGGTACTTAGGATGAATTTGGGTAGGATCAAAACCAAGGGAATAAGAAAAAATAAAAATAAAAACCAATGGTATTTAAAGCTGACATTCAGTCAGTTTAACAGCAGGGCTTGGTTAGGCCAGGGCCTAAGGCAAGGCAAGGAGAAAGAGAAATAGGGAAGAATACAGGTTTAGAAAATAGGAAAGTGCAGCCAAGTAGCTCTAAGCATATGAAATCAGCAAAAGCTACCATGGCTTTACTGTCAGCCAGGAAGGTGGAAACCAGTAGGTTCCCTTCCATGGAATGGAGGAGTTGCCATTTTGTCCTTTGACTCAGGCAATAAAATGTCTTGGGTTGGCTCTGTTTACTGAACAGGAGCTGCAAAAAACGGCTGAATCTTTTTTCTCCCCTTAGCACAAATATCAATTACAGGAGGGGTGTGGGAAACCTTTCGTCCTAGCATGTCTGAAGAACTTGATTCTTCAGTGAAATCCATTTACAATCTTCAAAGTGACACTGAGTCTATTAGAGGCAGAGTGTAAGTAAACGATCAAGTTTAACTGAAATACTTAAAGACCCCTAAGTCCAGAATAGCTTGAAAGTGAGGGGATTATTAAGGTTAACTGTTGTGAGATAAGAGGGTGAGGAACCTGACACGGCAACAAGATTGTTATCACAGCTTTAAGGTAAAAAAATCATTACTGTAGGTGGGAATTTAATTTGTTCCTAAATAAAGAGATTGATTTTTCCTCCCCTCCCCCCCATTTCCCATTTTTGCAAGATGTATTTTCTTATTGAGAAAAACTCAGAAGAAAAGAGAAACATTAAGATTTTTATGCACATGTTGATGTTTGTGCATTTGTCCAAGAAGAAAATTCAAAAGTGCTAGAAGTAGGACTCAGCTGGGTGTTCTCACCAAATAACATTTGCCTCAAAATCTAGATGTACCAGGGTGAGCAAATGATTGCCTAAAACTGTTCCTTGCTCACTTTTCCCTACGGCTACTGTCCTTTTCACAGGACAGTGGTGCCAATGACATTCCTGGAAGCCACTTTGCCCCCCCCCCACTCACAGGACTCCCTAGAGCGGGGTGGGGGCAATTTCAGGCTTGTGAAATCTACTTTGATTTATTAAAATCAGAGCTTCAAGATCTACCAATCAGGTAAAAAATGCGTATTGTCCCTCTGATCAGTTCTGGAGCCTAGGGGTTTGTTTTCAGTACCAAAGCTGAACTGACTTCAGATTCCTTTCGCACATTAGGTTTCGTGGCAACCTAAATGAGATGGAAAGACAGTTTTGCTGTTGCTGTTAAACAACAGAGTCAGAAACTCTTGCTGACCTATTACATAGGAACAAAATGAGAGCTTGCTGGATCTGCTCCAGAATCCTGTTCTCATATTGGCCAACCAGATGCCTGGATGTGTGCCCCCCCCTTTTTTTTGGTAATGCATGAAATGTCAGATGCTAATTTGAGACCAACTTTACCAGAAAATAGCATTGAGCCAATGTGAGCAAAAGGGACCCAGGTGGCGCTGAGGTCTAAACCACAGAGCCTAGGGCTTGCTGATCAGAAGGTTGGCAGTTCGAATCCCTGCGACGGGGTGAGCTCCCATTGCTCGGTCCCAGCTCCTGCCCACCTAGCAGTTCAAAAGCATGTCAAAGTAGATAAATAGGTACCGCTCCAGCGGGAAGCTAAACGCCGTTTCCGTGCGCTGCTCTGGTTCGCCAGAAGCGGCTTTGTCATGCTGGCCACATGACCCGGAAGCTGTATGCCGGTTCCGTCTGCCAGTAACGCAAGATGAGCGCCACAACCCCAGAGTCGGACACAACTGGACCTAATGCTCAGGGGTCCCTTTACCTTTTTAATGTGAGCTAATGTCTACGTTTTACTCTCAGCCTTTACGAAAGGTGATTGTGTATAGAAAGCTGAAAGTCTAAAAGATAATATATGTTCTGCATGTCATATTTCTGCATGAAGCTCCTCGACTTAGTTCAGCCAGGATCTCAGCAACAAAAAAATTCAATTGTTCACTACTATACATTTACCAAAAACAAGTCTAGCTTCCTTTTATTGCTTTCTAGGGTTAGTGACAGATCTAGGGCAAACAGATAAGTGGGAGGGAAAAGCTGGATTGTTACTCAATACTCTGGCAGGGAACAAAGTAAGAATCATACTGTGCCAACAGAGAAATATTACTGTTTGGGCTGCAGAGAAAATAAGTAAGAATCTCAACCCCTAGGGTAACAGCTCAATTTAATAGCAGTCTGTGTGAAGTGATGTGATGCTCAGGATCAAAAATAGAAATTAATCTTTTAATCATCAGTGATGGATATACCTTAGGATAAAAAAGGTCTTTCACTGGATTAGTATTCTTTAGGAATAATCAAATTAAAGTAAGATAGTGAACCAAAAGAGAGTCCTATTTTTCACAGCATTACAGCTAATAGCCATTTTTCCCCCTGTTGGATTTAAAGGTCACAGGTGTTCATTACAGCTGAAAGTGATGGCCCACAATTACAATTTTGCGGATTATACTTGTCCTTCTTTAGAACTCCAAACAGAGAATTTTTATTTTTACGTGAGGGATCTCCTCCTTGCACAGTGCAATGTAACACTCAGGAAATGGGGCCTAATAAACATACCTTAAAGCAAATAAATCCCCCCCCCCCCAATGCTGTGGCAGAAAGAGCAACAACAGCAATCCATTGGGTGGTATCCAGCTAAGTTTTACTTAGAGTAAACCTACTGAAATTAATATGGCTATGTTAGGACTATTAATTTCAACAGATCTTCTCTGAGTAAACTTAGTTTAATACCTCCCATCGTATTTCTGAACTGGCTAGTAGACCAATATAATTGTCAAACCATGGACCAGTTCAGGGACTCAGATCTCAGGTAACATACCGGTATTTGTCATTGTGGAGGCCATCAGCAGGCTTTGGAAGCTATGAACAATACCATGTATGGATTGGGAGATCAGTGCACCTGCAATATAGAGCTATTTCAGCCCATCTTCATGATGTGGTCACATGCATGGAGAAGGTAATGAAATCACTCAATTCATTTCCACAGGTCTAATTTCTACTGAGTTCACAAACCCATGTCTAGACTGGACCACATCAGAGTGCAAGTAAGGTCCCATAGGACTGACTATTCCAGTAATATAATAATAATAATATTTAATAATAATATTTATTATTTGTACCCCGCCCATCTGGCTGGATTTCCCCAGCCACTCTGGGTGGCTTCCAACAAAAATCAGATACAAAAATCACACATTAAAAACTTCCCTAAAAAGGGCTGCCTTCAGGTATTTTCTGAATGTCAGGTAGTTGTTTATCTCCTTGACCTGTGATGGGAGGGTGTTCCACAGGGCGGGCGCCACTACCGAGAAGGCCCTCTGCCTGGTTCCCTGTAGCTTTGCTTCTCGCAGTGAGGGAACTGCCAGAAGGTCCTCGGCACTGGATCCAGACCCGTCTCTACCCTGTGGCGCAAGTGGCGCATTGCGCCAGGGCGCCAAACTCCGGAGGGCGCCTGGTTGGGAGTCCAGGCTGAGTTGGAGTAGACCGGAACTCCAGGGAACAGCCGAGTAGACCGGGACTGCAAGAAACAGCCGAGCTGAACAGAGCTCGGAAAGAGCCCTGCAGTGCCTGAAGCTGCCACTGGGGGCGCAGGGAGTCCTGAGCCACACCAGAGGCGGCAGAGAGCCTGACTGACTGATTTTAAAAAGGCCTTTTCTGAATCAGAGTCTCAAAGAAGAAAGCAGCCGCCCGAAGGCGACGTTGGCAGCAGAGGCGGCAAACACGGGGACTTGTGAGTGCTGCTGTTCTGTGGCGGGTGGCTCAGGAGGTGCCCTGCCGGGGCAGAAACTGTAATTTCTACTAAGCAGCAGGAGAGGATTAGTTTTACGTTGGTAAATTCTCGGGGCCCGTGTGTCAGCAGCAATTCCTTCCCCAACTGCATTGTGCGCTTTTACGCATTTACGTGGCTGAATGACATAAATCAATTATAAAAAGCAGGAGTCGAATCCTGAAAAGTTTTTCAGTAACAGGGATCAGTCCTGAAACAGCGGAAGAGCAGAGGAAAGGCCAGCATATTCTGGGATGCATTCCCTCCACCACTTTCCTGCTGAAAATTGGCAATAATTCCGCTTTCATATAGTTCAAAGTGCTCCACTGACATTATTTCAGCAATATTTATAATAATCCTATAAGGCAGATAAATAGATATTGCAAGCAGCTGAAAAGTGGCTGACCATTTCTGATGCCCACCAGTCACGCAGGAACAGAGCTTTCACCAGATGGAGGCAGTTTGGCACAATGAAGCAGCCGTTACATCATTTTCTACTGATAACCTAATTCATCTTTGGAAATTGCTAAATTATTTCCTGCAACATTTCCCTTGTGGCAAGGAGTTCCATAGCTCACTTTTCCTTAAGCCAAATACAGGCGGAGATGGTTATTTGGTTGTATATTTTCCCCTTTTAACACCTTCTCTGGCCCTGTGCCCTGTGAGGAGGAAGACTTTGGTCTCCTTTCCCAAACTTCTCCATTTCTCAGCCATCTGTACTCGGCACACAAGGAGTTGCTAGCTTTGGCATTAAGTCCAACCAAAAGGCACTAAGGCATAGCTAAGGGGCAGGGTAGGCAACTGAGGAGGCACTGGGCAGACTGTGGCACTGAGGCGCACATGAAAGGGGTCTGAGCCAGCTGTTTGAAAAACACTGGGCTAGGGTTTATCATTTTTCATAAAAAGTGAAAATGGAAACAAAGGACTCCAGCCCAGAGACATGAAATAGGAGCCGGGCAGGGATACCGCAATGTCTTGGCTCTTGCAGATGCGCCTAAAGCTCCTCTTCCAGCCAGCCACCTTTGTGGCCCTCGCTGCCTCCTGTGGCGGGGAGTTCTGCAGTTTTCGGCCCCGCTCTATTTGCCAAGGAAGCCCCTCTTTCTTCCTTCCCATGGACGTATTACACGCTTGTTGCGTTCATATCCCGCCGTCCTCGTTCAAGCCCCACAAGGACCCTGAGAGGTTGATCAGGTCCCATGGTCACCCAGGGAGGTTTCTCGAGTCCAAGTGCAAACTGGAACCCCTGGCCTCTCCCACGTCCTGGTCAGGCACTCTAACCAATGCACCACACTGTCTCTAGGTGGCAGAGGAGGAGGAGGAGGAAGTGGCTATTGGCTAGGATAGCTCAGCTCTGCCTCCCGGACGCTCAAGCTTCTGAATCCCTGCTGCTGGAAACCGCAGGAGGAGACGGGGCTCTTGGGTTTGAATCCTCCTCTAGGGTTTCCCTTGGGGGGCATCTGGTTGGCCACTGTAAGAACAGGAGGCTGGACTACATGCATCGTCAGGGTGGAGTGGGAATTCGAACCCTGCTCTCCCGAGTCCTTACCAGGCACTCTAACCATTGTGCCACACTGCCTGTCACATAATTATAATAATAATTTATTATTTATACCCTGCCCACTCTGGGCAGCTTCCAACCAAATATTAAAAACAATACAGCATCAGACATTAAAAACTTCCCTAAATGCTGGGAACGTGGGCTTGGGAGAGCACGGTTGGCGAGATCGTGGTGCTGATAATGCCAAGGTTGTGAGTTCAATTCCTGCCCTTCAGGGGTTGGACTAGATGACCCTTGGGGTCCCTTCCAACTCTATTTTTATTTAATTATTGAATTTATATACCGCCCTATACCCACAGGTCTCAGGACGGTTTACAGAATAAAATCAAAATATAAAAACCACAAAATCCATAATCAAAATAAAAACAATAACACCCCCCCCCCCAAAAAAAAATAGATAGATGTCAGCTCAGCCGGATCCAGTCAACTCTGAAGGGCTGCAATTAGGGTCAGGCCAGAGTGGAAATTTTCAAGTCCTTTTCAAGTACAAATCCTACGATTCTACGCAGCACAATTAAACTGTGGAACTCACTGCCACAGGAGTCAGAGATGGCACCAACATGGATTGCTTTTAAGAGAGGAATGGACAGGCAGAGAGGGCCTCTTATCCCAGGCCTTTGGCTAATTAAGCAACCTGCGGCCTTTAAAACTGTGTGCAGGGGGCGGCACTTTTGTTTGTTATTACTGTATGTATTTTTGTGTATTTATACAGTAAACCTCCCTTGGAAAGAAGATAAAGATAAAGTCCCTACCAATTCAGATTATGCCGAATTGGCAGAAAAATGATTGGGAGAATAAGAAATCAGGAAGACCAACATTTCAACAAGGAATGGGGGGAAATATAATTTATCTCAAAAACCATTGTAAACAGTTAAAACTGTCAGCAGGACTGGAATAACGCTAGTGGTTTAATGGTGAATTTTGGACATAAAGGAGTAAAACATTTGATTATAAAATATGCAGGTGAAATGATCAGGGCGTGTTAGCCATAGAGGCTAGTGGCGCAGGGAACCACAGAGGAGCCACCCTCCAGCTGCTGCCCGCAGGGAGGGAAAAGTGGGTGTGGCGGGCGCCGGAGGGATCCTCGCACCACGGCGCCAGATAGGCTTAAGACGGCCCTGACTGGATCTCAGTGTCTGGGCTGAATGAAGGGGGTGGAGACGCTCCTTCAGGTATACAGGACCAAGGCCGTTTAGGGCTTTAAAGGTCAGCACCAACACTTTGAATTGTGCTCGGAAACGTACTGGGAGCCAATGTAGATCTCTCAGGACCGGTGTTATGTGGTCCCGGCGGCCACTCCCAGTCACCAGTCTAGCTGCCGCATTCTGGATTAATTGCAGTTTCCGGGTCACCTTCAAAGGTAGCCCCACATAGAGCGCATTGCAGTCAGGGATTGGACTCAAGAGGGCGATATGGAGGAGGGGGATTGGTGGGGACCGCCCCCCCTTTTCCTGACGCTGCAGGAGAAGAGGGAGACAGTTTTGATTCACAGCAGGGCTTTGAGGAAGGTCACAGTGGAGAGAGAGACGAATAAAGGAGTTGGGGCATGTTTGAAGAAAGTGGAGGGGAAATTGCGATGGGGCAGTCATCTGACATGTTGTCACTAGAGAGTATTTCTGATTCCTCTTTTCCCAGAACTTGACATTTATTAATGGTGCGGGAACAACGTACAGTGGTACCTTGGTTCTCAAACTTAATCTGTTCCGGAAGTCCGTTCCAAAACCAAAGCGTTCCAAAACCAAGGCACGCTTTCCCATAGAAAGTAATGCAAAATGGATTAATCTGTTCCAGACTTTTAAAAACAACTGCTAAAACAGCAATTTAACATGAATTTTACTATCAAATGATCCATAAAATGAGAGCAACAAACAATGCACTGAAGTCACACAATCAATCAATCAGTAGCTGAACTGGGTTCCACCCAGTCCCAAAACCAAAAAAGAGCCACAAAAATGCAAAATAAATAGCAAAATCAGACAGACCTCAGCGTAACACTCCAAATGGAAGTGTGGCACTCAAATCAGAAGCATAATCCTCAAATCGGAAGCGTAACACTCAAAATGGAGCACATTCAGCTTCCAAAAATAGTTTGCAAACCAGAACACTTACTTTTGGGTTTGCAGTGCTCGGGTTCCAAGTTGTTTGAGTACCAAGGCATTTGAGAACCAAGGTAGCACTGTAATCAGAGATTTTTGGTTACAAGCAGCCACTGTAAGGGGAGCTGCTGTTGCTAGGAATGTGGGGGGAGGAGCCCAGTTTGGAGCAACACCATGTTAAGGCTTGTTGTGTACTTTTGTCTCTTGCTATTAGGATGGAATAAAACTAATTAAAAAGGATTCTCGTTATTTTCTATGCTCTTGCTTCAACCAGGGGAGGAATAGCTTTCCCAAAGCCTTGGCATAATATAATATAATAAATATAATATAATATAATATAATATAATATAATATAATATCCCATGTAGGCAAGCACCATTCTCCTACACCGTTTTCTATATGGAAGGATTGCTTCAATGGTAGGGTTACCAGATGTCCCCAGTTCCCAGGGACAGTCCCCGGATTCACCAATCTGTCCCCGGACAAAATCTGTCCCCGGAATATCCCTGGATTTTAATTAATGTCCCTGGATTTATGTCTGGGGACTTCCAGAGAGGCAACATGGCCAGCGCCATGGCAGCGAGCAGCACCAGAGGTCATGGCCATGTCTAAGTTCCAGTCAGCCAATCTGCTGGCTTGGGGGGGTGTTATTTAAACTGAGGCATGAGCCAGAGAGCTTCCTTCTGGCTCGCTTCCTCGATCGACGCTCATCCCAAATTTGGGCAGAGCCGCCCTCAGCAGAAAAGCCTGCACCGCTCTTCTCCTGCGGGCTCTATGTGCCCGAGTTGGGGGGGGGGCAGTGAGGCTCTGAGGCAGTGAAGAAGAGGAGGAGAAGCATAGAAAAGAGCTGTGCCATGTTGCGGGAACAAAGAGGCGCAAACGGGGGGGGGGGGAGGAAGGCAGGCGGGCAGGTTCCTTTGCTTTCTCTCCCTCCTTTCCCTCCAATGGCCACTGCAGAGATGGTGAGTTTAATGGAGGGGGGGTGAGGAAGGCGCTGTGGTGCCCCTTGTCCCTGGCGGTGCCGCGCTGCCTTCCCGCCAGGAGTGGGGTGTGGGGTTGGGGGGTTGAAACGTTTTCAGGAGAGGGAGCCTCCCTCCCTTCCTCCACGTCTCCTCCGGTACCACCAGCCTCTCTTGTGATGAGAGCTGTGTGTGAGTCCACTTGCCTTGTGTCGAGGTGCACGCCCGACAACTTTGTGGCCCCCCCTAAAAAAGGTCAAGAACTCAGGGCAACCCTTTCCTAAAATAATAAGGCATGAAATTAAAAAAAAAATGTCCCCAAATTCCTTGAAAAAAGTCTGGTAAACATAATGGGCACTTAGGCCAGTACCTGCCTGAGCAAGTGATATCCAAAGAAAAAGCAGTTTGACCTAGGCAAAATATGCCTTCTGTTCAGAAATGATAGATAATTAGGGTATTCAGTTTCAGACCAAAAAGCAATGGTATGTCATCATGATGGTAAAAAATTGGGCCCCATGTGCATTATACAAAGAATCCTGGCAACAGATGTTTGTTAAGGGTGCTGAGAATTGTTAGGCAATCCCTGTTCCCCACACAGAGCTACAATTCTAAAGAGTAGTTTATCTATCAATTTACCAGGGAACTCTTGGAATTATAAGATTATGTGAATAATAATGATGGTTACAATTTATATACTGGCTTTTATTTCGAGAAGAAACAACAAACACAGTTCGTATACAAATAAAAGCCAACAGCAAAATAACGGGAATAAAAGCATTTTTGAAAATACAACTCCTCATAATTAAAATACATAGTAAAACAACTACATTGAAACAACCGTAATTAAACTACACAATAAACAAGATACAAACATTTAATGCTTTTTCACAGCTGAGATGAAATTTAACAAATATTAATAATTTGTTGCACTGAAATAAATCAGCATTGTATCAGAATAACAACCGCATAATGTAAAGATTTATATAAATATTTTTGTACTCATGTTTTGTATGTTATTTATTAAAATAACATTAAAAATAAAACAGTGCTAATTGGCAGTTAAGTGTAATTGCTTTCTTTTATTTTAGAACAATTATAAAATTATATAGCACGACAGCAGCTTAACAGTTGAAAATATTTTCAGAGGATACGTTCATCAGGATTCAACCAGCTATTTCCTCCAAACATTAAGTACAACTGTTCATTAAACTTTTCAGGTAGTTAAACTCCCAATTGCCAGTCGTTATTCAAAGAAACAACTGCATGCTTAGGAAGACTGCATTGCATTTGCTTGACATAATAAATATGTTATATCTAATCCTAGCCAATGCAAACTAACAGTAGAACCCAACCCTCTGCCCTCAATACATAGAGAAACCAATGCATTGGTCAGCTCACTATTGCTGGCAGGTGATCTGTCACTGCTGGGATCCCTGTTGCCAAAAGTGCAGATCACCAGTGACCAGCATAAATCCTTGAAAGGGGGTGAGGAGTAGTGAGGGTCAGAGTTGGGCTGTCCAGGGATCCACTGGATCCTAAATTCGTCCAGCTACCATGATGGACACGTCCATGAAGTAAAAAACAAAGAAACCCGCTTTTACTTTGGACCCTGCTGAAGAAAAACAACCTGTGCCGTTAATAATGATAGGGCAACTCGTACAGCACATAGGTGACAATTATTCATACAGTAAATATTCTTGCTCAAAAACAATTTTTCACCATTTATCAAGTTTGCGTGAATAAGACAACTACCGGTACTTACAACGTGCCATGAAAACTTATAAGATATCTAAAATAAAGTGAACTTGCAATATCAGATTTTACTAAGTTCTTACAACTTATTGACTCAATTTTTGTTTTTTCTTGTTTTTTAAGTAAGTTCAAGAAGAAGGTAGGTGAATTGAATGATGTTCCCGGTAGCTGTGAAGTGCAGATGGAAGACAGGGTGCCTGCGTTCTATCCCCGTTTCGCCCTAGCAGTCCATAAAGTTGAAGAGCTGCTATTTCCTCCCCGACAGGGCCAATTTGTTGGGGTTGGCAGATAGCCTAATCCCTGAGCACAGTTTTCTGGGCTTCCTCAGTAGTCTCGAGCCATTAATGTATCTGTTAGTGCTAAATGTAGTTATAGAAACAATTTCTTGGTTTAAGCATAAATAACTGAATAGCTTACTTGGACCCTGGCAGGTATGAGCTTCAGATATATCAGTGGCTTCACAGCTGTGTGTGTGTGTGTGTGTGTGTGTGTGTGTGTGTGTGTAAAGGCAAATAGCAACATTGGTTTTTTTTTAAAAAAAGGGAATTATGAGTGAGCACGTGTGAGATTAACATGGACTAAAAGCATGATTCATGCATCTCTTGGACGGGGAAGAGGCATTGCTTGCAATTCTGAATGAACATGCACGATGAATGGATCAAGAAAAAACAGGACATCCTTTTTTATCAGAAGAGAACGGCGGCCATTTTGGTTGCTGTGATCTTGTGTGATTTCACAGTGCAATTTCCCCCTAAAGAAAACACTTTTCTCGGGGCTGTGATCTCGTGCGGTGGCCCAGAATGTGTGCTTTTGGGTGCCATGCCTGAAAAAGTGCTTCTTTATTGAAGGGGGTGGGGAACCACAGTGTGAAATCGTGTGAGATCATGGCAACCAAAATGGCCACCATGCTCTTGCTATAAAAAACGAGAAGATGGATTTTGGCTTAAAAGTATTGGAGGGCATGAGCAATGAAAGGGAGGCACCAGCATGGGAACAGAGGAAAGAGGAAACCTCAAATGCACGTCTGAGGCAGTATGTGAAGAACCAATGTGTTTTGAGTGGCAAGAATCTTCCCTCAGCAACACCTACTGAAAAAAATCCTTTGAAGTGTCTGTTAAAACAATCTGAACGAAGCTGAGCCCCATCCCATAAAAGGGAATCCTATGAATGAGTCTACAGTCCATGATGTCAGAAGCCACAGTAATTCAGAAAACATTAGTGTGGGCATTTTGCATCAGCCCCCACGGCTTTAACAATACCACACATTGACATTTCATTAACTCCCTTTATTAAATGTTAGCACAGCATTACATTTCCCCTTCTGGAAAATGAAAACTGTAAGGAGAAGTTATAAGTAATATACAGCGGAAGGATGGAAACTGTGCACGACACATTCTTAAAAACACACACAGCCTGGCTTGCCACAGGACCCTGGCAGCATTGCTCATTAGGATTGCCAGCGTGAATCCAGTCTCTTCTGCCAGCTTCAGAGTTCATGTTGCTCAAGAGGCACTAAGGATTCAAAGAAAATTATTTCCAAGCAAATCAATAAAAAAGCTATTTGCATTTGGTTTTAACTTCGAACCAGAAGAATAAAGAAATTCTATAAAATAAAAGGACCACTGGGGTGGGGGAGGGAGGCCGGGTTATGTAAAGATGAACACTGATTAAAACTTGAATTCATCTAAAAAGCAATTAGTGTGCACAATGGAGCCTCCATGTGGGAGGCTCAGTTCCTAGCAAAATATACTGAAATATTTCTCTCCGCTACCCCATCAAAGAGTGCAACCAAACTATCCAGTCATTGTTAAAGTTGTTTGCCTTGCATCATCCAAGTTTTAAAGCGCAAATATAAATCTATAACAATCCAAATGCATATCGATATATAGAGATTTCTCGGAATCTCGAGACTTCCCCCCATCCCCTCCATGGGTCCTATTGACAACATTTACAAATGCATATAATTCCATAATCTAAATTTTGTATCCATCCATATTATCCATAGTATTTGTAACATTACAAGTGTGATTAAAATCCTGCTAATGTTTTCATCTGCTTACAGTGGTCTCCTAAATAAATTATAATTTTTCCCCATTCTTTTTTTTAAATTTTTTGTCTTCTTGGTCCCTGAGCTTTCCAGTCAGCTTTGCCATTTCAGCACAGTCCATCTTCTCAGTTTGCCATTCCTCTCTGGTAGGTACTTTTCCCGCCTCTGGGCTAGCAGCATCCGTGCGGCTGTTGTTGCATACATAATTTTTTTTCCTGCTCCTTTGGAATATTGGTACCTATTATTCCTAATGACACATGTTTTCTGTTTAGCCCATTCTTGATTAACATCTTCTTGCTTGGACTGTGTGTTGCTAATGCTTTCGCAAGTGCTTCACTTGATTGTCTAAGTATGTGTATTGCGGTTGCATCCAGAGCTAGCTGTACTTTAGAGTACACCCATTGAAATGAATGGGCATGACTAACTTTGGCTAATTAATTTCTTTGGGTCTACTCTGAGTAGAACTTAGTTGGCTACAACTCTTCATTTTTATCGTAGGGGGTGAGATTGAAGGTTTTAAGATTTTTGTGTGTTGTGGATAGTTTGTAAACTCTTAATGTTGTAAGTCACATGGGATGGGCACTGATGAGGAACGCAGCCTAGAAATATTGCAAGTAAATAAATAAATGCTACATTTGCTTTTGTTTTAGTGAGAAGTTGGGGGCTGCTAAGCCTGTTAGGAAATTGTCAATATAGTTGAAACGATTCCATTAAAGAACAAGGAATATATTTATAACACAAACTAAAAAATGTAGCAATGAGAAAAACTGGAATGACAAGGAGATCTGCTGAGAGGCAATGGTCTGACTCAGTTTAAATCAGGTTCATATGAGAAAGTACACTGTGTAATATGGTTTTTTTTTTTAACTATCCTAGCTAGAGAAGAGATTAGCCTTAATAATTCCTGAATAAAGGTTGGGACTTTTCTTAAAGGAAAGCTATATTTGTAATGAAAAAAACAAAACAAAGGAAAATGCCAAATTTATGTACATGCAGCCGTTGTGACGGTACATCTGTCAGTGGGTCTCAAATTCCAGTGGTACCCTGTGTGGTGCCAAAATTTGGCACCCCCTACCTCTCACATTCTATTCGACATCATCATTGCAGTGCCTCCTACAGTGCCCCCAAGGCTCTGCAACCCAGGGCAACCCAATCTGTCATGCCCCCCTGAATCTACCTCTGAACTTATAGTCCCACTTGAAGACACTGCCCTCCAGCACCAAGTCATTTGGTGTGGAGGGGAGAATGGGGTCAGAAAATCCAGGCCTCTTCCTCCACCTCCTCCTCCTCCTCCTAAAAACTGATACACCTCAGTTAAAATCTTGAACCAGAACTTATGATCTACCAAAACAAAATTAAAAATTCCCTCCAGTAGCACCTTAGAGACCAACTAAGTTTGTTCTTGGTATGGGCTTTCGTGTGCATGCACACCAAGAACAAACTTAGTTGGTCTCTAAGGTGCTACTGGAAGGAATTTTTTTATTTTTTATTTTGTTTTGACTATGGCAGAGCAACACAGCTACCTACCTGTAATATGATCTACCAGATCACCCCCAGCTGATGGAATCCCAGGTGGATTCCACATGGAGCAGTCAACTGCACACATGATACACCACTGCCCAGCCAGTGTTGTATTCTCCATCTGCCTATACACCCACATTGGAATGTGGAGGAGGTCTAACCGCCTTCATGTGTTAAGGAGCTGCACAGAATTAAAAGAAAGTGGGGTCTTCACTCTCTAAATCAAGGTTCCGAATCTCTAAAGGCTACTTCCTTATTCAGTTATCTGGAATGTGAGTCTAAAACTGATTTTCCCAGTTGGAATCCGGACAGAGCTGAACTGCAGCTGGTGTGGTGTGGGAGAGTCACCCTCCTGACATTAACAGTTTAACTTGACCCATCAAGGTCAAGTGTAGCAATGCCAGGGTCAGGAAGAGTAATTTGTGGCTTAGTTCCACTACACCAGACTTTCTTCCTGAGCAGCATTTATTTCGTTTGGGGAGTTGGCTGGCAGATAATTATTTATGATTGTGATGTCAGTGTGTGGCTTGCACTTACGGGTGCTCAGGTGCAGTTCTTCTGTATGCCGCATCTGAGGATTAAGTAGCAATGCTCATCGACTCTCCTACTTCATCCAGGAGCTATCCACCCAAGAACTGTATTAATTAACTTTTATGAACTTCTGGGATCCTGTTACCAGACAGGGATGAACGCTGGGGAGATGGAGGGCATTGTGTTTTGTTTCACACTACCCTTTGTGCTCCCTTTCCACGAACCTCAGAGTAATTGGATTTTGCTTGCACGAATGCCTGCAGAAAGTCCGTTCAAAGCTTGGAAATCTGAATATTTGCCTTGGATATGGCTTTCTACGTATAAGGCTAGAAAGCTACCTACCATTGATGCACAAACTTTGCCAATGCACAGCTGCTTTGGGTGAATATTAAACTAGAATGATAAGCACATGACCTACCATTTCTTGCTCTCAAAAAAACCTGTATGGCTCCAAAATGAAATGATTTGGCATTTCCAATCAATGCGTGGTTTTTGCCATGTCGGGGTTTGATGGAGTGAAAGCTAGAGAAGGGCACTGTTAGTTAACCGAAATTAATGCTGCAGCTAGATGGTTCACAGCAGCAGTAGGTAGCAGGAGCTCTGGCACACTGATAGGCATTTCTCAGAGGTTTCATAATCCAGGTGTGCAGTGGCAGAAGGGCATGTCATTGGTAGGCAGTTTGGCCCCTTACAATGCTGAGTCACTCCATGACTCAGCTGCTATTCACTGGGATAATCAAGGCTTCATGAAAGTATCAGGCTGGCATTGCGGGAGGCATAATTCTGGGTTTGATGGACTTTGACCTGATCCTGCAGGGCTCTTGCTGCGTTCTTATGTTCTTAAGACTGAATTCTTGGCTCATTATCCTGTTCACAAAAATCCCAGGAGAGTGCTTTATTGTTTCATTGTGTCAGGTGGAGAGAAAAAAAAAGATAAGCAGAAAAAGCGAATTCTATTCCTCCTGTCACCCTGGCTTGACTCTGTGACACACAGTCTAAAATCTCCAGAGGAACTTTAGGGGTATTTTGCCATTTAAAATGCCACTTGCTTCCAATTACTTTCCAGCCGAATCCCTCAAAACCAGGTCAAATCACAAATACACAAGGGTGTGGGTGGGTGGGCGATTTAAAATAAGAGACTCGAAAGCTGGTGTGTGCTTTGTGCAGTGAATCGATGAGATCTGTCAGACAATGAGAAATCCGTAAGTCCAACAGAATATAACAACACAATAAGAGAGATAGTTAAATGATGACTACATGAATTAATGGGTATAAGTGTCATAATAGAAATATCCAAGAAAGCATATTTAATTTAATAAAAGAAGACTGATTGTGCAGTAAAATGTCCAGTTAGCAAACACCAGTCTATATAATTAGTGAAACGAGTAGCTTATTTTCTTTAGTAACTGAAGTCATGTCCACACCAAATATTTAAAGCACTAACTAACAGCTGTGGAGAATCCTACAAACTGTAGTTTATGAAAGGTACTGGGAATTAATTATAGCTCCATGTGGTCAGTACCCTTAAACTATAGTACCCAGGATTATCCATGACTGTTACACCATCCTAAGAGTGCTTTAAATGTAAGGTATTGATGAAACCTTATTCTTCACATGCTCTTTGTTGCTGATGGGTAACTCCTGTGACCTTCGCTGGTTCTCCATCAACACTCTAGAACAGGCATCCCCAAACTCGGCCCTACCGATGTTTTGGGACTACAACTCCCATCATCCCTAGCAAACAGGATTAGTGGTCAGGGATGATGGGAATTGTAGCCCCAAAACATCTGGAGGGCTGAATTTGGGGGTGCCTACTCTAGAATAAGCCAAGATGTTTTCCCCAAAATATAGGAAGGGAGCTGTAGGAGTGGATTTCTGTCTCTCCCTTTTCTGGTGCCTCATGCTGATGCTAAAGGAGAGATTCAGAAGCTAGGAAATGTAATCTGGCCAATGTGGTCCATTTCCCCTGCCCTCAAATTTCTTGGAGGACCAGCTCCCATATTTATTTCAAAGATAGTTGGGTTGAAAACTCAGTGGCAACTCTAGATGTCATTATTTTGTGGAAACCCCATGTCTTGAGCAGCTGTTGAGGGAGCTTCTTTATGTTTTTTTTTTGGGGGGGGAGAAGCTTCACCTGTAGGATATCTGTCTGCAGTGCAGTGATTAAAATCACAGAAATGTGATGGGGATGGGTGGGTGGTGATGCCCCCCCCAATCTGATCGCTGAAAAGAATGATGAGAGTTAGCGGAGGGTGGTATATTTGAGCAGTTTCGAGAGGGGATCTGAGAGATATTCTCATTCAAGTTGCTGTATGCAAATGGATATCAGAAGGCTGCCGAAGATTAATACTAAAGGTTAGAATTAGAATCAAGTTCCACTTGAAAGCAGCCTAGACATCACCTTTTCTGTTTGCAGGTCCACAGTTATGCTGTGATGTCTCCATAGAACATGGAAAGAATTGTTTGCAGAAATATTCCCAAGAACAATCTACAGAAGGGGAAAGTATATATGCAAGAGAGAAAGGTTAAATTGTATTAACAGAAAACACTGAAGCACGAACTAGTCTATTTGTGTGATGATATGAGTCACATGTGTTCTGTCTGCAGCAGGGGCAGGCAGCATGGTGCCCTGGCAACTCCAAAATTGGACTCTCGTTTAAGACCAATGAACCCCTGTATTGGGATGTTTTCTCTCCTTGTTTTGTCATGCATTGGGACAGAGGTAGCCAAAGTAGTGCCATCATCCCTGTCCACTGACCTTGCTGGCTAGGGCTGAAGGGAGTTGGAAACCAACTACATCTGGAGGCTACCACATTGTCTATCCCTGCATCAGTCATGCTTAGAGCGGACCCATTGAAATCGACAGGACATACGTTGAAATTTCACTATCTTCCAATCCTATTACTCCAAAGTTTGTCCATAGCATCTTTGTCCTATGCCACACCAAATAAAGCTTTCTTCTGAATCCCACATAAGCCTCTATTATCCCATATTTCATGCCCTACCTGCATGGGCACACAATGATGGATTCAAATTTAGAACATTCATAATAACAGGGCCTTCTCAGTAGTGGCACCCACCCAGTGGAATGCCCTCCCATCAGATGTTAAGGAGATGAGTAATTATATAACATTTAGAAAACATCTGAAGGCAGCCCTATATGGGGAAGCTTTTAAGGTTTAATGTTTTACTATGTTTTTATATACAGTGGAACCTTGGTTCTTGAACTTAATCTGTTCCAGAAGTCTGTTCAACTCCCAAAACCGTTCGAAAACCAAGGCGCAGCTTCTGATTGGCTGCAGGAGCACCAACTTAAACGGTCCCTGGGCCCACCTATGCAGCGACCAATACGGCAACGCAGTATGTACAGTGGCTCATGGACAAAATATCTTCCCATCCTCCATTTGTCCAATTAGACTTCAACCTCAAGTCTAAGAAGTGGCTGGGGCAACCCAGCCATATGGGCAGGTTATAAATAATAATAAAATATTATTTTAAAATTATTATATGTTATATTCTTTCCACAAGAGCCAGTCAAGTTATGATAACTGTGGAATGTAGCTGTGGAGACTAAATGTACGGCATTTTTGATAGCTTCGATATTTTTGGATTATTTTCTCTTATATCTAGTTAATACCTGTTTAAACCTATCATCTTTTTTATTTTATTTCCCAAGAAGCTCCCTTTTGCCTTTGAGATATAGCTTTCAAATGCAAGTCAACATCCTGGCAGACAGTGTCACCTGGATGACATATTATCTGCTTGGTTGCACCTAAGGGAAGCATCTAATTAACTTGCCTTTGTGGTCACTATGCTTGTTAGAGCTTAGGGGGTTTTTTATTTTAAAAATCAGGTTTCAGTTCTTGATTTTGCCACTCAGCAGGGCCTTCCAGCCAAATAGAAAAATGTCATTACTTTTTTTTTTCCTGATGGTCTCTCTCTCTTCAGGCAAAATGAGAATGAGGAAAAACGGGGGCAATCATTCCTCATGCCTTTGTATGCAACTTCTTGATCCACATATGCAACTCCTTCCTTCACAAATTGTGTGCTGAGTACGGGGGTGGGGTGGGGGGAGATTATGTGATATTACAGTAAAATCAAATTCACCCTCAAAAGCTCTTCTGTGTTTGGCTTAATTACTCACTCAGCACTAGCCAATGCAGTGCCATTCAAATGTCACTGGACTAAAATTCCCATCAGCCTCAGCCAAAATGACCAAAGGTTGGAGTCATGAATGATGGGAGTTGTAGTCCAGTGATATTTGAATGGCACTGCATTGGCTACCCCTGCCTTAGGTTATCAACACATACTGATCCAGTACAATTCTGTGTACTGGTAGGTTTACTCAGAATTATGTCTTACTGAGTTCATAAGAATGTAGATAGAACTATGCTGAATCAGACCAAGGGTCTTGTTGAATTACATCACATAATTTTTAATTTCTGCTGTAGCATTGCTGGAGAAGTAGATAGCTTTCATTTATCCTCTCTGGACAAGATCTGGGGAATGAGCAGAGCAGCAGCTAGACAATGGCACTCTCCCAATGGCACTGGAGGCAATGGCTTCCTAGACACAATATTCCAGAATATAATCCGACATTTAACTGCTTTCTAACATCCGCTCTGTAAAACTTGCTAGTGTCACCCATTCTACAGAACGGCAATTTCTCATACGCATATATAGTTTTAATTGACAGCTACTATTGGCATATCACGTGATTTCACTTCTTGTGTTTTAGAGATAATTGGTGATTTTCTTGCTACAGAGCTGACCACACCAGATACAGTGTTTGACCTGGAAAGGGCCAGATATAGAATTGGATTTCAAATAGCTCTGGTCCTAAGAAAGTAATCATAGGACAGGTCTACACAACTTGTGACCTATCAAGCCAAATAAACCCAACCAAATAAACCCAACCAATCATATACCTGTATGAGATTGCCTACCAGTAACTCAATGAAACTCCTGATTTTGCTGGATGTGAAGCCTTGCCTGATGTCACCAAAACAAAATGTAGACCAATGAGAAGAAGGAATCTCCAGGTACAACCCCACCACCTCATTAGTACTAGATCTATCAGACACCAGCTGTCACTATAAATCTAATGAACTTTTAAGGTTAGATAGTCACATGGATATATCTATAGAGATATCTCAAAACAAGTAGCAGTTTTATCTAGTTCATAGCAATACAACTGAGACAGACTCCAAAGAAATATTAAATGTGGCAGAAAGGAATGGTAGAAATTGAAACCCTGTCTGAGAGGGGGGAAATCAACACAAAAGAAAAGAGATAGACCTTTTGGGAAATGAAATGTATGCACCAGTTCCCCCACCCCACCCCGACATTGTTCTCCCATATTGTTCATTGGACTCTAAGTTCATTGGACTTAGCTCATAGTTTGTAACAGAGAGCCTGAGTCATTTTGCTCAATAAGCAAATGCCTTCTTTATTCATTTCATTTCTAAATGAGGCTGGGACTTAGACGAGGGGCAGGTAGTTGAAGATCAGCCCAGGGAAAAGCTCAGGCAATTTCTGCAAGCTCAACATAGGTCTGAGGTGAACTAGTGTGCAGGGAGATGGGATTTCATTAGGTTCCTACTGAATTATTCACAGCATATAATAATTTGGCAGGTACCTGAAATCTGCCTAGCAAATTCAGGCATAACAAGTAACATCACACCAAATGACAAAACCGAAGATCACTGGTCTCCACAAAATTGTACTTTGTGCTACGCGAATCTTTTCAAGTTTATATTACAAGAATATAGGGACCAAAAAAGCCTATGTCACAGAGATAAAAATGGAACTATATACAGGTGCTTCTGTCCAAGCAATTACCGCTTCTATGATATTATCTTTTCTTTTCATATGCCGTCTATATATTTTGTGGAAATGGAAAAGCAGTGCCTGTTATTTTCATGTGTTTATTTCTGTTGACAACGGCTTGCCAAACCTTACATTGTTGTTCCAGATGAATGCTCTCTGACCACCTGATCCTGCCAGAGAAAATAATACATACCGGTGGTGGTCATAGCCAAGCATCCTCCAATCATGTGATCGGCTGTATCTCTCCTGTGATGGAATGGCATTGATTTGATTCTTTGCTGTAAACTGATGTTATACTAACATAATAAATCCGCAGGTCCCTGGGAAAAGAAATCTCCCTTTTACAACCATAGTTTGACAAATGCCTGTTAATCTCGACTCCTTTGAGATCTACTGGACAAATTGGACAAGTGTTTACTCCTGAATCTAGGCTGTAATTCTGTCCAAAACTGTTAATACTTCCACTTCTTTTTCTGATGTACTGGGGGCCATATCTGCACTTAGTAACTAGTTGCAAGATAGGATCATCAGAGCAATGGAACTAATTGCATTGTCTCTTTGTATAACAGGATCCTTTGTTGTGTAGGAGGCCCATTGAATGTAGATTTCTCTCCCACAGTTGACAATGTAGGAATGCTGCAATCAATGGGCATGCTCCATTAATGAATTTTAGGGTGATTAAATTTCATGGACTTTGAGCTACATAGCAGTTCACCAAGGTACTACTGATACATTATCTCAGCAATCCTTGCAGCAAGGTAAACCACAGAACTATCCCCATGCAAGAGAAGGCGGCTAAGTTTCATCCCCCATTCTTTCCTTTATTGTCCTATGAGTTCAGTAAGCCTGCTGCTGTATTCCCCATAATTCTAATTTGGTGGTTCTCAAAGTTTTTTCTCTGAGCCACACTTTCAGAATAAAAATTTGCTTGTGCCACACTATATTATTATTATTATTATTATTATTATTATTATTATTATTATTATTAAGAAATGCAGTGGGAAACAACTCCTAGCAGTACTTGATTTATAACACAACTACTTTATAATGTCATCCAGAAAGTATAAAACAATGCAGTTACGTAGGAACATGAATCATTCCCAAAATATAATATCGATAGTCCTTGAATCTTCCTGCTACACATGGCATCCTCTCCTGCCACACCAGTGTGGCACACCACACCCTTTGATAACCACTGTTCTAATTAAACTAGAATAATTTCTTAAACCAAACTGGAATGGGACCATGAAGTGATTGTTGCAACTTCATAAACTTATATCTCTCCCTCTCCCTGTATATTACTACTGTGCCATGTGTGTAGTTGGATCCAGGAAAGTCTGGTCAGTCCCAGTTTTGTATGGGGATGGAACAAATTTCACTCAGAATATATATATATGAATGTTTTTCTACCCTCCGGCTTAGCAACTATCATAGTAATATGCCTGTGCCCTGTTTCTGTCCTCCTTATATGGTGACAGTTGCAATCCTAAACACACTTACTAGGACGTAAACTCCATTCAACACATGGATATTTATTTCCAGTATGCGCAATCCTACAACCCTAAACTTGCTTAATGAGAGTAAGTACTCACTGGAACCTCCTTCCAAGTAAATGGACTTACGTCCAAGTGCATAGGGTGAGATTTCAAATCTCCAGAGCCCCAGCAATAAGAAGATTCAGCTGCGTCTAAATCTTCTCTTTTTTTAAAGGTAGATTAATTTCATTTCTGCATAGCACAGAGAGTATTTTCCCTGAATCGAAAGGGTTTTGACTGAAATGAAAATCTCTTCTTAGGTCTAAACATTTCAGCCAACTACGGACTTTAAAATGAAATCATGCCAAGGATTCATAGCAAAGCAATGCTCTCTCTAGTACCGTGGTCAGGAGAAAAAAAAAAGGTATTATATATTCTAGTCTCTGGCATTGTATCTTCCCCACATTATTCTAGTAATTCATTTTATGACAACCTGAGCAGCATCAGTACAATATTCCAGTGGCCCTTGCTGGGCTGCCTTTAATTAGGAATTGTCAGTCATAACTAATTCAATTACATGATGGGGCTGGGGTTATATCTATTTCATCTATGGCAAATCCCTGAAATTGAACCATACATAAAACCATTAGAGCTGGTACTGCTGGGGGCAGGGAAAGGTCTGGCAGCCAAATGCCCATGTCAATGGCTTGAGGGAGCCAGCGCAAGCTGACAAATGTTTCGGGCACCATCCAACTGCATTACAATGTCTGGAAAGCTTTGCTGACATCTCCCGTGCAAGGCTGCATATTTGAAAAGAGTGCTCAGCAGTACCATGCAATCATTATCTTAATGCAGCACGGGTGGGAGACCCTTTTTCAGACAGAGGGCCACATTCCCATTCAGGCAGGGTTCTGGAGGCCAGAGACAACAGTGGGAGGAGCAATGAATGCAGATTTTCCCATTTGTCCCCTAGCATCCAGGAGGCGTTATCAAGTTTCAATGACACATTCCAGCTGCACAAATGCCTTTCAGTTCTGAAGCAGAGTGAGTGAAGGGGTGTGGTCAAGAGAGAAGGGGAGTGTGCTAGGGAAAGGGGAGTGGCTTAAGAGTGAGTGTCCCAAGGGCCAGATAAAGAGAACTGGGGGGTTGCATTTGCCCCCCTGGCCTGAAGGTGCCCATTCCTGTCTTAATACAGAGAACAATCCTGCCCAACCACCCAAGGAAAGGGATGGCTTTCTCTTTTTTGTGCGTATCTTTCATTGGTGTCTTTGTAGACAGTACTTTTACATTGATTGACATATGTGGGGTTCTAAAATGAGTGAAATGAGTTGATTTCTCTTGAGAGATTCAGCAAGCCTGCTCAGTTTTTTCTCTTCCTCTCTCATACAGCACACGACTATGCCATTTTTGAGGAAGAGGCATAATAGTTTAGTGAAACGTGTGGCTATTTCTGTTTCAGATGTTAGAAGACACCACCAAACACCGTAGTATAGATGGGAGCAAGGCCTATTTACTTCCAAGCCCTTTTCAAGACCCTTGCCTCAGTGTTTAAAAGCCCTAAATGCCTTGGGTTCCAAATACCTCCAAGAGCACCTTCTCTCTTATGTGCCAGTCAGGACTTTCTGATGATGATGATGATGATGATGATGATGATGATTGTTCCCCACCCATCTGACTGGGTTACCCCAGCCACTCTGGGCAGCTTCCAACATATGTAAAAACATAATAGAACATTACACGTTAAAAGGTTTCCCTATACAGAGCTGCCTTCTGATGTCTTCTAAAAAGGTTATATAGTTACTCATCTCCTTGACATCTGAAGGGATGGTGTTCCACAGGGCAGGTGCCACTACCAAGAAGGCCCTTGTTCCCTGTAGCTTCACTTCTCACAGTGAGGGAACCACCAGAAGGCCCTTGGAGCTGGATTATTTCTTTGTGGTATTTAATATGCCACTTCATTCCTTAAGTTACTGAAGTTTCTTCTAATGGCACCAACTCCCTTGGAGGTGTGATGGCCCATGACAGAGCCTTTTATATATTGGTCCCCAAATTGTGGAATCCCCTCCTTTTAAAGGTGTTTCAGGTGCCATCTCTACACAGCTTTACACAGCCACGGAAGCCACACCAGCTCTCCTTGGCCCTATGCAACCGACCTATTACTGCTAATGCCCCCTTATACACCATCTGGTTTGTTGATACATATGTGTTATATTATATAGTTTATAGCAGTGCAGTTATTGTATTTACAGTGGTACCTCGGGTTAAGAACTTAATTAGTTCTGGAGGTCCGTTCTTAACCTGAAGCTGTTCTTAACCTGAGGTACCACTTTAGCTAATGGGGCCTCCCACCACCGCCGAGCTGCCACCACACGATATCTGTTCTCATCCTGAAGCAAAATTCTTAACCCGAGGTACTATTTCTGGGTTAGCGGAGTCTGTAATCTGAAGCGTCTGTAACCTGAAGCGTCTGTAACCTGAGGTACCACTGTATTTCATTGCATTGCATCATCTTTTTTAGATGCAACCTGCCTTGAGAAGGGTGTGTAAAACAATATGTTATATTATAATATCCAACATGGCCACAACATCTCATACCAGGGCTTGTTCTGAAACAGAAGCTGTTCAGCACACACCTATGCCTGGAACTGTCTGTTAAGTAACCTCCTTTCAGTGATTTATATGGTGCTACCGTACACTTGGCGGATAGCATATCTCCCGCATCATGAAAGGTCACTGCATAAAGTATATTAAGAGATCAAAAACATACATCTTTGTTACAGCTTTAAACCCTCGATTCAAAGATACCATGTCAGTTGCTCTCCCAAGGGGTAAACCTCAGATTCTCATGGCTTAGGTTGCCAACTCCATGTCAGAGAGGATTACTGAAGGACAAAAGATAAAAAGAAGTGATTTCACTCAGAAGGGAGTCGACAGAAAAGTGCAGAAACTGAGAGAAAGCCTGAAGAAGACATGTAAGAGTTAAGAATCGAGTAATGTGCTTAATGTTAATCTGTGCATGGAGACCTCTTTCTGTTGCATTCAAAGAGAAGCCTTTCCATTAACTTTAAGGCTGGATCTAGACACGTCAAAGAAGCGATTCAGTTAAATGCATTGTAAACTCATACAGGGAAATCCGATAGGGAAAGATGGCACTCCACATTGCCATCTGGTGTCACAGTGTTATATTGCATATACAACACATATAAAATGCTTTTTCTTTACCAATCTAGCTGAGTTCTAGTTGGACTGCCAGGTCTGCCATGTTTAAAATTAGAATATGCTGAACTGGGATGGTTTGATGGGGAGGCCAGTTCTGATCTACTAGCAAGCTAATGGTCTTTGTTAACAGAAAATATGCAGACACAAAACCCCTCTTCACATGAAGTGCCCCTACATTTGGTAAACACATTTGGTAAACACACAGGGCTGCCCAGACTAGCTATGTCACTGGGCCCTCCAAGCCACATCCAATGATCATAGAATTGTAGAGTTGGAAGGGATCCCAATGGTCATCTAGTCCAACCCTCTGCAATGCAGGAATCTCAGCTAAAGCATCCATGGCAGATGGCCATCCAACCTTTGCTTACAAACATCCAATGAAGATGAGTCCACAACCTCCTGAGAGAGTCTGTTCCAATGTCAAAAAGCCCTTACCATCAGAAAGTTCTTCCTGATGTTTAGTTGGAATCTCCTTTCTTGTAAATTGAAGTCATTGGTTCAAGTTCTACCCTCCAGAGCATACGTCCTTGTGGTCACTGCTATGGATGCATGACCTGATTATCTGAACATTCTCGTAGTTAACAGATTTCTACATCAGTAAAATAACAATGATGTCAATGGCTGAGCCATTGAATTTTAGGTTGAAAGCTAACAATTCTTGCATGTTGAAAATTCCCTGCTCAAAATACTTGAACCATGAAAATAGTTATGTTTCTCTGAGCATTTTTTGACACCATTGTTTCTGATTCCTTGGCTGATTCCGATGCTTATTCCTCTTTCTTGGATTAGTCATAGATTTGTTGCAGTGAAAGCGATGATACCATTGCTTTCTTTGAAATGCATGTTAGCTCCTTATGAGTAAACAGGGCTTGGATCATGCTGCAAAAGATGTAGTGAGGACTAACAAATACATAATTGAATTTGATGATAAGATCTGTTAACACTAAACATGCCATCCCCCCCCCTTGCCTCCAGCAATGCAGCCTTGGCATTTGTTTCCTATTTCAAAGAAATGCTCCAATATTGTCACAGAGTAAAACGTGTGAATTTTATTCTTGTTTTTATGCTCTTTGCTTCAGCATCCCTCAACAAACACTGCTGAACTGTTCTCACCCTAGTAATGTGGCCCAGTCACCAAAAAATGCAAGCACATTTTCCTGGTCAATAACGTGATGCACCTTCGGTTCGGCATCGCACTAGAAGCAAAATTTAAAACAAACAACAAAGGCTGATTACAAAGTCAGTACGACACAGCTCAGAATGATTGACAAAGAAGGAATGAGGTAAACATAAGTGTGAGATAACAAGCGTTTGAGAGATGGATATATAAATAAATGGTTTGGGGACTATGGAGCAGACAAGGTCCTTTCAGGTGGCATGCTTGTAATTTGGAGCTGTTGAATGTAAATGGAGTTGTCAATTTCCCCCTGTCATGAGAACAGGCTTTGGACATCAAGGAGAGAGAACTCTGTGAGAGGCTTAACAACTCAACTTGTTATCTGTAATGTGGTAATTAGGTCCCTTTCTTTTAAAGGTGACTAATCAACAGAAAGAGACAACCTTGTCTTACCTTTTTAAAGAGAGCTTTTTGTCTTTGTCTTGTTGCAATTCATTTTTTGAAAAGTGTCTTTTGTGGGACCTGTCTATGGAAAAGCTAGGTAGGGGTATTATTATTATTTATTTGTTAATAGAATTAAATATGTTAACAGAATTAAATATGAAGGGTATTAGGAGAACTTTCATAGCTCCAATGATAAAGAAAACTCAATAACATGAGATCGCATTACCCCAGATGTGCCCACTTCACCACTTTAATTGGCAGAACTGAAACTACTACAGATACCACATAATACCTGTTCTGCATTTGTGTAAGAACTCAATCGCTTAGTGTGGCAGTTGCCTCTGCTTGTACCCGATGTGGGACCTTGTTAATGTCACAGGGTGAGTCAGCCTGCGCCTGGTCTGGAAAAGTTTACACTATATGGTTTGGCTTGGGTTGCTACTATTTTCTTTTATATTGTTAGCTGATGAAGGAGTTTCTCTTCGAAACTGGGATCATCGGGTTCCAGTCCTGTTTGCTACAGCTGCTCTGCCGCTCCCAAGAATTCCCTTGCATCGGTGATAATGAAAATATATTATTCATTGTAACATTAATATATTTTGATGATTCTGGAGCACAACTTGCATGTACTGTATGCCTGTCAGGCATAAGGGAATCCGATCCCCCCCTGGTAGGTAGCCAGGAATAGATAGACAAGGAAAGCTCTTACCAGTGTCTTTTATTCAATATTCACTGAGAAAGGCTTAGAAATGCTACCTCTTGGAGTAATGGTGTTGCTCCGAGTGAAACCCCACACCCTTCATCTCTCTCACTATACGTCATCCCTACGGTGGCTGACCTGTGCCTTCTGTCTCTGAGCTTTCTGCTCTCCTACTTTCAATGCCCGCCAGGTTCTGGGAGGGTGGGTCTGGCATGCTTTCTAAAGACACTGTCTGTCTCTCCCTTGGTGATTCTTCTTCTTCTTCTTCTTCTTCTTCTTCTTCTTCTTCTTCTTCTTCTTCTTCTTCTTCCTGCTCCTCTGCCATTATTTTCCAGCTTTCCCCCTTTCCAGTCTCTGGGCTGTGACCTCCCGCAAACTGTTGTAAGTCTATACTGTCTTCCTCTTCTCTGGAAGGTTCAGGAGGACAGGAGGGCGGTCTCCACCATTCCTCCTCCAATGCTCAGTCCCTGACATCACCTTGTAATAGAAGGCACATTGTGACAAAGACAACATTAGAGCATGCTCTGGTTCAACTGTCCTCTCTCCAGAGGACTAACATTATATTATTTATATTCTTTCTAGTTCTTTAAAATTACAAACTGCCTCAGGTGCCCTGACAGAAATGTGACATACAATTGCAATAAATAAATAACAATACCAAGCACACATTTTTCATGGGTGTGTCCAGTGCACATATTCTCATTGAGGAGGTTAGACTAGTCCCTTGCATTCCTGTTGGCCCCATCCTGTTTTTGGGATCAAATTGTTAGAATAAAGATGAGTGTTCTACATTTCCCACAGAGGCAAAACGCCAAAGAATGCAGACGTTTACAAGGCATGCTTGAGACAGGAATCATATGTTCCCATTCAAAATAATAAAGCTATCCAAGATAATATCTTCATTGATGTAATTCCATGCACATTACATAGCTCTTCATTGGAGCCCATTATGTACTGGGAAATATATATTTGACGTGATATTTTGGTTAGAGATTACAAGGAGTTCACCAGTCTTTCTTACAAGATTTCAACCATTCAGATGCCCATTTTCACTGCAGCTTTGAAATTTGCTGATGTGTATTAAATATGAACTACTGGGCCAGTGTCTAGAAATAAAAATACAGCTATGAGAGTTGACATTTCTTTTATAAGTTACTAAAGGGCATCAGCCTAGCATTTAAACAAAACAAAGTCAGAAAGCAGAGGCTATAAAAATGCAGCATACTCATTTGGAAGAGATTGAGGTGCTTCAACATGGAACTCACTGAAGTTAAAAGGCTTTTGTTTAGAGACAAAATATGAAGCTAACGTGTTCTTAAAACTCCGTGGCAGCAGGTGTGATGGCAGGTAAGAAGGCCAGGTGCATCTGAGACATTTCCTAGAGTGGCACTGAGGACTCGCAACACTCTGAAGATGGTGCCATCCCAGAGTTGCTCCCTAGGAAGCTTTTTGGCAAGACTTGTACTCCACCACTGCTGCCAGATGCACTAAAAATTTCCCAAGGAGAAGTTTCCAGTAGAGAATCCACTCAAATGGAGGTGTGGGGAGAGCATCAAAATTGATCTTCCATAAGGAGGCCATTTCAGAAAAAAATTATCAGGGTGGTACTCATGACAATTCTTCAACAGTTTCTTTAGAAGGCTTGTTGTTAGCATTGGGGGTGTGCCTTATTTCTAACTTTTCTAAATTTTTAAATGCCACCACCACAAATGATGATGGTGGCAACCAACAGAGCTTGAGTGTTGGTAATCTGGCTACTGCTTTACACCACCATAATGCACCAGTAGGTCGTGGAATGGAGGGTTATGGTGGCCATAATAATGATGATGGTAATAATAATAATAATAATAATAATAATAATAATAATAATAATAAATTATTGATGCTTTTGAATTATGGTGCTGGAGGAGACTCTTGAGTGTCCCATGGACTGCAAGAAGATCAAACCTTTCCATTTTTAAGGAAATCAACCCTGAGTGGTCACTGGAAGGACAGATCCTGAAGCTGAGGCTCCAATACTTTGGCCACCTCATGAGAAGAGAAGACTCCCTGGAAAAGACCCTGATGTTGGGAAAGATGGAGGGCACAAGGAGAAGGGGACGACAGAGGACGAGATGGTTGGACAGTGTTCTCGAAGCTACCAACATGAGTTTGACCAAACTGTGGGAGGCAGTGGAAGACAGGAGTGCCTGGCATGCTCTGGTCCATGGGGTCACAAAGAGTCGGACAAGACTAAACAACAACAACAAGTTCACAACAGCCTATGTACCAATAACTGGTTGAGGAGCTGTATACAAAATTACATCTCCTCCTCCTATCCAGCTTTTTGGGCTCCACTTGGTAATAACAGACATAAGCTGACCAAGAGTGCCAATGGAGAACTTTTGGGTTTAGTTTCTTTCTCTGCACCTTTTCCCAATGAAAGCTGATTGGTTCAGTTCTCTGCTACAGATGCACAGCCCCAGCTCTTGGGTACCACAATTATATTATGGCCGTTTTTTTTTTAGATCCTGTTTTAATTTATAGCACTGGAGATGAATTTTCCTTACTAAAATTGCATGTTTCTGGATACAGATTGTCCAAGTCCCAAAACATTTCCAAAACAGCTACCAAGAATGAAGAAACACATAATATCGGAAATGGAGCATCTAAAAGATCTTGATTTATTAAAATATGCAAATTGCTTTAGCACTTTGTTTAATTGCTGTTTCCGTAAACCTATCAAATCTTCTTAATGCTTCTCTTCTGTGTCCTTAATTAACACCCATTCCCAATTGGCTAGCACCAAAAGCCCTAGCTTGTAAAAATAGTGTTGTATTAAAAACCAAATTGCAACAGTGATCAACTACCATTTGCAAAACATTTGTGAGGGAAAAACATAGGCATTAAATTAACACTCTAAAAATGCTCTCTTATTGCATTGTTCTTCGCTATTATTTAACACCTTGATTTCCAAAGATGTTGTGTATTGGAACATTGCTTTGAACTACTAGGATTATTTCAGGGCCTGTAGCAATGAAGAAGCAACTATCTGCATATGTTTTTACTTCCTAAACTTAGAACAGAAGAAAAATTCTTGCTAATGTGCATAAATCTGTAATTTAAATAATTATTTTCAAAATAAAATAAAATCACTGTAAAAAACCTAATTTGTAACTCTCAAAACAATCTCCATTCATTTAAAATTAACTATTTCCTTGGTTGAAGTCTGAAGGTCATGGATGCATTCAAGTGCATGGTCACCCAGGCTTAAACATCACTCATTTTCACTAGATTTAAGCTTTTGTAAGGGTGTGTACCAGCAGCATTTTAAATCTAAAATGATAAAGACTACGTTAAAATGTATATATGCTGGATGAACATGATCTCGTGGCGTGAGTTGTTCTGGAAATTCAGCCTATTACCGTATTTTCCGGCGTATAAAACAACTGGGCGTATAAGACGACCCCCAACTTTTCCAGTTAAAATATAGAGTTTGAAGAAGAAGAAGAAGAGTTTGGATTTGATATCCCGCTTTTCACTACCGAAAGGAGTCTCAAAGCGGCTGACATTCTTCTTTCCCTTCCTCCCCCACAACAAACACTCTGTGAGGTGAGTGGGGCTGAGAGACTTCAGAGAAGTGTGACTAGCCCAAGGTCACCCAGCAGCTGCATGTGGAGGAGTAGAGACACGAACCCGGTTCCCCAGATTACGAGTCTACCGCTCTTAACCACTACACCACACTGGCTCCCATACTTGACCGCAGATTCTCCACCCCGTGTATAAGACGACCCCCGACCTTTGAAAAGATTTTCCTGGATTAAAAAGTAGTCTTATACGCCAGAATACACAGTATATTCTTTGTTTATATATGAAATCTATTGGCTTTTGTCAACTGTTTGGGTTTAAAACAGTTGTAGAATGGTGCTACTCTATCTGGAAGCAGAATATAAACCAGAAAAAAATTAAGGGTGCTAAAGTTGAGTTGAAATTACTGCATCATAATTGTTTACCTATGTCCCCAAGGCTGTGATCTTATACAGTGGTGCCTTGGTACTCAAATGCCTTGGTTCCCAAACGCCAAAAAACTGGAAGGAAGTGTTCCAGTTTTTGAATGTTTTTTGGAAGCCAAACATCTGATGCAAATGTCAGCTGCACCAATCAGAAGCTGCACCAATCAGAAGCTGTGCCTTGGTTTTCGAACATTTCGGAAGTCAAACAGACTTCTGGAATGGATTAAGTTCGGCACTTTTGTTTTTGCTATTTATTTTGTATTTTGTTTTTGAGGCTTTTTCGGTTAATTTGTTTTCGTGACTGTGTGCAACCCAGTTCAGCTACTGATTAATTGATTGTGTGACTGCGCAAAAGACTATTATCAGTGCAGGTAATATTATTATTTATTTATCATCTACAATACTGTCTTATTTATTTTGTAGTACAGTACATTGATTATTGCTTTCATTTTATGGATCAATGGTCTCCTTAGATAGTAAAATTCATGTTAAATTGCTGTTTTAGCAGTTGTTTTTAAAAGTCTGGAACGGATTAATCCATTTTGCATTACTTTCTGTGGGAAAGCATGCCTTGGTTTTGGAATACTTTGGTTTTGGAACGGATTTCCAGAAATGATTAAGTCTGAGAACCAAGGTAGGAGAAAGCTCCATTAAATCCAATGGGACTTACTTCTGCGAATACATGATTTGCTGTTAGTCTCATATCTTGCATTGGGGTTTGAGAGTATTAGGTCACTGGATTGTACCTGGTTTTATATTTAGAAAAGGGAAATAGGTTAACTCTGCTGCTCAACAGCTTCACATTTCATGCTGGGAATACACATCAAGGGCTTCTTCACCCTGAAGCACGCTTCCTTATTCTACATTTAAAACATTCACATTTCACATGAATTTAAACTTAACGTGGATTTTTAAATAGAAACGAAAGCTGAATGGTTGCTATAGGAAAGTTCCTTTCTTCTGGAAAATATTCTCAGTCCAGTACCAGTGTCTTTATCCTTGTTTGCTTTGCATCACTCTCAGGGAAATTGGTTATACACAAGTTTGAATGAGGGCCATTTCCAGCCATTTGGAATGCTTCCCAGAAAACATATGCAGCCCATGTTTACACTAGAGTAAAGTCTCACTTGTGTTCAATAGATCTTCCTGCCAAGCAATGAGGCACAGAATTCATCATTGGTAAAAGAGACAGAAGTGATTTATTTCCTGGGCGGGGGAATAATTTTCAGTGGGTGGGATTAGAAAGAGGGTTTTTTTTTGTATTTTTAAAAGACTTGTGAGCTGATGCAACCTGGTGACTGAAATGAGATTATGAATCTGTTATTGAATGTTAAGTCCTAATGGGTCCCACGTATAGCAGTTGCTGGAAACCTCAGGAGGGGAGATTCTGCTTGTAGATTTCCCATTAGGCATTTGGTTTGCCATGCTGGACTAAATGGGCTATTGGCCTGAGCAGAAGGCTGTTCCTAGGTGCGTAAATGATAATGATTCAAAGAGTGATCTCTGGAATAGTTCTTTACCTCCTCTCATGGTGTCCTTAAAATTAGTCTTATTTACTTTATTTCAATAACTGAAGTAGATGGGCATCATTGGGAAAGGATCATCTTAATAGGCGAAGTGGAAAACCAAAGAGATTATCAATCTGAGACTTAAACACACAGCTCACCCATAGGTGAGTCACAACATTATTATCCAAGTTACTGCTGTTTAACTCAAACAGTGATCTCTAACAATAGAAAAATGCAGAATAGACTAAAGTAAAAAAAAAAAAAGTCCATTGATTTCAGTGGGTCTACCATGAAAATGCCTTTGTTGGAGATCACTGAGAATTCTAATCCATCCCACAAATGAAACTGAAAGCAAAAAATAGACTAATACAAAATCATACACACTGGAGTTCATTCTGTATTTTGCTCCCCTATGAAACTATGGAAATCCTAGTGTCCAGTTTTTCAAGAGCAGTACTGAATACCAAATATCTTCCATCATCCTATTCCTAATGATGATAAAGGATGCAGGTGGCGCTGTAGTCTAAACCACTGAGCCTCTTGGGCTTGCTGATCAGAAGGTTGGTGGTTCGAATCTCCGTGACAGGGTGAGCTCCCGTTGCTCTGTCTCAGCTTCTGCCAACCCAACAGTTCAAAAGCACACCAGTGCAAGTAGATAAATAGGTACCGCTGCAGCAGGAAGGTCATTTCTGTGTGCTCTGGCTTCTGTCACGGTGTCCTGTTGCACCAGTAGTGGTTTAGTTATGCTGGCCACATGACCCAGAAAGCTGACTGTGGACAAATGCCAGCTCCTTTGGCCTGAAAGCGAGATGAGTGCCGCACCCCATAGTTGCCTTTAACTGGACTTAACTATCCAGGGGTCCTTTACCCCCCCTAATGATTCTAAACTTGCTCTGCATGTGGTCAGAGACACTCTGCAATGATATATCACAGAATCTCAACCTAAGCTCTGCCAGTAAAAACAGGTGTTGGGCAGAGCCCTTCAGGGAAACAAATGAAATTGGAATGGTTAGGTTGTGTTTGTGTTTCTGGTGGTGTCTGGAGGAGATCTTGTGCATGGAAAATGAAGGATACAACCACAGTTAAAATTTATACATGCAAAATGCAAGTTGGAATCTGACATAAACGTATCTCATTCAAAAGTTATTTCCTGGTGAAATTCACCAAATTTTAAATACTTGCAAATTTTAATTGTATCTTCAGCTAGACCCAGTGCTTTGGTTGTGAACTGGAATCCCTGCCATTCCTCAGCCTGCATCATATGTTATGCATGAAGTGTGTTTTGCTAAATGTATAAGAATGAATTATATTTGAGTTCCTTAGATTCACAGTCTGCAGGAGTCCTGCGGAGGTGAAATAAGCTAGTTTTAATTTGGATGCAGAGAGTCCTAATCAAAAAAGATTTGGACCTGAGGGCAGAATCTAGCCTTTTATCATTCCCCTGTTTAAGTTTAATCATATTAAGGATTTTTAAAATATATTTTTTAAAAGAATAGGCTCCAGGAAAGGCTAGTTAAGATTTCCATTTGAGGGGTCAAAACTTTAAAGGTGACCTGAAGACCTTTATTTTTAATTAAAACAATTCTTTTAAAATTATGAATGCTAATAAGCGGGGCTGGGGGTGGATGCCGATAGCACTTGTATCAAAGCTAGTGGGGGAAATGCAATTTTAACCTTAATTTCTTTGCTGCTGTCTCTGGTAGTTTTAACTTAGAGGCAATAAAAGGTTTCAGTGTGTGACTACATGTTCCCCAAAAGACAAAGGATTGGATCCAGGTTCCAACGAAATAAATGAGACCTTGATTATTTACTACTAACTTTTAACTGATTTCAATGGGACTTCAAGTTCGCATACCACTTTCATCTTCATATTGGGTTCTGGTGTCATAAAGTTCCACACACTGTCTTCCATTGAAGTCTTTTCTCAAAACAGCCCCTATTATGAGCAGAAGTGTTACTTGTATTTCCTGGTTTCACACCATCACCTTCACACATGATGAGATCACTGCACCAAGTCTAAAAGCCAGAATTCTTCTTCCACTGTACTGTACATTATCCATTTCAGGAGGTCCCATGTCAGTCTATAGAGGCTGTGACTTCAAGTGCCTTTTGTCCTCAGTTTGTTTAGATCCTTCCAAAGACACAGTGTAGTTTTTGTGAGCCAAGGTGCTTGTGAGGTGGCACACAAAATGGCGGCAGGCAAGAGTACTCTTTTGGTGAGGGAATACTGAATGGTAGTTTACAGGTTTATCATAACTAGCTACACGGCAGATTGTGTGCCAAGTTGGAGTGAGGAGGGGGGGGGAATGACCTGTGACTGTTTGTGCAGTGACAGCTTTATCAGATGACAAGGCTATCAGTAATGGCTAAAAGAAATGCTTACACTTTTAATTTAATAGGGGCAAGAGGACTGAAATTTGTCAAGATATTAACACTACAGAAAAGCAAGCAAGGATACTCTTAAATTTATGAACCAGCATTTCTATCCTTCTGGGTCATTTATCTGTATTAGAATAGTGAAAATTTCTGGATATGCCCACATTCTTTCATCAGCCATTCAAAACCAGCAACAACTGCAAATCCTTCCTGGACAACTCTAGTAAAAGTTTGCATTGGTGTTTCCCACTTCAAAATAAATAACCCAAGCAGCACACACTGTGCAGAGGGTGGAGAGCAGAGCGTTATGACTTCATCATGCCCATTTCTTATGCTCAGGCTCTATGTTTATGAACGTAGCCAAACCAGTATTAGCCATGGACAAGAGGAATGTATAAGCAGGCTCAGAGGAACCCCAACACCAGCAAAATATATTTGTGGTGAGGAAATCCTAAGAAGAGATGAACAAACCCCAACAGCCAAATGAAAACTGTATGAGCTTTTTGGTCATGGATGCTGGAGATGATGGCAGAGTGTGTCTGTGATTCTATACTGCAGATCCCACCTATGATAGAATGCTAGCAATAACTCATTTTCACCGCAATTCTAGGAGTGGAATATAGGGATACATAGGAAACAACCACAGAGACTTCATTATCATTTCCCCCAACAAATGGTTGCTAAGGTACACTTAAAATAAATAAATAAATGAATGAATAATAATTAAAAAAAAACCCGGAGACACCATGCCAGTGATATGAGATACTTTGAGAGAGTGTTAGAGTCAGGCTGTCTCCCCCTGAGAGTAGCTGAATCCTGTGGTTCTGGTTCTGGAGCAAGCATCCTAACTGGAAGGGGTTCATGTTGTGTCTTTGGAAAGAAGAGTGATTGAATGGTCTGCTCCGATCTGGAGCTGAGATGTGTCAGAATTAACCAGCCTCGAGTCAGGCCCAACTCGCTTCTGTGAGATTCCACTGGGCTACAGGCCTTCGGCTCTCTGTTGCCCGCTCTTAGGCCTCGATGCCTGGCAATAAGGTTGCCACCACAGGGAACGTAGTAGCTGATCTTTAATTCAGAAGCTTTTCAAGTACATTCTGCAAGCACCATCTGCAGCGTTTTGTGAGTGCCTAAGCAGCATTTGGACATTGCAACATGTCCTCTTGCTGGTGACTTCCAAGAATTTTTTTTTTTTTTTTTTTTTACCGATCGGGAGAATGTACGCAGTGGGTGGGACCCAGACCCATCCTAGATAGGAACCAGGACAACTATAGCTCCTCCTGTTGACATTCATTGGATGTGACACCATTTGCGTGTCGAGGTCCCCAGTCACCCCTCAGAATAACTCACACCACAGACAGTAATTTAAGTTTTGGTTTTTGGCATAATTTTGGCCACAACTTTATTAAAATACATAATATGTGAGTGGTTGCATAGGCATTGGTTTAGACTATCTGTCCCACTGGAGACAGAACTGACGACCGTCAGTAAAGGGAAAACACCAGTAAAGGGAAAATACCCCATGACAGGCATAGCAAGGTCAACGCAGAGGCCTAATAAACGAGGAGGTGGGGAAGGGCGGGTGATCCGTTGCACGCAGCAAAGAGGAATACTGCAAGGCATGCCAAGCATTTTAAATCCACTGGGCTGTCCATCAACACATTGCAACATAAAAATCTCCCCAACAACACCAAGGACCCAATCGTAGCTGTGGCCATCTGTATGCTCCCGCCCAACTCTGGAGGGGTGACTTGCTGGCCCCCACCGCAACACATGCTTTCCATGAAGGAGAACACGCTTTCTCATTAAAAAGCAGAACAGGCTATTCACACGCAACCATGACATACTATTATAGATAATTCCATTTAGGCAGGCTGATGCTATCCAAAAAGTTTCCGGTATTTCCCTTTTGGGGTAATTTTCCAGCACTCATGTTTTGGGAATGATTTGACTATAGGATTAGTGGATAGCAGGGGTGGGCAGCCTCTGGGCCAGGTTGGCCCACAAAGTCATTTCCCATACACCTCAGTCACCTATCAGTCAGCTGATGTCAGTGGCTGATGTTAGCTGATGAGGTTGGTCTTGCTGGTTCTGTTTTGTCAGCAGATTCCTTGTTGGGGAGACTTCCACCATCCCTCTGGGACAACCTTAACAGGTAAGCTGTCAAGGAAGCTGTCAAGGAGGGAGATAAAGAACTGATCCACTGGGCCAAAATAGTTTACAGTCCCTAGTCATGAAGAGACTCGCTCAGAAGTTCTCTCCTAACCCATTATTATGTTGTGATGTTCTGACGCAAGGTTGTTGATAGACCTTGCCATAATTGAATAGCTAATGTATCTGAGGTTTGAATTGCTTGCATTTTCAACAAACAGAACCTTTAGAAATGTACCTGTCACTCCCGAATTCTTTTTGAATAATCAGAAGCTTGATTTGAAAGTGGCTGCATTAGTGTTCCTCCTTATCAAACTAATAGAGTTCTTCAGTGTTTGTGCTGAAACATTTCCCATAAATGAAGAACCTGAAATTCATTAATAGGTTTCAAAATGAGCACCGACATACCAACCAAGGTGGGGGGCAGGATGGGATGGGAGGCAGAATGTAGTTATAGAGAACAGTTCATGGTTTGAATTAAAACAAAGGCTAAATTGCAAACAAAAACAAAACTTTCATATCTATCTAGACAAATAAACTGAACTGAACTGTGTGCTCCTATGTTTTATACATCCCTGTCTGTTGCTACCAATGGGTATCATGTTAGTTGACCCAACTCAGAGTTGACCCATTGAAATCAATGGACCTGAAATGATTATTCATTTCAGTTGGTCTTCTCTGAGTCATAGAATTGGAAGGGACCCCAAAATATTTTGCTCAACGTGGGGCTCGAACCCTAAACCCTGAGATTAAAAGTCTCATGCTCTACTGACTGAGCTATCCAGTGGTCTATTGTGTGTTAGTATGAGAAATACTGGATGCACCATGTGTGACTAATACTGAATATATAAGGTACCAGTGGCTCTGCTGCACTACATCAGAAAGAAAAATAAATAAAAGCTATGTTTTAGAACAGGAATCAGTGTGGGTCTGGATGTTTTTGTCATGGTTTTGACCACCCTGGACTTGATATTTTCAGCTAGTCTAAATTTTTATTGATTTCGCTAAGCTTAAAGGTAAAGGGCCCCCTGACCATTAGGTCCAGTTGTGTCCGACTCTGGGGTTGCGGCGCTCATCTTGTGTTACTGGCCGAGGGAGCCAGCGTACAGCTTCCGAGTCATGTGGCCAGCATGACTAAGCTACTTCTGGCAAACCAGAGCAGCGCAGGGAAACACCATTTACCTTCCCGCCAGAGCGGTACCTATTTATCTACTTGCACTTTGACGTGCCTAGGCTCTGTGGTATAGATCACAGCGCCACCCGCATCCCAGCGCCACCCACATTGCTAAGCTCAGGTAATATCTAAATAGGTTGTGCAAAAGTTCTTTTCTATTAAGCCCCACAACATACAAAGCTATAGTAGCAAAGTCAATGCCCTGGTTTCATGGCTTCAATCGGTAGGCATCACAAGTGGCTCTAGAGTATTGCAATATTTGGTTCTAGATTCTGGATTCTCCATGCATTGCAAACAATCCATCAATCTACTGCTTGAGGCCTGGCTTAGTTAATTATATCCATTCATCTTAATCCTGTGACAGCTGCTTACATATAGAAACAAGTTTCTATATACTCATTTTTTTTTAATGGACATGAAGCATCTGCAGGAGAAAAGAATGTTCAGCCACATAAATATACCCCTGCAGAAATGTTCTGGAAGACACACTCTCAACACGTGCACATAACAGACAGGCATCATGCTAGCAACTATCAGGAGCAAAAGCCTGAACTCAGACTGGGAGCCCCTTCTTCCTCCACACAATTGATTGACAGCACTGTAAGAATCTTTATCAGGATGCTTTTTGAATGTTACAGCTGTAATTTTGGAAGCTCCTTTTTCCATGAGGTGCAGCTGTAATGTGACTGCAACTTGCAAAGGTCCACCTGAATTTTGCTTCACGGTTGTTGCTGAAAATTTCATGTTGAGAACATATAGATACCTGGCACTACCGTGTGGTTGCAGGCTTTTACAGCTTACAGCTGTGCCATGGGGATGAGTCACAACGTGCAGCTCCAATACCACAGCTGCAATATTTAAAAATTATCCTAGAAACTGCTGTCTTGTCCTGGCAACATGAGGATATATTGAAATGCATGCTAGTCAATGCTGGCTTCAGGTATCATTTCTTGCCATTGTTTATACAGTGGTACCTCGGGTTACAAACGCTTTGGGTTACAAACGCTTCAGGTTACAGACTCCGCTAACCCGGAAGTAGTACCTCGGGTTAAGAACTTTGCTTCAGGATGAGAACAGAAATTGCAGCAGCAGTGGGAGGCACCTTAGGTTAAGAACTTAATTCATTCTGGAGGTCCTTTCTTAACCTGAAACTGTTCTTAACCTGAGGTACCACTTTAGCTAATGGGGCTTCCAGCTGCCGCCACGCGATTTCTGTTCTCACCCTGAAGCAAAGTTCTTAACCCGAGGTACTATTTCTGGGTTAGCAGAGTCTGTAACCTGAAGCGTCTGTAACCTGAAGTGTCTGCAATCCAAGGTACCACTGTATATATTTTAGGAGAAATGTATGCTAAAATGCTGACAAATTTTCACGAAAGTTGTTTTTGAAATATTGCAAACTGACATGGAAATGTGGAGATATAGAAAATGAGAAACTGAGAGAAACCATTATGACAGATTTGTCTGTTCCTATCTGTGGGTTCCTTCCCTGAGTGAGGTCACCTCAGCTCACCATTGTCACAGCTGCTCATTTAATTGTTCTCTCCCTCTGAGCAGCAGTGGTTGGTGGGGCAATGCAGACAGAGTGGTATTGTTCACCTGCCTCCCCAACACCCAGGCTCGCTGCTGGTTCCTGAGAGGGAGAGGGGCAGGGAAAATTTGCACGGAGGAAGGTATTGTGTGAGTGTGGAGATGGAGCCAATCGGGCACTCCTGCCGCCATGCCCACCCATGTCTTTGTTCCCCAGGTTTCCCCTCACTGCTTCTCAGGGACAGGCAGCAACATGTGAGTTGGAAGGCAGGTAAGCAATGTTGCCCTGCCTGTGCCACCCCGCAGGCAGGGGGAGTGCCTCTGTGTCCACTCTGCTACATCACTCAGAGGGAGAAAGCAAGGTGGATAGAAGAGGATGCTTCAACTCCTCACTCTGTCATGGCAAGACTGAATACCAGAAATAAACAGCAGAAAAGGGAAGCAGACCAGCAGGCTCCAAGAGTTGGCAATGGGCACACTGTGGGCCTCAGTTGGTCAGCCATGATGCGACCCTGTGACCCCAGCCTGATTTCAGTTTTATACTGGTTTAACTGTCAATTTAATAAATCTTCGCCATTGTAGTTGTATGCAGCCATTAGTTCCCTTAATCAATGAAACCCACATAACCATCTACAGTGTTCTTTTAACTATTTCATTAGAAACTTAAAACTAGCTTCAGTATAAATTCTTCTTATTAAACAATATATCCTCTTAATACTCCATGAAGGATGACTCTTCAGGGTTCAGAACAATTCCACTCCCCACTGTTCAATAAATAAACGATTGTAATAAAAAAAATTATAGCAATAAAGAGAGAGAGAGAGAGAGAGAGAATCAAGTTCTTCTAAATTATTCGTCATAGATGCATGGGAAAGGACTGGGTAAATGTCTTCAATGAGATAGAGAGACCGAATATTTTCTTAACATGATGATTTACTTTTTTAATAAAAGGAACCACAGGAGTCTCTTGCCTGTTTAGAAGGCGAGTGGTAGGTAAAGTTTGGAATCTATGGTTTGGAAACTTGTTTCCCTAACCTATTTGGTCATTTTGCATTTGGCACACAGGTGTAGTGACTTCTTCCAATGTCTATATGCCCATTTATGAAGCACCTTTACTATTTTTGTTATCTGTTGGCATCCTTCTGTCTTGAGAGACAATGGGGTGCACCTCCAAGGGGTAAAGTCAAACAGCACCAAAATGACCTCCCCCAGGGCACAAACCTGGACAGTTTATATGGAGACCCTGGGCTTCATAGACAACAAGACCCCTCTCTTGGAATAGCTGATGTGGTCCAAAGGGAAGTAGAACTATACATTTGGCACCAGCTTGGTTGCAGAAGTTGCCGGAAAGAGGCGTACAAGGCACTATCCAACCGTCTTAGGGACTTCACTCTGGATGTGTGTAGAGTTTACTCCTTAGCCTTTGCTTCTTCCAAAGATATCCCACAAGGCAGCAGAGGTTTGGGATCAGAGTCTTCCTTCTCCTAGATGGGCTATCATCCCATGTTAATGAGCCCTACCTGCTCCTTGCTTTCCTCTACAGCACATGTAGAAACCGTCTTCTTGACCATTGGATCCGCTATTGGTTTTTTCTGCTCAATCCGCCAGAGTCTATCTTTGTATGCAGGGGAAGTCCCTAACTCACTGAGGGTTTGAGACCCATCAGCTATCCTCACCTGGTTTAGCCAAAACAAAACAAAATAAAAAATTCCTTCCAGTAGCACCTTAGAGACCAACTAGGTTTGTTCTTGGTATGAGCTTTCGTGTGCATGCACACTTCTTCAGATACACAGTAACTGGTTTAGCCAGCCAGTCAAAGCCATTTCCCGGGGCCACTGTTGCATGCTGAAAGCTCTCGCTGCTTTATCAACCATTGCTTAAAATCTTCACTCCTGGGGCTTCTTACTTGAATGTAACAAATTATCTGGAGCAAAGTGTATGAACCCATTTGATTGTTTTATACTACTTTAAGAAATTATCCTTCTTTAAGGAATGTGTCAAAATATCATCCAGAATAGAACTTGACATACAATGTGAGATCTCAGCCTTCCTCAAGATACTTGCTGCTCATGATAAGCTAGCATGCAAGGAGAAATGTTTCTATACTTGCCTTCCCTATCATTCTTGGAGTGAAGTTCCCCACCCAAAGGAGTACATTCAAGCATGAAACCCACAGTGGGAAGGGCCATAGTGCAGTAGTACATAACCACAAGAATGACAAGCTTTCACCTTAGAAGGGTGTCTGATGTTTTTGGTAAGGCCACCTGGAATTTGGAGTAAATAAACCAATCTGGTTGTGTGTGTGTGTGTATACTGAACTTCAGATTTTGTCCCCAATTCACTTACTGCCAAAGTTTTGTGGCAACCTTATGTGAAAGAAATGAATAATCTAGTCCATTTGAATCAGAATTACATATGTCCTCACCATGGTCAACCAGTTGGCTATGGGAAGCCCCTATGCAGGGCATGAACTCAACAGCATTCCTTTACTTGTGTTTTCCATCAACTGGTTTTCAGAGGCTTAAACTCATCTCAATCTGACTTGAAGTTTTTAGTGGATTGCACACTCAGTTTATATAAGTGGATTTTGCATAGGGCCAAAAGTTATCTGAAAATATCACACACACCCCTGTGAAAATATGAGACAGTATTCTTTTGTTTTTTTGTGGGAGAAAATAAATTTCTCTGAATTTTTTTGGAGGTGGGCAGTGGTTTTGTTGTTGTTTGTTTTTTAAAAACAAACAAACAAACACTTGTTTTTAAGGTTTAATAAAAGGGCCGTGTTGCTTCTAAGGTATTCCAAGGAGCACAGCGGAAGGGAGGCAGTAGAGGTAGCCTCGCTCTGCTATGAGCAGTGGTAAATCCCTTTCTAAGTTGAAAAAAACTTAGTGGAGAAACCCATTGGCCAACTTGCAAGGTTAAGGTAAGGGGCAATTTCTCCCTGCTTCCTGCAAATGCATGGATTTAAGTGAAATTCCATTTTCTCCCATCCAACCAACAAACAGTGAAAAAGCTGGCTGAAATTTTCAGTATTTGGCAACTAGTTTAGAATAGATTTGGTATGGGGATTTAGCGGTATTCCTTTTCCCTTGCAATATACTATCTGAAAGCCCTTACAATTGATAACAATCATTTTCAGTATATCATTTGATATGTTCATTGTTCCAAAAGTGAAGCAAGAGGGAATCTAGTTTCAAATAACAAACCACACGATCGTCCACCCGAATCACCGCGTTTCTTTTATGAAGGGAAGTAATGGAATCAATATATGCATCCATTTTTATTTTATTTTTATTTATTTTTTTACCTCTCAGGGCAAGATTTGCAAGCTGTATGCTCCTGGGTAGAAGTCATAAACCTCGGGGACTATCTCCAGCTACTTCTTTCCGTGGTTAAAGTGAAATCTAAATGAAAGAAATGTTCCAGTACAGATAATGCATAAAATGAAACTGCTACAGTAATGAATGTTGAATGCAATGTTTGAAGTTAATGCAAAAGTTGAAGGTAATTTATAAACCTTACAGGGTTTGGGTACTTTGGGAAATTAAAGTATATGATTTAATATCCCCTTCCTTGATTACTGCTTAAAATAAAATAGCTTGAACTGTGGCCTGTAGTTCAAGATTAGTAACTTGGATGATGAAAGAAAAGCCAGAATTCAGTGCAGGTCTATGAATATGAATACTTCTCTGCAGAGCTGGCCTTAGTTAATGTAATGTTATCCTTGTGTAACCCAGGAGCTTCATCTTTATTTTATTATAAAATGATATAATATACAATGTAATCCTATGCCCGTTTCCTCAGACATTAGCCCAGTGAGTTGCTCCCATGGAAGTGTGTATATGATTGCATTACTAATTAATGTACATGATCTTAATGCAAAATAAAAGATGATGTTGGAAATGACACTTTTAAGATGCGGAATTTATACCTTCCCAATTAAAATGGTCCCAATCCAAATACATATGTGAGGCGGTCAGCGAATGGAGGTTTTACTGACCTTCCTCAATTACAGCTCTACTCCTTGATGGTGGTAGAAAGAGTCTGTGACCCCTTTGAGTTAGGGAAGCCACAAAAGTACATCCCACCCAGCATCTGGTGCCAAAAGGGTGACAGATGTGCAAGAATCATTTGATGGAGGCCTGCAGTGTTTCCAAATCAGAATGGTGGGTCATGTGCCCAACTGCATCTGCTAGGTGAGAGGATGCTGAAAATTTCCTTGCTCCCCTCCCTCAAAAAACCTCTAATATGCATCTGTAAGCCATGACCTTAAAGGTAAAGGTAAAGGGACCCCTGACCATTAGGTCCAGTCATGTCCAACTCTGGGGTTGCGGCGCTCATCTCACTTTACTGGCTGAGGGAGCACCAATATTTGAAAAGATCTTCCCCAGTTTTTTGTCTTAATTTCTTGTCTCAAAATGGTCCGAAGGCATCTTGCCTTCTCTGACTGCCAATACTGTCTTTCTCTCCAATATGATATGTAAAGTATTTGAATGAAACACTCCAAACACCAAGTGACTCCACTTGTGTTATTGGCAAGATGATGGGGCTGAATTCCTACCTCCTCTCATCTGTTCATGAAATGCTAAAGAAATGCTAAGGAAATGATGGTGCCTATTAATAATAATAATAATAATAATAATAATAATAATAATAATAATAATAATAATAATAATAGAATTTATATACCACCCTATACCCAGAGGTCTTTTATTCACAGAACAAAATCACAGTATAAAACTACAAAATATTTAATCAAATTTAAAAAACAACAACCCAATAACCCCCCTCAAAAAACCCCCACACTTTAAAAGGTCATAGGATGTCAATGAAATCAACCAAAGGTCTCATTAAAAAGGAAGGTTTTTGCCTGGCGCCTAAATGTGTATAATGAAGGTGCGAGGCAAACTTCCCTGGGGAGACCATTTCACAGATATGCCTAGAGATCTCCCCAACCCTCTTATAAACCTCCTTACTGCCCCTGCCATTTCTCATCTTACCAGTCAGAACGGTGAGGAAAAGGGCATTTGCATATTTGATTTAGTCAGAATGCTTTGTGAACATGATGTGGAGCACCCAGAATGTTGGGATTGTCATTTCCTAGGGTTTTCAGGCCCATAGTAAGGAACCAGGAGCCTGGAGAAACTACAATGCTGAGCAATTGTGGCACCAGTAATTAATTTGGATGCATTTCCTTAGGTGCGTTGTGTACCTGCTCCGCGGATGAGCATATATTACATTCTTCTTTCTTCCACCTGTGTTTGAAGTATTTCTTCTAATGCATGCTGTGGTATTTAATCTAGTACAATGCGCCATTATTTAATCTAGTACAATACGCCTGACCTGGATTGAACTTCCTGGGCATCTGTGGGTGGGGCAAATCTGCTCCCATACTAATGGGGTGGGAACGACGTAAATGTGCACTGACTGTGCTTTCAGTGTTATCTGCCTACTGTCTGACTGAAGGCAGCTGTCCAGGGTCTGAAATGGAGGTCCTTCCCATCACCTGCCCTTTTAAAAAGAGGGGCAGGGCATCCTTATTTGGAATGTATACCAATGGTACGTGAAATTCAAATAGAGTGTTGGGTGCTTTGTTTGTTGAGTGTATTTATCTCTTGGAAATAACTTTGTTGTTCAGTCGTTCAGTTGTGTCCGACTCTTCATGACCCCATTGACCAGAGCACGCCAGGCATGCCTATCTTTCACTGCCTCCCGCAGTTCAGGCAAACTCATGTTAGTCACTTCGAGAACACTGTCCAACCATCTCATCCTCTGTCGTCCCCTTCTCCTTGTGCCCTCCATCTTTCCCAACATCAGGGTCTTTTCTAGGGAGTCTTCTCTTCTCATGAGGTAGCCAAAGTAACTTATGATTATCCAATATCTTTTCATTAAGTAAAACAACAACAGCAACAACTTTAAATATTTTGGGACTATTTTTTTTAAAAGAAGGATGTTAATCTAGAGCACATCCTGCTTTGCTAGTGACCAACATGAGGAGGCTAATGGGTTCTCATGACAAGGAATGGAAGTGGGAGCTGTTTTGATGCACATTGATAGACTGTCCCTGTTGTTCTGTGGTTCAACAAGAGTTACACAGAAAGATGTATACTAGCAAATGCTTCATTCCTCCCTCCCTCTTTCTCTCTCACATACACATTTGTTTGAGTGTACATATTTCATAATTTTGGTTAAAAATGAAAAAAAAACTTGAATTATTCCATTAATGATTTGCTTTTCTTTTTAGACAGTAAGCATGGCACTCCAATACACAATGAGAATTATTGTAAAGACTTTTGTCCTTGGAGACAGAAGAGTGAGCAATGTGCTCTGCTTTGAAAGCTGTAGCAGCTAAATGTGAAATGTGGGCAAAAGGAATTGCAGGTAGAAAAGAATATGTACTCCAAGTGAGAAAAAGGAAGGTCCTTGGTTGAACAGAAAACATGATTCTAAGCATGATGGAAAAACTGCAGGCGTTGGTGCTTTTCAATTGTGCCCTCAACAATTGTTTTTCTCTTTTATCAACCCCCCCCCCTCTCCCCTCTGAAAAACATTCATTTTCAATACGTATGTCACAGTTCAGAAAGCTCTCAGACACTAGCACCCATTAGTTGAATATTCTGGGTCCTTGCCCACCCATTTGCCTAAAAAAAGACCGATCAATGGTTGGCCAACAGCATAACAATACACTCCCGAGAAAAGGGATGACATCAATTGCATCTCAGTTCAAAATCTGCCACTTTTTGTTCCATTCAGCATACAGAGCAAAGTAGATCAGGCCAACAGGTTCTGTAGAGACATTTGATGAAGAACACATTCAGAAACTACAAAGTACTGCTGCAACCCCATCTCTTTATTTCTGTTAACTTGATATAAATGTCAGTTGCAAAGGGGGACAAACTAATTATGAGCTATGCTCAGACTTCAAAGACGTTTGGGCTTGCCTTAAAATTACCTCTGAAGTTCAAACTTGAAAAATCTGTACACCCCATTCTCCAGTTTTGAAGGTACACCACTAGTGGTAGCCTGATCTCCCTCTCGCCTGAATTTTCTGAAGTTGACAAATAATCAACAAGCAAAGAGGAACACAATTGATGGCATTTTAAAGTGGCGTGAGAGTTTTTGTTTGTTACTACATCATATTTTTACTATGTTATATCTGTGATAATAAAATAAAATAAAAAACAACATCACCTGTAAACACACTTTTAGATGTTGTTCCATTGCTACTGTTTATGAGCAACCCTCACATGGGGTTTATACACATCTAGTTATCTATTGTCATGAATTGTTGGATCATTTCTCACAGAAACCAAGGAGTGAAAAGGAGCCACAAGACAGTATATCCTGTATCTCAGGTCAACCTGTTTTCTACTTTAGATTACGCCTATTTGTTTACCATTCTTAGCATCGGTTCATGGAGTTCTATGAATTCCACCTACTCTCTTAAAGTACATCAAATCAAATTTCCTCATCCTAAGCTTTTGTGGTGGCTGCTCATTGCCAGTCACCAGTGACATGATATGAAAGTTCCCCCTCCAAGTCCTCTGTTACTTGGGTGATCTAACCAGCACACTAGGAACCAAGTGGGTAGGACATAACTAGTGATGAAAGACTACAGTCTCGATATTGTAACTGAAACATATCAATCAGTTTATTGATCACAAATACTTCAATGCCATCATAAGCTTTGAAGAAAACCATAGCCTTATACTACTTGGAAAATAACATGGATTGAGAGATGCATAAGTTTAGCATTATAATTGTATTGACAAAGCAATCAATTAGAGTCAATTGAATGAGCATCATAGGCTGCCTATTTCCTTTCTAACAACAACAACAACAACAACAACAACAACAACAACAACAACAACAACAACGGCCTCCTATCATCTTCTAGCCCACCTAGCTGTTGGACAGAATTGATATATTGTGTAGCATACCCAGGAATAAAGTTCATCATTATAACCTGTGCCATAGAACAGGATCTCATCATCTTCAGCTGGGGGAAAAGTGTACAAAGAAGAGTTGGTTAGAAGGAATAGAACAAGAAATGAAGCTCTGAACACATTTTATACTGATCAGAGTTTTCCTTCTTTTGTGTCAATTTCATTACAAAACCCACATACCACATACCTTGGTTATCGAATGCCTTGGTACTCGTACATTTTGGCTCCTGAACGCCAAAAACCTGGAAGCAAGTGTTCTGGTTTTCAAACGTTTTTGAGAAGCCAAATGTCCGACACAGCTTCCGCTTGAGTGCAGGAAGCACCTGCAGCCAATTGGAAGCCACGCTTTGGTTGTAGAACATTTTCGGAAGTCGAACGGACTACGTTCAAGAACCAAGGTACGACTGTAAAATGTAGATTAGAAATTGGGCGTCCATAATCTAACTAGTGGAATGTGTTGTGACATTTCTTTATTAAGGCAGAAGAGGACTTTGGGGTTTTAAATTTCAGCAGTGCCCTGTGTGATGCCAAATTCCTCCCCTCCCACACACCTTTCACCTTCCATTGTTTATCATTCTTGCAGCACCCTCTGTGGTGCCTTCTCAGCTTGGCACCCAGTGTGGGTGAACCAGTTGCACTCCCCTAAATCTGCCTCGGATTAAGCTCACAGTCACTTTTATTCATTCCGTCATGGATAATATTACAGGTCAACACTTGCTCAGATGCTGTTGCCATTCTCTTTCGCATCTTGTCAGGTACAATGTTTTCTTGAAACTTATTGTGAAGTTCTTATCTTCGAAGATGCCAAAATTTCACATTACTGCCTCTGCGATTCTGAAAAAGTTCCAAGCACAATACACAAATGAGCATAGACTTGTACTTTTCCATTATTGTCAACCTTTTTGGTTTGCCATGGCTGCTCTGATGTCCAACAAAGTTTACGGTTCCAGGGCCCTAATCCTCCCCCCCCCCGTCACCATAAAATCTAATTTTATCCCTCACAAGGTTTAGGAACAAACTGATGTGTGGATCAACACAGCCGCACAGAATGTGAAACTGCACATAAGTAAGTCTTAACCTCACCTATATGTTATTTATTATTCACTAGCCCTGTGGGCCTTGCAGGTGAAAGAGTGAATTTGAGGGCCACTGAGCATTAGATTCTTTCAGTATATCATGCTTACAGAAACACCTGTGCTTCAGCACTTTAACCTAACCAACTGTGAAACAGTGACAGTGTTCAACAGACCTAAAAATTTCTCATTTCGTACCTGCAGCATGATGGTCTAATGACTTAATATTAGGCTGCACAGTGTGAAATATCTCTGGAAAGTGGTCCAGGACTTATTGAATCTCCACTTTCATATTGCCTACAAGCAACAGCTGGCACTGAATTTGCCTTGGGCCTTACCTTTACTTAACACAATCAAATTCCTTTAAAATTCTGTCAGCTTGTAAATAAATATTTATTTCCACATCATACATACAGGGTTTTTTTGTGACAGTATTCACTGGTATGAAGTACCATCACCTTTTTAAAAAAACTACCCATGGCAGCTATTTTGTGCTGACACCAATGGCAGTTTTATCAATAGGGTTGCCATATGTCCGGAAATTCCCGGACATAGCTGGAATGCAGCAGTTGGAAGCAGTGTCCAGGTGGCAATTGCTGAAACTTCAAGAACAGCCTTACCAAAAGTGTCACGGACTTTGAAGTTGTTGAACTCAGGACGAAAGATAAATAATAAATAATTTTAAATAATAATTTTATTATTTATACCCGGCCCATCTGGCTGGGCTTCCCCAGTCACTCTGAGTGCTAAGAGGAAGGCGCATATGGCAGAATCTCACTATGATCAACTCCCACCTGGAAACCTATGTCCCCACTGTGGAAGGACTTGTGGATCCAGAATTGGCCTCCACAGTCACTTATGGACTCACTGTTAAGACTGTGTTCATGAAAGACAATCTTACTCGCTATGAGTAATTGCCAGAGATGAAGATATAGATATACATACACACAATAAAGTTCAAGATTAATTAAATAGTGAAACAGCAAAGTGGGGAAATTCTAACGTGTTTAATAATGAAGCATATTTTATCGTGGGTGCCGGATTCCAAAATGAGCACCCACCACAAAAAAGGCTCTCTCCTTTGTGGAATTATATGGACCTCTGCTAAGTATGGGTGTGGAGATGAAGTTACTACTTTGAGGTGCAGTGGTACCTCGACTTACAAATGTCTCAGGTTACAAACTCCGCTAACCTGAAAGAGTTACTTTGAGTTGAGAACTTTGCCCCAGGATGAGAACAGAAATCGTGTGCTGGCGGTGCAGCAACAACAAGAGGCCCCATTAGCGAAAGCACGCCTCTAGTTAAGAACCGTTTCAGGTTAAGAACGGACCTCCGGAATGAATTAAGTTCATAGCTAGAGGTACCACTGTATTTTGCAAAGCACTGCAGTGCTATTCCAGAGTTACAAACCTGGAATATAGATCTCAATCCTCTCAAAATGGGCATCATAATGTTGTTTTGTTGCGGCTGAAGGCTAAAATGAAATGGTTTCATCCACAGTTCAGCTAAGCATCATTTCCTTCCCACCTAGGAATAGCTATTCCCCTTTGAACAAGAGCTTCCAGCAGCCTTGAGATTCCCCGTGAAATAAGTTTTGTATTTTCCCTTTTATATGTATAGTAGAGTTCAACTGCATGACTATGCTTGTGTCACAACCTAAGCCTCCTACAAGCATTCCAAACTGCTGTAGCACTTTGAAGCTTGTGAGAGTGCTAAAGCGAGGTTCTCTCCCCCCACTCCTTTTAAGCAAAGTGCAACTTCTCTGAGGTTGCGAGTGGAGGGAATAGACAAAGGAGAAAGGGGAACAATGTAGAGATGAGTGCAACTCAGCAACTGATATAAAAGGAACAGTAAAACATTCAGACAGCTTGGGAGGGAACCCTCCAGACATGGAGAGAATGAGAATAAAGTTAAACCAAGACTTTTCCCATTTCTTTTTGAACAACCACCCATGGGGAATGCTTTGACGCAGATGCACTGTCTAGATAACTGTAGTCTCTTCTTTCTTCTAGACCATGTAAAAATAGAAGGTTGTTCTCTAACACTATTCTCTCACTTGTTTTTTTTTTGGGGGGGGGGGATGCCTCAGTTTCTATAGGCAAAATGATCATCTCCCGTAAACTTCTCATAGATATCTAATAGAATCATAGATTTGGAAGGGGTCCTGGGGGTAATCTAGTCCAACCCCCTGCAATGTAGGAATATCCCTTACTCGGATTGAACATGCAGCCTTGGCGTTGTCAACACCACTTTTTAACCAATTGAGGTAGTTGCCCTAGGGGATTTATATTAGAACATTTTTCTATTTCTTTCATATAATTGTGCTGGCCCCAAGGGTTTGTCCATGAAGCGAGGTCCAAGTCCAGTCCTGGGTCTAGGGGTCCAAAGGAGGTCAGTCCGGCGGGGAGCGAGGCAGGGAGCAGGTCAAGGTCCAAGGCAGGTTCAGGCACAAGGTTGCAGGTTGAGCACACGCTTGCAACTATGTTGCTCACGCAACTTGGGCTGGGTCTGGCTGGCTTTTATCTGGCCCTATGCTTAGGGCCGCCCCGATCCTCTGGAGACTCGCCTCTCCTCCGGGCCTGGAGGCGAGCACTCCTCCTGCAGACACTTAACTCCCTTCGCCTCTCTGCCCTGAGCCTCTGTAGCTCAGGAGAGGCTGGTGGGTTACTGGACCCAGGGGATGCCTCAGCTTCCTCTGAAGAGGCTGGGAGTGGAGCACCTGCAGGCAATGGGTCCTCCCTCCCATCAGGAGCCAGAGCAGACTCTGCTGATGCCTGCACCTGGGGATCCAGCACAGGTGGGGATCCTTCAGGCTCAAGCCCTGGCCCCGGCTCAGCTGGTTCTGGAGGCGGGGAATCCTGTGCAGGCTGGGATCCCTCAGGTTCAGCATCAGAGTCTGACTCCCAGGCCATCACACCATCCCCCCTCCCAGGCCTCCCCCTCAACTGAGTTGCCGGACCAGGCTTGCTGGGGTAAGCTGCATGGAAATCACGGAGGCAGGCAGGTGCGTGGACGTTTTCCACTGGTTCCCATGAACGATCCTCAGGCCCATACCCCTTCCAGTCGATGAGGTATTGGAGCTTCCCCCTGCGGTATCGTGAGTCGAGAATGCGCTCCACCTCGTACTCAGGCTCCCCCTCAACCAAAACTGGCTGCGGTCGTGGATTGTCTGGGTGGAACTCGTCGGGCGGGGCGACTGGACTAAGTAGGGACCGGTGGAATACTGGGTGAACCTTGAGTGATGGAGGTAACTGGAGGCGAAACGCCACCGGTGACACCTGCGCAGTGATGGTGAATGGGCCGGCAAACCGTGCATCCAGCTTTCGTGAGGGCCGAGAAGGATGCAGGTGACGGGTAGAGAGCCACACCCGATCGCCAACATGGAGTTCTGGCCCCTCCTGACGATGTCGGTCAGCTTGGGCCTTGTATGCGTCCTTGGCCTGGCGCAGTTGCTCCATCAATAATTGTTGCTGGGACTGAAGCTCCTGAAGCCAGTCTGTCACTGCGGGGACCGCGGAAGCTGGCAGCACGTCCGGGAACAAACGTGGATGGTAGCCGTAGGAGGCCTGGAACGGGGTCTGCTGGGTGGAGGCGTTCACTGCATTGTTGTAGGCGAACTCCGCCAATGGCAAGTGATCGACCCAGTCATCCTGCTGGAAGCTGCAGTAACACCGGAGGTACTGCTCCAGCACCGCATTTGCCCGTTCCGTCTGGCCATCGGTCTGCGGGTGGTGGGCCGAAGATAGACAGACCTCCGTCCCAAGGGTCTGGTGCAGGGCTCGCCAGAAGTGGGATGTGAACTGGACGCCGCGGTCAGAAACCACACACTCGGGAAGGCCATGCAGGCGGAAGATGTGCTGCATGTACAGTTGAGCCGTCTCCTTAGCTGTGGGTATGGACGGGCAGGGGGCACAGTGCACCATCTTAGTGAAATGGTCCGTGAAAACCAGGAGGCAGGTACAGTGACGAGATGGGGGCAAGTCTACCACAAAGTCCAGTGAGACCGTGTGCCAGGGACGTGGTGGGACTGGTAATGGCTGGAGCAGACCGGGGGGTCGCCCAGTAGGACCCTTGGCCCGCCGGCAGACATCGCAACCAGCAACATAGCGTGCCACATCAGCCTTCAGGCGGGGCCACCAGAACTCCCGGCTTACCAGATGAGCGGTCCGGTACCGCCCAAAGTGCCCTGCTGCTGGGGCATCGTGGGACATCTGGAGAACCTCAGCCCGCAATGGTCCTGGTGGGATGTATAGACGACCCTGGTGCAGCAGTAGGCCCTGGTGCAGGGCCAGCCCTGGATATCGAGGGCATGACCCGTCAGACAGTTCCCGGAGCCGTTCCTGAGCCCAAGCGTCGACCCGTTGCTGTTCTCGCACCCGAGCCTGCAGTGGCTTGGCCTCCTGAGTGGCCAGGAATGCGGCTGGTGGTAAGATAGTCGTCGGTACTGCCTGCTGTACAGTGTCTGCGACGTCCTCGGGTTTCCGGGACAGGGCATCCGCTTTCCGGTTTTGGGAGCTAGGGATGTAGCGGATCCGGAACTGGAACCGGGAGAAAAACAGCGCCCACCGGATCTGCCTTTGGTTCAACTTGCGGGTGGTCTGGAGGTACTCCAGATTCCGGTGGTCCGTTCTCACTTCCACCGGGTGTCGTGCCCCCTCAAGATGATGGCGCCAGACCTCAAAGGCCACCTTGATGGCCAGTAGTTCCCGCTCCCACACGGTATAGTTACGCTCCGCCGGAAGGAGCTGCCGGGAGTAGTAGGCGCAGGGTAACAGCGGCGCATCGGGTCCGTGTTGCTGAGACAGGATGGCACCGAGAGCCGTACTGGAGGCATCAGTCTCCACCACGAAGGGACGAGAGGGATCAGGATGCTGTAAAATCGGCGCCCTCTGGAAACAGGCTTTCAACCCCTGAAATGCCACTTCAGCCTCCTCATCCCAGGAGAAGGGTGTCTTGGGGCGCAGCAGTCGGGTTAATGGGGTGGTGCGATGAGCATAATCTGCAATGAAGGTCCGGTAATAGTTGGCGAACCCTAGGAACCGCTGTAAGTCCTTGCGGTTCCGGGGCGCTGCCCACTCTCGAACCGCAGCCACCTTCCCAGGGTCCATCTGCACCCCGTCAGGGGAGAGTCGGTGTCCAAGGAAGTCCACTGACCGCTGGTGGAACTCGCACTTGCTGAGCTTGGCATACAGGCGGTGCTCCCGCAAGCGCTGCAACACGGACCGAACATGACTCTCGTGACGGGCTGGGTCACGGGAATAAATCAGAATATCATCTAGGTACACCACCACGTATTTGTCTAGCAAGTCCTGGAACACGTGGTTGATGTACCGTTGAAACACGGCGGGTGCGTTGCATAATCCGAACGGCATAACCAGGTATTCAAACTGCCCATACCGGGTCCCGAATGCCGTCTTCCACTCGTCCCCGGCACGGATCCGAATCAAGTTGTAGGCCCCTCGGAGGTCCAGTTTGGTGAACATCTGCGCCCCCTGCACCCGCTCCAGCAATTCTGCAATAAGGGGCAAGGGGTACCGGTCTGGGATGGTGATCTTGTTCAGGGCCCGGTAGTCATGGCAGAGGCGAAGCTCCCCACACTTCTTCTTAACGAAGAGTACAGGAGCGGCAGTGGGTGAGGTAGAGGGCCTAATGAACCCGCGTTCCAGGTTCTTGCGAAGGAAGTCCTGCAAGGCTTCACGCTCTGGCTCCGAAAGAGAATATAGGCGGCTTACAGGCAGGGGCGCCCCAGGCTGGAGGTCTATGCCGCAGTCGAAGGACCGATGAGGTGGCAGCTGGTCTGCTCCCTGTTCCTCGAACACGTCTAAATAGTCCTGGTACACGGCAGGGAGCGTTGACACAGCCTGCCCCATGGGGGCAGCTGCTACTAACTCGGACTGAGCATGGGAACCCGGGTCTGGGAAGCGTACAGTCCGATTGACCCAGTCGATCTGAACATTGTGCGACTCCAGCCAGTCCATCCCAAGCACCAGGGGAAACCGGGGCATGGTGGCAATGTCCAGGGTTCTCACCTCCCGGTGCTGCTGGTAGCACAGGACCAAGGGCTGGGTCTCCCGAGTAACCGCGCCCGAGCGTAGGAGCCGTCCGTCAATTGCCTCCACCTGTACTGGTTCCGGCTTGTTCTGAAGCGGCACCTGATGCTGAGTGGCGAAGGCAGAGTCCATATAGGAGCGGGTTGCCCCCGAATCCACCAGAGCGTGGGTGAGAATCCAGGGCCCACCGGGGGGGTATAGACGCACCGGCATCATGAGGTGTTGCAATTCCACTGGTGAGGGCCCATCATGCGATGCTTGGGGCCCCAGGTAGCCTGGGCCATCGGCTACTGGGGTTGGCCGTTTCACCTGCGGCTGGCGTTTCTCAGGGCAGGTTCGGGCGTAGTGTCCACTCCCACCGCAGTAGAGACACAGGTTCCCCTCCCGACGCCGAGTCTTTTCCGAGGGGGAGAGGCGAGGCCGCGCTGCCCCGAGCTGCATCGGCTCCTCCAATGACTCAGCTCTGGCCACGGAACTGCAGGGAAGCACCGGCGCTGGGAGCCCGGAGTGCCGGCGGCCCCGGGCCTGGCGACGGTCCTCCAACCGATCATCTATCTGCAGACTCCGTTGGATGAGGGCATCCAGTGTGGCAGGGCGATCCAACGTGGCCAGCTGATCCAGTACCTCGTCTGAAAGTCCCTCGAGATACTGGTCCCGCAGTGCAGAGTCGTTCCAGGTCAAGTCCTGCGCCAGCAGCCGAAATTCTGTGGCGTAGATGGCCACTGTGGACTTGCCCTGTTTCAACCGCCGAATTGCCCGATTGGCTTGACTCCCCTTCTGAGGGTTGGCAAACGTGGTTTCCAGAAGATTGCAAAACCCCGTATAGTCTGTCAGCAAGGGGGAGTCTTGCCGGAGCAGCGGCAACGCCCACTTGGCCGCCTGGTCCTTCAGCAAGCTGATCAGGAAGTGCACCTTGGTGCGGTCGTCGGGGAAATCCCGAGCTCGCCCCTGAATATACAGCTTGGCCTGGGCGAGAAACATGGGAAAGCTGGCTGGGGACCCATCAAATTTCTCTGGCAGGGCCACGGGGTACTTGCCAGGAGCTGGGGCGGCGGCCCCAGGAGCCGGTAAGGCATCCAAACGCTGCTGAAGCGCCGTAACCACATTGCTTAGCTGCTGCACGGTGTGGGTCAAGGCCTGGTTCTCCTGGGCCAATGCCACCAGCGCAGCCGCCTGGTCAGCCATGGCTATTAGTTCCTCCCGAACGCACCCCAGCGAAGGGGGAGTGCGGGTGTGGCGTGAGCAAACTGTGCTGGCCCCAAGGGTTTGTCCATGAAGCGAGGTCCAAGTCCAGTCCTGGGTCTAGGGGTCCAAAGGAGGTCAGTCCGGCGGGGAGCGAGGCAGGGAGCAGGTCAAGGTCCAAGGCAGGTTCAGGCACAAGGTTGCAGGTTGAGCACACGCTTGCAACTATGTTGCTCACGCAACTTGGGCTGGGTCTGGCTGGCTTTTATCTGGCCCTATGCTTAGGGCCGCCCCGATCCTCTGGAGACTCGCCTCTCCTCCGGGCCTGGAGGCGAGCACTCCTCCTGCAGACACTTAACTCCCTTCGCCTCTCTGCCCTGAGCCTCTGTAGCTCAGGAGAGGCTGGTGGGTTACTGGACCCAGGGGATGCCTCAGCTTCCTCTGAAGAGGCTGGGAGTGGAGCACCTGCAGGCAATGGGTCCTCCCTCCCATCAGGAGCCAGAGCAGACTCTGCTGATGCCTGCACCTGGGGATCCAGCATAGGTGGGGATCCTTCAGGCTCAAGCCCTGGCCCCGGCTCAGCTGGTTCTGGAGGCGGGGAATCCTGTGCAGGCTGGGATCCCTCAGGTTCAGCATCAGAGTCTGACTCCCAGGCCATCACATAATTTTCCATTGTCTATTGTCTCCCATTTAACACTGGCCACATTCACACTATGATACTGTTGTGAGTTTGGTGGGGTGGCGGTGGTTATTCTGTATGCCGGAGTCCCTTCTAATTCCTGGATCCAACAGGGATTCAATTTCTGGAATATCCAGGAAAGGATGTGAGTCATTAAGGTAACAAAGAAAGAAAATGGGCACCGCCTCTCCCTCAGTTGTCTGTTAGTTAGAAAGACAAAAGACAAAGTGTGGTTTTTGTAAGCTAGAAGCAGGAGGAAGCAGGCTGGGAAGCCAGAGAAACAAGGCCGTGCTTGATCTCTGTTTGAATCCAAGACTGTGGAAGAAACAAGACCCTCTTGGGGTGTTAATGTTGTGAGCCCCTCTGTTGTAGGCTCAGGTTGCATATATGTGTAAATAAACCATATATCATAAAGACAGCACAGTCTCCAGTGTCCCTCATTCCAAGGAAACCAAATCCTGGAACCCCTGGAATCTCGCACTGCTCAGGGATTGGAATGTCATGGCTTCCCCAAAAAATTCTGCAAGCCAAAGCTGAGAGTTGTTAGGAGGCCCCTATTTTCATCACAAGCTATAATTCCTTTCATTTCCTGGGAAAAGGGATTGCTTGTTAAACCACGCTGTAGCTCTGGGAGGGGAATTTTTTTTGGGGGTGTGTGTCTCCAAACAGCTCTCAGCACTCTTAACAAATTACACTTTCCAGAATTCTTTAGGGAAAGCCATATCAGAAAAGGACCCTTTCCTTCAAAGTCTGTTAAAAGTTTCTTTTAGATAAATGGATCTTGTGCAATATAAAATAGATACCAGCCTATTTAAAGGAGGATTTCCAACTTTAGTACCCTCCCAGTTCATAACATTGCATCACCCAGTTGCAAGGCCTATCTGCCAATTTTATTATCAGAGAGAAACCTATGCCTGTGGCTAGTCGTACTGAGACCAGCAAAACCACTCAAGTGAAAAACAATTACTTATATTAATGCAGTTTACAGACCTGTTTTTTTTTTCATAGCATCTAATCCCTCTGGGGTTCGGAGGCAAATCATGTCTCCATGCACAAATGGCAGCTGTAGTCAACTACGCACAGATTTTTCCAAGAGGAACATAGAAAGTTGCCTTCCTGCTTCTATCGAAACAGACCACTGGTTCACCTAGCTCAGGACAATGACTGGCAGTGGATCTCCAAGATTTCAGGCAGGGTCCTACTTGAAGACGCCAAGGATCAAACCTGGGACCTTCGGCATGCGGGGCAGTTTCTCTTCCAAAGAAACTGCCTTCCTTCCCCAATTCTGTAACATTCTGTTGGGCCCAATCAGGACAAACTTGGCAGTTTCTTGCACTGAGTCTCTGTACAACTTTCTAGTTTGGGCCTCACCATCTGATACATGGAGCTTTACAAGCTAATATCCGTTTAGTAAACTTAATACTCCATGAACTTAAAAAAAAAATGTAACCCCATTTGAATCCTTCCAACACTAAAAGGAATTGTCATATGAATTTCCCTGCAGTGGTATAAAAAGAGGTAAAAAGGTAAATGACCCCTGGATGGTTAAGTCGAGTCAAAGGCAACTATGGGGTTGCGGCGCTCATCTCACTTTCAGGCCAAGGGAGCCAGTGTTTGTCCACAGACAGCTTTCCGGGTCATGTGGCCAGCATGACTAAAATGCTTTTGGCACAACGGAACACCATGATGGAAACCAGAGCTCATGGAAATGCCATTTACCTTCCCACCACAGCGGTACCTATTTATCTACTTGCACTGGTGTGCTTTCGAACTGCTAGGTTGGCAGGAGCTGGGACAGAGCAACGGAAGCTCACCCCATCACAGGGATTTGAACCACCAACCTTCTGTTTGGCAAGCCCAAAAGGCTTAGTGGTTTAGACCACAGCACCACCCGTGTCCCACTTTATAAAAAGAACCTCACGTTAAGAAATATAATTTAATTCCAATCTTTGATAAGAGAAAATACAAAGAATGCAAATGCAGCAAATGCTTCTCACTGGTATAGTGATACCTCTACAGCTAGAGACCTGGTATGATCTAATGGTATGACTTTGTTTCAACTTTGCAGTGTTAGTGGAATATGGAATTTTCTGCTTCTTATTTTGCAGCCGCATGCTTTTGCTCTCAGGTTTTTGCTCTCAGAATTTAATCTATCTGGTGCTCTCCTTGTCATTCAGTGTAGTGTACAATATCCTTAACATACTTGGATGCTAACAGTAATAGGATATTAGGATTAATTCTAACCGATTCTGGTATGACTCCTGAATATGTACCCAAGTGTATAGCTTTAGGAAAAAGCAGCAAATCATATTTTGTATGCTCTTACTGATCCTGCCATGGTCATACAGCTCTGTATACTGCAAGAGCAAATTTGGCTCCTACATTGTATGTCAAGAGCCTTGACAACAATGGATGGAAACAGGAAATCAAATTTAAAACCAATTTCTCCATTAAAATGGAAACAACAATTTAAAAGTAAAACATTGGTTAGCATCCTTGCGGGCAGTTGCTGCCCTATTATGACTGACATTTGAATATAACACTGGTCAATCACATTGTTTCATATGAGTTACTAGAGAGAGAAAATGCTGAACAAAAAGTTTCCAGTCCCGGTACACAAAACTAAACAGAATATATTGCATCCTGGTTTTTCAAAAAGTGGCATTAGACCATGTGTAACAGATGGGCTGAAGTAGGCTAAGTACCTAAGAAAGCTGGCTACAATGTACTGTTGCACACTACCACAATACTATGAATATACTGAGAAGACTTATATTGCAACAGATTATTGATCCATCTAACCAGGGTGGTGTATTCTGACAAGCAGTGGCTGTCCAGGTTCTCAGACAGTTCTGCTACTTGTGAGCCTTCTAGTAGGAGAATTCAGGGACTGAATTAATTAATAAGATTTCTTGCCCACCATTCCCCATAAGGTCCTAGAGCAGGCTATAACAATACAGTGATGCCCCGCTAGACGAAAATAATTCGTTCTACGAATTTTTTCGTCTAGCGGTTTTTTCGTCTAGCGAAGCGGCAATGTAGCCACGGTTTTCGCTAGACGAAAAAAAAAGACGAAAAATGTTTGTCTTGCAAGGCAGCCCCATAGACTTTTTCGTCTTGCGGGGCAGCCTCCCGCTAGACGAATGCCTTCGTCTAGCGAGGCATTCATCTAGCGGGGCACCACTGTATAATGCATAATTATGAAAACAGATACAACTATTACAGCTCTAAAACAGGTAAAACCATTCCAACTAGAATGGACCAGGACCGATAAAAAGAGGATTGATTTACCCTTGGATCATCTAGGCATATTTCCTAGTACTGAACAATGGAATAAATGCCTTTTGAGAACTGCATTCCTAATAGGAATTAGTATCAAAGCAAAGTCTGGAATGGCCCTTTCCCAACATTTCATGGGTTTCAGGTCCAGTAGTATTATGGGGGGTGTAAAATTGACATGTGGGTTATCCAGATTTTCCTTTTGCCAATTTCCAGTGGCTCACCTAGCCATCCCTGCTGTGATTCCCCATCCCTAGAATGTCCCCTTCCAGCCACCCACCTGCTAAACACACTTTCCATAATCACAGAAGCCTTTGGGAGAACTACATCACCCATGAACCACTGGGCTCTATTGTCCAATAGTCTCCTGAGCCAGAACATCAGAGCGGGGTGTGTGTGTCATTTCTTCTCTCTGCTACTTGCATTATCACACATACCAGCTTTTAAATGAGGTGACTTTACCCCCATTGTACCATTTTCTGAAACAATAACCATGCAGTGGGGCTCATGAGAAATAATCTTTCGTGCCAGTGGTTCATTACACAACGCCATTACTGTTCTCAGGAAGGAGATTTGGCCAGATTTTCTTCACTTCTTTAAATACATGTGAATTGTTCAGATGAAACTTTCACTAGCCCCCTTCAGGAATATGTACTTTTTGCTTTGATTTAATTTTAGGATCTCAGAATCCTATTACCCATGCATTAAATTTCAAATTGTGTTACTATAAACTAATAAATGCTCAATAAGCATGTGTGATGGTTGGCCTTCACCAATTTATTTAAGGAGCAACATTTTGTCAATATCATATGCTCCTGTGTTCATGTTTAGTCTGTTAAATGTCTCAGTGAAGAAAATGAAAGGTCCATAATTCACTTAAAGTGAATTGCTCAGCCTTTAGCATCTAACATATACCAGTTTATATTGCCAAAATGGATATACTGCCAGCAAGAACTTAATGAATTGCCTGTCTCCTCAGATAGCCCTCTCCAGCCTGGGTGCACTCCTCATGATAATTTCTGCATTTACAAATGCTGACATAGCACATTTGTAGGTCATACATAATCTGCTGATCTGGTGTTATTCAATCTTCACATGATCAATATGCAAGGTTTGCACATACATATACAAGATGAATAAAAATAAATAAATCTGGAGATTTCTGATGTGACTCTTTTCGAGATTTCCACCTGTATGTCAAAACCAAGACATTTAGAAATGCTCAGAACAAATTCTTATAAACTGCTTTGTAATTAGAAGAGGTACAGCCAATTCAGCCAAGTCCAGATGTTGTTGTCTTCCATCAGCTGCAGCCAGCAAGGTCAACCAATCAGGTATAATGGGTATTATCCCAGTCCAATGGCACTTCCTCATCCCCCTTTTCAGCATCCCGTCTTTGTACCCATTGAACAGTGCAGGTCTTACCAGTTGCCATATGGGTAGGGTTGCCATACATCCAGGAATTCCTGGACATGTCCTTTTTTGGGGGGTCCAGCATGCCCATCTGGGGGGAACATTTTAGATTTTAAAGCAAATGTCCTGGATTTTGGGTTTTTGGGTCTCTCTCTCTCTCTCTCTCTCTCTCTGTGTGTGTGTGTGTGTTTGTGTGTGTTTGTGTAGCTCTGGTTCAGGCTCTGACGCTGGCTGTGACTCTGGCGTGGGTGGCTCAGGCTTGGCAGCAGTGGACAGGCAGCAACTTTTTGTATCTGAATTTTTACCTCTGCCATTGGTTCAATTGGCTTCTGATGGATAGGTTTGATCCAGCTGTCCCCTGTTATACAGCGATGTAATTTGAATTTAGTGTGGTGAATGAAGAGCACACCACAACTGCCTCCTGCCTGGTGTTGGGGTATAGTTTAGTTTTGAGCACTGGCGACTTGGTATGTGCCACCTGAGGAATGCTGAGCAGCAGGTCATCATAGGTCAAGGGGAAGATGTTATTTGCCTGAGAGGGTAGTGGATTTCCTCTGGGGTGGTTGGTCTCCCAGAGGCAGGCAAGAGATTTGTTTGGTTTGAATGTTGCAAGTTCAACATTGTTATTTTGATAGATATACCCTTTAACCAAATGCTTATCGAGTATCAAGTTTCCATTCCACGTGTTACACTATACCTGGAATGGAAACATGACACCAAACTTAAGCATTTGGTTAATTCAAATTATATAATATATAAAATATTTAAATAAGTACGAAATCCACTTGGTTAGATACAATCCAATTCACATGTTAGTCCAGGCAATGTGGATTTTTCCAGGCATATCGGAATTTGCAAAGACCAGATTTCTCAAGCATCCCTAATAGAACTGCACTGAGGTTACTGCACACTTTCGTGATGCTGGAGGCTGAATGATCAGGGTATTAAAAAGAAGTCTTTCCACATTGAAAAAAGAGCACCCAAATATCAGCTATAAAAACTGCCAATTAAGTAAGATTGCATTCAAATTAAAAGAACTTATGGCATCCTGACTATTTATGACATCCACAATAATAGTTAATGAACACATTATGATAAGTGTTGTTAAAATTAATTCATAATGTATCACTAATGATTAAAACCTAAAATTGATGTCTCCATAATGGTAAATGACTAATCATTATAAATTCAGGCAGAATTGTCATAACAGTAGGTATCGGTGGTTTGTGACAAAATATAAGTACAGACTTGAGAAATGGTTTTAATTTGCTAGAGTAGGAAGTATTATTGTTGCATAATAAATCTGCTAACAGTTATAACCTGTGGCAGTTCACTCTGCTTTAAAGATTAAATGGTTCATCATCATGGAAATTATAGGATGCACAGGGGACAGGGGAAAGTGCCTCTGATTGGGGCAACTATCTCTGGGCCTGACCTGGTGCTTGAATTATTTTTTTATCTCCCTCTCTAGCTCACATTTTTATCTTCCTCTCTTTCAACATGGAGGGCCATTGCCAGTTAATTGTGATGCCCTTACTCCTCAGTGATTCTGCAACTGTGACACCTATTTCCTATTTTGTCAGGCTTTTAGAGGTATTCAGACAGTGGAGGTAGTGTTGGGAGAGCGCTCCGGGCTATCGGCAGCCCCCCGAATCTCCGAGCGTCTTCCGGTGAGCATAGCTCTGGAAAAGTCACCCCCTTCTTCTCCAGGGAGCTCCAGCGACATAAACCAACTTGATTTATGCACACTAGCCTTCTCTCTTGACACAGCAAAAAGAAAAAGGCACCGTAGTTCTAAACTACTATTTATTTGCAGAATATTTACAGGCAACAGCATTATGGAGTCTGTTCTCTCCAGCTCCGAGAACAAACAGAACAGCGTAAAAGTGAAAGTACAGTTTCACAGACTCACACCGGAAGAGAGATAAGACAGTCTTCCTTTCTCAGGCTCCACTCAGACAGGTGTGTGAAACATACCAATCATAAAATAAGCACCGGGGAGCTTGGAATCCTAACAGGTAGAACATAGCATGGGGTGCCAACTTGGATAAAACATTGGAGAGGCCCAGGTAAGCCCGGCCCCACATCATCCAGGACATGACATGACAGGGCACACACACACCACTTGAACGGCAATGGCGATCAACTTTGCGGGAGCCAGCCCCCTCAAATATTTTATTGGGGAGGGACCGAAGGGAGCTCAGCTCCTAGGAATTGACTCTTATACAACATACCTTTATTATCCTGGGGAGATGCTTCTGCCTGGGTGCCCAGGCAGGGGTGAGGGGCCACAGCACTCCTCAGGTGCAATACAGTCAGGGAGATACCCCTTGTTGAAGGTCAGGGACTCCCTCATTTCTGGTTGAGCCTAAAGCATAAGTTCTTCCAGAAGGCATGCCGGAAGGGTTGAGGGGTCTACTCAATGCCTATGCCAAACCTCTTACATCTGCAGACCCTCCAAGTGTCCCTATTTTCCAGGGACATGCCTGATTTAGAGAAGCCATCCCGATTTCTGATTTGATCCCAGAATGTCCCACTTTTCATTGTTGTTCAGTCGTTCATTCGTGTCTGACTCTTTGTGATCCCATGGACCAGGCACGCCTATCTTTCACTGCCTCCCGCAGTTTGGCCAAACTCATGCTAGTCACTTCGAGAACACTCTCCAACCATCTCATCCTCTGTTGTCCCCTTCTCCTTGTGCCCTCCATCTTTCCCAACATCAGGGTCTTTTCTAGGGAATCTTCTCTTCTCATGAGGTGGCCAAAGTACTGGAGTCTCAACTTCAGGGTCTGCCCTTCCAGTGAGCACTCAGGGCTGATTTCTTTAAGGATGGATAAGTTTGATCTTTTTGCAGTCCATGGGACTCTCAAGAGTCTCCTCCAGCACCATAATTCAAAAGCATCAATTCTCCGACGATCAGTCTTCTTTATGGTCCAGCTCTCACTTCCATACATTACTACTGGGAAAACCATAGCTTTAACTATATGGACTTGTCCTCCACTCTTCCTCAGTAGCATGTTGGATGCCTTCCGACAAGAGGGGCTCATCTTCCAGCGTCATAACTTTTATATTCCTGTTGTCTTCGTCTCTATGGAGTTTTCTTGGCAGGGATACTGGAGTGGCTTGCTGGTTCCTCCTCCAGGTGAATCACATTTAGTCTAAACTCTCCACTATGACCTGTCCATCTTGGGTTGCCCTGCATGGCATAGCTCATAGCTTCCCTGAGTTATTCAAGCCCCTTCGCCACAACAAGGCAGTGGTCCATGAAGGAGCACTTTTCATTAGGATGTCCCTGTTTTCACTGGGGAAATGTTGGAGGGGATGGAGTTATCTGACCCACTGGTGGAGGGACAGGGGTGTGGGGGGAGCGTACCGCCCCCGGCAGCACAATTCCGGTGCGGTGCCATCACGGCTGTCCCCCCTGTGCAGGCGCCATGCCCCCAGGATGCGTGCCACACCACTGCAGGCAGAGCATCACACCCCCAGGATGTGCACCACGCCCCCGGGATGTGTGCCAGCCACTCCCCCACCTGCTCTCCACCCCCCCACCAGAGCTTGAAGCTCCGCCACTGATCTGACCTCCGAGCCATCTGAATGTTATCCTGTATAGGGAATTTTTTTTAAAAAAAATGTTTATAGTGTTTTATTTTGCTTTTAAATATGTTGGAAGCTGCCCAGAGTGGCTGGGGCAACCCAGTAAGATGTGTGGGGTATAAATAGTAAGATTATCACTATGGAACGGGTTGTCCCTATTTTCATCGGAGAAATGTTGGAGGGTATGCATCTGTAGTCAATAAGCTGTGGCCTGATTTCACCCAGATGATAGTTGTCATGCCTCTTATTCCTGGTACTGGAAGGTCCAAAGGGAAAGGGGGACACGTTTTCCACACAATGGTGAACTCTTTTAAACTCACATTGAATAGGGAAAAACCTAGCAGTTCGAAAGCACGTCAAAGTGCAAGTAGATAAATAGGTACTGCTCCAGTGGGAAGGTAAACGGCGTTTCCGTACGCTGCTCTAGTTTCGCCAGAAGCGGCTTAGTCATGCTGGCCACATGACCCGGAAAAACTGTCTGTGGACAAAAGTCAGCTCCCTCAGCCAGTAAAGTGAGATGAGCGCCACAACCCCAGAGTCGTTCGCAACTGGACTTAACTGTCAGGGGTCCTTTACCTTACCTTTATAAAGAGATTATTAGCAGCAGCAACAAGCTGCTAAAAACCAGGAAGTCTCCAAGACTGGGCTGCAAGATTTCTGGCTGACAAAGACTTTGCTTGGCCATTTTCCTCCTGAGCATGTAAAACATGTGTGAATATGGAAATCTCACCCCCCACCCCCAGCTTGCATTTTAATCCAAGCCAGGAAATTGGGGGTAAACAAAATTAAGCCCTACTTTGAAAGAGGTTTTGAGAGAGTTCACATTGGGAACTCTCACTCCCAATATAATACTGTCATCAAGAGTGCACTGAGGCTTAAAGGCCTTTCGAAGTTTGCATCCTTAGCACAGACTCTGAAATAGGACCAACTCCCCTCCCCCATTTCCCCCTTCTGAATCTAGTGGATAGATCTGGACCCTAGCCTAGCAGCAGAAAACACTGTGGGGAGACTGGAAGATTTCTTAAACTAACAAAGAAGTTAAGATGCAAATGAAGTATTTATGCTGCGTTCACATTTTTCTGATTGCTTTCTCCAATGATTTTATGTTCTCTCAACAAATGGAATAAAAATCACCTTGTCTGCCTCCTCACCTGCTCTTCCCGTCATCTCTGGTGCCAAATGAGATGTTATTAATTTTAGCATCAGTACATAAAATGGTAAGTCAATCTGTGGTTGATTTGGAATTCTGATGTCCGCGGGAGTCCAGGTCTCTCACATGGTACTCTGTAATGTGAGATGCAGCTCAATACAGGTGTGCAATGTGTGTGTGTGTGTGTGTGTGTGTGTGTGATATCCCTAATTCCTTTCAGAAGCAGATAATTATTCACAACTAGTGAGTATGCAGATTGGAAAAATCAGATTGTAACTGGGACAGTGAGTTTTGCATAGATTTTCTTAACTAGATATGCCCAGTTTAATTTTTATTGAGTGCTTTTAAAAAGAGGAGCAGGCAGATCTCCAGATGTTTCACTACCCCAAGATACCAGTTAAGTCATATTTATAAAATCCTTTTCTTGTGTCTAGTCCCTCATCTACTAAATGGGCATTTCTGTGCAAGATATACATGTACACACACACACACACACACACACACACACACCTCACACAGAAATGCTGTTGAAAAAGTATAGATTATTTTAATGCAACTTTCCTTTACGGTTTTTTAAAAAAATATTTATTTCTAAGTCTTTGTACTGTGATCTGTAAAAAAGGAGAAAAAATCAATAGTAAATTAACATGTTCTGTTACACAGATTTTAATAATATTACTGTAAAAATGGAAATTTCCCTCTCATAGCTGAAGGAAACTCTTCAACAATGCATTGGTAAAGAATGTGTAAATTGCTAGTGATCTTCATTTTTTAAAGTTGTTACTATGCATAGTGAGAAATGTTGAATCCTTTTTTCAAATGAAGATCACTAGTTCTTCTGGTAGCGCAGTGAGGAACAAGGTGTGTTTTGTCCATGTGTGGGGTTGCAATGCAGTTTGTGCAATTGCAGTGTGCCATGGGAGGGGTCCACAGCAATTCCTTGTGTTGCCAAAGGTTGGTGATCCCTCACTAAACTGGCACTAATTTTCTGTGTCTACTCCCTCATTTCTGTCTTCTGCACACTCCTAGCTAAGTAACTGTGAACCAGTCACAGAAAATCCTGTTGAAGGCCCTGTTGCTATGAACGTCACATTGGAAATCCAGAGAGAACAAGGTAGTCTTCCAAAATGATCAGTTCCAAGGTGTTGCTCCATGGGTTGACTGGAACATTTGAAAACCTATGGATGATTCGGTTGGTCTTTCCCTGCATCCCACCCCTGTGAAACCTGAACCATGGATAGCACAACAAAAGAAAAGAAAAAAAGGAACAGAAATGCAAGTAGGAGTTTTAGGCTAGTATCAATTTTGAACAATTATAATCTCTTTTATATGGGATGCGGGTGGCGCTGTGGGTTAAACCACAGAGCCTAGGGCTTGCTGATCAGAAGGTCAGCGGTTTGAATCCCCACGATGGGGTGAGCTCCCATTGCTCAGTCCCAGCTCCTGCCCACCTAGCAGTTCGAAAGCATGTCAAAGTGCAAGTAGATAAATAGGTACCGCTCTGGCAGGAAGGTAAACAGTGTTTCCGTGCGCTGCTCTGGTTCACCAGAAGCGGCTTAGTCATGCTGGCCATATGACCCAGAAGCTGTACGCTGGCTCCCTTGGCCTATAGAGTGAGATGAGCGCCACAACCCCAGAGTCATCCTCGACTGGACCTAATGATCAGGGATCCCTTTACCCTTTAATCTCTTTTATAGGTACAAAATCACCTCTGAGGTCTCATATTATTCACTTTATTCTTCTACACAGTGATCTAGTTACAAACAAAAAATGTAAGCCTGGGTGACGGGAGGGATGCGTGAATCGGTCTACACTGTGTCACTTTTACATATGTTCATACATAAGTTATTCTGTCCTGTTTTCCCATTAATCTGTGATTTTTCTTTCTTTAAAAAAAAATCCACATTTAAATCCACAGAGAAATATGCAACTAAATACATTTTTAAACAATGCAATCCTTTATCCTTTTAGCTAGGAATAAGCCCTACTGAACTGTAGGCAGATATGTATAGGGCATTTTCTCTCAAAATGAACGTCTTAAAATATACTTTGATACATTTCCTGAGACCAGAATAGCCTCAGGATGTTTAGGAATTGCAGAAGGTAGATAACTAAGTTCCAATCCACACATCAATCTAGGAGGCGCAGATTAGATCAATTCCTACAGATCAAATTCCAAAAGTATTGCCAAATGAGTGTGCTCTACTACTACAACTTTCTGTTTTGCACCCTCATTCTCTCCTCTGTCCGTCTCCACACCTTTCTCACAACATCCCATCTGCATCCAGTGTCCAAATTCAAACATTCTTCCAGAGTGCAGCGCAGATCAGACCTTGCTTTGAGTGGCAACCTACTGAATTCTGGTAAATGTTTCTGTGGCAATAGGCCAAGGGTCAGGATTCTGCTTTATATTTATGTACATGGTACATAAGGGTCCCTTATACCACCCAAAAGTTAATCCTACTGGCCAAACAAAATCCATTTAGTACATTTGGCTCTGAAATACTAAACAACATTTTCTGTATCTTTTGAGCTGCTGTGAAAGGCTTTGAAATTCAAATTGTGTTAATTCAAAAAAATGTAATGATGTCAACCGTTTTATCGTGTGACATTTATAACAATACTGTTACGTGCCCATCAAATGAATAAAAGGCTAAGTAAGAGGAACCATGATATCCAGCAGATTTGTTATCTGGAGGGGTGATAAAATAGTGCCATACCTAATTAAATTAACTAAATGTTGGTGTGCAAATTTATCTTCTTTTTGTAATTTCATCACTGCTACATTGGGATCACCATTTAATTAAAACCGAGGCTAATTAATTGTTCCAATTGTTTATAAAAAAGATGTGATGTTCTTGACCTTTGAGAAAGAGGAAAGGGGACCACTTGCCATATTGCCTAGGGGATGTTTCTTAAAATTAAAACTTTTAAATTGCAGCAAAGAGAAAAGAAAATGTACAGCTATTCACCCTTCCTTTGCATCCATGTAAATGAACGTTATAGGACATTAGAATAAGGCTAAAATCACTGAAACTCCAAAATAATGTAGGATCTAATGTGGTTGTTGTGTGAAGCCTGAGGGAAAGAGATACCAGTAGCTTAATTTAAAACATTAGTATTATTCTTGATGGAAGTACTGAGACAGAGAAGACTACCATGCCTGCAAATTTCACCCACTGTTAAAAGGAAAACTATTACAGTTTCCCCCCTCTTTTTTCTTTTTAGAAATTTCTCAACAGTTAATGTGGGAGGTGAAATGCAAAAGTTCTAGATGGATGTCCCAAACTGGGCAAATCCCGAAGCATCTCAGTCTAAGGAAGTCTGTTCTAGAGACACTGAATCCAGAATAGTAATAGTAATAATAATAATAATAATAATAATAATAATAATAATAATAATAATTTATTTATTTATATCCTGCCCATCTGGCTGGGTTTCTCCAGCCACTCTGGGCGGCTCACAACAGAATATTAATAATAATAATAAAGCGATAAAACATCAAACATTAAAAACTTCCCTAAACAAGTGTGGTCAGTACACACACTTTGTTCATATCTCCCTAGGTTGATACAGTGATGTGCATTTGAAATAAGGATATCTAATCCAACAAAACATTCAAACACCTTGTGGTGTATTGTACTTCCTGTTGTTGTTTTCTCTTTCCCAATTCCGCTGTTAAACTAAGTTGGCAGACCTTGATAATTTCAAATTACTTAAAGATTGCCAAGCTGGCATCACCATCCAAACTATTGCAATGAACCCAAGAAATTAATGATTGTCAGTATTTAGATAATGTTTGGAATACTGGTGTAGAATAGAATACCCCTATTTGCATCTGAGGAATGTTGGAGGGTGTACCATTTAATTTGTTTCCTTTTTTGAATTATTTCCAGTACAGGTGGGATAGAAGTCCACCCACACATTTTCTATTACAATTCTTTACATAATTGCCTTCTCAATCCGGCCCACAGATGGTACAGGAATCAGAGTGTTTTTACATGAGTAGAATGTGTGCTTTTATTTAAAATGCATCTCTGGGTTATTTGTGGGGCATAGGAATTCGTTCATTTCCCTCCCCCACAAAAAAATAATAATAGTCTGGCCCACCACAAGGTCTGAGGGACAGTAGACTGGCCCCCTGCTGAAAAAGTCTGCTGACCCTGGATTGACGAGGACTTCAATCCAGCCACCACCACCACCCTCCTCCCCCAAAATCCTTTATGATCCTTTGAATTTAAAACACACACACTCAGGAATCCTGGGAACTGTAGTTTGCATCTCATAAAGCAGCAATTCCCAGCATCCTTAACAAACTACAATTACCAGCAGTGGTGGCATCAGAAAAAAAATTGATGGGGTGGTGGCAGGAGCGGGGCTTAGATGGGGCAAAATATATTTCTAGGTGGGTGAAAAAGGAAAATAACTGCGTAAGTTAATGACAGATCAGAAATGGGGGGGAGTTCCTTTTTTGAGGGGTGATCGCCCTCCTGTTCCCCCTCTGGTACCACCTATTGTTCCCAGTATTCTCTGAGGGGGGAATTATGCTATAAATGTGCTTTAAATGGATGGTGTTTACAATAGGTACTGGTAATTTGCAGCAAAGTCAGTTCTTAAAAAAATAAAACGAAACCAAGTGTATTGGAGTTTTCCTTTTCCATCACAGTGCTGGGGGGCAGGAGATTCCCCTTGCTGGGAAAAAAAAATTCCCACTGGCACCTTTAACCAAATGAAGAAAACCTTCCTCGGGCTCAGATAACCTGGCGTGTTAGCCATTATCACCGATAAGTAGATTTTTAATCAAGGAAATAAGGCATAGTTAATTATGTGCATGAGTTATATTTTAAAATTACATTTATTAGCTCTGCTAATCATTTCTTAACACACAAACCAGGTGTCACATGACATTGTCTCCTTTAACCACCGCTTGCAGAGATTAGAGTTAGAGACATGCTTAATCCAATTAGCAAGCCTGGCTTCATGTGAGAAGTGAAAAGGGGTGGGGGGAGGAAGAAAAATTGCTGACAGTAGCGATGGCTGCTATTAGTGACCTATTATTTGTAGATTCTCTAATTATAGCCTTCGACATGCACCCAAGGTGTCATGTTCAATAGGAGATGTGTAATATTTCAAGCACAGAGGGAATCTTTTCATTACACACCACTGATATTACTGAAGATGGGGGAAGGGGGAAGATTTTTGCTTTTTTTTTTACAAAACTGCAGATCACTGCAAAGTGTTACACTAGCCCCATTTGGGGTGTTGTTCTTTCTCAGGGAGTTAAAAGTATGTGAAGAATAGCAGGGGGCTCAGTCGGTAGAGCATGAGAATTTTAACCTCAGGAATGTGGGAAGAAGAAGAAGAGGAGGAGGAGGAGGAGGAGGAGGAGGAGGAGGAGGAGGAAGAGGAGTTTGGATTTGATATCCTGCTTTATCACTACCTGAAGGAGTCTCAAAGCAGCTAACATCCTCCTTTCCCTTCCTCCCCGACAACAAACACTCTGTGAGGTGAGTGGGGCTGAGAGACTTCAAAGAAGTGTGACTAGCCCAAGGTCACCCAGCAGCTGCATGTGGAGGAGCGGAGACGTGAACCCGGTTCACCAGATTATGAGTCTACCGCTCTTAACCACTACACCACACTGGCTTTGAGTCCCATGTTGAGCAACTCTCATGGTTCCTTCCAACTCTTCAATTCTATGATTCCATAGTTCTATGCCCTTCTCCCTCATGAGTTGAAGGGCAGACGATACAATGGAGACAGAGGAACAGGGCCTTCTCTGTTGTGGCACCCCACTTATGGGCTTTCTCCACTTGCAGGTGCAGGCAGAAACTACTGTGATGGGATTCTACCGTCCAGTCAAATCTCATTTGTTCTCCCAGGCCTTCAGAAGAACCTTGTTGGTTGTCCTGGGCTTTATGAATTTTTATTCTGCTTTGCTATGTTTTACTGTTCACAGTCTGCTCTGTGGACGGTCTCGCCGCTAAAGCCTGAAATGACTTGGGAGCAGGTTAGCTGAAATAACACCTTCTCCTGTAATTAGAAGAAGAAGTGAGATTGGTAATCATTAAGGAGAAGGTATTTTCAATAGTGGAACCCCAGTTATAAAATAGCCTCCCAAGAGAGGTTTATCTGACACCATCCTTATGCTTTTCTTTGGTACCACAGACCTTCTGATTCACCTAGGCCTTTTAAATAACTATGTGTTACAGTCTGGGCCTTCCAGTTTTCAACTCAGTTTTAAATTATACTTGAAACTGTTAAAAAACTAAGTAACTTACTAACCTCCCTCCCCTTTCTATTGTGTAAAGCTTTGTTTTTTCTGCTTTCTGAGAGAAATGATATTATGCTATAGCTATGTAAATAAAATAAACAAAATTGTCCTGCTTTCATTTTTACATGCTCCCGGCTGCCTTCAACCATTCTCCTTGAGAGATAAAGGGGTTGTATACTGGGTGGTCTTCAGTTTCCTGCTGATTAATGAGGTGTGGCGTTTTGCACAATTGCCAAAAATCTGCATGAATGTATGAGATTCTGTTTCAGTATAAAATACACATTTGTGCATCTTTCCATGAGATATTCAAATACCTAAAATGTATAAAACAAACAGAATTCCCATCAACAACGATGGGGGAAGACAATTCCAATTATGGCAGTAAAGCCATCACTACATTCTACTATGGCATAAGCAACGAGTCTGTGCCAGTTGCAATACAGACAAATCCCTAGTTTCTGCTTCAATATAGCTATGGGATTGCAGACAGTATGGACGATCATCAAGCTTAATTTTGAAGAACGAAATATTAGTTCACAGTTATGTCTAAGACCTCCCAGAAGTGCAAGCTGGATTTCGAAGGGGCAGAGGAACCAGAGACCAAATTGCGAACATGCGCTGGATTATGGAGAAAGCTCGAGAGTTCCAGAAAAACATCTACTTCTGCTTCATTGACTACACAAAAGCATTTGACTGTATTGACCACAGCAAACTATGGCAAGTTATAAAAGAAATGGGAGTGCCTGATCACCTCATCTGTCTCCTGAGAAATCTCTATGTGGGACAAGAAGCTATAGTTAGAACTGAATATGGAACAACTGATTGGTTCAAAATTGGGAAAGGAGTACAAGAAGGCTGTATACTGTCTCCCAGCTTATTTAACTTATATGCAGAATTCATCATGCAAAAGGCTCGACTAGATTAATCCCAAAACAGAATTAAAATTGCTGGAAGAAATATCAACAACCTCAGATATGCTGATGACACAACCTTGATGGTAGAAAGTGAGGAGGAATTAAAGAACCTTTTAACGAGGTTGAAAGAGGAGAGCACAAAATATGGTCTGAAGGTCAACATCAACAAAACTAAGGTCATGGTCACTGGTCCCATCACCTCCTGGCAAATAGAAGGGGAAGAAATGGAGGCAGTGAGAGATTTTACTTTCTTGGGATCCATGATCACTGCAGATGGTGACAGCAGTCACAAAATTAAAGATGCCTGCTTCTTGGAAGAAAAGCAATGACAAACCTAGACAGCATCTTAAAAAGCAGAGACATCACCTTGCCGACAAAGGTCCGTATAGTTAAAGCTATGGTTTTCCCAGTAGTGATGTATGGAAGTGAGAGTTGGACCATAAAGAAGGCTGATTGCCGAAGAATTGATGCTTTTGAATTATGGTGCTGGAGGAGACTGTTGAGAGTCCCATGGACTGCAAGAAGATCAAACCTATTCATTCTTAAGGAAATCAGCCCTGAGTGCTCACTGGAAGGGCAGATCCTGAAGCTGAGGCTCCAGTACTTTGGCCACCTCATGAGAAAAGAATACTCCCTGGAAAAGACCCTGATGTTGGGAAAGATGGAGGGCACAAGGAGAAGGGGACGACAGAGGACGAGATGGTTGGACAGTGTTCTCGAAGCTACCAACATGAGTCTGATCAAACTGCGGGAGGCAGTGGAAGACAGGAGTGCCTGGCGTGCTCTGGTCCATGGGGTCACGAAGAGTCGGACATGACTAAATGACTAAACAACAACAGTGTCTAAGACCTAACATCGCAGTCTTTTTTTGCAAAATTTCTGGCTAGCCCACTCCCGAGCTGGGTATCTGAACATGAAGCACCCCACCCAGGCTTCCTTAGGAGGATACCCCGTGACAACTAAGGATCCAATTTAATACTCTTTTTTTTTTTTTTGCCAAGAAGTCATGTTTTGTGTCAGGAAGGCAAAACTCGCAGACAGACTCAATTGGTCTGCAAGGAGAATTCCTCTCTTGCCCCAGATATGGTGACCAATGTATTCCATAACAAGGTCCAGTAGGGGCATGCCTCCTAACTTCAGGCAGCCCATAATCCCTGAAATTGAGGGAGGGAGTGTGGGAAATCCAGGACTGACTGCTTCCTAGGCCCCAACATGGTTGGCTTTATATGACTTAGGCACAGACCAGAGGGAATAAGGCCCACACCTTCACACGCCCACAACTGGTCAAAGGGTCATCTTCAGCAATTAGTCCAGCAAGAGGAGGCAAAAGCGCCTTCATCTGCTACACCAATGCCGAGGGAGGAGGGAGTCCATTCCTCCTTCCCACCCAGCCATGTTGTAGCTCCAACAGCTGCTCCCAGCAAGGCAAGATGAGGCAGGAATGGATATTCAGCCTGGTTCTGTAAGTGGAATGGTATTCACCATTTCTTAGTTATTGAACTATATACAGTGTTACCTTGGTTCTCAAACTTAATCTGTTCTGGGAGTCCATTCAATTCCCAAAACGGTTTGAAAACCAAGGTGCAGCTTCCAATTGGCTGCAGGAGCTTCCTGCACTCAATCAGAAGCCACATCAGACGTCCGGTTTCCAAAAAATGTTTGCAAACCAGACAACTCACTTTCAGGTTTGCAGCGTTCGGGAGCCGATTTGTTTGGGAGCCAAGCCATGCAAGTACCAAGGTACCACTGTACCTTCTACTCATCTGTATGGATGAAATCCTATGAACTTTTACTTGGGAGTTAGTACCACTGAACTCAGTAGGACTTACTTCTGAGGTGGCAGTGAATACAGATTGTGCTGTATGAGAGCACTGGTATTTTAATGCATCCATTTCTCATTTCATTTCTCCCCTGATATTTCTTCTTTCGTGTTCAGTCACTAGTATCTGTCTTGCATTCAGATCCAAGGCTGCACAAAGCATTTCTGTTTTGAGGCACATATTTCTTGTGGAAATGTTTTATCTATCAGGCTGCTGCATCCTTGGACTCCAGGATGTCAAGTGAACCATGTCTGGACAACATACCTGTATGAATAGAACTGTCTGTTGTGAAGGGGGGGGGGAAACAAACCTTACAGCACAGAAGGAAATCAAGAAGACCCAGGTTGCTGAGACAGACCCTCTGTGAGACCTGCTGGAGTATGGTGAGTAAATGCTCCCCCCCCCACTTTTACAGGCTTTTAACTTTTTTAAAAAAAACATCAAAAGCCGAAGAAATATGAAAAGAGGACAGTAATAACTCTGCCCCCTTATGAGACCTTATCAGGATGCTACAGCTGTTCCTTCAGCCACTGCTGCACAGTAAATGACAGATATATGTCATGGTGAGTTCAGAAATAAATTTTAGCAGCAAAAAGATCGCCACAAAGCATCATGGGAATTCCAATGCAAATAGACATCTCTGCATGGACAGAGCAAATTTGCTTTAATTGGGCTGAAACCCAGAGTCTGCCCTTCTTGCTGCTCATCTGCATGTTGTAGCTGTATCATGGGCGTATCCTCAAATGATCCAGAACATTACATAAAGTTATCACCTAATCAAAATGCAAAATCCATTGATGTGTGTTGCAATTAAGCAATAAAGTTTGACTGTAATCATTAAATAGGAATCAAAAAATAGATCGCACTTTAGGGTCAAGTCCTTCAACGGCTTAATCTATGGTCTGCAGCAGATGTAATTGTTACCTTAATGGCTTAATGATATCTTATGAAGTCAGAGAAAAAGTGTAATCAGCTTTCATAATACTCATCTGGCTATTGCAGCATGAAAGGAGTTTGGGGGTATTAAAAGAATATTGTGAAAGTACAGTTCACTTCACTGGCATCAGCTATGTTGTTGGGAATGACTTCTGGACTTTCAAAGCCGCTGGAGTATGCAATAGCTGGGAGTCGTAACTTGTGGTATAGTTACAATGGCACATTTGTTTGTTTACGAAATTATATATTGACTGCCTTTGGGGGCAACACCCACATAGCTGACATAGGTCTGATCCTGCTTTGCCTGTGTCTGCAATGGCACAGCAAAGCCAACACTATACGAGCATAATCTAAAAATTGTGAGACAAACCCCGCAGGATCAGGCTAAAGGTCCATCTAGTTCAGCATCTTGTTCTCAAAGTGGGCAATCAGATACCCAAAAGCAGGACTTGAGCGCAACAGTGCAATACCCACTTTTGATTCTCGGCAACTGGTGTTTGGAGGCATAATACCTCCAACAGTGGAAGTAGAACATAGCTACCACTGATACTGGTCACTGGCAGCCTTATCTTCAAATGCAACAAGGAGCGGCAGGAGAACCAGAATCCAAGAGGCTGCCATTCAATTAATTAATATGTCAATCAAACAGCCACTAGGGAAGAGAAAAAATAGCATGATGGTGGTGTCCCTGCAATCCTTCAGAGGCCATGCTAAATACATGCCTTCCTCACAACCCCAGACATCACACCTAGACATATTAGCCTTGCAACGCATCACAGAACTGGTCCTGATTAGAGCTATGGCTGAATGGCGAGGGATCCCAAGACCGGGAATAGGCACCCAAGAGGAAGACACATGCACACACACCTGGGCAGGGACTGGGCACATCGCATTGGAACATAGCCATTTAGAGTGATTGGCACATGGGCCACAAGTTTTAGGCAGAATGTTGCACATGCCATTCTCCCATATTTCCCTGCCACATCTTTGTTCATTTGGTTGGTCGTCACATTTCGAGGAGCAGCCATCACTTAGTGGCCAAGCATCTGCATCAAACCTGCGCCTGAAGACCTGGAGTGCCTCTGCCAGTCAGTGTAGACAATGCTGAACTAGATGGACCAATGGTCAGACTCAGTATGACACAACTTCCTGTTTTACAATATCTTTCTAGTACACTTTTCTTTTGAAGCACAGTGCATTCTCACACACATGCACTTTCCACTGCATGGATAGCAGCTATCCTGCTTGATTCGTTTTTATGTTTTTAAAAACTTAATTTTGACGACTTATAAAGCTGCAAACTGAGCCATGTCCACGATTCAAGTACATTTCTCCCCCCCCCTAATATCATTGAACTGGGATTCCTTCAGGGGGTTGGATTACATCACATTTGGGGTCCCTTCCAACTATATGATTCTATGAATATTACAGAATGTGTAGTTTGCTATGTTCCAGGTATACTCAGCATAATTTATTGATCAAGTAAGATAATTATACAATCTGCCATTATTTTTTTGCACTACCCAAAGGTTAGATTTCTTTTTAGCAATGCAACTGCTGGATATATGTTCATTTAGAAACCACAGCATCCACAGATTACTGTCTGCACTCTCAGTGGTGTCTGTTCTTATAAGATCCAGCTCTCCTAGCTAAATGACAAAGTTTATCGCAGGTCAGGCTTGAAGTATGTTAGCAGCACAACATGTACATCTGCTTGGCTGAATATAATCAGACTTTTGTAGTAACAAAAGGAAATGAAAGCTTTCTTCTGAACAGATTTTTCCAGTCCAATGATTCCCAGCCAACACACATATTATTGACAAAATTCCTCATTGCGTCCTAAAGAAGGGATGATGCAAAAGTTCATATGTTGGGCTTTCAAATATGAATCTTACTATTTTATGTAAGAGAGTTTATGGCCCACCAGTTCTCGCTTTCTGATGGAGAGATTATTGCTTTTTTAAATTTATTTTAAGCAAGCTCTTCCAGAGCTGGCTAGGGTGCATTCCAGAGCTGGCTTTGTGTGCTGCACACAACGCCTGCAAAATGCTCCCAGGGAGTTTCCAAACTAGGCATTTAGCATGGAATTCTTCATTCACTCCCTTTGTACAGGGCATCCATATGATGTTATCAGCCAATCAGTCTGATGCTATAAAAAACACTAAATTCTGTGCTTTGCGTTCCAATCCTTTATTGCCACATTCACATTCTGGGTGTGTGACCCTTATGGACATGTTCTTAAAGGAAACACACGAAAACTCTTTCTCCAAGAAATGGAGTAAAGACAACACCTTGGTTAGAAAGAAGAGCTGAACTTTCTTTAAATGTTACCGCAGGACAGAGCCAAATTCAGATCACGACCTTTTGGTTGGGTTAAGCACCAGAGCTCCAGAATTACAAACCTTGCTGCACATTCTTAAAACGTAGAAGCCATACAGCAAGACAGTAATTCTTGGCAGTACATTTTTTCTTGTCTCATTCAAAACTGGGCAGCATAGCCTGTTCGAGCCTTCTTTAAATTTAAGGGTGGTAATAAAGTGTTTCAGTTTTAATGAAATGTTGAACTACAGGGCAATTCTCAGCTGACCTCATTCCTATTTGGTGCTTGAAAAAGTCCCATTTTTAGTTACTAGATTGTTTTTACAATATAGCAGAGGCTGCTGGCACATCCTCTGTGTACTTTGGATGCAGTATTGCTGGTTATTAAACCATAAATCTAATCCCCTCCCAGAAGAAGGACAGCTAAATATGCCTCCCCCTCCCCCAAGAATATTGGTTTAGATTATCATCTGTATATAGTATAACCTACAAATTTTATTTGGGTAAATAATTTAAAGATGATTCCAATATATCAATATATCAAGGATATTACCACCCTATCTCCTTCCTAAGCAGTGTTGAGCTGAGCTATTCGATATAAACTGCAGCTACCATTTTGAACCAGGGGACTGTTCAGCATCTTGCCCATGGGAAGTATTTCGTGTCATGATTCAGCAGCTCAAAGTGTTGCATTCATATAATGTTCATTTTAAAAAGAGGTGGTAATTAACGAATGGAATGTGAGAACTGGGTCTGTATCGCCTAAATACCAACTCATTGATAATCAATCTTTATGTCTCCAGCACAAAATACAGTTGCAATTCTACTAAAGCTTATAGAATCTTCAGTTTACGCATTTCTAGTTGAAAAACATAGAACTGGGGATAAATATTTAAATGTTTGTCTTCTTTTGCTTGAGAATAATGACTGTTTACTGTGGAGGTTGTCCTATTATTATTATTATTATTATTATTATTATTATTATTATTATTATTTTAAAAGCAAACTCGTTCCCCCAAGTGACTTCAGATAGACTGTCTGGATATTAATTTATACTCTTTTTAGAAAAGCTGGATAATCTAACACTTTTTTTTTTACATTCCTTCAAGGACATGCAGTCTGTGCAGCAAAAAGAGGATAGAGTCTAGTATTGAATCACATGTGCTTTAAGACTGCTTAATTTTTTAAGAAATGTGACCGACTTCCATTAAGAGCGGTGGTGCTTTCAGTCTGGATATAGAAAGTCAAAAGCATCAAAATCAATATTGCAAAGAACTTCCTTTTAAGCCTATAATCAATGCCCGCCAATGCTGAATAAGCATCAATTATTAACAATGGATGTGGTTTGGGTTGTTTTACTTATGTCTGCTTTTAGAGTACTTGTAAAGGATTGCTACTGTCAAGTGCATCCATTAAACTGAGATCACAGCCCTGAAAGCAAGCAAAAAGGGGTCAAAACTGTTGACAAGTAATGCTTACTAGGCCAGCTAAGGTGCTAAATTTCCTCCCCCAAAGCTCTCCAATATCAGCTAGTATATCATGGTTTTTGAAGCTGCATGATAGGACTTCTTCATGCAAGAAGCAAAATACTTGAAAGCAGTGTAAATACTTTTTAGTAACTGAAAAGCAGGGTTAGTACATTTGAAATCAGTAGATACGCATGTGTTTCTCAACAGAAATGATTAGTGAAATATGTATATTCACTGCCTAGCTGCTTGTTGAATATTGTTAGATATAAATACATCCATGTGATGACATTTTAAATGATATGCAAAAGACTTTGCAAAGAAGTGGATTTCATCTTTCCTCCATCATTAGTTTTCATATAGGATTCATTTATTTATTTATTTTTAAAAAATGTTTTCTTTACCAGTTTTGCTGCCCTTTGTTGCAGAAAGAGAGAAGCCTTGGAGAAGAAGCCGGTAACTGTTTGCTATTTTTTTTTTTAAGTTACTGCATCATACTTCACATTGCCAACCCTATCTCATTGTCAGGGACAGGGCAAATGAGGAGGACTGGTAGTGACTGCTACTCCAGGAGCCTTCCAGAGAGGAAGAAGGGGAAGAGAGTATGGACTGGTGGTTTGAGACAGGTCACACCCCAGAAGAAGAAAGGAGCTTGGAAATAATGGATGATAAAGAACAGGAGCAAGGTAGCAGTGGACAGAGACAGGAGTCGGATTATGTTAGAAACAGCACAGCAACCAAGTGACACACTGTCTCTGGAGAGTTTGCCAGAGCCAGCCACCCTTTCCCGAGAACCAGATGTGCTCTGCGTGTCTCAGAGCAGAAAGCCCCCAAAAGAATTGCCCTTAGCAGCCACCGTAGGCAGCAGGTGGGGCTCTGATTGCTAGGAAGTAACTGCCGGGTATGTGCAGTGCCGGAATTACATATGAGCTAAACAAGCTATAGCTTAGGGTCCCACTCTCCGGGGGGGGGGGGGCAAAAAAATTCAAAGGAAAAAACCCTGGATGTACATTTCCAAAATATAAGATAAAAAATATATGATAAAAAACAAACAAATAAAATAAAACCTATATAACAGCAACAGTGTTTTGTGTTGTGTAGGCTCCTATGATGTAAGTAATGGGCCCCGCCTGCTAGCCTGCTCCCTAAAATATCACTGGTTTGCTCATTTCTATATATAGGGTGCCTACATTCTGCATGTGCACATGGCTTTAGATACAGTACCTATTAGGTCCATAAATTACCTTATAGCATATATTCAATACAAAAAAACAGTGACAATTTGTTGTTGACAAAGGACAGCTAGACATATAAAGGGCCCCATTACCTCCAGTAGCTGAGGGCCTCATCACACCTAAATCTGGCCCTGGGTGTGGGTGGGTGTGGAGTGGCACTCTGAGCAATGTCGGGCTCAAGCATGAGGGTGTACTTTCTAGTTCTATGACAGTTGCCTCTGGCTTTTGCCACTTGGATTGTGAATCAAAATCTGTTTGTTACACTTTAAAGAAGCTGGTCAAAGATAGATTTCCCTTGTGGAAAAGATAAGTTTTCAACAAAAGCTGAGTAATCTGTTTTTATTGACTGTGGGGTTCACTACTTAAGCTTCTTTGAAGCACGAACTAAAGCATAATCAAGATAAATCACCAACTAATTTATCTAAAAGATAGCCATCTCTTAGTAGGTCCTTTGCAATCTTTGGATGCTTCATTGACCTTTGTAAAGGATACAATTAATCCCTAAACTTCACAAATAGTAACAACTATTACCCTGGGGCAATGGCACATGCAGAACACGCATGCATGCATGCAAAACCCCATCTGCAGACTTTTAACCTATAGTCTCCGCTTCAGACACTTGTGCAGAAACAAGCTATATCTGCAAATTATGGCACTAACAATACCGTTTCTCTTTTTTTCTTTATTTGTGTGTGCATGTTCCTCACACTCTGCCAATCACTTTCCTTCCAGATCTTCCCCCAAATAAGTGTTATCTCTGCAATGTGCTGTCACATGCATTATTTCCATCATATGGGTACTTTCTATACCATGTTCATGGCTCCAGTTATGATAACTTTATTGAGCCCCGTTCTGTGCCCAATAAGCACAGGACACCTTTGCCTAGCTATGGGCACTGTAGCCCATAGATTACAGCAAAGTACCGGACAAGTATCCAGTATCTTCTCCTTGTGATGGGCTCGTGGGAAAAAGCTGTCCCATGAGCCCTTGCTGAAGAGGGGAGGGGAAAGCCTATATAAGGCTGCATCCCCTGGAGCTCACAGCCATTTTGCTTTGAGAGCTTCCCGCCCTCCCACCGTTGGGTTAGAGCCTTCACCGAGCAATTTTGGGTCACGGGTTGACAGGGCTGGAAATGAATTTTTCTCTCTCAACCTGATTGGCACTTGGCTGGGTATTTTTCTGCCTTTCCCTCAGTGAAATTATGGCTTTCCTTTGTTAGGCAGAAGAACGTTGTTTGTATGAAGGTGGAAATGGCATTGGTCAGGATCAACATGGTATAGGGGGCCACCATAAGGGGCCTGAGGGGAGGATTGACGATGGCAAACCCAAACGTGGGTTCAGTATCTGCCAGGTTGGAATCTGCACCCTGGTCCCCCAGTGACACCTTGTTTGCTTGGCTTACATCACAGCAAGGTTCAACACTGGCCGACTCCTCTCATACCGGTTTGGAGTGATCCAAGCCCAGCGGATCCATTCCATCAACATGGGGCTTCTGGAATGATGAACTGATCCTGGGACCCAACACCATTCCAACCCTTGCCCTGCTTGCTGCTGTCAATAGAGATTTGGTCTGCATTTATCCCATCACCGTTGTACAGTCTGGTTATTTTGCTGCTCTCATGGGTCACATAATGTGCCTGCCTGGAGAAATGACAGCAAAAATGATAGTTCATGCCATCTAATGCTTTGGAGAAAGACAGACGAGTATTTTATGAATATCCAGCAAGGGTAATGTTGATGTGGTACCAAGATTGCACATGCTAGGTCCACAGAACTTTTAACTGTTTGGAACGGGGGGGAGGTCTATTCTTATTTATCCAACATGGACTATTCTTTTAGAAAATGATGTTTTCTGTCTTTCCCAGCCTCATAAAAGGGTTGTTCTTCTGATGATATTGCAGTCCACAAAAAAATGTCAGTCGTTTAAATAATATTTCCTATAGACAGGTAATTAGCATTGTCAGAAGATGGTTATTGCAACCTATCATTGACTAACATCGGCCATGGGACGGCAAATACCCTCACATACCCCAAAACACAAAGCAAAGTTTGGATTTTGGTTTAAGACATAGTGTCTCAATTTATGACGAGTGCCCCACCTCTATTCATTGCTATTTCCTTTTCTAACAACACACCGAAAAGGAAGAATCCAAGAATAGGGTACAGAAAAAGAGAAATATATCTCACAGATTCCAAGAAAAATGATGCTTTTTATTTTTATTTTTATTTTACTTTTGCAGTATGTCCAACACATTTCGGTCACAAATGCCTTCATGGTCAGAAGCTTATTTCCTTGTTTCTTAATGAAGCAATCTCAAAGCTTTCTGTTGTCAAAGAATTTGACAGTCTTTCGACAGAAAGCTTTGAGATTGCTTCATTAAGAAACAAGGAAATAAGTCCTCGACAAAGGTATTTGTGGCCAAAACGCATTGGGCATATTGCAGAAATGAAGAGGCCATTCTATTTCTGGGCATCTGCAACATGTACTTCTCTCTCTTTTTTGTATGCTATTGCTTTTGGAAACATTTTAAATTTATTGGGGACCTGTCATCTTCTATTAGAAAACCAGCATGCAAGATTTATGCTCACTTAGACCACAGTTCTATTTGCTGTGAACCTGAGGCCAATTTTAATGTAACATTTTGCACGTGGTTTTCTTGTTGCTAATTTGAACATATGCATGCAGAGTTGTGACTGTTTCTAATTGCTAATAAGACAGATGTGATCCAATATTAATTCAAAGATGAACCCAGGAAATCATACAACCATGACTCTTACTTGTGCTCAGACTAGTGTTGGATGAAGATTTTTATTTTTCATTTTATTTTTCTCTATAGATGGGCCTCAGACAGTAACTGACATTAAGTATCATGTTCTGGATAGAATCAAGGTGTCATGACTTCATGCTCTTAGTTTAGAGAAAGGGTTCTGTTGATGGTGAGAAGTGACATAAGTATTTTGCCATAGTGATGAAGAACATTTGCGCGGCCAGGCGAAGTCCCCTGTACCCCGGGGCAGCCCCTGAGGGAAATAATGATGCGTGACAATGTTCCATGGGATTAAATTGGCCACAACTTTATTAATATTTCAGATGTAGGAAGACCTTGGCTCAGACATTGGGCGTTTATCCTTCCCAGCCCCCCAGCCGGGGTTCTGGGTAACTTCAGGGTTATCCAGCATGAGTGGGGAGTGGGCTAGTCTGGAGAACATATGTTCAAGCAGATAGCCCCCCCCCCTATGTTCGCTGCCGCTGGAAGGGGAGGGCAGTGATGACCCTGGATATATGGTCAATGCCTCCCCCTGAGACCCCTTTAACGGGAACCCTGTTATCACCACTGCAATGGGGGCGGGGGTCACCGCCCCACGCCCCCCCAATCCTGTAAATGACTAAAGGATTCCGCCCAAGGCCTGCAACTGCCAAAGTTGTGACGAATTGCTACGGGAAAGGCAAAACCTGCCAATGCAGGGAAATTCCTTTCCGGCCCTTTAACAGCGACCTTGTCATAGCAGCGCCTGCGTGCCTGTGTGGCTGTGGAAAAAAGGTGGTTAAACCTGCAAAGTAAGCGTCAATTGAGGGAGTGGAGGGTGGGGAAGCTCTAAATCCAATGACCGCTTCCCAGGTATGACTCAAGATCTATTGTGTGTACTGTATAATCCCTCCTTCTACCTGGCCAATCCCCTTGGCAACACCTCCCCAGCCGGGATTGGGCAGCTGCTAGAGTAGGTGGAGTCCACAGGTATCACAACCTGGGGAAGGTGATGCCAGACCAACTGCCAGGAGCTGCCACCTTGATCCAAGGCGTCCACCCGCGGCCACCCAAAATGCGCACCCCATTTGATGTGGGGAACGCTCATTAGAAGGACACAGAACATGGAATGATCAGCTCAACATCTGCACATCCCCTTTAATGATTTTAGCAACTTAACAATAAAAGGATGGCATTTGTTTATTTATTAAATTTGTATACCACCTTTCATCTGAAGATCACAGGGCGGTTCATAACATAAAAACACAAAATGAGAACACAAAATACGTAATAGATAGCAACAGTGCTTTTCTTCTTTTTTCTTTTTTAAAAAACGTTTAGGCTTACTCTCATTTTGACACAAGAAAATCACCATTTAATAGTTCGAATTCGGAAAAATAAATACAGCAAATGGACAAAATTACAAAGATTCACAAAATGTTTAGGGGTATGCATCCCCCCTGCGTCTCCCCCTCCCCCCGAAAAAAGCACTGGATAGCAATCAGTTATTCATTTTGCAAATTATTTTCAAACAAATTTTGAGGAATACAAGGAAAGTGAATAGGTACCCCTAAAATCTCTTAAACATATCCATAATCTAAAGATTGTATAATCAAATGAGATAAATGAAGCCAAACTGATTGTGGATTATAAGACTGTTTAATATTCTTACTGTATCATAGGTAGAGCTTTTAAAATACATTGCTACATTTGGGGCTCCAGTAATTCGTTGATGAAAATTGTTGTTGTTGTTGTTGTTGTTGTTACAGCTTACACCCTAGCAGGTACAAGTGGAACTAGGCATAAACTTGCTGGGTCACTGGTAGCGCTTGATGCAACATAAACTTCCAAAAAATTGTGGAGTTGATGGATTTAGGGAAGGGATGGCAGGAGCTGTCCATTTTAGTTCTCTTAGTTTCACATTTTTTCCAATGTCAAATTTGGTTCTCTACATTTCTGCACCAATTTGTGATTTTTTTTAAAAAAAAATCCTCATGATAAATCACCAGCATTTTCATACAAATTTATCCTCATAAATAGATCTTTGTATGCCATTTTGCAAGCAATCTCTCAATTTTTTACATGTTATTTTCACTAATTTATTCAGAATTTCCTCCAGTGTAAACTACACAGGTTTGTAAACTTTATGTGGCTGGAGAACTGCATTGCAAAGTTTGGGTAAGTGCAAATTTCACAGGATAGCTCTATTTCATCTCACATAGGAACAGAGGAATCTGCCATAAGCTGAATCAGACCTCTGCAGTTGGGTGTCAAGTGTGGGATTGTGCCTGATGACCATTGCTTTGCTCTGAAAAACACAGTCATTCTTTCCTGTTAACACAGAAACCTATGCAACCTGGCTAGATGGGCAGGGTACAAATAATAAAATTATTATTATTATTATAGAGATTCCCCAAATAGTCCCAGAACATTGGTTTGAAGATACAGCTGTAGCAAACCTGCTGAAACTGAGAAGGGATGCAGTTAATGCCTAAATGGTAGACTACCTTGGAACCCTGTGTATGTCTCCTTGGCATATAAATGTAATAATCAATAAGTACAGTGGTACATTGGTTCTCAAACTTAATCCGTTCCAGAAGTCCATTCCAAAACCAAAGCGTTCCAAAACCAAGGCGTGCTTTCCCATAGAAAGTAATGCAAATTGGATTAATCCATTCCAGACTTTTGAAAACAACCCCTAAAACAACAATTTAACATGAATTTTACTATCTAACGAGACCATTGATCCATAAAATGAAAGCAATAATGTACGGCAGTCACACAATCAACCAATCAGTAGCTGAACTGGGTTCCACACAGTCACAACAACAAAACAAAAAAGAGCCGCAAAAACAAAAATGTAAAATAGATAGCCAAAACAGACAGACCACAGTGTAACATACAAAATGGAAGTGTGGCACTCAAATCAGAAGTGTAACACTAAAAATGGAGTATGTTCGGCTTCCAAAAAAAGTTCACAAACCGGAACACTTACTTCCGGGTTCGCATTGTTTGGGTTTCAAGTTGTTTGAGTACCAAGGTGTTTGAGAACCAAGGTACCACTGTAAAAGGACAGAAAAGGGTTCTGGTGTACACTAAGCAGTGGCCTGTAACACAACGTTACATTGTGTCCCCTTTGTGTGTTTGTATTTTGCCAAAGCCTGCATCTGAGGGGATTGAAAAAGCATGAAAGCATCAGAGACAGGCGTTCCTGCTCTAACGTGGGCCCACTTTACAGTTTTTCAAAGTAGTTTTTGAACATTTAAAAGTACAGCCCAGCCTGCCTGCAAGTCAGTTTAGAATGAGGCTACTGAACGTAACCGAATGCTTAATTTGGCCTGGCAGGAGGTCTGAGAGGGCAATTTAAGTAAATTGACCTTTGATGCAACCCGAGGGGGGAAACCAAATCAGTCTCATCTGTCACCTACAATATTAACTGTGGACCAATAGGCGGTTAAGGAACGGGAAGCAGTGTGTGTGTGTGTGTGTGTGTGTGTGTGTGTGTGTAGGAAGTGGAATTCCCAAGCATTTTAATTTCCAGCAATTGGCATTCAAATGTTTAGTCTTACATTGAAGGTAGAGCATAGCCAACATGGCTAGTAGCCATTGAGAGATTTATCCTTCGTGAATCTGCCCAGTCCTCTTTTAAAGGCATCCAAGTTCGTCACCATCTTTACATATGGGGGGAGTTTTTCTGGTCTTGGACTGTAATAAAGATTGATGATGTTGAAGTATGGTGGGAGCAAATTCAATAGATTCTCTATGCAGATGTATGTAGAAATATGTAGCTGAAAGTGGTCTTTGGATATTATATGAAGTACAAAAAAGTGAAGTACTTCTGGCTCCATAGTTTTATGAAAGAAATCCTCTCCAAGTTCCTTCTTGTTGTCTAAATTGGATTAAGAGAGTAAAACAGAGTAATGTGTATGGATGAAGGAGGCTATGTAATTGCCTTGAATTGTACAGGGTGAATTCAATGAAACAGCTGTCTGAATAATTTATTCTCCTCTAATAATATAAACACAGTATCTAAACACGAGAGCCTTATCGATCTTTTGTATATTATTACTATTAATAATGAATGTGACAGGTTTATAACTTTCCAAAATATGAATGTGTCAGCCTAAATAACACTAGTAAATCATAAAGCTTACCATCAAATTGAATTTCACTAATGCATCACTTTAGATTTTGCTCATACTACAGACAAGGCAGGAGTTTTGCATAATAGTATCGCGGCAAAGGATTTTGCTGAGCAGGAATAAACTTAAACATGTTTTATTGAATGGAACCCTTCAAATAAGAATTTCCACTAAACTTAATGATTTAAAGCACAAAGTTGGACTCAATCTACGGTACCTGAAGTTAAATACTTCTAAAGCCCATTGATTTCAAGATGGGGAGACTGAAATGCATTCTTAAATGTCTGATTCAAATCAATAAAATTAAAAGTGTTTAACATTGGCTGAATTGTGCCCACTATGATTTGAAACACTGGTGTGTATTGCTTTGCTATGTACTAATGTAAAATCAGACCTTCCCAAGGCTAAACCATTTCATGGAAAAAGTCTTAAGGACTGAAACTTAAAAATAAGCTGGACAGCAACTTTAGCTATGCATAGAGATGGTCATCTGAAGTCTCCAGCCACATATAAACTCACTGTTACCATTCTCCCATAATTAAGTGGAAGTAGGGGGCATTATAATAATGGGCTTACCATATGGTCAAATTGGAGGCCATAGGCAATTTGTCCTTTAATCTATATTATTAGAGCTACCCCATGTGAAGTTTCTAAGTGGCAACCGCAGGGATACCGGTCAGTCTATTTCTTCCTTAAGGTATCAGTGATCTGCATTCAGCTGCTTCATGGATTGCAATCTTAAACAGAAAAGGAAAGGAAACTGTTACAAACATAATTACAAAGCAGGGGCTTCTAAGAAGAACCTTCAAAAGCCAGTCATTGATCTGCATATTATCATGGCCTATGTGATCATCGGCAATCTACTACATACACAACTGCCTCTCATAACCCTTGTTTGTTTTAATTTGATTGTGCTATTGTTCTAGACCAGGCACTTTCTAGGTTCAATTCTTCAGTCATGAAAATTGTTCCACTGAACCTTGCTATTAAATCAAGCTTACAAACAGGCCTGGGACCTCTGCACAGTTTCTATGGGCTGCTGCCGGGACTTCAGCACCCCATTATGGAGACCTGCCCCACACTCTCTTAAAAAAAATATCTTAGTGACTCTCTAGTGGCTATCATCTTTACTTTCTGCAATGCTCTGGAAGTCTAGATGTCTTTGTCTAGATGACTTAGGCATTGTGTGGAGAAAATAAATGGCAACCACCAAGGGCATTGTAGTCAACATAAGCTCTCCCTCCCCCAATCCTGTGGGGGCGCCATCATAGAAGGTAGAGGACACTGGATAACACCCTGACAAAAGCCCCCTCAACAAATCATGAAAATATGCTCATTAACCAAAGCAGTTCACTGGCAGCTTCATTCTCTGAGCTTCTGCAGCCAACTCCTTGCTGGTTGTAAGATCAGGTAGAAGGACTGTTGCGCCAGAATAATGAAACAGTATCTGCCATTGCACCTGCAATGTGAGATGGCTCTATGGTGGCATAGACTAATGCGACTGCGTTGGCAGCACTCACAATCACCAAGTATAGCAGAGTGGCAGCGTACAAAGCCATTGTAGGAGCAGTTGTGTTCATGCAACCAATAATTCATCAGCAGATTTCATGCTGAGCTAGGCAGAAATTTCAAATTCTACGGCGGATATGTTATGTTTTGGAGCTCCAGGTTCCACTAGCTCTGCTCACGTGCCCTACAGTGTGACAGTGGATGAAGTCAGTGAGACACACCATGGGTCACAATACCCTGTACTATACCATGCAAGCCCCTGTGCCTGCCCCCACCCTGCTCTTCACAGGATATGTGGAGTAAGTGGGGCTCAAATAATTCTGGGGTTAATGTATGGCACTGGGGAGGTAATAAAGTCAATGCTGCATGTAAGGCATGCTAAACATAAATACTACACCGCCTTGTTTGCTTCCTAGCTAGAGAAGAAGCTTATCTCAGTGGTAGGAAGACATGCGTTGCACGCAGAAAGACTTGGTCTCCAGTACTCAGGTTACAAGTAGGACAGAACCCTGCCTGGTGCTTAGGGGAGCTGCTTCGACCTGTCAAAGTGGGCACTATTGGTTTGGTAGATCGCATTCAGTATTCACCAGCTCCAAGTGTTTTTATATTGCTGTGGTGCACGGCATACTGCAATTAATATCTCTGTGGACCAAATGGTCCTTGGAGCACATAGTACTCCCATTTTGAGATAATGTGAAGTGATGGTTCTCATTTTTTGAAAGTACTGATTCTTTAGCAACAAAGTGCAACTGACACAAATGAGTTTTATTTCCAGAGTCCAAAAAACAAAACAAAACAAAACAAAACCCATCTGCAATTTTATACTTATAATGCTATTCTCAATTTTTGGGTGTCTACAAATGCATAGTTATGTTTTACTCTACAGAGAAAACACGAAATATTATTTTCTGCTATATCCCCCGTCACTGCATTTGCAAACTGCTCTTCTTTTTATCACAGACTGTTTTATAGCAAATGCATTGACAACCCAATATGTGAACTCAGATGGAGAAGTGATATTTCAGTACCAACATAATGGCTCCTTAAGTTGCTTGCATTTTCCAATGCGATAAAATTAGTTTTTCAGCATTTCACCCGTTTGGTATCGTTTTGCTTTCAAGATTCCATTGAGCTCTAAATATATGAGAGATTTTTCCTGATGTAGATTTGTGTTTCCTTCAGTATGTGCAAATCAAATACTATTCCAAATACATCCTTCTCTTTCCCCCAAGGTTCTGAACAATTATAAGAGGAAACAATGCATTATATGTTTTGACTTGTCAAATTATCAGAATATGCTTTAATAAAAACATACATATCAGTCTCATCATTTGTATATCTGTTTTATGCAGGAAAAATAGAACTGTCAATCTCTAGGATTTAGTAGCAGGCCTGCTCATATTAAGATGTCAAGAGGGCCTATGTATCCTATGTCTCTGTCTGCCTGCTATTCATGGAATAATATTGGTTCATGTCTAAGCTAGAACTTGTCCTTCAGTACTGTTTTAATTTAAAATGTGTCCCCCCCCCATTCTGTACACTATTCTCTCACATTAAATGAGTATGCTCTGCTCTTGTTTCTGACTTCCTTGGTTAGTTGTTTATTCTTTTGAGCTTGTATTTGCTCTTTTCAAATACCATTAAAAATGATTGGGGGATATATACTGCATTGTTTTGACGTGTCTCCTTATGCCAGGCCAAACTGACTCAGCCATTGTGCTATAGTTCACCCACCAGATGGACCACTTTGTATCTGTTTTAATCACAGCTGCTTCTGAATGCAGCTGAGCTTCACACCATAGCCTACAGACTACTCTTAGACTACATCTGGTCATCCAAATTCTATTCCACCACAACGAGCTGTCTCCATCCCTACAGCAACTGGTTTTTGCTGAGTCATCCCAAGTTGTCTCTAAGTTAGGCTTGCCATACGTCCAGAATTTCCCGGACATAGATGGAATACAGCAATCAGAAACAGTGTCTGGGCAGGGATCGCTGAAATGTCCGGGAAAATCTGGACGTATGGCAACCCATGTCAGAAGTCTAGATTCCAGATTTTCACTGTTTGAAATATAGCAACCCTACTCTAAGTCATGGAAAAATTGAAGTCCCAGCGATGGTCAAAGCACCTACTCCTTTTCCCAAGCCCTTCCAAGTCTGCTTACTACAGCTTACTACACCTACCTTCCCTTCTGTTCCAACTCTGCTATTCATACTTGCCAAATTACCCCCATTCAGTTGTAAAGCTCTATAAAGCTCATATAAGATATCAAGATTCATTTGGTGATGAACTGCATCCTTACGTTGACACTGATGTACAATAAATTGTATGGCTGTATATTTTTTTTTAAAAATAAACCCATTAGTGGTATTCTGTGGAATAATCTTCATGGGGGGTATCTGGAGTAAATGGAAGCATTTGTCCAGTTGTGTTTAAAAATTATGATCCTGTTGAACACGTGCCAGAATTAGATAATATAAGAATAATGTTACTACATATGGATGGGTAATTCTTTTTCTTGGCAGGCTTTCCAAACAATGATGGGAAGAAGGTCATTAATCATATTGAATTTTGCAAGTGTCAAAAATTCAGGAAAGTAGTACAACTTGAAAAGCTTTTTTTTTTAAGAGTAAAATGCTGAACTCTAAGTCTGAGGTCTCTCTCATTTGCACTTGGACCCAGGTGGCGCTGTGGGTTAAACAGCAGAGTCTAGGGCTTGCTGATCAGAAGATCGGAGGTTTGAATCCCTGCTCCCATTGCTCGGTCCCAGCTCCTGCCCACCTAGCAGTTCGAAAGCATGTCAAAGTGCAAGTAGATAAATAGGGTAAACGGTGTTTCCGTGCGCTGCTCTGGTTCGCCAGAACCAGCCTTGTTATGCTGGCCACATGACCCGGAAGCTGTCTGCGGACAAACGCCGACTCCCTCGGCCTATAGAGCAAGATGAGCGCCGCAACCCCAGAGTCGGACACGACTGGACCTGATGGTCAGGGGTCCCTTTACCTTTACCTTTTAGAGTACTTCCATTTAGATCAATCAGAATGTACTTTTGAGCAAAGTTGTTGAGGACTGCAACTCAACACCCCAAAATCAAGATCAGAGGACAGCCCTAATGCAGTGTGTGTATGTGTGTGTGTGTGCGTGTGTGTGTAGCAAATAGGTATATAGTTGTTTAAATTAGTGTTCTGAGGTTGTCATGACTGTTTATTGCAATCTCATGATCATCAAGGATGCAAACTGATCAGCCAGAAGTGGCCTGAATGATTGTCTTCTACAGACACATTGTAAAGATTAAGAGGGTCAGGATGGATGTGGAAATACAGGAAAGGTAAGAGTTTTACAAGACAATTGGCACAAGAGCAATTTGATATAAGATGACTTCAACAAAACTTTTGCATGCCTTTGACCTCATACAGGGTTTAGCTACCCAGCCCCTTCAGTAGAGCACAGTTCAGACTTGGGTGAGGAACAGCACTATTAGAGTGAATATTACACTGAAAGACAATATAATTTATTTAAATCCTATTTCTTTGGGATACTAAGCTTTTAATCACATATTTATGTTCATGCAGGTGACTACTGTATGGCTAACACAGAAAGATAACCATGCTCCCATCTTGTAAGATTGTCAACTCATGTTCTGAGCAGCAGTCCCTATGTCATATCGTCTTGTTGAAATGCATGGTGTACATTTTAAAAGTATTTTTTTAAAAGAATTAATGCAAGGGTGATTTTTTTAAAAAATGAATTTCAGTCAGTTATGTGGTTCAGGCAATATCAGTCCTACAGTGAACACTGTCTTGGTCTTCTTGAAATTCAGGATGTTTTTCAAGAAATCTACTCAGTGTTTGGTCTTGGCTAAGGAAGTTTTCAGAGATGTCAATCTTTTACCATTAAGAATGATATAATGTGGGAACATATATATTGCTACACTGACTACACTTTTGTTTGAACCCTTTCAAGATGGGTCACTTGCATTCAATTAATAATTTAATGTTTTGAACTTAACTGTGCTCATTCTTGTGTTATTTTAGCCCTTCCACACAGAAACCAGATGGTAGAGGCTTATAGAATTGTAGAGTTAGAAGGGTTCCTGAAGATCATCTAGTCCAACCCCTTGCAGCTGTCCCATATGGGGGTCAAACCTGTGACTTTGGTGTTATCAGCACCATGCACTAACCAACTGAGCTATGAGTGACATGGATCAGAAACAGACTGATCCATCCACCTGTAATCTTCACATGACTTCAGAGCTACAAAGTCTATGATGCTGTGTGAGTGTGATGGAACTATGCATGCTCCAAAGACCTAGGATCTTGAATTAAATCCAATAATTGACACTGAATGAATGAAGTTTGAACCAGGCCAAATTTGAATCGACAGATTTTTCTATGAAAATCTGCGGTGATGAACCACACGAATGGAATTCCTTCTGCCGATTTCTCTTAAGACTTGTAATTTGAAGGCCAATTCAATTAGTATTTTTCCATCTCTGATTATAGAACTTTAGGTATTCTTTTCTTGGGCCTGGAGGGAACAACTGTAATTGAACTAACAGATCTAATAAAGCAAGAGGGTATAAGCTAACAATAACCACTGAAGGATGCCACTCAAAAGACAGGGAGCAATCCATGGAGACCCTCTGTCTGTGTTTTATCTAAACACTAAAATAAAGGTTAATTTGGTGGCAGCAAAAGTTAATTTATAGATTCCTCTGTGGAAAAGAGCCACCAAATTATATTGTGCAGCAGGCTGATTGGAATGGGAATCAGAGGTCATCATAATATAGTAGTGTAATAACAGAACTAGTAGACATTGAAAAATATTCATTATGCACCTGAATATGGTGTATCTACTTTATCTGCATAAACTGGGTATCCAGCTTTGCCTGAAAATCACATCTATGAATAGAATGGGTCACAATGGAACACACGCTTCTCCCAGAATAAACAGATATTGGGTTACTTGAGGTGTGAGTTTGTTATTCTGGCAAGACTTTCCACTTATTCATGAGATTATGCTTTGGTGGTTAATATTTATTTGCCCATGCAGGTGCAGTACCCAGGTGCAGTCTGGTTATTTGATGCCCACCCAGGAGAGCATCAAATAACCAGACTGTACAATGGCAATGGGATAAAATCAGGCCAAATTTTATTGACAGCAGCAGTGGGGTAAGAGTTGGCATGGCATTTGGGCCAGGATCTGTCCATCATTCCACAAACCCCACATTGATGAAGTGGGTCTGCCAGGTTTGGACTGCCCCAAACCTGTGGTACAAGCCAAGCAAGGTCTCACTGGGTGACCAGAGTGCTGATTCTAACCATGCAGATACCCCAGCCTGAGTTTGGGGATGCTGTGATCAGTCCTCCCCCCAGGCCCCTTATGGGGGTCCTCCATGCTATGGTGAGTATTTGTTGTTTAGTCGTTTAGTCGTGTCCGACTCTTCGTGACCCCATGCACCAGAGCACACCAGACACTCCTGTCTTCTATGCCATTTCCACCCTCAACAAGCAATGTTATTCTACATAACAAAGGAAGGCCATAATTGCACTGAGGGAAAGGCAAAAATACCCCCAAGTGCCAATCAGGTCCAGAGGGGGGTGGGAATCATTTCCGGCACTATCAACCAGCAATCCAAAATTGCGGACAGGTGGGTGGGCAGGAAGCTTGTGAGGAAAAATGGACATGAGCTCCAGGAAAAGCAGGGTTATCTAGGTTTTCCCCTCCCCTTTGCAAGGGTTCATGGGATAACTTTTTCCCATGAGCCTTTCACATGGAAAAGACACTGGGCAAAAATTTGCCCAGCATTTTGTTGCAATCTATGGGCCTCATTTTATCCTGGATAAAATGGTTTTCCCAGTAGTGATGTATGGAAGTGAGAGCTGAACCATAAAAAGGGCTGATAGCCAAAGAATTGATGCTTTTGAATTATGGTGCTGGAGGAGACTCTTGGGAGTCCCTTGGACTGCAAGAAGATCAAACCTATCCATTCTGAAGGAAATCAGCCCTGAGTGATCACTGGAAGGACAGATCCTGAAGCTGAGGCTCCAATACTTTGGCCATCTCATGAGAAGATGGAAAAGACCCAGATGTTGAGAAAAATGGAGGGCACAAGGAGAAGGGGACGACAGAGGATGAGATGGTTGGACAGTGTTCTCAAAGCTACCAACATGAGTCTGACCAAACTGTGGGAGACAGTGGAAGACAGGAGTGCCTGGCATGCTCTGGTCCATGGGGTCACGAAGAGTCGGACACAACTAAATGACTAAACAACAACAACAACAACAAATGGGCCTCAGCACCTCCGGGCAAAGGTTGTTGTTGTTGTTGTTCAGTCGTTCAGTCATGTCCGACTCTTCGTGACCCCATGGACCAGAGTACACCAGGCACGCCTATCCTTCACTGCCTCTCGCAGTTTGGCCAAACTCATGTTAGTAGCTTCAAGAACACTGTCCAACCATCTCATCCTCTGTCGTCCCCTTCTCCTTGTGCCCTCCATCTTTCCCAACATCAGGGTCTTTTCTAGGGATTCTTCTCTTCTCATGAGGTGGCCAAAGTACTGGAGCCTCAACTTCAGGATCTGTCCTTCTAGTGAGTACTCAGGGCTGATTTCTTTGAGAATGGATAGGTTTGATCTTCTTGCAGTCCACGGGACTCTCAAGAGTCTCCTCCAGCACCATAATTCAAAAGCATCAATTCTACGGCGATCAGCCTTCTTTATGGTCCAGCTCTCACTTCCGTACATTACTACTGGGAAAACCATAGCTTTAACTATACGGACTTTTGTCGGCAAGGTGATGTCTTTGCTTTTTAAGATGCTGTCTAGGGTTGTCATTGCTTTTCTCCCAAGAAGCAGGCGTCTTCTGATTTCGTGACTGCTGTCACCATCTGCAGTGATCATGGAACCCAAGAAAGTGAAATCTCTCACTGCCTCCATTTCTTCCCCTTCTATTTGCCAGGAGGTGATGGAACCAGTGGCCATGATCTTAGTTTTTTTGATGTTGAGCTTCAGACCATATTTTGCGCTCTCTTCTTTCACCCTCATTAAAAGGTTCTTCAATTCTTCCTCACTTTCTGCCCTCAAGGTAGTATCATCAGCATATCTGAGGTTGTTGATATTTTTTCCGGCAATCTTAATTCCAGTTGGGGATTCATCCAGTCCAGCCTTTCGCATGATGTATTCTGCATATAAGTTAAATAAGCAGGGAGACAATATACAGCCTTGTCGTACTCCTTTCCCAATTTTGAACCAATCAGTTGTTCCATATCCAGTTCTAACTGTAGCTTCTTGTCCCACATAGAGATTTCTCAGGAGGCAAATGAGGTGATCCGGCACTCCCATTTCTTTAAGAACTTGCCATAGTTTGCTGTGGTCGACACAGTCAAATGCTTTTGCATAATCAATGAAGCAGAAGTAGATGTTTTTCTGGAACTCTCTGGCTTTCTCCATAATCCAGCGCATGTTTGCAATTTGGTCTCTTATTGAGTGTGGAATGAGACTTATTTCATTTATGAATCGCTTCACATGAAATATCACAATTCAAGTGACAATTAAAACTCTTTCAAATCCAATGCAGATACAGATTATGATGTGAATATCTGCTTCAGAGGCTTGTTGAAAAGGAAGGCATTCAATAAGCACTGAAAAATGCAAGAGAAATTGTGCTTGTCTGATAAGGTATAGAAGGGATTTCCAAGGCTGGATTCCTACAACATGCAAAATGGACTTCCCAATGAGTTGGTATCTGCAGGAGCCCCTCTGCTGCAGAGTGCAATGATTAGTTGGGTATATAATGGGTGAAAGCATCTTTTAGATATCCTGAACCTAAGCTGTATAGGTCTTTTTATATGAGTACCAGCACGTTGAATTGGGTATACAGAAATATAATAAATTTAAATATTAATATAGTATGTATTGGTGAGTAAACGATTAATAAACCAACCATCTGTCAACATCCCACTTTTTTATATTAAAAAGTGCTATATGAGATGAAGAAGACCCCAGTTCCTTTCTGATCCTTGTTTGTGGGTAGACGTACTTTTTTCAAGGACTGAATCCACACAATTCTCTATTGAAGAACAATTTAGGAATCTTGTTGAATGCCACTGGGCATCCATTACAACTTTTTGCAAGGACTTGGCGCAGATGTACAGTCACAATTAATGAGTTGTCAACATCATTGGAAGAACTGCATTGATGTCCAATAGAACAGTAATTAGATCCTCACGGAGGCAGGAAGTTTAATGCCTTTTAAAGAAGCGTTATCTGTCTACACTCCCATCAAAGAATTGCCTATATGTCAAGAACAGAAAGAAGTGTGACCAGAGGAGGCCAAATCAGATAGCATATGTTTGTGTGTTGTGTATGTGCATGTAAAATGTAAGAATATTATTGGTAGTAAACATTCGTGGTATCTAAATCCTGAATTAAATGCTTAAATTAGTCCATAGTCTAACTTTTAGCTACAAATCAATCCTACTAATAATTTTACTTGTTTACAATAATTTTTTTAGGTAAATTATATATTTTCCCCATTCCTTATTAAAATTTTGGTCTTCCTGATTCCTAATTCTTCTGCTCAGTTTTGCCATTTCTGCATAGTCCAGGCATAGGCAAACTCCAGCCCTCCAGATGTTTTGGAACTCAAATTCCCATCATCCCTAGCTAACAGGAGCAGTGGTCAGGGATGATGGGAATTGTAATCTCAAAACATTTTGAGGGGCGGAGTTTGCCTATGCCTGGCATAGTCTATCAGTTTAGTCTGCCATTCTTCACTGGTAGGGAGTATACTTTCTCTCCATCTCTGGGCTAACGAAGTCTGGGCAGCTGTAGTCGCGTACATAAATAGTCTCTTCTTGTCACTAGGAATTTTGGCACCTATAATTCCTAAAATAAAAGCTTCTGGTTTCTTAGTAAAGGTCATTGTAACCAATCAGTTAATAATCCTTTTATATCTTCAGACCTCTTTAATTTCAGCTCATGATCTATTTCCATTAATAATTCTTTATAAGATACCCAGTCATTTCTCATATTTGTTATTTTTACGGATATTGCCTACAGTGGGGAAAGCCACCATGGTGGTTTTTGTTCTATTTTTTTAATATTTTCCCCATACTTCATACACCATTTTCGTTACTACATGATTCAAAAAAGCTTTATGAACTTTAACTTTCTCATACCACAAATATGTGTGCCAGCCAAATCTATTAACGTGACCTTGAAGGTCTAAAACATCAGTATTTTTAAAAATAATATCCATTCCTTTAGCCAGCATAAACAGGATGCCTCATAATATAATCTCAAATCTAGCAGGGAAAACCCACCTCTTTCTTTAGAATCTATAAGCAATTTATATTTTATTCTTAGTTTCTTTCCCTGCAAGAGAAATCTAGTAATATCTTGAAATTTTCTTGTCCCGAGTTACCTCTGTCTCCACGAGCAATTGCCACTCCTGCTTCATTCATGACATCCTTCTTTTAGAGCCACCTTGACTGTTGTAATTTCAGTTATCAGATGCAACTGTGTGGCCCATGTGCTTCATTTCATGTGCTCCTTTCACTGCATGCAGGCAAAAATGAATTATAGTACATTCTAGGAATAAGGGCACCTTTGTAGTCAGTCCAATGACAAAATGTAAGTCCAAGAACAAAATATAAGTCCAAGAATATAGGAAGCTTCCTTAGACAGAGTCAGACTGTTGGTCCATCTAGGTCAGTATGGTAGTGGCTCCCCAAGGCTTCAGACAGAGGACATTCCCAGTCCTATCTGGAAATGCTGGTGATGAGAATACAATAAGCCTGCTGGATCAGACCAACAGGCCATCTAGTGCAGCATCCTGTTCTCGCAGTGGCCAACCAGAAGCCTGTGGGAAACCTGCAAGCAAGGCCTGAGCACATGAGCGCTCTCACCTCCTGCAGCTTCCAGAAACTGGTGGTTGACCCTGGGACCTTCTGCAGATGTTTTACCACTGAGCTATAGTCCTTCTTCCCCTAAGAGATATAACTTTCATTGCCCCATTGAACTTACACTTATCTTGTAGTTGATAAGTTTTTAGCTATTTGTTGTGACCTCGGCAAACACAAAAGAAAAGTTCCAACTGGGTTCCAAGAAAATGAAAAGCCATGTTCATCCAAAAGTGAAGGCACAATTTGTATTTCTCTGAAGAGACCTTTCAGACAAAGCTGAGGGAACATTGCTGCCTATAAAATTAATTCTACTAAGTTCCACATCTATGAGTTCCAGATCTGGCACTTGAATAGATTATATAATTTTACTGTGTCTGCTGCTCTCAAAGATAATACTAATAAACCTCCCTGTAAAAAAACTAAGAAAACATTGAATACATTGGGTTTCTCAAAGCCAGAGAATGGTCTTCTGTTGCAAAATATGGATAAGCATCTAAGGTGCACATTTGAAGCCCATAATAAGTAATTGTGCATTAAGATTTCTTGATGAATTACAGATTTTATTGTTCCCCAATTAAAATGGAAATAGGGAAGATATTCTTTGCATATGCTTGGCCATCAACTTGGAGTGAATTATCCAAATCTCTTAAACTGCTTGACACAATGACTAGTTTTTACAGGGGAAATAGGTAAAGTAATTAGACTAAAGCATGTGTGTAATTTTGAAACATGGTGCAAAACCGTTTTAGGTTTGCATCCCGATAATGAATTCTCCGAGTTGTAGCTACTTAACGGTGCTTGGGAATGGTTTTGAAAATACAACAGTGAGTACCATAATGTAGCCAAGGTTTCAATAAGGTTTTTATAGCAACTGTATTTTCAATGCTAAAGTAGGTTTAAAAATTAAATAAGGTGTTGAAATTATAATGAACTAAATGGAGCACTTCAGTCTGAGAGAAGAGTGCTTTAAGAATCTTTTATCTGAATATGTATCATACCACAATCAACATTTTATATATAAAAAACCTTTCAGGCTCCATCAGAGTCAGCATTTTAAAAAATTCCTAACTAAGGAAGTCCCTCTCAGTGAAGATGAACCCTTAGCAGAGACAAAGCTGATCTTTCAGGATCGCTCTGGCATTGCCTAGTGCCGAAGCAATGTGGTGTTTTTTTTTACTTATTTATTTAATTCAATGCATTTATAGCCCATGTTTCTCCCAAACTGGGAGTCAAGGTGGCTTACACAACATCCAGAAGAATCGCCACAAAACACAAAGGAATAAAAACTAACCAATTGAAAGCAATCGTTAAAACATATTGAAAACCAGCATTAAAATACAGTTTGGTCCGACAGCAGTCCCGTGGTCAGAACTGTCGGCAGCTTAGTTTCCAAAGGCCTATCTAAACAAGAAGGTCTTAACCTGCCAGCAGAAGGATAAGAAAAAGGGGGGCAGTGTGACCTCTCTTAGAAGGGAATTCCCACCTCTTTCTTTGGCCTAAGTGCTAGTGCTAAACTCTCACTTGCCAGAACGTGGACTTTGCCCTACTTTGCCTTTCTCTACACTTGGTGTGAACCTTCCACTTGGGTGAAAGCCCCCATAGTGCTGAGGCAGTAGCTTGGGAAAGAAGAAAGTGAGATTCTGATGAATATTTTACTAAAATCTCAGTTTATGGCTGGTCTGGTGTCAGCAGGCAATAGCACCTGGCAGTGCCACTGTGAGAAATTAAAATGGCAGCCGTTTCAAAGTACTTTTGAAGAGTGGCCTAGCAACAACGACTTTGCCAAGTAACACGATCAAAATTGAAGCTGGTCATGATGAGCAAGCCCAAGGCCTAGCACCATTCCCAACTCTGTGTACTATCAAGCCCTTCGATATCCAGACAGGCCATTAGTTACAACATGCAAGTATCTAGTAATTTCTTCCCCTCACCACCTGTCTTCTTTCTCATGTATACACACACAAGTTCATACACTTTGTTGCACAGCTTTTGGATTAAAAACTCTTCATAGGGAAATGCTGAGAGAGGTGTGTGCATAACTCTTAATGTGGAATAAGATTTACAAAGGCAGCTATGGCATGGATAATTGGTGCTGTTAATATGTATGCTAAGGACGGCACATTTAGCTCCTCTAGACACATCTGAAAAATTAAACTAATTTTGGTGCATCGCTAATAGTGCATTCAGTTAAAAAAATAATCATTTCCTTTTCGGTGCTGCCCAGTAGGGTGCCTGAATTACAAATTTAGGTTTATCCATGAGTCAGTCTCATTGAACTCAGTGGTGCCTACTTCTGAGTAGACATGTAGGATTGCAATGTTACCTGTATTTCTTGTTTCTAAAGCCTAAGGAAACCAAGACTAGGTAAAATGGAAAAATAAGCAATATATTATGGAAGGTGCAGGGCCTATGTTGTTATGTGTAAGGAAAAGTGAGGAAATCCACCCTGCAGCCACCAATAACTTTTTTAATCCACAAGTTGCAACTGCATAAACATAGGAATCATGGTGGTGATGCAAGCCAATACATTCGTACTCCTTTTTTTTTTAACAATGCTGCCTCAGAGAATGGTCCTAAACCTAAAGCAAAGGGAAGAAGTTGCCATGGGAACTGCCTGTGCTCCACAGTTCATAAAAACTGGACAAGGACTTCATTTTCCATTAAAATGTCTAAGATTTTAAAAGACAGGTTGAACAGAGATAGAACTGCCCGATCAAAATCTCAAAATAATGGACACAATGTAATGCAATAATGAACACGTAGTGTACTATTCTCTGAAGTTGAGGCTCCAGTACTTTGGCCACCTCATGAGAAGAGAAGACTCCCTAGAAAAGACCCTGATGTTGGGAAAGATGGAGGGCACAAGGAGAAGAGGACGACAGAGGATGAGATGGTTGGACAGTGTTCTCGAAGCAACTAGCATGAGTTTGGCCAAACTGCGGGCGGAAGTGAAAGATAGGCATGCCTGGTGTGCTCTGGTCCACGGGGTCACGAAGAGTTGGACACAACTGAACGACTGAACAACAACAAAGTGTACTATTCTAAGGATTTGATCCCCTCACATGATATATAGATCTTCTGAAGTAAAGGGAACATCTGGTGACCACAGTCAAAGAAATCAACCTGTTACTTCAGTTAAGGATATTCTCTTCTTGCTCACCTTTCCCTTCAAATTGAAGTTTTTTGTTTCACATTGTTTGATCGCCTTCACTCTAAGGTATTTTTGCATCATAATCAAATTCTCTGTTGTCACATATCAGTTAGTCTGCACCAAATATACTGTTTCCTTCTGCACTCATATCCTGTGGCAGTGTAAAAAGCATTTTTGTAACTTGTAGCCATGCCACCCCATGTTGACTACCCAATCATTATTAGAGTGTGGAGATGAAAGAAAATTGCCTCTTTGTCACAACTGGCCACCTTTACAATTATGTAGGTCTAAGCATGTTATGGGACGCGGGTGGCTCTGTTGTCTAAACCACAGAGCCTAGGGCTTGCTGATCGGAAGGTCAGTGGTTTGAAATCCCATGATGGGGTGAGCTCCCGTTGTTCGGTCCCTGCTCCTGCCAACCTAGCAGTTTGAAAGCATGTCAAAGTGCAAGTAGATAAATAGGTACCACTCCGGCGGGAAGCTAAACAGCATTTCCATGTGCTGCTCTGGTTTCACCAGAAGCAGTTTAGTCATGCTGGCCACATGACCCAGAAGCTGTCTGCGGACAAAACGCTGGCTCTCTCGGCCAGTAAAGCGAGATGAGCGCTGCAACCCCAGAGTCGTTCGCAGCTGGACTTAACAGTCAGGGGTCCTTTACCTTTAAGCATGTTATGTGAAAAAACATGACCTGTGTAAAAACTTCCACATTAAACATGCACTCTAGCTTTCAAACTCAGTTTGTTGCTATTCATGTTGTAGGCTTATTTCATTACTTACGTACTTCGCCTAGTTATACTGCCAAGACCTTGGCTCCTTCTTCAACTAATAAAATATTTCACAGTTGGCTTGATTGAAGATAATCAGGAAATAGCCTCTTCCTTCTGGCCTTAGAATCTGCTATGTATATTTTCAGGATCCACCTTTTTATAGTATATTGTAATTGAAAGTTTTTAAAGTTTGTAATTTCCACTAAGACCTTAGAGTGAACTGCAGGTCAAATAACAGCAGCAGAAGCAGCAGCAGCAATACAAGTAGAAGAAGATACTGGTCTTGAAATTCCACCTCTCCTTCTTCAGCCATGTCCTTTTTGCTTCTATTCCTTCTTTAAAAAGGGCAAGTTAACTCTAATGTGAAGTCCATCAGTTGTCAGATTAATTACTAATGAGATAATGCTGCCATTAAAATTTGCTTTTCCATTGATAACATGAAATGATTAGTGCAATTGTATTAAATGCCCCCAAACACACGATGCAAGATTCAAGGAAAATGTTTAAAACTTCACTGAATGAAGGAAGGGCATAGATACCTGATAACAAAAGCAGAGTGATTACCCTGAAGAATCTTATTGCCCTATTGTCCAAAGCATAAAGCAGAATAAGCTTATTATGAAGGCTGTAAATGTTGCTTTGCTAAAAGAAAGAAATGAGAGAGAAGAGAAAGGAAGTACAATTTTTCACCCACCAGTTATTCACAAGCAAACTAGTTATAGAAGCAAAAGCAACACAAATGAGTGATACTGAAGTCCACCTTTTTGTGCATTAAGCTTGAGATGCTTTGCACTTACCTGGGAGTACACTCCACTGAACACGGTCATATTTACTTCTGAGTAAATAATGCATAGGGTTGTGCTGTGAATCTCACTCTGCTATTTGTGAACATGAACATACCGGTACATATGGCTAGGGAGTTGGGAAGAGACAAACATCTATCCACTTCATGTATTACAGCCACATTTGCAAGGTTTCTTCTGGATTCTTGTGGGGGGAGTCCGGTCTACTTGTGGAGCTCCCATGCAGTTTGGAACCCTGGTCTTTCAGGGCCCTCAACTGTGTGGGTCCTTGATGAGTAGAAAATGGTCCCCACTATGGGGAAGCGAAACACGGCACATGCTGATGTGGGCAGGGATAAAGGTGTGGCTCCACAGCCCTCCTTTACTTGTGTTGCCCTTTACAACTGAAACGTCGGAACAGGACTGTTGAGAGATGCAAAACTGAAATGCCCATTAAATTCAGAACACAGCACCTTTTATGTATCTCCAAATACCCGCCTCCCCTTATCAACACAGTGTGCCCTGTTTCCAAACCATAAATCTAGGGTGTCCAGTAAAGTGAGAGAAATTCCCCAGGGAAAACTTCTGCAGGTGGTTAAACTCCACGAATTTTCTCCATCACTTCAGTCACAATTTAGGCTGTGGAACTGTGTGGCCTGGATTTTGAAAATAGAGAAATGAAAGACTCATAGGCCACATCCAGTCCATTAAAGCACTACGATACCGCTTTGGACAGTTGTGCCCCCACAAATAATTCTGGGAGCTGAAGTTTGTGAAAGGTGCTGGGAGTTAGATCGCCCAGAACTACAATATTCAAAATAGTTGGACAATTGATCCGTCTTCCCAGTAAACTCTTGGAATGGAATGGTATCTCTGTGAGGAAAATAAAGGTCTCCTGAGAACATTCAACATGTTTCACAAACTAAAGTTTCCAGGATTCCTTTGTGGAGGCTGGACAGCTTAGAGTGGTATCATGGTGGTTTTTTAATGTATAGTGTGAATGTGGTCATATATGGCTGATTCTGCCTCACAACAGAAATTTTACTCACTCATCTTTTGATCCAGTCTAATGCTGATTCTTTATTTGCAGAGTCCTAATCTAGTGGAAGAATTACATTCCTTCCTCTGGGAAAAAAATCAGCCAAACTGCTTCTTCCTTCATGCATTTTGCATCCAGGATAAACTAACATATCTAAGCCAATCGCTTAGATGCAGTTACAACAGACTTCCTAGGGAGGCTCACATGTACATTCTGCTACAATTGGAATTTTAGTAGTGACCTTTCTTATAAATGTATCTATGCAGTTCATGCTGGTAGGCTCTCACCGTATCTGTCGAGGCTAACTAGATACTCGTGTTTCCATATTTATGGGAAGAGCATGTGTTTCCTCATGTACCTGTCATCTAAAGCACTCCTACAATTTAATTATGTACCTGAGAGAAATGGGATTTCATCATATTAGGAAAACAGACACTGCTTTATTTGAGACATTGGCTACAGAAAAGAACATAACTTGAAGTGTCACAATGCATTTATTTTCAACGCATTCTTCCTATAGTTTGTGGCTTTACATTCCTCTCTTTGTGGTGGCTAAATTTCAATAAATTTCAGTGCACTTCCCCCCTCCCTCATCCGTTACTACATTTCAGGATCTCCACTTGAAGTACGGCGATTAAGAGAGAAAGTTGTATTGAGTACTTGTGCCAAGTTTGTTAAATTTGATATAATTTACCAGGATCAGATTTTGAAGAAACAAATCCTAGGACAACTGTGTTTCAAAAAGCTTTGGAAAATAAAAATGTCATTGCAAAAGGAAAATAAAACTTTCATTAAAATACCTCACTTAAGGAAACTTAATAGGCACATGTTGCAATCCTGTGCACAATTTCTTAGGCATGAATTCCAGAGAGACTCCATGGAACTTACTTCTGAATAAATAGGTTTATACTTCACAAGTAGGAGGCAAACGTAAGAAACAGCTGGTTTTCCAAAGGCTCTCTGTTAGGAACAGTGCCACATATATTTGCATGTGTTTGCGTGTTCATTCATTGAGTATACTCACATCCTGCTTTTCAACACCTTACAATTCCTGGAGCTGCAAACAAGTCGCAAAAGTTAAATCAACCAAATAATATCAAACACACAATGCAAACTATGAAATATTGGAATAGCAGCAGAAGTGGGGAAGAAAGTTTAGGGAAGTTTTTAATGACTGGTGTTTTATTGTATTTTTAATCTTTTGTTGGAAGCTGCCCAGAGTGGCTGGGGAAACCCAGTCAGATGGGTGGGGTAGATAATAATAATAATAATAATAATAATAATAATAATAATAATAATAATAATAATATAAAATAAAGGATACCAAAATGATATACAATCAGAGCCAGCAAGATTGAAGTAAAAATGTATTCACCTGGTAGTAAAATGATAACAGATTTGGCACCAGATAAATCTCCTTTTAATAATAATAATAATAATAATAATAATAATAATAATAATAATTTATTATTTATACCCCGCCCATCTGGCCGGGTCTCCCCAGCCACTCTGGGCGGCCTCCAACAAATACTAAAATACAATACAAAGTCACAAATTAAAAACTTCCCTAAACAGGGCTGCCTTCAGGTATTTTCTAAATGACAGGTAGTTGTTTATCTCTCTGACCCCTGATGGGAGGGCGTTCCACAGGGCGGGCGCCACTACCGAGAAGGCCCTCTGTCTGGTTCCCTGTAGCTTTGCTTCTCGCAGTGAGGGAACCGCCAGAAGGCCCTCGGTGCTGGATCTCAGTGTCCGGGCTGAATGATGGGGGTGGAGACGCTCCTTCAGGTATACAGGACCGAGGCCGTTTAGGGCTTTAAAGGTCAACACCAACACTTTGAATTGTGCTCGGAAACGTACTGGGAGCCAATGCAGATCTCTCAGGACCGGTGTTATGTGGTCCCGGCGGCCACTCCCAGTCACCAGTCTAGCTGCCACATTCTGGATTAATTGCAGTTTCCGGGTCACCTTCAAAAGTAGCCCCAATTTCAAATTTGCAGAGCCATCACTGAAAAGACCCTGTTTCAAGTTGCTACCCAACTCACCTCCAAAGACAGGAGGACTCAAAGGAGGGTGCAATACTATACATGCTTGCTTTGGAGAATGCCCCATTGAACTGAATGGGACATACCGGTACTCTGAATTCAATGCAGAGGAATTATTGCAGATGAAGGAATGAATTATTCCATCAGCAGTGGAATAATAAACACAGAATTTAGACTGCAATCCTAAACTATATTTCCCAGGAACTAAGTACTCAGTGGGACTGTGTTCTTTGTAAGGTTGCAATCCCAACTCAATTAGTTGGGAGTAAATCCCACTGAACACCATGGAACTTATTTCTAAATGAGCTTGCATATGATTGGGCTGCAATCGAAAGCAAATTTTATTTGAAGGAAAATTCATTTTAATCAGTTGTGTCCAGGTGCGAAGCAGAAGCGGCATGCTTTAAAACATGCATCAGAATTAAAGCATTGGCTGTGTGGTGCTTTGAACAGCCCTGAACTTCTCTTCATTACTGCCCCATCACTCTTCCGAAATTGATCCTGTTACATCCACTTTAATGATGTTTAACGAAATAAGTCACTGAGGAATTTCAGTGTCATCTTCTCTCTCAATATTTGACATTCCAGCTCTTACTTTACAAGGAGGAGAAGGAAACACAAGCCAAAGTGGGCCCAGCTGATCACTGACTGCTTAAAAATGTGTTCTTAGCATAAACCTCACTGGCTGTTTTATGACTGTTGTGGTAAAAGTCTCCAAGTATCAAAGTTGTGCTCTGTCTTCTAGGGGAGTTTTAGCATTATGCACTTAAGTGTTTACAGAGAGGGGTTATGGGAAGTCAATAGAATGGGCTAATAACTTGTTCTGAAAGTTCTCCTGATTGAGAGGCAAGAGAGTAAACTTGGTGTTTCTATGTGACAGTTAATTTTATTTAGGGCTGGGTCATGGTCATGGGGCTCTGGGAAAAGTGCCATTGGTGAGCTCTCTGCTCTAAAAATGAGCCTGGACAACAGGTCACAGCTCCCTAAATAACTCTAGACAGCTGAGCCTAGCAAACACTTTTAATTTATCATAGTGTCCCAGAGCAATAGTAAGTCAGTGACATTGCAGGAAATTTAAATGGTGGCTAGAACTACCTGCACAAGACTATTTGGAGTCCTGGACCAGAGTTCTTTTATAAGGAGGGTGAGGGAGGCAAAAGAGGGCATCAACAGTAGGCCTTGCTGTGATGCCAGGATCTGATGCTAGCTTTGATTCTACAGTGTCGGATGGGTTTTGACTATTGAGTGAGAAAGCAGCTGTTAAAAGACCCTGTTTCTGCTTCCACACTATGTATGGTGGAAGCTGTTAAAAGGCTCTGTTTCTGCTTCCACACTATGTATGGTTTCCAACTAAGTTTTACTTAGTTGAAGACCCAGCAGCATAGCATGGGTTTCCAGTGCCCAGGGCCTCATGGAGGGGGGGTGGATGGAAGGGAGGGAAACGGATGAAGTATGCATGTGCATTCAACTGCCTAATGTCACCCACAAAATCTCAGCCACAGAAATAAGAAGAGTCATTCCATTGTCTGGAGAGGTCACTTCCTGGTTTCCATGGAGCTCAGTGACAGAAGCACACAGCTGTATTGGGGCAGCAGCAGATGTTGAAATTTTGCGCCCCTGACAATTTTGCACCCAGGGCAACTGCCTCTGTGGGCCGCGCATGCTACGCCACAGAGTAGACCCATAGAAGCTAATGAACACAACTAAGTTAGGTCCATTAATTTCAAAAGCCATACTCTGAGTAAAACTTAGTTGACTACACCTTAGGTGTTTAGCATGAAACTTCGCTGTCCAGGCCCTGTGATAATCACTCCATTATTTTTCAGAATGATCTTTTACTTTGCTGCATAATGCTTTTCTGTATTTTTCTTTTTCAAAAAATATATATTACGAAATACTGTTTGAATGACATGGTGTTACAGTGCCTAGCTGAATGGAGACACAGACCGCCCAATGTGTGCTGAGGCCAGAACAGTACAGAGCATAGAAACAACACAATTCCTGCCCAGAAGTCTCACAAATTATATTAAATCACCAGGAGAATACAGAGATTTTTTAAAAAGAGGCAAGCACTGTGAAGAGTGAAAGAGCAATTTGCAGCAGCTCATGTATCAATTCTAGGCAAATGTATGCAAACTCAGACTTGCTTGGGAAGCGGGAATTTGGGATCTGGAAAATGTCTGTCTCTTTGCGGGAGAAAGAGGACTTGCACAATTTAATGATCGCAAATGGATGCTTGATTATCCGCCTTGTTTGGTAGAGTAGAAATCACTAGAGTTCCATTGCCAAGAGTGAATCAGAGCCATCCATTAGGTCTCTGCCTGATAAAATATGTATGAATATCAGTGCAGCCTTGGGATGTAGAAGCATGCCCTCTCCCAGTGATATCTGATAAAAGGCACTGTAGCATTTCAGTCTTATCTCCAAGGATCAGGTTGTGGTACTGCTATTTGCACAAATACAATTTAAACAGCTCCACACATCACCTCACTCTGAGAATCCACCACAGGATTGTTATAAAACAGAGAAAAGGGCTTTCTTCAGTCAGTCTGGTCAAACATTTAAGCTTCAACAGCAATGGGCCGATATGTCGGAATATGTGCTTTCAGAGATGGAGACTATTTGATTTTCATCAGTGGCCCCCTACCTTTGCTCCCATCAATGCACCATTACCGAGTACTACATTCAACTTTCGTTCTTTAAAGGCAAATCATGGTTATGTACAGCAGTGTTATAAGATGACACAAAACCCCCAACCTGCATCCTGGTTGTAGAATATTGGTGCTTGTTGAAATGTTCTTGTTTTGGGGGTAGGGAGCACATCAATACCCAGAAACGATAGATGGCTTGTTTCATTTATGCTGGCACCATCAAACAATTGAACAGCAGGGATAAGCTGTGGGATGAATGCAGAGGGTACAGTTCTGATCGTTCTCTTCCTTCATTCATTGAGGAACGTCTGTAGCAGAGGTAGTCAGATGTTGTTGACTCCATTTCCCATCAGTTACAGTAAGCATGGTGAATCATTGGGGGTAGGCTAAAAGCATGTAATGAAGCTTGCTTCTATCCAAGTGGGTATATGATTACAGCCTAAATCTCCTTTGCTGCGCATTTTCAAAGGAGAAGTATAACTTTCTCATGGCAGAAAAGAGAAACAGCTGTTCTATGGGACATCTCTTAATGTAAGACAGACTTGCTTCCAAACAGAGATGGGGGGATGTAGTTCAGAATCCAGGAATGAAAATTCTTGCAGTCTGAGGCAAACACCCTCTTAACTACTACTTATTTTTAAAAGAAAACTCTGGTACTTGGACACTTAGGGAAGTTAAACAGAAAAGGGAGCGATTTTATACAGAATGAAAATGGTAAAACAAAAGATCTGTCAGGAAATGGAATTATTTCCAGAAACAGTTAACTACACACAAAACCCCCCACATATAATTCAGTCAAAACAAAATAAAATAAAAAATTCTTTCCAGTAGCACCTTAGAGACCAACTAAGTTTGTTCTTGGTATGAGCTTTCGTGTGCATGCACACTTCTTCAGATACACTGAAACGGAAGTCACCAGACCCTTAAATATAGTGAGGGAATGGGGAGAATGTAACGGACCAACCCTGTGCCTGGGTGTGAGCAGGTGCCCAGCACTCGAAGAGTTAACACCCACTCTAGATGACTGGCAGCACAATCGCAGAGGCGGGTCTTTTCCACCTTTTTAAAGGGGAGAATGGCAGTTGGGGCGGTTGTTGTGGGTTGTGGGTCAGGGAGTGAGGGTGAGAGGGAGAGCGGGTTGGAGGTTAGGCTTAGGTTAGGAAAGGAAAACGTTTATTCCTGTTTAAAGTTGTATCCAAGCTTATGTACCTAAATGAAGAACATTGTAACCGCAATCTACCTTAACTTCCTTTATATATAAGTTACCTCAATAAACATATTTTTGTTGTTCATCGTTCGTGGACTCTGGCAGTGTGTCAGTACCTCTAGAGGTGTGGTTGAGGGGAAAAGCACATAAAGGTTTCCTGAGAGAAAGGGGACAGGTGGCTTATTTCCCTAACACACAGAGGACTGGGCAGGGAAGCCAAAGGTGCCACGCAGTTGCCAGAAGGAAAGGGCAAGCTGCAGCTGTTTGGGAACCCAGGGAGGGAGAATCCCAAGGTGGCAGGAGTTTCACTTTAAGAACGTGGAGAACTGAGGTACCCCGAGGACTTCTCTCATAATATCATTTTGGGGATTCATTTTAGTCGTCGGTGAACCCTAGGGAGAGACACAGTCAGGGGAAACTTTTTACAGTTGTGAGGGCTCTTGGTGGGACACTGAAAGGGCTCGTCACAGAGGGGTATTACTCAGAAGGGTGGTGGGAATGGGTGAACAGCTGAAAGGTGTGGAAAACCTGTTGACGACTCTTAACGGCTGCAATTGGTCTTGCCTTTCCCTTTATCTACTTGCACTTTGACGTGCTTTCAAACTGCTAGGTAGGCAGGAGCTAGGACCGAGTAATGGGAGCTCACCCCATTACGGGGATTCGAACCACCAACCTTCCAATCAGCAAGCCCTAGGCTCTGTGGTTTAGACCACAGTGCTACCTGCGTCCCATTCAGTGGATGTTACAAGCTGCTAAACAAGGTGGTAAACACACAGCTTCTTTTCACTTGTTTCTTAAGCTAATTCTATGGGTGTTACAGCTTAATTCTTTGGTTCTTAAACAAGGTGGTACTTTTTGTCAGTTTCCCAACCTTCTATAAATCACACTCCTGAGGCTCCTATAGCAGTGTAACAGACCAGGGGATCACCACACCCCTCCTAACTGGTTTGGGATTCTTCTCTTTCCAGAAGATGTCTCCCTTCCTTACTAAATCAAGACCCAACTAGAGTGTTCCCTAACATCTTTACTTCCACTGCCCTCAGTTCAGCTTCACAATTTTTCTTTTGTCCGTATGCTCCTAAAAAGACACTAATCACTGTCTTTCAAACTAAGCTCAGAGGCTGCCTTCTCTGGCTACAGATATTTTCCTCAGAGTGGGTGTTACAACACACACAGCTCAGGAACTATAATCCTATCAAGCTGAACACCAAGAACCCAACTCTTAGCCCTTTCTTTTTCCCTCTGAAAGTGCTGTCTCCACTCGCCTCTGGCTAGCTGTACCCACAGCCAATCATACTGGGGCTTCCAGCTCTGTCCTTTGCGTGTTACTCCACTCTGGTGGAATTCCACTGCACTGCTCTGCTCCTTTCAAGTCAGGGAGAACTGCCTGGACTTCCATCAAAACTGGACCTCTTGGGTGGTTCAAATCCCTGCGATGGGGTGAGCTCCCGTAGCTCAGTCCCAGCTCCTGCCAACCTAGCAGTTCGAAAGCACATCAATCAAAGTGCAAGTAGTTAAATAGGTACTGCTCCAGCATTTCCCTGAGCTGCTCTGGTTTCTTTCCCTAATGAGGCCTCCTGCCACCAATGCCCTTCCACCTTTCAGATTCCATTCTTAGACCGAGGTAAAGTTCACAAACCAGGACACTACTTCCAGTTTTGTGGAGTTCGTAAACTGAATAGTTCGTAAACAGGGCTGTTCTTCAACCGAGGTACCTCTGTACATTTCTAGAATTGCCCTGTGTATCAGTTCTACACTATGCTTTCTATTTGAAGCCCAGCTTGAATCTCTCCAACAGCAAGCAATCTTTTATACGGTTTTACAGAGGCATGGGATATCTGCCAAGAAAATACAATAAAAAGCAGTAAGCATGAATAAAACAAAAAATATTCATCAAGCCTGAAAGCTTTTCCTCCCTTTATTTTTCTTTCTCGGTTTCCTTATTCCCTCAAGTCCACCTTTCTGCAGTTTCTTTCGACAATTACCCAACTTTCTTAAATAGCTTTCTCCTCTTCACTCTTATCAAGGTGTCCTCTTTTCTTCTTTGTGAAATGTATATTTAGAGCCCAATCCAGTGAACCGTGTGCACAACCAGTTCCCACAGGCAGCTATGGAAGGCAAGGAAGTGTAAGCACAAATCATTCCTCAGCTAACAATGGGTAGCTTCTGTCTCCTGTACTGCGATTTTAATTCGTGTCTTTCTTGTTCATCTTCTTCCGCCGTCTTCTCTCTGCTTGTTAAAATTAAAGCTTACTAAGCTCAGATTCAGCTATCAAAGCATTTTATTTTTCTATTAATTTTATTTAATATATACATTTGTCATCTGCTTATTATCCCTGCAAAACGGTGCCCGAAGTTACAGCAGATCAAATTAACAATAGATATAGCCATAAAAAAACAACATAGTAACCATGAGGAGCAATCATAACATCGACAAGTAAGCAAATGCAAAACATCAATATAACATTGTATAAAACAATACAAATGAGCTAACCTGATTTAACAGCTCAAAGCTAAACAGGAGAGAGAATAATGCACAACATGGAAAAAAATTGGAAGCATATAGAAAATATCACCAAGTTTGAGATGATGCACCTGTACCCAATAGTCTAGATTTGAGATGCAATCTTGAAACTACAAACTGAACACATATAAGATACAGTGGCTACTGCTACTCTGTAGCGGGAACATATCCTGCCTGCCGCCATCCCCTCTGGGATAATTAGAACATATGGTTGCTATGCTCATCTTCATTATTGCTTGCACCTGTTTCCATCCCACTTCAAGTGATCTTTTGGTCAGAAGGAAGGACTCATTATAAAAAATTGCTTCACATAAGCAAACAATCACAGGGTGGTTAGCATACTGTTTAGCATGCTGGATTTTCTTTAAAAAACAACAACAACAACATTTGCAATGTTAATTTGTTCTTGGGAATCCAAACTACAATGCCATTCTGCTTCTCACCACTCCCCCAAATGATCTACATCATTTCCCCATTTTGCCAAGTAACGGAAGTGACACATCATTGGAATATAAGTGAAAGATCACTTAGCATGTCAACACCTTCTGCAAATGGTAGGGACCAGTGCAGAACCCTCTCCCTAACTGCTCACCGCAATGCAAGTACAGTGGTACCTCGGAAGTGGAATGGAATCCATTCCAGAAGTCCGTTCGACTTCCAAAATGTTCGGAAACCAAGGCGCAGCTTCCAATTGGCTGCAGGAAACTCCTGCAGCCAACCGGAAGCCGCAGAAGCCACTTCGGAAGTTCGGGTTCCAAAGAACATTCACAAACTGGAACACTCACTTCCAGGTTGGCGGCGTTCGGGAGCCAAAACGTTCGACTCGCAAGGCATTAGGGATCCAAGCAGGTTCAGATGAGGGAATTTCCTCAGAAACTCACCAGGGTGGAAATATTAAATGCCTGATGCAATTACAATAATTACCAGCAGTGTGATTTGGATTTTTTTAAAAAAAAACCAACAGCAACAAAACACCATGCCCGTTGAATGCAAAGAAACATTAAATGTCATGTGTGGTTTGCCCCAAAGGCAGACAATGACCACCAAGACTTATAAATTTAACTAAAATGTTGGTGTTAAAGAACAGCTATATAGCCTACAATACACTGGGATTTGGGTAATGTGTAGATTTTAAATAATACATTTTCTGGGCACAGACAGTACTATTTTCTTTCTTGGGAAATTATATTTATTTGCTACCAGCATTTGTATCTTACCTGTCTATCAAGATACTCAAGGCAAGCTGTTGCTGTAAGAGGGGGGGGGGGAAACATGACTAGCTTTGAGCTTGAGGAGTAAAGCAGGCAATTTAAAAAAGAGAATTATGGTATATAGCTCTGTTTACTTGCGGAGCTAAAACTATAGCATGTAATATCAGTCTGCAACATCGCTTGCCCTCATACAGATTACTGATTTACCATCAAGCTGATTTAAGGCCATGGTTATTACCTGACTCAAGGAGACAGGAATAAGTAATGTGTGTTAATTTTTGTTGATCAATAAATCAGCCATCAATAAATACATGGGAATAAATAAACAAATCAATCAATCAATCAATCAGCATTTTGCCTGATTTAATTTAGCACTTGATGTCTTTACTGGGGAAGGGCCTGTGAACTTTCATGGCGAAGAAAGCTGAGAGGGGCGAATTTAGGAATTTTGATTTATCTCTGTTTCTCTCCCCCACCCCCAGTCATCAGTTCAGTCCCCCATATTTCCACATCAGTTCATTCACTGATTATTATTTTTTGTAAATTCTCATGAAAATTTGGATGTGGGAGATTCCTTGTTTGTCTTAACCACAGTCAGAGGTGCCAACTTGAATAAAATATTGCGGAGGGGGGGAGGTAAGCCCCGCCCTGCATAATCCATCACATGACACGGTGCATGCACACCATTTAAACGGCAATGCCCATCAACTTTGGGCGGGGAGTTGGCTCCCTCAAATATTTTATTGGGTGGCAAAGATACCTCGGCCCGTAGGAATTGGCTCCTATGACCACAGTAAGAGCTATTCAAATACTGTACATGACTAGAATACTGAATTAGAGTTTCCTCTTCCTGGCAAAGCAAGAGATCTGCTCCCTGACACCATCAGTACACAGGCAAACAGGAATGAGGCGGTGAGGTAGGAAGGAACCCACCATATTGCTATTTTTCTTTCCTTCAAAGGCACCACCAACAAACAGGCGAGCAGGTAGGGGTGAACTGAAGCCAAGGAAGAATCCTGTTGCTATTTTCTTTTCTTTCCTTCTGTTCAAAAGGCCTTCAAAGCGACAAAATATTTTCCCCTGCCCCTACTCCATTGCTGTCTTTTGCCCCCTTCAAAAACCCACAAAAGGCACTCCTTTGGCTATAACAATAACCCACAATAAACTCAAGACTTTCCTCCAAGGGGAGGGGAAAGGATTACATCACAGCCAATATAAGTAGAAGGGCAGGGGCTCTGCTTCACAGACCAATATGAAACTTTGTCTGTAACTTCAGGAGAACATCAGGGGTTCAATACAACAGATATTTTATTATTGTGCCGCGAGCTAAACATTCAGAAGGTCAACAAGCAGGAGATCTCAGCTAATCTTTTTTTGCAGAAAGGAATAGGTTTCCTCAGTTTCTAACGCTTGATGGGAACTTACAGTTTTCCTTGAAAATTTATTCTTTCCCCAATGATAGTAATACTATCTTTAAAATTGGTTCAGTCTATTTTTCGTCCTGTTACTTACAAATATGCTGATATATGTGCTTGTGTGTATATGTATACAGCTGTTTCTTTTTCTTCTATGCTTGTTAAATGTTAAGTGGAGCAGGACTTTAAGACTCAGATATTAAACTTGCAGTACTTGTGGAAAGACACCTTTGTGTTTGCTCATCAAAGGTCTCTCACCGTTCATCAGTTTAATTGGGCAGCAGTGACTGCTCAGAAGACAGGAATTTAAGCAGAAATTCCTCAAAAACAAAAGACACAAGAAAGGACACACACACACAAACACACAAATTAGTTCCCTGTAGGGCATCTTGGCAAACTACTGGCAGTGCACTTTTATTCAGATCTCAGCTAAAACAACAAAAGTCAGCGCTTAATGAATTTATATCACATTATATGTCTTTCTACACATCACTTGATGTTTTGTTGTCTGTTGGCACTTTTCAAGATTTCCCTTGTTGATAATGTGTTTGTGTTGCAACCAAGGCTAATTTGGCTTTCAGCGAAGTCTTTGAATTTTTTATAATAAAGTAATTTACAGATGCTAGTAGATAAATTAGCGCCACAAATGCAGCCAAATTGCATAATCCCACAGATTGATTTTGTGTTAGCCTTCAAGATGTATAGATACCTTGTGGCATCTCTTTCAAGGAAAGACTGCGAGACGTAAAGCTTTTCAATTTCCCCAGAAAGCAAAGGGGGAACTATGGGCTTATCCACGCATACCTTTTGCCCTGGCCTTTCCAGGCAGAAGTCTACACTTCAACACTCTGTGTCTGAGCATTTATTTGTGTTTTTTGGGGGGGGGGGTTTGCCCCGAGCTTCCCCTGCAGAAACCAGCCTTTAAAGCTGAATCGAACAACTCTTTCTACCACACAGCATTTTACTCACAATCGAACCACTTACAAGTGAGGCCAAGGACTACTTTTCTTATTACTTCTCCAAACATCAGTGAATCATATTACAAAATAATTCAAAAAGGAAGGCTGGTGATGTTACCAAATATTGCAATTACCTAACGTGGAGTATAAATTTTCTTAACGTATGCACTGACGCAGTCTGTTGTTTCCTCGAAATGTTATTCCACACAAAAGTGTTTTTCCACTTCAGGCTATTTTAGTCCATGCCCGTGCTCAGAATTGTACAGACATACCCAAAGGGGGATTATTATTTTTTAAAAGGGTTTAAGGGACATGGGTGGCGCTGTGGGTTAAACCACAGAGCCTAGGGCTTGCCGATCAGAAGGTTGGCGATTCGAATCCATATGGCGGGGTGAGCTCCCATTGCTTGATCCCAGCTCCTGCCAACCTAGCAGTTGAAAAGCACGTCAAAGTGCAAGTAGATAAATAGGTACCGCTCTGGTGGGAAGGTAAACGGCGTTTCCGTGCGCTGCTCTGGTTTTGCCAGAAGCGGCTTAGTCATGCTGGCCACATGACCTGGAAGCTGTACGCCGGCTCCCTCGGCCAATAAAGCGAGATGAGCGCCGCAACCCCAGAATCGTCCGCAACTGGACCTAATGGTCAGGGGCCACTTTACCTTTTTACCCAAAGGGGGAATTTTTTTAAGGGTTTAAGTAACCATAGGGGATGGAGTTGTCCCAGGGGTGGGGCGGCCCATTTTGCTGCCTGAGGTGAAACGAGAAGGTGCTGCCACCTGCTCTCCATGCTGAAACTTCACTTACTGGGCTCATGTGGTGGCGCCTTCTGGCAAGATTTTGCAGAGCTTTCGCAAGAGTTCCATGATATCTCATGGGAAACTGCTGCTGCAGCAGCCATAAAACCCCAGCAGGGGCAGGGGCAGGGGCAGGCAGAGTGCTCACTAGAGTGTTGCCCTGCCCAAGGCGTTGGCTTCACTTCACCCAATGTACCCTAAGTTGTCCTCTCTAGGGATTTTTTCAAAGATACTTAAATCTGTAAATCTTAGGGTTCCACTGGGCATGGAAATACCTCCTTCTTGTTTTTCAGCACCTCTGTTTTGGCTCTAATCCTGTCAGCACTCACCACCTGGGTTTGCTATTGGGAGGTACGGTGCATAATATGAAACCTCTGGCTTAAGACACAATGCGACACTGAATGTGAGAGGCTCGTTGCCGTGCCGCACTCCCGGGCTTCCTTGAAACATCTGACCGGCCACTATGTGGGGGGGGACATTTTGCACCCAAGCGCCCTGATCTCCTTTGGCAACAGTGCAACACTGAACCAGTAGAACAGATAAATGAGGCATTGGTAGCATTTCTTAATGCAAGTGCTGCATAGAGTAATGGATTATTACCTTAATTAAGGTACACTTTAAATGTTAAGGTGTATAAATGGTTCATAAGAACCAACCCAGGCCCTGCGGTCTTCATCACAGGCCCTTCTCCATGTGCCTTACCTGAGGGAAGTGCAGAGATTCTCCACAGAAGAATGGGCTTTTCTGAGGGAGACATCTCTGACTAAGAAGTTTGGGAATTAAGATTCCTCCTAGGTTGGTGCTGTTTTAGTGGTATGGGTAGGATTTGTCCTTATTAATATGCTATTGGATGAGTGTTTTATGCATTTTGTTCATTGTTCAATTTTTGTTCTAGTTTTAAGCTGCTTTTAAATGTACTTCGTCTTGTTAATTCACTTTGACACATTTTCTTTTGTATGAAGCAATGGACTAATAATAGTAATATGTAGTAAAAGCAAAAGTGGCATGGTGCTGCTGTGCTCCAAAACAGGGACTATGTTTTCCCCCCTGGTGCCTCACATATAGCTGTAACGAGAAGATTTAATTTGCTGCGAAAAAGACAGCTGTCGATGCCTGACATCCCCTTGCTGTTCTCTCCCTGACTTGCCCACTCCAAACAGTTGTTCTAAATGAATATTTAATGGTGCAGGTGGCATTGATTCCCTGCTTGTGTGCCGAGAGGTCCTAGGGCAACCCTTCAAGAGTTGGTTTAAGCAGTCAGGAAACCACTGCAGAAGGAGACACCTGCTCCAAATATACAAGAGGCTTTGGGAAAACCCAAATGGCATTGCAAAAAGGTAGCCAGAGTATTATATACCAGATACAGAATGATCAACGCTTTTCTTTGTCCTGCGAGGCAACCAGTGCATCATATCATAATTCACCCTGTGTCCTTACATATAGAACATGTTGGTACACGTCAATTTTGTCCAAGATAACAGATGATGAATAAAAGCCCCAATGGCTATCATTGGTGCTAAGGACAAATTATTCCCAGCACCTTCTCATAGGAACAATGCCCAACAGCCTCGGAAAACTATGTACCACTGTGCATACTTGCACTTGAATTGACAAGATGTGTGCCAGTTCTACCCAACGCTCATATATCAAAATTCTCCATCCAGAAAGGACCAGATGTCTAACTCTTAAGGCTAGTGATGTGCAAACTCCCTTCTGCTCAAATCATATCGGACTAAATTGCCAGCATCATTGTCAAACACTTAGGGAAGAAAAGATTGCAACCCCCGCCCAAGAGTTCTAATTGGTTTGCAGTTGCTTGTGTGCATGTATGTTCTCATACAGTTGCCACCTGGGAATTGTAGAGAAAGAGGAGAGAGGTGACTTGTTCCCTACACCAGAATAGGGATGGCTAAATCAGTCACTTCTGATTTCACTGTTCTTCATTTTTCCAACCCACAGTTCAGTCCACCCCATTTTTGCATCAATGTGCAAAAGCTTTCTTTAAATAATAATGAAAAAATCTGCACAAATAATTGCATGCATGTTTGTGCGTATTTGCACCTATTATATGCATTTCTGAAAGTATATTGTATGTTATTTTCAAAAGTATATGCATTTTTGTACAAAATTCAGAGAAGAGCAAAAGGCGATTGTATTTCAGTTCACTTATGGAAATGTCAGATGCAAATGAGATAGGTTTGCATTAACATGTGGACCGAACTACAGTCATACCTCCAGTTGCGAATGTGATCTGTGAAGGAGGCACGTTCGCAACCTGCAGCGTGAAGCAATTCGGCGCTTCTGCACATGCGCGTGATGTCATTTTGTGCTTCTACACATGCACGAGCGCCAAAACCCAGAAGTAACCCGTCCTAGTACTTCCGGGTTTTGCGCGGTCCGCAACCCGAAAATGGGCAACCTGCAGCGTTCGTAACCCGAGGTATGACTGTCATTTTCCCTCCAACTCTAGGCTAGGGCTGTGGAATTGGTGGCCCTTCTGATACGGTTGAACACCAACTCCTATCAGCCCCAGCTATCGTGGCCAGTGATTAGGGATGATGGGAGATGCTTTCTATTCTAGATGGTAACCTCCTTGCTATATTTTCTCTGCAATTCTGTAAGGAATCTTTCACATGGATATTGAGGCATAAATAATTTTTTTAGCATTTTAAACACCTGAGGATACTGAATAGTTCAATGACTTGGTTTTAATTTATCCCCTTGATCCACTAAACAGACTATGCACTATTACTACTTAATTGCATAAAATAAAATATGTTTAGAAACTGAAATGGAAGGGCAGGGGTAGATTTTTTAATTGCTGGCATGGTTTTTTTTTTGGGGGGGGCGGTTTGCTAGCCATGGACCAAAAGCAGCACACAGCAGCCAACGTGAGGAAGGTCCCACTGAGACCCGATTTGGATCAAATTATAGTGCCAGAAGTGTCCCAGATGTTCAATATGGAGTCACCCTTTATTTCCATCAGCATAACTGCTGGTCGGATCTGGCTCCAAGGCTCCATGTTCCATTTGGGAAATACATTCTCTCACTTTGTGTCATCTAAAATTCATTTCCTTAGCTGTCTATGGAAGGCAATAGCTGAGACACTTGCACTTTGCTATGTTAGCACAATCCTCAAAAACATTTAGAAACACACTGCAGAGGCTGTCTTATTTCACACTTATTTTTCGGTATTGCAGGGCTATGTTTCAGGGTCATATTGATTTCCATTCTGTCTGGGGGTTGATTAATGTTCCAGGAAGGCGGCAGGTGCATTAGTACAGAGCAGAATAGAAATATCAGTGTGTTTTCTCAGAACAGAAATATGGTGTGATTTTATCTCATAATATACATGGACAATAAAGTAGGCTATAGACTGGTTATCAGGATGTTTTGTAGTCTCCTTCCACACCTGTTATTAAAGGGACAATAAGGAACTAGTACTAACCAATAAAATGGTGCCCTTTTGGCAAGGAAATTAATAGTGTATTCTTCTTTAAAAAAGATTTCATCTCCAGGTTAAGTGTTTTCACCTTATAAACTTGCCATATGGAATGAACATTCTTCAGTAATTGGTTTTTAGTGGGTAGAAACTCCTTTCTCATTTATATGTAACATAAGAAGAGCTGCAAGTTAAGAAATGTCTCCGCAAGAAAAGTATTTTTCATCCACATCCTATTACCAAGGTTTTTAGAAATTGCTAGGGAGCTTAATGTGTGCACTTACTTATTTCATAGCTGTGAGGTTTCCCCTTATTTTAATAGCTCGTTTTCAACCTTCCCCGCCTCACCACCAAATGTCCTCCCCCTGCATTTAGGCTGAGATACTTTTTAATTTTATTTTTAGTACCCTTCCTGTAATGCCGTGCTCTGTGAATGTTTCTGAGTCAGCACACTGGTCTATCATTGTGGAATCCAGAAAAATCGCATCTAATTAACGTGATGGGAAGTCTCCAGTCCATTTGAAGACTACAGAATGATCTCTTAAAAATAAGCCGCCACTAGCGGATAGCTTTCTGTCAGAATAGATTCCATGTCATTTTACAAGCCATCAGTGTGACAGGGAGAAATATTGAGCTATATTTTCCTCTGCCCATCAGTAGTGGTGTGCGAGTTGCATAATGTGTCCACGAACCAGGCGCACTTGTATGGCTTTCCCAGGCATTGCCATGGTTTCCTCCATCTTTATAGATCCAGTGAGAACCTCCTGACACTTAACAAACTTCCAGCACAGAATAGAACTTCTATGTGGGGTACTAGGGGTGACCCATATGTTTAACAATCATAGTTTAAACTGGAGACATTGCCACTGTGCCCATGCTCTCTCTTCATTGGTGCATCTGTGGCAGCACAATCTGCTTTCAATATTTATTCTCCTGCAATGTATCATTGCTCCTATGTTTCTGGCTTGCAGTAACCTCGCCATGCTGTGCTGTGCTGCAAGTTGTACAAAGAAAAGTCTTCAGTTTGACAGAGGTTGTGTCATGAACAATGTTCCATCTCCACATTTCTTCAAATCCTCCCTTCCTTTGAAAGTGAATCCTATCTGGACAAATTGATCACTCGCAAGAAAATATTATCTTGCACTACTTTTGTGTAAGTTTCTTGTGGTTAGATTATTCTTCTTGTTGGGAATTCCATTCCACCCTTGCTGCAGATGTGTGGGTTTGTTGCATGTCACATGTCTGTTTACATTCCAGCACAGATTGTTGGAGTCTTGTGAGCGGAACATCCACTTTGTATTGCTTTTGTGTTCTCTATCTCCAAGAAGAACGACAAGGAGAGAAGCCATGTTTTCTTTGTCCTGATTTATGTACAATAAACTTAGCCTGGTATCCATGCCTCGAGCCAGATCTGTTGTGTGTTTACTCTGTTGAGTAACGTGTGCTCATGCACAGCAGCATGAGTAGCAGACGGATGTCGGAGGAGGATGATTGATGGATCTCTGCAGCGGCAAGGCTGAGAAGGGAGACACTCCGGCTGGGGCCTGTCCAGCTGGCTTTCCATTCCATGGTTCTGACACTTTTTGCATAAGAAATAATTCATGTCCAAATAGGTAATTCTTATATACAGATCACAAGAATTGCCCATCTATTATATTTTTTCAGGTGCCCAACAGTTATTTTCTTAATGGGTAGACTAGTTGTTCCACAGAAATTCAAGAAAGGTCTAGCAAGTTGTTAGGTAGCAATGGAAGAATATCATTCATGATGAGTTATTGGATTAAATAGCCTTTTGAAGCTTCTTGATGTTTTGTGTGTTAGACAAAAAGAAAGGCTATTATGCTAATGTAGTTGAATGACACAATGGAAATTTACAGTGTTCTGTTGAGTGAATTCTTTAGCAAAATAATCATTCTGAGGATGCAACTTAATTTGCAGTTTCATACCGGCGCAACACACATTCATAAAAATTAAACCTGTCTACCAACACTCTTTCTTCCCATGAAAAATAGCTTAGTTTTAAATAAAGTCATAAAAATTGCATTTCTTTCATTTCTGGAAGTAATCAGCTATGACATTCAATGGCATAAATCTTTGTTCCATTCGTTTTCTGCTTCTTCTAGGAAAATAAAAATGAAATGTTTTTAAAGGTGATGATTGAAGCAATCTAAAGTAACCTCTGCACACTTTGGTAAAGACACAGGTTAAAATTCAATTCAAATCCAGATTGCCTGGGTGCATTTGCTTATGCATTTGAAACAATGGAGGAAACTTTGCATTACTTACCTAGGAAAAACCATAAGCACCTACAGATTTCTCATGTGTCAAACAGAGCAAAAACACCACTCAACCCAGAATAATGTTAATTAAGCGGTTAGGTCACAGCCCATAGTCATGAACGTGGCCAGAAGCAGGACTTTTTTTCCAGGGGGAACTTACAGGAACTCAGTTCTGGCACTTCTCAGATGGGCGCCATTGCCATTCTAAGAGAGCAAGGGAGGGGCTCACGGTGAGTTCTGGCACCCCTTTTTCTAGAAAAATAGCACTGGACAGAAGCATAAATCATGTACACTTCTATGATTCTATGAATTTAAGTCTACCTGGTGATGACATCTGTCAGGAATGAGCCAGCTCCCAGTGAAGGTTTCCAGCCAGCTCCCAATGAATGTTTGCAGCCAACTGAAGAAAGCAGCCAGGAAAAGAGAGGGTTAACATTCATGCAGGATCAACAGCAGAGAGAGCTAACTCCTCTGCCCCTTGGAATGCCAGTTGATAAGGGAGCGACTGCAAGTGGGCTGGAACCTCTTGAGAAGTTAAATCAGGCAGGAACAGAGATGGAAGTAGTCTGTCAGACCGGGAAGAGGTTGGAGCTGATCCAGTCTCTCCTAAGAGTCAGCTAAGGGGTGGGCTGTTAGACCGGAAACAAAACAACAGATAGTGTCAATTGCTTGGGTCTTTCCTACCTGAAAATCAGTCATGCTAAGGCAATGAACAGATGGTGAAATTTGTTCTTCCCATATGATGCCAGTAACAATAATAATCAGTGTTTTCTTTCTGGGGGTACGCAGGGGTACGCATACCCCTAAACATTTTGTGAATCTTTGTACTTTTGTCCATTTACTAGATTTATTTTTCCTGATTTGAACTATAGAATGGTGATTTTCTTGCGTCATAATGAGAGTACCCCTAAATATTATTTTTTTAAGGAAAAAAAACCAATAGTAGTAGTAGTTGTAATGGAAACACTGTTTTTTTAATTATTATTGATAGAACTATCTGTGAAGAGTAGAAAAAGCATTTATGCTCCCCCAGCAATGGGAAGGGTCATACAATGATTCATCTTTCTGATAGCGTGGGGGCAAGGGGGAGTTTGTATTGGCAGAGACGTGTCCATGAAGCTAGCTGGGAACTGCGGGAGAACTCTCAACAAGGAGACAGTTTTTGCTTTGCACAGACTGAGTATTTTTTTGGGGGGGGGGGGTTCTTTGAACTTTGATAGAACAACTGAAGATGGTAGCCAGTGGAAGCAATGCAGAAATGGACAGTAAAACAAACAAGCAAAAATCACCTCACCTAATTGCCAAAAGATATCAACATGAAGGACAGTCTTTGAAGAACCACTAAAAACCTTTCAGGAGCCAGATATGGGCTATAGGCAGGGCCGTCTCATCCATTTCGGCTAATGGTGCAGCGCACCAGGGTGCCGGGCCCCCAGGGATGCCCCCGTGAGCCCGCCGGCATACCGGGTGCCCCCTCCCCAACCTGACCCCACGGGCGGGTGGGCGGGCGGGCACTCACGCACCGGCAGCACAGCCCCGTCTTCGAGTGCAGCGAGTGGGGGGGGAGTAGCGCACCCCGCCGGTGGCCTCCCCCCGTCCCCACGGGCGGGCGGGTTCTTGCGCCGCCAGCGCTCTCCCCCGGATGCCCCGGACGCATAGGGGCGCCGGAAGGATCAAGCCCACTGGCATACCAGCTGCCCACCTCCCCAACCCGCGCCCGCCCCCAAGGGCGGGCTGTTGGCCGGGTGCTTGCATGCCAGCGGCGCAGCCGCTGCCACCCATGCCGGTCCCCGGCGGGCTGCGAGCTGGCCACCCTCACCTCCCATCCTGGGAGCAGTGGAAGGGCGTGCAGAGCCCCGCGCTGCTCCAGTGCCACGCCCCTCATCCCCTGCTCGCCCACCCCCCCTCCTGAGGGGCGGCAAGTGCAAGAGGGAGGCAGCGGAGAGGCGGTACGTCGGGGACGCTGGAGGGATCACTGCGCCACGGCGGCCGATCTTCTTAAGACGGCCCTGGCTACAGGTTGTAGACACCCTTGATTTACAAATTCAGTAGCCAGTCAACCAGTATGCTGCATTCCCCAATTAATAAGCATAGTGTGAGATGTGACTGCCCTGAAAGCTGAGTTGTGCTAACAGACAGGAGATAATCACAGTGCCAAACTAAGTTGATCTAGGCCTAAAACAGAGATGTGTATATAGTTTTTCCCTTCCTTTACCAAGGCTGCTTTTTTATCAATAGCATCAAGGGAAATGTGTCAAAAATAACATTGCAAATAAAAGTTGTCCACATTTTTCTTCCAATTAGCATTGTCTTCCAGCCTTTTCAAAACTTCATTTTTTAAGTAAGAAGATTGCTGCTATTTATTTTCTCAACGAGTGTAGCTACCTTCAAGAGCTTGGTAAATAGGCCTTAAATCTGGATTCTTATTATTATTATTTGGCATTTCTACAGTTTAATTTCACCCTGTATGAGACTGCGGTGCTTTGCGAAGACATTTTAGCATCATGTATAATAGCTGAAGATTTTAAAAAGAAAGTTGCAGCGTTGTAGTTCAACCTTAGGAAATTAAAATTAAAATGAAGGCTGAAATACTGCGCACAGTTAGACAGCTTATATCACAGTGAAGTCAACGTGGTTGCAGCAGGCTAACTATGTGGGGGACAGTAGCCAAAGCGTCTTGTACATTTCAGAAATTGTGGCAGATTTTAGAAGTCTATTTTGCCTAGCAAGAAACTGACTGACAATTCTGTAATAAAAAGCCACTCAGTTTTTCCTCTTGTATAAAAATCTGCATAGGCAGTGGCTGTTTACCCTACCAATTAATTCCTCATAAAAAGTATAAATTTAGTTTTGATTACCAGCCTTCTGTTAGGTTCTTAGAATAACATCTTGTTTCTGTATCCCTGGCCATTCAAAGCTGTCAAAGAAGGAAAGTTGTGAGAATATATTATAGCTGCCCAAGAATCACAGGTTTTTTAGGGAATCAAAGGTTCACATTAATTCTGACTTAAATGAACATAAACCATTTTGGTCATTCTTTGTCACACAGAATATATTTTTTGCTGCATAGAAAATAAAAATGAAGATGTCCCACAGTTATTTGATCAAGATGTGACCATTTAACTATACTTCCTATATCATGTCTTCATTCTAGATGTGGGAACAAAAAGAACATGTCCCACAGTTATTTGATCAAGATGTGACCATTTAACTATGCTTCCTATATCATGTCTTCATTCTAGATGTGGGAACAAAAAGAACATGGCTGTACACTTAAAATATATTTGCTGCTGGATGCAGGAGAGAAACCATATTTACTGTACTAGGGTGATCAACCTTATTGCTGACTGCAGAAAAGAGAAAATGTGGATTGTATTTTCAGAGTTTATTGAATATTAAAGTAGTACAATTTTGGATTATATATATATATATACACACCCTGCACCCTGTTTAAAATGCAGCTTAAAATGCAGCCTCATTTTAGTGGTAGCCTATAAATCAAAGCCATAAGAGGAGAAAACGTCAAATATTCATCGGGGCCAACTATCCATGCTGGTCCTACATGGGCCAGCAAAAAGAGTCAAGGGAAAATTTACATACAAATCCCATATAAGAGGTTCCATCAAAAAAAAAAAAAAAATGAGGGGGGGGGGGGCTAGACTGTGTCCAGCCCAAATGCCAGGTGGAACAGCTCCATCTTGCAGGCCCTGCGGAAAGATGTCAAATCCCGCAGGGCCCTGATCTCCTGCAGCAGGCTGGGGCAAGAGCTGAAAAGGCCCTGGCCCTGGTTGAGGCCAATCTAACCTCCTTGGAGCTCGGGACTTCTAAAGTGTTGCTATTTATGGACCTTAAGGTCCTCTGTGGGGTATACCAGGAGAGGTGGTCCCGTAGGAACAAGGGTCCTAGGCCACATAGGGCTTTAAAGGTCAAAACCAGCACCTTAAACCTGACCCTATACTCCACCAGGAACCAGTGCAGCTGGTAAAGCACTGGATGAATGTGATCCCACAGTAAGGACCCCGTAAGGAGTCTCGCATTCTGCACCCGCTGGAGTTTCTGAGTCAGCTTCAAGGGCAGCCCTGCATAGAGCGAATTACAGTAATCAAACCTGGAGGTGACCATTGCATGGATCACTGTGGCCAGATCGGGGCGAGAAAGGTAAGGGACCAACAGCTTAATACGGCGGAGATGGAAAAATGCCACCTTTGCTGTAGCTGCAACCTGCACCTCCATAGAGAGGGGGGTGTCAAAGGTTACATCCAAGCTCTTGACAGAGGGCATTGGCACTAATTGAGCCCCCGCAAGAGATAGGAGTTGGCCCCCCAACCACATGTCATCCCGACCCAGCCAGAGGACCTCTGTCTTAGAAGGATTTAACTTCAACCAGCTCCCACGCAGCCATTCAGCCACAGCTTCCAAGCATCTGGTCAGTGTGTCCGGGGCCGAGTCAGGATGGCCGTCCATCAACAGATAAAGCTGGGTGGCATCTGCATGTTGATGACAGCTCAGGCCAAACTTCTGGACAATCTGGGCAAGGGGGCACATAAAGATATTAAAAAGCATCAGGGAAAGGATTGCGCCCTGCGGCACTCCACACACCAAGGAATGCCGTGGCGACAACTCCTTCCCTAGCGCCACCCTCTGTCCCTGACCTGAGATAAAGGAGCACAGCCATTGTTGGGCTGTGCCCTGAATTCCCACATCAGCAAGGCAGTGGTCCAAAAGTTCATGATCGACCATGTTGAAGGCTGCTGATAAATCTAGAAGAATCAGCAGTCCTGACCCGCCTCGATCCAGCTGTCTACGAAGATCGTCTCTTAGGACAACCAGTGCTGTCTTGGTCCCATAACCAGGGCAAAAGCCAGACTGAAATGGATCCAAAGCTGATGTTTCATCCAGAAACCTACCAAGCTGTTCAGCAACCGCTCTTTCAATCACCTTACCCAGGTACGAAAGATTCGAAACCGGGCAGTAATTGCATCTAAAGGATCTAATGATGTTTTCTTTAAGAGCGGACGCACCACTGCTTCCTTCAACTCCCCTGGGAATGTCCCCGTGCCAAGGGATAAATTAATGATCTCACCCAGGGGCCCCCGCACCTCGTCTGGACACACTCTAATCACCCACGGCGGGCACGGGTCAAGGAGGCAAGTGGTGGGCCTTCCAGCTCAGAGGAATCTGTCCACATCGGCCTGGAGTTTCCGATCGAAGTGGTCCAATACTGGACCTGAGGACATTCAAGGGGCCTCCAGTTCTGTTACTGTATCCAAATTGGCAGGGAGGTCACGGTGCAGCAGCAAGATTTTCTCTGCAAAAAAGCTTGCAAATGCCTCACAGCTATGAGTCAAATTCATATTTAAATTTGGCTGTCCCTCTAGGGATGTTAAAAACCTAATTATTCTAAAAATAGCATCATTGATACTGCTCCCCTTCAGTCAATGAACAAGAGGAGTCCTCTCCCTCTCTCTCCCTCTTTCCCCTTTAAACAGAGGAGGTCAGGATAGTTAGAATTGTAAAAAATAATTAAATACATCCCAATGAAGTTGCAACCAGCATTTTAGTATTGAGTGTTTCCATGTTGCACAGTAGACAATACCCTCAACTGTATAAACATGTACGTTTATGTACACACCCCAAATAAATAATCAATGCTTGTCACTAGCAATTGCCTTAGGTTTGCTAACAGATGCTGCTATAATCAAGAACTCTTTATCTATTTCCATTAAGGATTCCGGAATATCGCTCTCCTAGCATGAATGAGAAAGGAAATTGGGATCCCCAGTTCAATGAGTTTCTTTTACTTCTACATTTTTCCGGTCTGCAGTTTATCTGTTGGTATTTACATCCCCCCTTTCCCGCATGCACTGAAGGACTTCCACGGAAACCAGTGGAATAAAACACAAAATTACTCCGTTGGGACAAAGTCCTCAGAGAATCTTGTCTTCTTTCAGCTCCTTCTGTATAAGATGTTTTCACCTGATTCAAAAGGGGAAGGAACAACGGGAACTTTAAAGCAAACATTCAGCCTGCTTCCCAGTCCATTATCTGAACGTGGACCACAATTAATCTCAGCATGTTACATTGAATCAGGCTATTTATTCATTTATTTGGACGGTTTTGTACGCTGCTCTCCTGCCAAAAAGGCTTCAGGGGTGTCTTATATCCTGCAGTCCTTTTGCTCACAACACAAAAGGAAAAATGCATCTCAGAGTACAATAAAGGACACAACAGGCCAAGATTTGTAAAAATATTTAGGTAGGGGTAGGAAAGAATCTTAGGAGGGAAGGAAACTTGAAACAGATTAGAATTGATCATGATTAGAATGTTGACTGAGTTGGAAGAAGGGAAGAGATGGGGAATAGAATGGAATAGTCTAGCAAAGGGCATGGCTGACTGGATGAAATACGGAACAGGAGCACTCCATGTGGCAATATTTTGTGGCAGGTCCAGCATTATATAAAGTGAAGCTCAAATGTTTAGCTACAACGTGTTTTGGTTAAGACTGGCTTTTCAGTCTAAAACATGACAAGTCACTAAAACACATTTCCATGAAAATGGCATGTTTTGCAGGGTGAGCAGACGAAAAATATTAATCAAGGAACTCTTGCAAAAGTGCCCATAATTATAGCTCTTCGAACTCTGCTTATAATCGTAGCTGTCAACTTTTCCCTTTTCTTGCAAGGAATCCTATTCGGAATAAGGGAATTTCCCTTTAAAAAAAGGGAAAAGTTGACAGCTATGCTTATAATTAAAGATCTTCATCATTTGGACACCACTGGTGCATGAAATGTGTCTACAACAGAAGTAGTGTAATGTAAGAGATGTTACCAAGAATGTTGCAAATAAGTATCTGAAGAAGTGTGCATGCACATGAAAGCTCATACCAATAACAAACTTAGTTGGTCTCTAAGGTGCTACTGGAAGGATTTTTTTTAATTTTTGTTGCAAATTAATACACTTACCATTTAAAAAAATATTCTGGAGGGCTTACAATAATATGTTGATGCCATTTTCTTATTGTGAGATGCCCTGGCCAGTGGGTGAGCTCCCATTGTTCAGTCCCAGCTCCTGCCCACCTAGCAGTTTGAAAGCACGTGAAAGTGCAAGTCGATAAATAGGTACCACTCCGGCGGGAAGGTAAACAGCACTTCCGTGCACTGCTCTGGTTCTCCAGAAGTGGCTTAGTCATGCTGGCCACATGACCCAGAAGCTGTATGCCGGATCCCTCAGCCAGTAAAGTGAGATGAGCGCCACAACCCCAGAGTCGTCTGTAACTGGACTTAACGGTCGGGGTCCCTTTACCTTTACCTTTATACCACAGAAGGCAGAAAATAATTAGCAGGAAAGCAGAGGTTGGATGCACACTGGTTGGAATGAATGAAAAGCCTTGCCTGGATCAAATATTGTGGGGGTTACCTGGGATTCAATTGACCCAATATATGGGATCAGTGTTTAAGATATAGACCTTTTGTGTACATTAGTCAGCATACAAAAATATGTATAAATTTGCTGACAAACCTTCATGAGGATTTAAGAACACACACAAAGAAAGAAATATGAGAACCAGATTTAAGATTGCAAAAATAAGAAACAGAGAAAAACCAAAATAGACATATTCACCTATCCCTGTTCATGAACTTGCACAGCAGTTTAAAACCTGCTGTGTTTGATAATCTGATGCCACACATTCACAGTGAAATGAAAATGGGATGAGCAGATCAACATTTGCAGTGCCTAGCTGAAATACTGAGTTCCACAGTAGGGCTTAATGCTGAGGAAACATGCGTTGGATTGCACATGTGTTTAATGGGACTTACTCCCAGGTAATCATGCATAGGATTGCAAGCTTGGGCTGCACTTACCAGAGACTGAAGAAACTCCAGTGACAGAATGAGAAATACTTGTGAGTAGACATGCATGAGATGGGTCTGCTACTCAATTTGAATCCCTTTGTAAAATGTTTTTGTGTTGCTTCCTTTATTTCTTTCAGTCTTCAGTTACTGAATCACCTAGACTGTAAACCCTCTGGGGGTAGACAAAAATGTCTGGGGTTTTTTTAATATTAAAAAATGTATGCTGTAACCTGTCTTTTAAGTAAGGTAGCTGGATGTAAAAGAGAGAAGGGTCTCTGCACCTTTACTAGCTGTGGAGAAGAGGGAATTTCAGCAAGTAGAGCTTGTCTGACAGTATGAGTTATAAATTTACTTACAAAACTGTCTTTCCATTGTAATACATGCCCCTTGCCTTTGAACACTGATGTGAATTAAGACGATTAGGCTGGATAAACATACAAAGGGGGAAAAAACTCCAAAGGAACAGTTCCAATATGTCTATTTAAAAGTGGATGTTTTACAAACCTTAATATTTAAAAAATCCCATTTTCTTCTCCATAATGCCAGATTACACCGCAGCATTAAGGAGTACATAGCTGGAACTGGTGAATTTATGTTGAGTGTAGGCTGCATTAAGGTCACAATATTAATAGTAATAAAACATCCTGCCTACCTCCACCAGCAAAGTATACTCACAATGGTATTTAAGAGAAAGATGGATTACATTGCTGAAGGCACCAAGCAGTGTCTGTATTTGCATTATTAAACATTATGATGCCAGAGGTTTGTCTGGCGGTGGCTACTGCAGAAACTCAGCCACCATGAGGCTGCACTGATCTTCCAAATCCAAACAAGACTTCTGGAGGCAGGGCATATCCATGCATGAAATTACTTGTATTGGTATTTCGGAGGAAGATGAATTGCAATGCTAAATACAGTGTAGTCCCTCCCTCTCTCCCTCTAATTCAGTGGTTGTCAGGCACCGTGCTGAGGAGGGCTGCACTGAGGAGGAATGGTGGCAGCCTCCTCCTCCGCCTGCTCCTGCTCCTGAATCTTCCCAGGAGCAGGAGGACAGTATAGATTTGGAACAGTGGTTTGCATGGGGGCATAGTTCAGAAGGCAGAAGCTGGGAAATACTGGATGGGGAACAGCTAGGAGAAGAAACACTGGAAGAGAGGGGGGTTAACAGACTCGCAGTCTCCGGACAGCATTCCTCTGCTCAGCCCAAGGTCAAGAAGAGAACAGAAAGCACAGAGGGTACAAGCTCAGATTACAAGATGTAGGAACTTCGTAGATTAATAGGGACGGAAGTGGGTGTAGTCCTTAATTGGGAGCACCGCCATTTCTAGGAGATGTGTTCTTAGTTCTCTTACTGTGATTATTAAAATTTCCAACTGGTAAGATGTTCCTTTCTTTGATCTTCTTATCTACTGCCACGGGGGGAGGAAGCCATTTCCCCGAAGCCTGACAGTGGTGTGCCATACTAGTGTGGCAGGAAAAGATGGCAAGTGTGGCAGGAGGATTCAAGAACATCAAAGAAACATTTAAACATGTCAGTGTTGTAAAGTATAGTATGCAATATATATATATGTGTGTGTGTGTGTGTGTGTGTGTGTGCAGAATACAGCTAGATATCTTTTCAAAACGAGAGCAAATACATCAGCTGATACTGAGGACAATAATCCTGGTTGTGATCCAGAATCGCTGTTCGAAAAGAAAGTTTTATACTTTCTGGATGTCCCACAATCATATTATAAAGTTGTTCTATGTGTTCTATGTTATAAATCAAGCACTACTTTTGGTCTTCCAAAGTTTTTCATATCAATAAAAATATCTGGTGTGGTGCGAGCAAATTTTTATTCTGAAAGTGTGGCGGGGGGGGGGGAGTTTGAGAACCGCTGCTCTAATTGTACAAGATAAGGAAGGAACTGAGGGCACAACCCCAACAACCAGCAGTCATGAAGTGGTGGTTCACCAGCAGGCGGGTGGCGCTGTGGTCTAAACCACTGAACAGAATTTCCTGAAATATTGTTTCCAATCTTAAACATATTCTGTGCCGTTCCCTACTTGAAGATGGTGAGATCTGGCTTCATGGTTCATTGTCTCTGTTTTAGAACTGAGTGGACAAGGAGGAAACCTTTATCACCCTTATTTGGGCACAAATGTTCCAGAGCACAGTGGAACATTGTCTCATAAACAGATTAATATATTTTTTTATCAGCTCGAACCACCAACCTTCTAGTTAACAGCCACTCTAATACACACACCCACACACACCCAGACACACACACCATGTTTCCTCGAAAATAAGATATACCCATAAAATAAGCCTTAGCAGGATTTCTATGCATTTGCGCAATATAAGCCATACCCCGAAAATAAGCCATACCACGAAAATAAGACAAAGTGACACGGCGCCTTAAGACGGCCTGGATAGGCGTGGCTATGCAGCGTACCAATGTGGAAACACAGAGTATATATATATATATATATATAGAGAGAGAGAGAGAGAGAGAGAGAGAGAGGTATATAAATTACAGTTTTGAGTTTTAAAAATTCTCTAACCCAAGATTCACCATATATCATTTCAATGAAATAAGTAAATAACCCAGGTACCTGAACTTTCTAAACACCAAAGGCAAACAATTATGCAGACTGAACATGGAAGCAAAGATATAGGCAGGTATACCATAGAGAATCAGTTCCTGATGTTTAGCTACTGCTGGCTGTCAGGGGTGGGCAAATATGCACATTCTGTGACAAGCCACCTCACCTTTGGTTGTTGTAAAAACTACACAGCTTTGTCGTTTTATTGGCAGCAACTATGCAAAGGCAGCTTGATTCTCTCCATCCCTCTCCAACCTATTGGATTTGATCACTGGAGAAGTAGAAGACGTCATTCATCTGAGAGCAACAATCAGATAAATAATCTGAGGAAGCCATCTTTATTCAGCCATCAAAATGCTCACTAAAAGGCTGCATCTCAATAACTGCTTAGTTGGTTGTTGTTCAGTCGTTCAGTCGTGTCCGACTCTTCGTGACCCCATGGACCAGAGCACGCCAGGCACCCCTATCCTCCACTGCCTCCCGCAGTTTGGCCAAACTCATGCCAGTCGCTTCGAGAACACTGTCCAACCATCTCATCCTCTGTCGTCCCCTTCTCCTTGTGCCTTCCATCTTTCCCAACACAAAGGTCTTTTCCAGGGAGTCTTCTCTTCTCATGAGGTGGCCTCAACTTCAGGATCTGCCCTTCCAGTGAGCACTCAGGGCTGATTTCTTTAAGGGTGGATAAGTTTGATCTTTTTGCAGTCCATGGGACTCTCAAGAGTCTCCTCCAGCACCATAATTCAAAAGCATCAATTCTTTGGCGATCAGTCTTCTTTATGGTCCAGCTGCTTAGTTAGTTCAAATTAAAATATGAAATCCAGCTTTCACCACCACTCCCTTTAGGGAGCTTATTTGTGACGTAGGGAGGGAAGTCAGAGTGGATTAACAACCAAAGACTCCTCTCAGGGACCTCTGAAGTGTAGCTCTGTGAAAGTGATAAAGTTCCCCTCTATAAATTTGTTAGCACTACAGTTCGCAGGGGAAGCCATGACTGATTAAAGCGGTGTGATAGCTCTTTAAATGTACGGTGCAGATGGGGCCTTAGTTCCATGTGGCATGTGTGGGTCATGCCCACTAAATCTGTTGTCCAGACCCCCTGCACAGGTATGCTGGTGGTGTCTGTCTAGCACGCAACATTGTTTTCTGGAAAGGAACCAAGCAGCAATCTATAATGCATTTACTGCACTTGCATTTTGTTAAATGCCAAGTAGGACCGTTCAGAGCAAGAAAGGTGAACTCTGGCAAATAAGCACATCTAGAGCTTGCTTGCAAAATCCTGCAAACTTGCTGCCTATAGCCCATTAGTGTCAGAATGGACAGCAAGCTTGAAAGCTGCCAATAGTTATACTGGAGACATAGAAGTGTGGTGGTCTTGTTCGAGAGGAAGTTTGACAAGCAGAAGTAATCCAATAAAATGCCCTGAAGTCCCTATACCTGCACTAATGAAGTTCTCCTACAACTCAGGAGGTAGAAGAGCTCTCGCAAAAGAAAAAGAAAATAGTGTGTTTGTCAACTCTTAACTTCCTTACGGGTTGTTTAAACAGGATGCACATGTACTGATATCAAAGGAAATAGGAAATGTAGAAAACCCTTGAGAGTTATTTTGATAAAGAACAACAGAGGGAAAAGACCTCAAATCAAGGCGGCAAAGGCTTAAAAGTAAACATCACTGACCATTAATGAAATGGCTCAAATGTATCTATGTTTTCAAACCTTCTTAAAAACATACCCAGGGAAAGGAAGAGGTGTGAGGCTTTGAAATATCTTTTCCTGCTCTGCATCATGCATCTGTTCCCCACAATATAACAATAATGGCTAATCTACCCCTTTGCTTGATCTGTGTTTTGATCGTATTGTGTCCCAATTAATTCCCCAGGGTCCAAGATCTTTTCTTGTTGTTCCTCAGCTGTGCCTTGCAGAAACTCAATCTTCCCCCCGCTGGATCAAATCATATCAGATGCATGAAGAATCCAGAGAGAAATTTTGCTTAACCAGGCTTCAGTTCAGCAGGTAAGATCAGAATTGTGCAAGGTAAAGATGCAGAACAATGAGAAAAGCTATTGGACTCAAGGGAATTAATCAGCACATATTACGGTTAAAATTTGGGTCAAGTAAAAGTGTGGGTGAACCCTCAGTCAACCACTCCAAACTTTTAGCAAACTGCTGTTATTCACCATTAGCTTTTCATTTTCAGATAACTGTATAGAATGAGCAGTTGTACAACTTTTTTTGGGGGGGGTGTTGTATGGGCAGTCTTTTTTTCTTTGTCATAGCTTCATTATGCTAGAAGGTTTTAAACTCCCATGACCCCAAAACTTACTGAGAATATGACTAGTCAACCTGATACATGGTAGTTTTGAGATGCTGCAAAGTTGGAGCATATGGAAGGGCGCCCCTATATTCATCAGAGAAATGTTGGAGGGTATGGAATTAGCTGACACCCCCCCAAGTCAAAGAGATAAGTACTGGTAACTTTAGGAGACACCTGAAGGCATCTGAAGGCAGCCGTTTATAGGGAAGGTTTTTTAAAAATGTTTAATGTTTTATTATGTTTTTATATATGTTGGAAACCACCTAGTGATTGGGGCAATCCAGTCAGATGGGTGGGATAGGATGATGATGATGATGATTAAATAGGACACCACTATTTTCATCAGAGTAATGTTGGAGGATATGGAATTATGATCAATAACTAACTGCTGTTGTTGAGAAACGATTGTGTTCCACAGGGTGGTTATGTTGTTCGTGCCGCCGCTGAAAAGATAATTTCAGGGCAAGAAACTTGAAATGTACTCGGAGTCCAGTGTGACTTTCATGCTCTTTATTCAGCTCATAGTAATGAGGAATGTAGTTCCCCCAAAACGTTTGCTTTATATACACTATTTACACAATGGGCCCCACGTGATTGGCTAATTCCGGGATACTCCTGTATGCCAATCAGAGTGCGGATTCACTTCCACCTGGAGCTGGATTGGGTGGCTCCTGCAGACCAATCAGACTGCTGCAATCTCAATCCTATTGTTCTGGGACCAATCAGACTGCTGCAATCTCAATCCTATTGTTCTGGGACCAGTCAGACTGCTGCAATCTCAATCCTATTGTTCTAGGACCAATCAGACTGCTGTAGTTTGGATCCTATTCAACTCAGTACATAACAAAACTATAGATCTCAAGCCCTCCTCTTAGCACGGTCTCTTCCCTTAAAAATATGCAAGTTTTGTGAAGGGCAGCCTTTCCACAGAGCTGCTTTGCTCGGGAGCTAATGGATGCCGCATTGCCTGCCTCACAGTTCCCCAAGGAAGCAGCTTATTAACTGCCAGCGTTCCCTGAAGTAGCAGCTCACTAAGTTTCTGAAATAACCCAGGGGAAGGAAAGTGATTTCATTTTCTCTCCAGTCCTCAGGAAAGATCTGCTTGAGAAAGAAAAGCTGAACATTACATACAATTAACAAAGTTCTGAGCAGGGGGTGAAGGAGGGGAAGTGTTCCATGCCTGTGAGAGTTAGTTAAAAGCTGGAATGGTGGTTTAATTTCATTAACGTTTTTGTCCCCGTGAAATGACCTCCCCTTTCCACCCACTTGAGCAGCCCTTTGGGAAAGGGTACGGAAGTGTTCGCAGTGTGTCCCGTGCTCCTACACTGCATTGTTTTCACTGGGATATGCATTTCTGGGTGCAAATCACCAATGTGAGAAAGCGTGGGCCCAGCCAGTCTCCTCCCCTTCACCCCAAACAGCAGCAGGCCAGAAAAAGCAATGGTTGCGAAACATTCATTCCTTGCATTTCTACCCCATATTTCCTCCATGGAGCTGAAGCTGGTGTACATAGTTCTACTCATGCATGCAATGGGATATCATTTTCCTTTCCTGTCCCCTCCAGGTCCCTGTATGCTCTCGAATCAGCTCAGGGCAGGGAGAGCTTGGGGGACCTTCCAGAGCAGATTTGAGAGGGGAAGGGGGAAGAGAGGAAACAGAAGTCCCACTGTGATAGTGGAACTCCATTTGCACAGCACTGAGTACAACCCTAAGTCTGGATCCAACCTTACAGTGTCATAACATGGGTTGCCAGTGCCCAGCAGTGGAGATGGTGATGGTCTTCCCAGCAGGAAGAGGGAAGCCGGGGAGGGGTCAGCGGCAACAGCCATTTATTTTATTATTAATTAATTTATTTCATGATTTTTTTACACTGCTTGATTGTTTTAAAAACAACAACCCTCGAAGTGGTTTATTTTTCTTTTGAAATGTTGTGCGCTCCCCCCCCCAAATGTTTTTTGCACCCAGGGCAACAGCCCCTCTGGTCAACCCGCGGTACGCCACTGCAACCCTATGTTCTTCCCCTATGACAAATGAAATAATATGCAACACACACACAAAAGCACAAATATACCCATAATTTCCCTCCTATATTTGAATGAGAAAATTTTGCTTTTTCCAGAATCATGGCAAAATTTGGATTTAGGGAAGATGCATCTATACTGTCCTGAGAATGTTTTCCTTTCTATTCCCACAGAAGAGACTGTTATTAGGCAGCCATCAAACTGGAAGACACTGAAAGAGAAACAGACAGACAGACAGGGAGAGAAAATTTTCTCAAGTACTCAGGTTTTAAAAAGCCACGAATGAAGAAAAAGAAGAAAGGAAGGAAGCCTTGAGAATTGAGGGGCAAGATTTGAAGCTTTCTGAATGTGACATTATATCAGGTTGCCAGAAGCAAAATAGACCTCTTAACACTTAGGGGACTGTCCCAGAAGATTTATCATCTCTGACAAGAGTTTAAAAGGGAAGATGCTTCCGCCTGAAGTATGAGTGAAAACCAGTAAAAGAAAAATAATAATATTTAGAACAGCCTCAGACTGTTTGACAGTCATTGCACGATTGCAGCTTTAACATTTAGCAATTAGACAAAGGGGGGGGGGAAGGTTTTTGGATATTGCTCATTCAGGGAAAAATACACACCTTTTCGTCTCCATCCATAGGAACCTCTCTAATTGTAAGTTCCTTTAGTAAACAGTTTCAATGCAATCCTGATTTGTGACAATTACAGTGGTACCCTGTGTTACGCACGCAATCTTTTCCGGATCGCGCTACATAACACGGGCGTGCGTAACACAAACGCCCCCCCCAAAAGAAAAAACCCAAAAGTAGCACGATTTGAGCGCTTCTGCACATGCGCAAAGTGCGCAGAAGCATTCTGCACATCCGGGGGTCACGTGCGGGGCATGCGCGCTCCGGAAACGCTTCCGGGTTGCGGGCATTCTTAACTCGAATGTCCGCAACCCGGGGTATGACTGTATATGTAAATGTACTGTTCATATGTGTGCAGTTATCTAGTGACATTTTTGCTAACAAATGGCAGTTACTCATCCATATAAAGTGCTAATTGTATACAGTGGTACCTCGGGTTAAGAACTTAATTCGTTCTGGAGGTCCGTTCTTAACCTGAAACTGTTCTTAACCTGAAGCACCACTTTAGCTAATGGGGCCTCCTGCTGCCACTGTGCCACCAGAGCATGATTTCTGTTCTTATCCTGAAGCAAAATTCTTAACCTGAAGCGTTATTTCTGGGTTAGCGGAGTATGTAACCTGAAGCGTATGTAACCTGAAGCGTATGTAACCTGAGGTACCACTGTAACTTGTACCACGTTGAGACACAGCATCCCCTGCGTCTTTATCTTCTTCTATACTGTTAGTAGAATGTAACTGTAAACCTGAGACTATTCCTGTCCAATCTCTTCTCACAGAGAGAGAGGAGAGGAGGAGAGCCAGTGTGGTGTAGTGGTTAAGAGTGGTAGTCTCGTAATCTGGAGAACCGGGTTTGCGTCTCCGCTCCTCCACATGCAGCTGCTGGGTGACCTTGGGCTAGTCACACTTCTTTGAAGTCTCTCAGCCCCACTCACCTCACAGAGTGTTTGTTGTGGGGGAGGAAGGGAAAGGAGAATGTTAGCCGCTTTGAGACTCCTTCGGGTAGTGAAAAGCGGGATATCAAATCCAAATTCTTCTTCACAGGATTTCTACAAAACACTCAAATGCATCCTATGATAAATTCTTATCTAACTGGTTTTGTCTATCTCCTGATTCTTTGATGGGAATATTTTGAGTTGGAAACTCCTCACTGTGGCACTGCTGAGGAGGTGGGGGGGGGGAAGCAAAAGCATTATTTTGGATGGGGTTTTTGTAGAGGGAGGGGGAGAATCACAATGAGAGATACAGGTTTACAATAGTTGCCAAAGTACCTGAGGTGCATGGCAACTTCAAAATGACATGTGAAAGTGTGTGAATGCGTGAATTGTTTTATTGTGTAGGGGTGTGGATAGATGCTAGGAAAGGATATATTTATTAGCTATTATCCTTCTTTCAATCAATCAATCAATCATTTTATTTGTATGCCGCCATTCCAAAGTTAAAACTAGGCTCGAGGCAGTTTACTACAACAGAAAAAACCACATAAATACAAACATAAAAGCAGTTATAAATAATAAACAAAACTTCAAAAAGTACCAACCAAATGGAACAATTTCCACATGTTTGTGTCAGTTCAGCAGAGTGGTATCCTTTTACAGTTCAAAAAAGGAACCTTGTTCAGTCATACCTCAGAAATCGAACTGAATCCATTCCGGAAGTTCGTTCCACTTCTGAAACGTTCAACTTCCAAAGCATGGCTTCTGATTGGCTTCAGAAAACTGCAGCCAATCAGAAACCGCCGAAGACCCATCAGACATTTGGCTTCCGAAAGAACAGTTTGAAAACTGTAATACTCACTTTTTTGTGAATGTTTGTGAGCCGAAAGAATAGTATAGGCTAGTGTTAGCCTTTTAATTTAAGTAATCCAGGATGCTTTAAGGCAAACCTTTCCCCCACTCAAAATAACATTCCCACAACCAGTCTTGTAAAAGGTAAAAATAGCATTTACTCACACAGAATACTTGTTGAAGAGTAACAGATACAGCAGCTTTGTCCAGGCAAGCTTAAAATAATAACTGGGTTATGAAGACATACTTTAGTCTAGTTTAAAATGGAGCATTGCATCTCAGACACAGCAGATGTTCTTCACATTTCTGGCTTGGTGGAAAGTGATGAAAAAAGGGATATTGCCAGGCAGGTAAGAGAATATACACCCTACCCCTGTCAGGGCACGACCCTCTCTCTCAAAGAGTTCTCTCTAGCAAAACTCTATGAGCTTCAAGGAGAAATCCATTAGCTTCAGCTCCTATCTAGCAAACATGAATAGTTGGTTTGACTGTAAAAAAATACAGAACTCTTTTCATTTCTTCCTCAGTCAGAAAAAAAATAAATTTTATGGAATTTAACATATCTTTTGTTGACAATGTATTTATGCAAATACAAAAAAGGATCACCACCACTACTTTCAATATCCTAAAGTGCTTTGTTGCTTTATTCCACCAAATCGGAACATTCAGCGTTGCTCAGTTTGTAAAATGTGATGTTCATTAATGTAATAGCACCCTCTATGTTTCAGAAATAGCATGGATAGCAACATCAATCTTTCCACAGGTAAAGAAACTTGGTTCTGATTTTAATTTCAATTCGTTTTTAATATCAGGGTGAAATTATCTTCTTAATTCATTTACCACTCAATCTCACTGTCAGGCTCCATAATATCTAAGAGAGTCTTAAGTTTTTATAAGCAGGACCTAAAATAGAATTTTAAATTTCAGACTTTTAATCACATTGCAAATAACCTGCCATGCATCATGCTTTGACATAAAAATAAGAGAAACAGACTTTTTGCGGGGAGAGATGCGTGCAAAAACACTTTAAAAAGCACCTTAATTAACATTTAAAGGTCTAAGAAGTAATAATATATTTCTTGCAACGGAGAATGATTATCAGTGAAGTGTGGGTTGGTTTATTAGAAAAGGCAAGGAACTGTGCCTTGCAAATAAAACGCCTGTGAATTATGAGGCATTAAAAATCTTGGCTATGGTCAATACTTAGCTAAGATAATTACATGACAGATGCATTTTTAAATATGAGATAAGATTAAAAAGAGGAAATAAAGATGTAAACTGATGTTTAAGTTGTCGTGTTACATAGAAGAGAAAAGAGAGTTTGGATTTGATATCCCGCTTTATCCCAAAGGAGTCTCAAAGCGGCTAACATTCTCCTTTCCCTTCCTCTCCCACAACAAACACTCTGTGAGGTGAGTGGGGCTGAGAGACTTCAAAGAAGTGTGACTAGCCCAAGGTCACCCAGCAGCTGCATGTGGAGGAGCGGAGACGCGGATCCGGTTCACCAGATTACGAGACTACCACTCTTAACCACTACACCACACTGGCTGACATGAAATTGTGGGGTCTTCAGTTTATAGTGACATATTGATTCATAGTTTACTGACATTCCTGGAACTAGTTGTGGTGATCATATGCATTGCAAACAAGTGAAATCCCTGCCTGATCCCTGCTGTCAAAGAAAGTTCACTTGAAAATAAGCCAGGTTTCATGCAAATTCCCTTTCCTCATCCAAGAGAATGAGATAGCCAACAAGCAAATGCTCTCCATGAATGGACTTGGGCACACAGAAGGCACACAGATGTTTAAGTTGTCGTGTTACATAGAACTGGACAGTCTTAGCTATGTGCTAAAAATATGCATCACATTTTTCTTGCACAGACAGAAATAATCTGTCTGTGCCGCCGCCCCCCTTCGCCTGAAGCTTCCTGAGAACAGGAGGATATATAGATTTAGAACAGTGGTTTGCAGAAGGTCATAGTTCAGAGGCTGCAGAGGGGAGAAGCTGGGAAATATTGGGAGAAGAGCAGCAGGAAGAAGCACCAGGGGAAAGACAGCTGACAGACTCGGTGTCCTTGGAAAGCATTCCTGCCCCCCCCCAGGACCAGGCAAGCATTGAGCGTAGTCAAACAGAAAGCTCGGAGACAGAAAACTCAGATTACCCGATACAGGGGTGGCATAGAATAGAAGAGACATAGGGGGTAGGGTTTTACTTGGAGCAACGTCATTATCTAGGGAAGACTGCATTCCTCCGTCTCTCTCTGTGGATATTAATAAATCACATGGTAAGAACTTTTATCATTTTTCTGCTTCTTGGCTGCTACCGTGGGAGGGATCAGATCCCCCAAAGCCTGACATAATTGTTCAGTTAACATACAATGTGTGGTGCTATTACCATTTCAGCCAGTGGTTCTCCAAATATTGTTGGACTCCAGCTCCCATCAGGCCCAGCCAGCATGGCCAATGGTCAGAGATGATGAGGGTTGTAGTACGGAAACATCTAGAGGGCTAAAGGTAACATGTGCAATCATTGGCCCAAAGCACAATACAGAGCCAACAAGCAAATGCTCTCCATGAATGAACTTGGGCACACAGAAGGTTAAAATTTTATTAGCCAGATATATGCAGAGAACAGACATATCTGAAATTTGTAAAGGTCGCGGTGTAATGAATCATGTTTTGGGGATTGTGTTTGGAGGACAGTGGGGGAAAGGTCACTTGAAGTATGGACTGCTAAAGTAAGTTGGAGGGAGAAGTTAAATGCAGAATGGAATAATGTTGGGTACACGTCCTGGAAAACCTGCTCCATGCCTTGCAGGCCTTTTCTATCTCGGCTCGGATGGTGGGACCCTGACTGACTCCAGCTACAAAAGCTGAGGCTGCTGAATAGACCCTTGGACTGTTGGTGTTGGTGATGGGAGGAAGGGCCTTTGGAGAAGGGTTGTTGCTATTATCTTTTTGTATCTTTACTTTTGATCTTGCGATTTATGTGGAAATTGCTCAGTTTGGTTGTGTATTTTTTGAATGTTTTATTTATAGTTTATGGCTACTATTGTTTTGTTGCACTTATGTAATTTTTCATGTTGCAATCCACCTTGAGTATGGTTTGAACTGTGGAAAGGCAACAAATAAAATTATGCGTGTATATGGAGGGGGATGGAAATGTGGTTGGTTGAGGGAAGGTGGTCAACGGTAGAGGGGAATAAATAGATGAATGGATTAGATGGTTTTAGGAAATGACCAACTTTAATCAGAAGTGGCTCACTAAATACTGGAAGGGTGGCTCTGCTAGCTTCTCAGCTGGGGAAATCACTATTGCTTACCTAAAGTTGGAGGGGCAAGGCAGTGGGTACATCAGATTTTCTCTGCTGCTGTGTTTGCACCACCCTGACTTCCCTCAGTCCATCTCCTCTCCTTCCTGGTAAGCAGCACTCCCCCAACTGTTTGGACCCACTTCTAGTTTTAATTGCATTCATCCCAGACCAGTTTGCTGTGGATTTATTTTAGCTTTTTCTAAAAATAAACACCGTGTATCTCATTAACAATGGGTAACTCTCAGTGGAAGCCATACTTAAAGTGTTTGACATTGAACACCTGCCCTCATGCCTAAATCTTCTACACCGTGCTCTTTGAACACTAAGACTGTGACAACTTGATATAGGATGCATTTTGCAATTTGCAAGCGGTTGAACGGTTTTTGAGTGTGGCACATCAACACGCAAGAGATAGACACAATCAGATCGGAGCACAGGGACGCTGCAAAGCAGTTCAGACCGAGCTATTTCTCAATGTACTGTTCAGCTTTGCATGATGGCAGTCCTTTTTGCCCAGCACAAAATTACTTCAAAATGGCTTAATTTAGTTGGGGTCAGATATAGGCTACTCATGTCAACCTTCCCTTGAGATTTTTGATTTTTTAAAAAATAATGTAAGGAACAGAGACATCATTTTTTTAAAAAAAGAAAGCTGTGGTGCTGCACAGGAAAAGATTAGGCAGCCATCCAGAAAAGATGTAAGACTGGGAAAGGCAGGACAATAGAGCACTGGGCTATAATTCAAGAAATATAGAAAGCACTGGATTCAGATTCATCATCCTTGTGACAAAGGTTGTAACAAGTGCAACAGATACTGAACAAATCTATGTGACAGTGAGTGTAACGAGGATGAAAAATGCCTCAGAATCCCCTTACGCTATTTGACCCGACTCCTTTTCGTCGTTTTTCCATCCCTTCTTCTTCCTTTTATCTGAATCTTAGCAGCCTATCATATCATAAGATCTACATTTTTTTTTAAAAAAAAAAGGATAGACATGTTATAAATGCCAATATGCTACAGTGTTGACCAAGGAAAAGCTGAAATGCGTTCCAGTGGTGCTATTTATCTTCTAGCTTTTTCTGGCATTTTCCCTCATGTATTATTTTCCTGATTTCTTTGCTGTTGTCAAATGGTGAGCTTGTGGGGGTGGGGAAATTGCACAGTAGCTTGTAAAGTCACATAGCAACAAAACAGTTTTCAGAAGTTTGTTAAGTATCCAGTGACTTCATTTTAAACATACGACGATTAAACTTTGAAGTAACAACCAAGTGGTGCTAACCACTTCGTATTAAGTCTTCCACCTCAAAAATGATAGAATGAATATTTTAGAACTGGAGAGGGCATCATCATGCCTTGGGGATAAATGTGGCCACCTAGGCCTATTTTTCTGGCGCTCAGAACTCCCTCCAGGCCACAACACTCACTGACCCAGTTTGTCAATCAGAGTTGTTTTGTCTACTTGGAAAACATCCTTGAAATCTGAAAGTGTCTTTTGCTTGCCTGAATGGCAAAAATCTGCAGCAGCCATGTATGCACACCGTTGGGTGTTGCGTGTTTAGACCTTTTAACCTTCTCCTAGAAATAAATTCATACATGACTCAGATATTTGGTTTGGTTTTTGGAAAAATTTAGGCAACAACTTTATTGATTACAATCAAGTGAGTGGTTGCATAGGCTCTGGTTCGACTAGCTCCCTGCACCCTTGCTCTATCGTAGGTCAGCCAAGGGTGAACACCAGGGACAGCTGAAAGTGGGACCCCGCTAGTCAGCCACCCTGATGTCCCCCGGACTCGGGCACGGGCACAACCCCTCTCAGGGTTGACCAAACCATTGAGTCCCTGGATTCCTTTACCAGAATACCCCTCACATGGGGATGGCCAGACCCTTCTGCCACCCCTATCTTTTGAACCAGAGCCTATCCGCAACCTTACAAGTTGTGACGATTTGCTACACAGCAGGCAAAACCCAGGTGGCAACAGCCAATCAGCCAAGTGGGAAAAATTCCTGCCATGCCCCTGTCCCAACGACAAGTGACACACGGCGGCATAGCATGGTCAAGTGCAAGCCCTAAATATAGGGAGAGGTGGGCGGGTGTTCCGACGCACTAGCCCCAAGAGGAAGCTCAGGCGCACGTGCATGGGCTTAAATGGGTCCCTCAATGCCCCTTACCTGCGTCTCATTTGCCCGATTGCTCCCAGCATCGAGAGACCTACCAACAGGGTGTTGTGGCTATCCAAACGGCCCCACCCACAACACAGGGTTTGGTTGCCAGGTTGCACCACAACACATGCCTCTGTGAGGTAGGACCCGATCTCTTGTGTCTCGTGCACCAGCTGTGGGACATGCACGCAACATGTCAATGCTCACGGTGTGCTGACATTGTGTGGCCCAAAACCCCTCAAACACAGGAGAAAGGTAGCGTGCTTGCATGCACGCATGCGTTCATACATATGTACAAACCATGCTCACGGTGGATTACAGCATGGAAAAGCACATACGTACAATGTAACTGTGATAGCCTGGGAGTCAGACTCTGATGCTGAACCTGAGAGATCCCAGCCTGCACAGGATTCCCCACCTCCAGAACCAGCTGAGCCGGGGCCAGGGCTTGAGCCTGAAGGATCCCCACCTGTGCTGGATCCCCAGGTGCAGGCATCAGCAGAGTCTGCTCTGGCTCCTGATGGGAGGGAGGACCCATTGCCTGCAGGTGCTCCACTCCCAGCCTCTTCAGAGGAAGCTGAGGCAGCCCCTGGGTCCAGTAACCCACCAGCCTCTCCTGAGCTGCAGAGGCTCAGGGCAGAGAGGCGAAGGGAGCTAAGTGCCTACAGGAGGAGTGCTTGCCTTCAGGCCCGGAGGAGAAGTGAGTCTCCGGAGGATCGGAGCCGCCCTAAGCATAGGGCCAGATAAAAGCCAGCCAGACCCAGCCCAAATTGCGTGAGCAACGTAGTTGCAAGCGTGTGCTCAACCTGCAACCTTGTGCCTGAACCTGCCTTGGACCTTGACCTGCTCCCTGCCTCGCTCCCCGCCGGACTGACCTCCTTTGGACCCCTAGACCCAGGACTGGACTTGGACCTTGCTTCACGGACAAACCCTTGGGGCCAGCACAGTAACAAAAGTAGGAATAAGCAATAAATAAAACATAAAAACACACACAAGAAACCAAACAATTTCCACATAAATCAAAAGATCTAAAATAAAGACAGACCCTCCAAGTGTCCCTATTTCCCAGGGATGTCCCTGATTTAGAGAAGCCATCCCAGTTTCTGATTTGATCCTGGAATGTCCCACTTTTCCTTAGGATGTCCCTCTTTTCATCGGAGAAATGTTGGAGAGTATGTGTCATGGCCCTGCCCTCCCAGGCCAATTGAGAAAAAGCCTGCAAGGCAGGAGCAGGTCTTCCAGGACTCACAGCCAAGATACACATAGGTAGGATAAAAAGATGGTATGCACCTGAGTGGCCAAGCAGAGGATAAAGTCCACATTGCAGAAGCACCCCACCATGAGGCATCTGTCAGAGCGGCTCAGGATCTCATCACCGAAGGTTGCTTGATTTCCCAGGCATCTGGCTGGTTGCCCACATTTTCTTTCTCTGCACCGTAAGGTATGCTGTGTTTATGCTCTCACACTAAGTTGCAGAAGCTTGGCATCATTTTGCATGTGTCATTAGCTCCTGTTTATTTTGCAGACACTTCTCAGTTCATGTGACAGTAGCTGAAGATGTTTATCTGAATGTATAATGTATTTTTGTGCATTTACATTTTCAAGGTAACAAAACCCAGAGCTCCTATCAATATCTGTTCCTTAGTTTTCTTTCAAGCAAAATGGACTATAGTTGAATTCACTCTCTATTTAAAATGTGGTCTTATTATTTCACTTGAGTTCCATTGTATAGCAATTAATTAATGCATTCTCCATGCGAGACACAGGGACAAAATGCAAACATATGTATGAATGGGTTTGTTTAACAACTGAGTATAAAATAGAATATGGATGTTGGGATATATTTTATTGGCACCCTTGTTATTAAGTAATTCTTACCACAAAAGGCAAACATTTACACCCTAGGTGGCTTCAAATTGCTATTGTACCTCCTGATTTGTGCAAGACATTTAACATCCCCATACATTTTAGACAAGACATTTATTTGAGAGGATTGTCTAATATTAATTAAGTGCAAAACCTGTATCCGATAAACACACTGGCCAGAATGCAGCTGTCTTTGTGTGCTTCTGGGGGTTAGACTTTTTCTTTCTCGAGCAGCTTTTCACTTTCCACGCCACATGGAAAAGTTATTTTGGAAATGAAAGGGTTTCCTTCAAAATTCACAATTCTCTGAATTGTGAAATGCAAATGCAAGAAAGGCAAACTCCAAAATTCTCCACACACACTGGTAGAGATGTGTGAATTTGTCACTTTCAGTTTTTCTCTCAGTTTTTCTAATCTTAACTGCCGTTTTCTACATTTCCATATAATCGGCTTCTGATTTTTTTAAAAAAAATCCTCATGAAAATTTGTCAGCATTTGAAGGCTAATTTCTCCCAACTCTGAATGCATTTTTCCTTATACATTTTCACAAAGCTATTTTCCCTAATATAATGAATTTCTACATGTGATGTTCAATAATATATGCACGTTTATGCATATGTTAACCTAGCATATGCATTTTTGTATACAGTAACTGGATGAAGAACTGCATTTATCAGGGCTAAGATACAACACCCACTAATTTTGAATCGCATTGTTCAGGCCCATTCTGCCTACCTGCCAAAAAAAATGATATTCTCAGTCTTTTTCTTGGTACTAGCCCAGATGATCACATTAGGTTTCCCAGGTCACTGGGAAACAGGCCTCATCTTTGCAAGAGAAAACAGTCATATATGACCATACTTAAACTATATGCTCCACTGCTATGGCCTGGTAAAATATTACTACAGTATTTTAGGGTTAATTATATAAAATGGGTAGACAGATGCAATTGATGGGATTGGGGACTTTAACAAGACTTTAAATGTGGGGATGAAATGTCATGCTTTCCAGTAGGAAAATTAGACAACAATTAGACAACAACATGATGTCTGGGGTGGGATCTCTAGGTGTAATTGAAGAACAGATTAAAAATAAATAATTAGACTGATTTAGAGAAGATTTGACTGCACACAGACAGATTGGAACACATGACCCAAAAGGTCTTTTGCAACCCCATCAACCATGACTGAATGATTCTGTGGTTGCAAATATTTATTTTTTTAGAAATACAAATAAAAGTGTGCATACCATATGAGTTCATGCAACATTCCCTGCTCAGGACTCAATAGCATATTGGCTGTGCCTGTTTGAACAGACAAATCTAAATTGCGTTTTCAAAAATGGTTCACATGCATTTGAAAGGAAATTGGCAGGGGGAAAAATCAAAACAACCGGAAACTTATCAACATTGAGTAAGAGAAACCTGTCTGAAACACACACAGAGAGAGAGAGAGGGGGGGGGATGCAAATAGAGATTAAGAGGCTCGCGGATTTCCTCTTGAAACTGAAGCCATTGAAATTATTATGGAGAAGGAGGTGGAGATGGGACTGACAATTTAGTAACAAGTGTCCTATAAAAAAATTGATTTGTTGTAATGTGGTAGGAGCTATAAATTACTGTGTACTACAGCCTGATTTGTCTTAATTTTAGTACTTAGGTTTTTCTTCTCTGCTTAATTTCCCCTATTATTTCATTGAGAAGTATAGGCAGGCCTTGTTACTTCAATATGGAATCCAAATAGTACAAGTACTTTGGTCAGAACATTGACTGTTAGCTAATTGTTTTCCTTGCATGGAAATGACTTTTTATGCAGTCACAGCAAAGTCATTTTATGTGCTGGTATAAAGGTAAAGGTAAAGGTACCCCTGACTGTTAGGTCCAGTCGCAGAGGGTTGCGGTGCTCATCTTGCTTTACTGGCCGAGGGAGCCAACGTTTGTCCGCAGACAGTTTTTCCGGGTCATGTGTCCAGCATGACTAAGCCACTTCTGGCGAACCACAGCAGTGCACAGAAACGACGTTTACCTTCCCACCAGAGCGCTACCTATTTATCTACTTGCACTTTGATGTGCTTTCGAACCGCTAGGTTGGCAGGAGCAGGGACTGAGAAACAGGAGCTCACCCCGTCATGGGGATTCGAACCGCCAACCTTCTGATCGGCAAGCCCAAGTGGCACAGTGGTTTAGACCACAGCGCCACCTGCGTCCCTATGTACTGGTATAGCTTACGTTTATATCCTACATTTCTCCCCTGATGAAACCCAAGGTGGTATGCAAGTGGCTCTCATTCCAGGGTTCTCCAAATTTGGTTCTCCAGCTGGTTTTGGACTACAACTCCCATTGTCACTGGTTAACAGAACCAGTGGTCAGGGATGATGGGAACTGTAGTCCAAAAAGAGCTGGAGACCCAAGTTTGGGAAACCCTGAACTAGACCCAGGCCAGTTCAGCTTTAGTAAGGGGGTGGCCTCAGGGGTCTTAAAGTGCAGCAGCCAGCATGGTGAGACTGCACAGTGTATGTGAACAAGTGTACAGCTTGACTTTCTGTGTATACAGATGGTACACTCATTGAATGTGACCTGAGAATGCATCCCCCAGCCTGTTTTGCACTGTTTGTAGCAGCCGTTGCGGTTGTTTATGCAGCATAGAAAACAGAAAAGAAATCATTTGACTCAAATCTATCCTCTGGCAACAATACAAATTACATTTGTATCATTTTAGGAGGGACTTATTGGCGGCTCAATATTACATGTGTTTGTGTGTGTGCTCTGCACATTGGTACACAAAGGTCAGCTTGTTATTTAGTGAGCAAAAGTGATGGCAAAATCCAAAATGTACTTGAAAATATCTTCCATTATGTTCAATGGGGCTTACTCCCAATTATTTGTGCACAGGATTGAGCCCAAAGTGAACAGATTGTTTCTGTTCTGTTATTTTATTTTATTTTTCAGTTCACAGTCATACCAGACAATTTCACAAACCACGCAGCCCACAGATTCTTTGCTAACAGGCAACTTGCATTTTGTAAACCATTGGTACATTTTAATGAGCTCTGCTTCATTTCTAGTCATTTTTCCAAATGTTTTCTGAAATTGAGATTTAACGCACCTTAAAAAAAAAAAACTGCACGCACACACTCAGAGACCACTAACCTCTAGGAAAAAAATCATTTTGTGTCTTAAATATGCAACTAATATGAGTCACAGCACTTATTGAGCGAATCAGCCAAAGGTGACTTTGTTATTGAGAAGTGATTTGAGGTATTATGAACATCTGAGGGAACACAGTGCCTTTGCAAATCACCATATAAAACACAAACAATTGATCTACAGAACAAATGGATGCAAAACTTTGTGCATCCCAACAATTCACTGTAGAATACAATTAATTATCGAGGTTTCTGAGAACTTGCTACAAGGACAAAAGAAACACTGACAGCTCTAGAGGCCATATTGTTCACTGTCATATTCTGAGCATCAGTGAGCATCATTGAAAATGTGGTGTCACATTGCAATCACAGCAGAGAATAATGCAACTGCTAGGGCTAGTTCAGATAGGCATATGCATCATTTGACCTCTATGTTTGACTGGTGACTTGTATGTTTGATGGCTGGCTGCTGAGTGTGTGTGTGTGGACTGACTGATGTGTCTGTGGACTCTGATAGGTGGCTATGTGCTTGAACTTGAATGGTTTCATTCCTTTTTTTTTTATCTTGGCAGCGCCCAAATGGAGGTCATTGCTGGTTGCCTGTTAGCATTAGGGTTTCTTCAGCTTTGTAGTTTCCATGTGGTTCTCTTCTTCAGCAGTGTATGGAGCTCTTGGGAGCCACATATGGAGAATCCATGCTGGGTGCCATCAGCACGATCCGTGTCATCAGATCATTTCATTCAACCACAGTCTTGAAGTCTCTTTGTTCATGCATGCAAGCAGACTAAATGAGGATGATTTCAAACATGACTAGAATAATAATAGTCACTGCAAGCCCTGTGGCTGGGGGAAAAACATTTGAAAGTGTTTAAATGTGGATGCAATTATTAGTATATTGGTTTAAAAAGATAAAGGTAAAGGACCCCTGACAGTTAAGTCCATTCGCTAATGACTCTGTGGTTGCGGCACCCTTCTCACTTTACTGGCCGAGGGAGCTGACGTTTATCCGCAGACAGTTTTTCCAGGTCATGTGGCCAGCATGACTAAGCCGCTTCTGGTGAACCAGAGCAGCACACGGAAACGCTGTTTACCTTCCCGCTGGAGTGGTACCTATTTATCTACTTGCACTTTGATGTGCTTTTGAACTGCTAGGTTGGCAGGAGCAGGGACCGAGCAACGGGAGCTCACCCAGTCGCAGGGATTCAAACCGCCGACCTTCCGATCGGCAAGCCCTAGGCTCAGTGGTTTAGACCACAGTGCCACCCGCATATCTCTATATCATATGATAAAAATAATCATATCTCTCTATATTAGATAAGTATATATAGAATTGTAATTGTTAATTATTATAGTGATATTGTATACCTTGTGATATTATTTTTATTCTATGAAATGTTTCGAAAGAAAGAAAGAAAGAAAGAAAGAAAGAAAGAAAGAAAGAAAGAAAGAAAGAAAGAAAGAAAGAAAGATTGGGTCCTCCCTTCTGCTATTATAAGCTTAATAAATTTATCTAGAGGACAATTCATGGTCTCTCAGGAAGAAATGCTGACCCAATGCACCCATGATCATATGGTATCACAGGGCTGGTCAGAGGATACTTCAAGTGTATCAATAATTTGTCGGCAACTTTAGCTTGCCTTTTCACTGAACCGTAGATATTTGAGATATTTGCCATCAATAGTGTGAAATAATTGAATGTGGTATTTAGAAATACAACCACTGAGGAAGCTCATCCTCATGATTATGTTTTATTGGAACTGTGCTGTGCGTGACTTTCAGGATTTGAAAAGCACAGGAAGGAAAGTTGCATGGCAATGAATCCTGTGTATTTACTTGTGGTTTGGGCCTCAGGTTTTGAAGACACAAATAGTTTTTGCTGCTGTTCACTATACTGTACATGAAAAGGACCAAAACTGAAGTTAGGTATTTGACAGGGGAAGTAAAAATTCAAAAATTTAGCGGGTATTACAGGATGCCAGATTAAAAGCACAATAGAACTATGCCCTGTGCCTCTGCCAGGACTTTTGTGTTTAGTTAAATGTTATGGATTCATTTAACATTTAAGAATAATCCAACTGCTCTTTCACTCTCCCCTAAAGATTGGTTACACAAAAATGCATACTCAATTATTGAACGGACATCTGCTTGAAATATTAACTAAAGTACACACAGTCGCCCTTGAGATGTGTTTCGTATTTTCTTAAGCTCCTATAATGTAGCTACAGATTGTCTATTAGCAATGAATATTTGACATGACATACAAGTTTCTCTCTTTCTTGTAACTGGGTGATTGGAATGAATAATTGAAACAGATGAGATGTTGCTAAGCCAGGTGGGTTTACTCCACTTCTGGTTTTCTGAGCAATATTTCAGGTGATGGCAGTTTCTTAAATCATGCTATTTACTTACTGAGTCCACAGGGCTGGGTAATGAAATGTACTGTCACAAGTCATAAAAGGCCACTGGACTGGTTTGACAAGTGGGATCTTGAGGCTAATATTATCATAGATACTCTTTAGTATGCAGCCAAAATGGTACTCTCCAGTATCCACATACATGAGGAAGCCACCGTCAAGTTCCAAGGAGCTCCAAGTTTTGTAAAAGTGAAAATAGAATTCTTTTTTGCAGGATGGAGGGCAGATACCCAAAATTACATGGAAATGGAACACCTTCTGGCTGTTAGAGGTGGAGCAAAATACTGGGGAAGGGGAAAAGGGAACGAAATGGAGTATGTCAGAAAGGGGCAGGTTGGTTGTCTTGGAACCCTGATCAAGAACATTCCACACAATAACATTTTGTTGCAAGTTCCTATTTGTAAATTCATTAACAGCTGCTTACATTGGAATGGGTAAAAGACGTATAACCTACCTAAGCATAATAATGTTAGTTTCAGAATGAAAGACTTCCTAACAAGATTTCTTAATTTGAATGGAAATTATTCAAAGAGAATTTTTTAACATAACGGATGGTGATTTAAAATCTTACCTCATATTGGATTTATCTTTATTCATTGTTCTATGAGCATGAGTAGAGACTACAAAAAACGTTAGGAACTTCTCTGTAGCTGCAAAGCAGTGCCTAAATCTGGAGTGGATGCTTGTATTTAATGATGTTGGTGAAGTTCTCTCAAGTGTTACACCCCATGGGGGAACTAAATCTCCCATAAATCTAAACTTTGCATCCTGGTGCACTTCTTATCAGTGTGTTTGGGTGGGATAGGAATGAGTGTATAATTTAAAGTGAGGATATGAAGCATCTGAAATGAATTAAGGATGCAAAAATGGGAGAAGAACCTTACTGAATCAGGCCAATGGTCAGTCTAATCCAGCACCCAGTTCTCTCAGTGGCCAAGCAAGTTTTCCCCAAACCACAGCCAACTGCCCCACACCTGACATCATATATGATAGATAAAGACACAGCCGTAATTGACACCAATGGGAAGTCCAGTGAAAAACTTCCAACCAGAGCTTCTGAGTGCAGCTGATCCCTGCCAAAAGCGTTGCAATCAGCACCCATTAGCTTATCAGCACTGAGTGGAACAACCTGTACTCCAGAGTTCCTGATTGGAAACCTCTGACTGATGCCAAAAGTGGGGTTTGTAGTCAGTGCTGATGAACTGTTTGGCATTTACTGCAATCTCTTTGGGGATCAGCCATGGGGATATTCCTTTAGAGCAGCAGTTTGAACACATCTGGCCTTCAAAGGAAGAAATCAAAGAATCAGTGGAATACTTAGAGCACTCTCCAATTCTTTCCTTTGCAGCTGGTTCACCTGACATCACGGTCAGGTGATCAACAGGAAGATAGCTTTGCCCCCTCCTCACCATTCAGAGTGGCCCAGAAGGGACGTGGGAGCACAGGATCTGGCCTACTGACCATATTCTTATCCTTATCCCTCTCATAGTGTGTGGATCATATAGTGGCATATGTACATATATGGTAATCAAACATGACCTATATTCAGTTTGTATGCTGATTCCAGCAGAGCAGTGTTTTTCAGTGCAGAAGCATGGAAACTTTTCCCTGTCATAAAGCGTTTTTATAGATCACATACAACCCGGTGCATTGGTTGTGCATATATTTGGCAGGCCATAGGTGCACGTTCAGGCACTCAAATGGTGTGGGTGTTCAAAATTAAACATGTTTCCACAGAGATTACTCATATTGAGTTGTTCTGAGACCTCAGTTTTAGTTATAGGGATCACATGAATGTGAGCCCCGAGTGATTACTGGATTGCATCCAGACCTAGTCATGCTTCAAGTGGACTTAATAAAAACAATGGGAATTAGGTCTTGACTTTCTTAAATTCCATTGATTTCAATGGGTCTACTCAAAGCTTGACGAAGACTAGATCCAAGCTAATATGGATTACCCTTCTTTGTTTCAAGTATTTTATTAAGTATTTTATTAAAGTTTTATAAGTGTTACAGAATTCAGAAATAATGACAAACAAGTGTAAAATAGATTAGAGTAGCTCAAGGGTCCTCCCTCCTGTCCTTTAAGCCTTGCTTGTGCCTTGGAACAAGATTGTTTACCACTGTCAGTCCCCAATTCCAAATAGCAGCAGTAGCCATGAAGCCACATGCTGATTCTAAATGGAAGAGTTAATGGATTTTGCTGTTGTTCACAATACGTGGAACAACATCTATTTTGGGTACACAGTTTGTAAATCTGCTGATTATCAATCAGATTATCTACTCTGACCTTAGCTCCAACCGCATCACACCATCAGCAGAAACTTGGCTCTGCAAAGAGTGCTGGAGCCAAGTAAGTCAGTTTAAAAATGCATTTGCTCAGCACAGCAGCAATTTATGTTGTTTGCTTTGCTTAGCCAGCACTCGTGTTATGAACTTTACCTTGTGAATCTGGTTGGTGAATGAGATATTACTGTAATTTAGGGTGCATGAGGTATACATATCAAAAGGGTCAGATCTTGGTTTTTCCTTTCTCTTTTCTTCAAAGTCAAGTGGTTTGCTTAGCTATCTTGATTAGAGATTGAACTTTCTGAAAATATTAGCTGGTCCACACAGATCCCCCCTATTCCTAATTCGCTCCTTAATTTTCGGGAGATACTGTCCCTGCCCATAGTGGGGACAGCTTTGCCCCATCCACCGCTTACCTTGGAAGAAACTTAGTCTCTCCCAAGGGAGAGAGGGGATCTGTCCATCATTTGATTGTGTTTCAAGCCTTCTTCTGCCATGAGAGGTGTCTTCCCCCAGTGTTACTAAAAAATAAAAGCATAGAAAATTTTATACACATATATAAACTAGGTTTCCTAAAATTGCAAGCACGTGCACAGATATTTACAATAATGCATTTAGCTTTATAAAACTATGGATGTATTAACATAATTATAAAATCATGCTGCAGAAATATAATACACCATGAGGCTTAACTGCTTTTAACATGTTATATGTATAGCATACATATTTTGGATTCCACATAATAGGACGCCACCATATTTAATTTCCCACAGAGCCCTGCAGTGCCTTATATAATGTCTCTCTTGTGGGAAATTTAAAATGGGTGGGCAGGGGAAATCCATGTAGATGTAGTGTTGTGGTTTAATGCCAGATCCCAGGGGAAAGGCAACAAAGCTTAAGACATGCTGGTCAGAGGTTGCAGGACCATGGATAGCTCCACATGCACAACTTGTTCTAATAAATGTTGAGAGTAGACAGAGCCTTTTCCAGGCTCCATATTATTGTGACTAACTCTTTACAAGGGTCAACACTTGGGTCTGAAGATGGGTGTGTTTCCTCCATTTCCTAACATATATCCCATGTATTACTGGTCTAGTGAGATTCTGGGGAAGTCGCTGGTTACTCAGGCCCAGAGTAAGGAGCCTATAATGGTCTAGTTCTGGCACCACAGACACAAGAGCTTCTTGTGGGATCTCATGTTTCTCAGCTTCAGTTCTTTCCTGATCTTCTGCATCAGATTCTGAGTCCTGCTCCTGGTCTGCATCCTTAACTGGAAAGTCTGTAGCCCATGAATCAGAATGTTGACTATTGCCATAGAAGTAGGAGGGGAATGGCGTAATGGTTTTTGCCAAGTACCCCCTTCAGTCCTGGATCAGTACCTGGACTGTGCTCTAAAAAGAACATGGCACATTAGCAGTGTTTCTGTGATAAGAGTAGGGAGGGCAGTTGTCAGGAAATCCTATTACACACACACACACCCAGCAGACTATGGACTGGCACTGTTAAGAGCCAAGAGTGTTAAGGAGCCCAGTCCATTAACTATATGCAAGCTCTCACATAACTGTTAATAAATTTAGGGGTAGTACATTGCCTCAGAAAAGCCTGACACCTAGCATCGGGAAGCATTTAACAACTTCTCCTTTCCTGCTCAATGTGACATACGCTAGAGTAACTTTGATTGGAGTTTCTTTCAAAAATATGCAATGAACTAGATTCTGATTATATAATTCATGCTAGGTAATTGAGGAAAAAATAACTCATTTTCTCCAGGTAATAGTGTCTGCTAATCAACCATACAGATTCAAATTAAGTACAGGATCTACATAAAGAGTGGGTCATACATAGTGACTGATAATAGAGATGTACAAATTGCATTTCGTCTGCAAGAATCAAATGTGGAGTATTGCCTGCAGTCTTAGTCAATTTAAAGAGAGAGAGAAAATCAGATAGTGTGGTGCAGGAGCTCAGGTCTTTATTAGCCTCGTTTATTGTTCTCCCTAGATAAAGATTTACAGGCATGCTATTTGTTTGTGTTGAGCTTATAACCACTCTTCCTTTACAGTGTTCAAGGCCAAAGTTGTCCTGCACTTAAATACAGCAATGGGTGGTGTCCATTGGGGCTGGCAAGGCAGAAGGCTGGGAGAATAAACCAATAGTAGGTGGAACCGGAGTCAAAGACAGATGGGGGCTACTAATTCTGCATTTGCTCCCATCCTCCTCCTTGTAAGTTCTACAAGGGCAACACTAAGACGAAGCAGGAGGAAACTGACAGCCAATACCACCTTCTAGCCTGGTTGTACATACAAAGGCAGAGAGGTGAGGGCAGAGTGAGGTTGATAGAACAGTACCACATTTTTCCTAATGGATGAGCCTCCACACAGCAGCAGGCAGCAATGTATCTAGTTTGTCCATAACTAATTACAGGGCAAGGGGAGGCTGGCTCTCATGGTGGCAGTAGCCCAAGGGAAGAGGGGGGTTATCTCTTCATTCCCCCCTGCAGCATCCTCTCAGCTCAGTGCCCAGTGTGGACCAGGCCCTTGCAGAGCCAGGCAGAGGCCCGGGCCAGGTAGATAATGTGCCCCCCCTTTTTCTTACCCTGGGGATCTCCAAAGTCTTATAAATAAGTAAGTATATAAATAATTTTCACAAAAGTTACGCTGACAAGCTTTTTAAAAATACATAGGGAAAAAGATTATTTTAAGTATTGACATTTAAATAATGGTGAGCTATTGTAAATATGCTGACCGAGGCCCCCATTGGAATCGGAGGCCCATGCCAAGTGGCCCATATGACCCCACCCTCTGTTTGGGCCTGGTGTGGACAAATCGATGATTCTCCCCTAAATCCACCTGTGCTATGATCCCCTATTGATCTGGGATTTGCATCTGAGTCAGATCAGCCCCAGAATGGTCCAGGTTGGGCTGGGACCCAATCCAAAGTCCCAGATCAGGTTGTAGATCGGATTGCGGGATTTGTGCACAACTCTGTTCTGTGATCTTGGTACATCATGTGGCAGATGATGTGAAAATCCTGTGCTTGAGACGCTAGGGATCCACCACCAGTCAGAGTAGGCAGTGCTAAGTCAGATGGACAAATATGGACCAGGCATAAGATAGCTTCCTATTTCTCACTCACCTTCTGAGGGGCGGGGGTGAAATAAGGGGGGGGGACCCAATTGCTGTTGTTACATTTGATTGTTTAATATTGCTGTGATTCTGAAGAAAGCGGGTTTTTTTTCCACATTGTGTTTTGTTAATAAATTGCTCCTGTCAGCTGAACAGTTCATCACAGGGCTCTAGCAAATGATTTTTTTATTTTGCAGTATTTTTAGCACACCCACAAAAAGGGAAGGAAATGGAAGAGGGGGAAATATCAAAGCTGAGTTCATCTCAGAAAGGCCCTTCAAGCAGTGTCTTGTCAGATATCGGAGAATAGCATGCATTTCACCCTTCAGGAAAGACATTTTTAAATTCATTTCAGTCATTGCTTGTAATTGAGTTTAACAGCAGAAAATCCTTCAGTTGACCTCCTGTCTGTCTTTGTTTCTGCTCCTAATACAATTGCTCAGAGAGAGAAATGGTCCATCTAAACAAGTCAGAATGACAGGAGAGAGAGAGAGAGAGAGAGAGAGAGAGAGAGAGAGAGAGAGAGAGAGACCCAAAAAAGAATCCACTAAACAAACAAACAAACAAACAAAATAAATAAATAAATAAATAAATAAATGCCAAAGCCATCTGTTTGGGGAACATCAGAACTGATGCAGGTAAATAATTGAAACAGCTTAAATTGTCTCCCCTCCCCCCAATACACAAAGAAAATCTTTGAGCCACATGGTACAAATAGACCACATATGGAAACTAATTAAAACCATGTCAAAGTAAGCTTGTCATCTTCAACTGCAGTGACTGAGCAGGAAAATAGAACAAGATTGCTGTTGTTGTTGTTTTTTAAAAAATGGCACAATCAAATGTTTTTATTTGAGTGGAATTGTGTTGGGGGGGGGGTTAGATTCTGAAACCTCTTTTCTAGACTTTGAAATATCCCTTCATTTTCAAAGATATTTTTGCTTGTTTAGATTCAGGTAGGTAGCCATGTTGGTCTGATGCAGTCAAAATAAAAAAATAAAAAATAAAAAATTGTCCAGTAGCACCTTAGAGACCAACTAAGTTTGTTCTGGGTATAAGCTTTCGTGTGCATGCACATTTCTTCAGATACTTGCTTGTTCATTTTATTTATTATTGAATTTATATCCCACTTCTTTAAAGTTCTTAGAAATGCACCTTTGTATAAAGCAGATTAGGCTGTCAGTGGAGGAGAGCCAGAGTTAATCGTATACCCATGTGACCTGCCCTGGCTGTGCTGCTCAAGGGCTGGCACACAGCTGAGCAGTGCCAGTTATCAAGCTTGCCAACTCACACTGATAGGAGATGCCAGCCACCCAGCTATGCCATTCATCTGACACTGCACCCATGGTAAAAGCAATGGCAGCTCACCTACCTATCCTAAGCACTCCTACCTGCCCTCCTTTTAAACTGGTTCTTTCTCCTCCAAAGGTCCACCACATTGGCTCTGCTGGAGTGTTTGCATTACACTGATATGCTCCAATGAGGGACAGGAGTTCATGTGAATGCCTCCTCCTGCTGCCCAGTAGACTCCTGCTGCTGATAACAGATGTTATGAATGAAGGTCCCTGAAGTGAATGACTTGCTGATGAGCAACTCTATATGTGTTGTGTAGTGGTTTGTGTCAGGCTAGGGCAGGGGTAGTCAACCTTTTTACACCTACCGCCCACTAATGCATCTTTCTTGATGGTAAAATTTCCTTTCCTCCCACCAGTGCTCGATGGAAGGAGGATTCAGCTTGTGCTGTAGAACCCCCTACCGGCCGCCTAGAATCCTGAAACGCCCACTAGTAGGCGGTAGGGACCAGGTTGACAACCCCTGGGCTAGGACCTTGGAGAGGAGGGTTCAAACAGTGACTTGGCCATGAAGCCCACTGGTCGGTCGCCATCTTTCATTCTAGCTTATCTCACAGGGGTGTTGTGAGGATAAAGTGGAAAGAAGGAAAGCCATGCAGGCTACTTTGAATACTTTGGAAAAAGGTGGGATACTACTGTAAGAAATAAATAACTTAATTACATGTAGGCATAAGAATGACACAAGGTGCTTTCCAAAATTGAAGACATTTGCCCTAGTTTCTTTGCTCCGACGTTCTAAGGAATATAATGATTCTACACACACACACACACACACACACACACACACACACTACCAGCAGAGTGGAAATCAAATTGAATGGGAGGGGTTTCGAAACCTGTATTTTGCAAGAACACTACACTTCCATGCCATGCTGAGCTACAACATAGCCTGCTCTTCATTATCGTATTCAAGACAGTGGGTAGCTTCCTGCAGCTGTCAGATGTTTCCTTCTTGAAATATGCCCACAGGGAAACAAAAAAGAAGCCTAAATTAGCCATCACAAAGATGCTCTTCTTGCAGTATTTCCGTTCCTACCAAGAACAGAAGGAATAGAAATGCAGGCAAACAGTTGGGGGTTTCTACTGCAGTGAGACTTACCAATATTATCTTAGCCTTTTAAAAAGAAATCAATGTTAGAGTGATTTACTTCGTCTGAATTTTGCACACTTTCGAAAATATTTGATCATTTCTGACATCCTTTGTGCATTTGAATTCAAGATGGCACCACAGAAGGCATTCCAAAGATCATCTGGCCGAATCCCCTGCTCAGTGCAGAAAATTCACTGTTGCAACATCCCTGATAGGTGACCTTCCAACTTCTGATAAAAAACTTACTGAAAATGAAGATTCTGCTTAATGAACCCTCTGCTTTAAAAAACCAACCAACCCCCAAATGGAGGATAATTACTGTCATTGGAGGCAGTCTTTTCCACTGTTGGAACAGTTTGTACCACCAGGAAATTCTTTCTAACGTTTACCCCTTTCTTGTAATCTGTACCTGTTGGTTTGAGTGATAACAGCTTCAGTGATTAATTTAAGTAGTTTGGTCAGGAAGATAACAGGGTTGGTGGTGGGATAAATTTCCCAGAGTAATTCAGAACTCTAGAAGTCACAGAGTTAATATAATTATGGCCCTGTTCATTGATTAGCCCCCTCATATATTCAGTGGAATTGTGTCAGGAGGTAGGCCACACACCCTGACACAGATATGCTTCCTTCTAGTATCTGTGCATTCCTCTTTTGTAGTGACTGCCCTAAAGACCTCTGTGTTTGGCTAGGGATATAAGGTATCTGTCTGAGAATCCATCTTGGCATATGAGAGGTACAAAGATGGAGGAGGAGGACAACGACTGCAGACAGCTGCTTATTCAAGATAAACATGAGAAAGGGCAACTCTCATTCCCATTCTCAAGTTTCCATGTTTACACACACACACACACACACACACACACATATATATATATATATATATATATATATATATATATATCCCAGGACTTTGTCAGGGCCATTCTGCCCATGAGGCAGAGCAAACCAGCCTGCCTCAGGATGGCTCTTCCATCGGTGCCTCACCTGCCCTGCTACCAGAGTCGGGCAGTTGGAGCTCCCAGTGATATTTTGCAGAAGTCTCACAAGAGTTCTGCAGATCTCGTGAGAGCTCACTGGAAGCCATTGCTGCCACACATCCCCAGCAATCAAGGCTTTGGTGTGGGATGAAACTGGAATCTTCCCATTTCACCTCAGGTGGCAAAACAGGACCAGCCACCCCTGGACCATGTACAACACTGAACAAAAAGATAAAACAAGCCGTATATATAGTTGCTTAGAAAATCATCTGTGAAACTGTCTCCACCCCCTTGTCCACCAGCTTCACTCATCTGAGGGAGGGAAAGGAAGGTTGGGAACTTTTCAGTAGAAATGCACATCTTCCTACAAATGATTCCAATGAATCATTTTGGAGCTGAAGAAGAAACAGATGTCAGTTAATTAGAGATCTGAATTTAATGACATGGTTGCATAGGTATAGCAACCAAAACAGCTGTGTTCTGCCTAACATTAAATTAATTATTTGAAGGCATCCTTTGCATTTTTCTTAATTTTCAATCCATTATCTGTCATAAGTCTTCACAATAAGCATTGGAATTTCAAATTATTTTGTTTTCTAGGGCTTAATTCTGTCTAGATTTTATTCCTCGATTTAAAGTCATTAAGAGAAGCCACAAGTTATCCCCAGCTACCATCCATTAAAAAATGAACAATTGAGGGCTGCTTTTATTGTATTTGTATCTGGACCAATTTACTACCCTGGATATTTGTGCCTATTATTTCAGGGATTCCCAAGGTCTCCCAAGGTTTGGTGGGCTGATTACTATGATCAAGAAAGAGGAGCTGTAAGCCTTTCTTTTCTTTTTCCACACTTACTATTTCTTGTGTCCCTGAACTTAATGCCAAACTTTTGGCATGCTTCCATTCCCCTGTTGCCTGTCACCATGCCATTTCAGCTGTGTGTGTGTGTGTGTGTGTGTGTGTGTGTGTGTGTGTTTCAAATCAACATTTTTGAAAGCTAGAGTTTTGAAAGCACTATACTAAATAGCTGTCCCTCTCCTCTCTCTGTGTGTATGTTTTCAGTTCTAAAGGAAAGATGATAAAGGGAAGGATGCAATAGGTTTATACCAGCATTTTGCATCATCTGGGGCTCTAGACCAGATACAAATGTAGAGCACACAGAGGGCATTGAAGTAACCGAGTCATGTGATAGCAATAAGCTTGAATCACAATGTACAGACCACAACTCCCTTCAGGCCAAGCCAATGATCAGGGGTGATGAGCTGTGCCTGCAGTTGGTTCCCCATCAACAGTCTAGCATTTTTGCAACTACATATCTCTGAATATTAGAAGCTAGAGACGTACAATGAGGGGGGTCTTTGTTTACATGTTCTGCTTGCCAGAGCTTTCTAACTAGTCAGTGTTGGAAACTATAGAACAGAGCCGGCACAGTGATAGAGACTGGGATTGACTGACCCAACCTAGAAAATTTAACAGGGACAAAAAGGTTTGCTAACAAATCCCTACATTGACATGTTCTGATCCAACCCTCTCCAACCTGGTTTATAAATGTTTTGGACTCCCAACTCCAGATAGCGTGGCCCATGGTGATTTGAAGTAGGTCAGCAAGGCTTTCTGACAATTGTTTTACAATGGCAACAACAAAATGTCAGTCCCCCGACACACAGCTCCAAATTCTGCTGCTGAAATGAAGAAGCGTGTGGGATGATAACCAGGTGTGGATTTTTGTGTGGAGGGACTGTGAGCCCAATTTAGCTCTGCTGCTCAAAACAAATTGCTGGGCTTGAAATTCATTAATTCTAAGTTTGTCTTTTGCACCTGGCTCCAGTTGGTGGATCTCGGAGTTCTAGTTAAATAAAAACAAAACAAAAGCAAAGCAAAGCAGCTCCCATAAGTCTGAAGTCTGTTCTCCTCTGCTGAAGAAGATGCCTGGTCTAATCTAGTAGGCTTATTCTTATGTTCTTATTCTGATGGCAGAACTGAGGTTTCTTTGACATATAGTCGGAATGTAGAGGGACACACAATCCTTTCTTTGCAGACTTATGCATCAATTTGAAAAGAATAAGACAGCCCAATAAAAATGCAGTTTCAGTTTTGTTTAATGTATGCACTGTGCTTTTGTTGTGAAAAAAAGAAGAAAAGCAGCACAGGATGCTAAATGCAACATGTCGATTTTGACTTAACATCCACTTAGGTAAAGGTAAAGGGACCCCTGACCATTAGGTCCAGTCGTGTCCGACTCTGGGGTTGGGGCACTCATCTCGCTTTATTGGCCAAGGGAGCCGGTGTATAGCTTCCAGGTCATGTGGCCAGCATGACTAAGCCGCTTCTGGTGAACCAGAGCAACACACGGAAACGCCATTTACCTTCCTGCCAGAGTGGTACCTACCTATATACTTGAGTATAAGCCTAGTTTTTCAGCACATTTTTTGTGCTGAAAAAGCTGCCCTCGGCTTATACTCGAGTGAGGCGGGTGGTGGGGGTGGCGAGAAAGAAGCCCTATCTCTCCGCTCGTGCCGCCACCCGCTCTCCCCAGTCAACCATTCCTTAAGAAGTGTACAAGAACGGCGGTTCTTTACTCTCCCCAGGCAGCTTGTTCCATTCCTGAACTGCTCGCATAAATGCAAAGTTGGCAAAGGAAGAAGAGGAAGGAGCAGCCCAAAGGGTTGCTTTCGGGCTGCTCGTTCCTCCTCCTCCACAGCGGCAAAGGTGAACCGGCTTATACTCGAGTCAATAAGCTTTCCCAGGTTTTTGTAGGAAAATTAGGTGCCTCGGTTTATATTCGGGTCGGCTTATACTCGGGTATATGCGGTATTTATCTACTTGCACTTTGACGTGCTTTTGAACTGCTAGGTGGGCAGGAGCTAGGACCGAGCAACGGGAGCTCACCCTGTCATGGGGATTCGAACCACCGACCTTCTGATCAGCAAGCCCTAGGCTCTGTGGTTTAACCCACAGTGCCACCCGTGTCCAACATCCACTTAACATTTACCAAATACCCACTAGGTTGCTTGGCGGTGTATTAAGGAGAAAGGGAGACATTCCAACATTATCAGTATTTATAAAACTGATTGGGAATTATGGCAAATTCTTCTGTTGTAATCCATGCAATTTTAGAGTTTTGGACTATGAAATAGAGAATTCAGATCAGCTGCTCATCCTTTCACCCAAGAACACTAAATAGCTTCCCTTATGTTTCATGCAGCTTGAGAGAAGGAGTGCAATTAATCTGTTGCTTCAGATTTCACTACCATCTCTATTTATAATATTCACAACTTTGAAGCAGATCAGTCTGCGGAACATAAAAAATTGCACAATGGTGCTGAGAGGTGGGAAGCTTTAATATATATATATATATATATATATATATATATATATATATATATTAGGAGGAGGAACAGTTTTGGAAGGGGGGATTAATGTCTTGCAAAGCCAAGCATCTATAAGAGGGGTCTAACTTCGGAAACGCAAGCTAATTTTACAAGGCAGAAAAGTTAGCTGCCAATATTTTGAATAGAGATCAGACATTGTGAGTGTAAACACTGAAAAAAATAGCACACCAAGGCAAATTAATGTAAGCAACACAACAGAGAGAAAACACACATACACACACTCACACTAGAAAAGCAACATAATGTTAGCAGAACTTACTTTCCATGGAAAATAACCAAGCTTTGCCAGTGCAGACTTAGTCCTAATTTAACCATGAGCACCTCCAACAAGGATCTTTTCTTTAGAACCATTAAAGACTTCATTCTCGGGGTGGGAAAATCTGCCACCAGTTGGAGAGAGAATGAATTTCCAGGGGAAAGCCATAGCATCTCTTGTTCAAACTTCCTTACCTCCAGTTAAAAATGAACTCAGGTGGCTGGGCTGATCAAAATCAGAGATCTTGCTTGGCCACAGGCTACTGAGTGACCATATAGGGCAGGAGTGGAGAAGGTAATAAATTATTACAGCAAAATACGTTTTGCTATGAGAATTTTAAAAATCCTGTTCTGTTAGTCACTGAAATAAATGTAGGGTTTTAGTGGACTGATTGCATCCCAGCAGGATCCAGAACCAACTTGAAACCAATAAAAATTGCACACCCACCCACACCCCCAAACATCACTTCACACAAGTTGGTTCTGGATCCATATTATAGATATTGTTACTATCTATCTACCATTTCCTTGTCTTGCTTTTGATGCTCGAAACCCCTTGAGAATGTCTTCAAGCCCATTATCTTCTTACCTAAATATTATGTGATGGCCTGAGTAGATGCAAGGGATTATGTCTTCTTGGCAATGACACCCCAGTTATGGAATAGCATCTCTAAAGAGGACATTCTCTGGACATTCTCTGAAGTCTTTTCAATGCCAAGTAAAGACAATTCCAAGTACCTTTCAATGCTAAGTGAAGGTAGTGCCTACTGTGACAATTCCCCCTTCCCCATTCAATTTCAAGCAAGACAACTTCTGAGGATGAATCTTAGGGAGGAAAACAAACACATTTTATTATGCTAAAAAGATTAGGGTCAGCACAGAAAAAGATGTTTATGTGGAAGCTGGTTGAAACTGCCCATACTTGACTGCTACTCCATACCACGAGCAGGTTTCATGGATGTTTTTGCCTTTCTTAAATTTTGCTTCTACACCCTGTGCCAGTACAGATCATGCTAACAGTCTTCTCCATGATCCTGCTAAAGTGAAGCAAGAAATATCTAGTGGAACAGTCATAGCAGAGGCACAGCAGAGTAATATTAATATTAATATTGCATACCATGCAATATTAAGAGGGTCTGTCTCACTGTCCAAAGAGATGTTCAGGTAAGTTTTCCTTGTACCCGAAGAACAAGCACTTGTCAATTATATATCTCATACCTTAATGAAACAAGTTATCAACTCTAACTGATGGTAAGCACCATCATATACTATAACAGGGCTTAACCTTCAGTCTTTAGATTTGAATCATTTGCTCAAGGTAGTTGCAGATCACTGTTTTTATGGATCATCTCAGTAGAAACATATAACAATGGTTCATGAACTGCTCCTGTAAATCTGATTTAAATCTTCTTGATTTCCAGAGTGAATCTGATTGATTTCCACACACTCAATATGAGATGTATACTGACCTGTCAATGGTAACTTTGAAGAACATCCCCTTCTTTTCCCCCTCCCAACCACTGCCCTTTCTTCAGTCCTAATCACATTTGACATGCATTCCTCAGTTCTTATCCCAGCGGTATAAGCTTTTATATCTACAGAGCAACACAAGTTCACTCTAAGATCTTGGAAACATTATGCAAGCCTTTTCAAGGGCTGAAAATGGATTTCATTTATACCAGATATTTGCATAAGCACACAGAGTTTCATAGCAGGAAATATAAAATGTAATTAAAACTTAAATAATTCCTAGTCATGTGGGTGTGGGTCTGTACATGTGTCTGTACACACAGAATGTGAACCCTCTCTCTGGGTGTACTCAAAAAAATATGGCGCAAATCGGTTATTCGGGGAATCCTGAGTTTGATCATGCCATTATAAAAGGAGTGCCCAGCCTTCCAAATCACTGTTGCCATGGTTTTTCCAAAAAGTTTAATACACAACTTCCCCTCCCCTTTTATTTTGTGAGAAACAACTGCAACTTGATTGAGGAAACGGCCAGAGCTCAAATAGTGGTGGGGTGCAGAGGAGAGTGTGTCTTAGTATCTCCACTGTCCTCAGAAGCTGGGGGGGGGGGGTTGCCCAGAAGGCATTCTCTGTGGTAGTCCCTACATTGTGGAAATCCCACCCCACAGAGGTTTATTTAGCATCTTCATTTCTACAGCTTGTGGTGAATGCTGAAGATGCCCCCTTTTACTTTGCCTTTTAAAACATTCACATATTTAGGACCCAGCTCATTTCTTTGACTGTAAGTTATTTTGAACTGTTTTAAATATTGTGCTTTAATGTTTTAACTCACCTGGGGACCTTAACAACAACAACAATGGCCTCCCATGTGACATGACCTCCTTCTCCTGCATCACATGATGATAATCATGATTATGTCTCACGTGAAACATTTACGTTTCTCTGTCCTGAATCTACTGCCAGTGAATTTCAATGGGGGACTCTGAGTTCCATTATTATTATTATTATTATTATTATTATTATTATTATTATTATTATTTTATACACCTCCCTATACCCAGAGATCTCAGGGCAGTTCACAAACAAGACCACAACTTATAAAATCAGACCAAAAACAATAACCCAATTAAAAAAACACCCCAAAAGAAATACATTCTGAAAGGGTGCTGGATGTCAATGTGATCAACCAAAGGCCTGGTTAAAAAGGAACATTTTTGCCTGGCACCTAAAGGTGTATAATGAAGGCACCAGGCAAACTTCTAGTGTTATAAAAGAGAAAAATTATCTATCAGAAATGATTTGGATTAAAAAAAATAAAAAACTTCTGGGAAGATTCATATTTATCAGGTTCCTTTCATCTAATTACTCAGGCAAAACTTTGTTCAAAGTGACATAGGGTCATCCTCCTCTGCCAAAAATGAGACCGTCAGGTTAACAAATACTTCAGGATTAGCTTGTTTGAACATTTGTTTGTACTTTTATCCAGGTAATCTCTTGGAATTCATCGCAGCTGCCGCAGCTATGACTTACAGTTAATATAATGAGAGCTTGTTTTGCAATTCTGCAAGACTGTATTGATTTCGCCATACCACTGAGTTCAATCCAACTGGGACTCGGTGCTATTTGCAACATGCATGGAAGGACTGGAATATTATAGCTGTGCATTATTGATAGCAATGCTCTGAAGACAAGTGTCTACCAGGGATGACAGTTGGACATGATCATTTTTGAAAGGCAGATTTGTTGAGCTTTGACAATCCTCATTTTTTTTTCCAGTTCCCTTGCAAAATTCCTGCTAACTAATGGTTACAGACAGCTGAGGAGCAGTACTTTTATTCTATTAAAGAAGAAAATTCCTTCCCGAGCCATATGGGCTGGCAGGTGTTCTTTATCAGATATGGGTTGCTATGAGACAAGTACTTGCTAAAGTTAATTAGTCATATAGCAAAAAGGAGGGGGGACATCTACAGCATTGCTTATTGATTCAGCACACACTTTTCACATGCCTGCTATCAGAAGCAATACAAGTATTTAGGGCACGATCCAATAGTCCCAGGGAGGGCATTTGAAAAGTCATTGGATATTGCGGATCTCCCCTTCTTCTACGTGCTGAGAAGGAGGGCTGTGGAGGGAGGGAAAGATTGTTCCTGGAAGTCTCATTTATGTAACTTTATATCCTCTACCACCAGTACACTAATAGTAAAGGTAAAGTAAAAGGTAAAGGGCCCCTGGACAGTTAAGTCCAGTCAAAGACGACTATGGGGTTGCAGTGCTCATCTCGCTTTCAGGCCGAGGGAGCTGGTGTTTGTCCACAGACAGCTTTCCAGGTCATATGCCCAGCATGACTAAACCGCTTCTGGCACAATGGAACACCGTGACGAAAACCAGAGCGCACGGAAACCCCGTTTACCTTCCCGCTGCAGCGGTACCTATTTATCTACTTGCACTGGTGTGCTTTCAAACTGCTAGGTTGGCAGGAGCTGGGACAGAGCAATGGGAGCTCACCCCGTCGTGGGGATTCGAACTGCCGACCTTCTGATCGGCAAGCCCAAGAGGCTCAGTGGTTTAGACTAATAGTGATATGAAGGGAAAGGGGTGTGTCAGGACAAGTAAAAGGAAGTTCTTTTTATTGCAGTGTGTAGTTAAACTATGGGACTTGCTGCAACCAGCAGCAGTGTTGGCCACCAACCTGGATGGTTTTAAGAAGAAGAAGAAGAGGAAGAGTTTGGATTTGATATCCCGCTTTTCACTACCCGAAGGAGTCTCAAAGCGGCTAACATTCTCCTTTCCCTTCCTCCCCCACAACAAACACTCTGTGAGGTGAGTGGGGCTGAGAGACTTCAGAGAAGTGTGACTAGCCCAAGGTCACCCAGCAGCTGCATGTGGAGGAGTGCAGACGCGAACCCGGTTCCCCAGATAACGAGTCTACCGCTCTTAACCACTACACCACACTGGCTCTTTAAAGGATGATTAGATGAATTCGTGGAGTATAAGGCTATGAATAGCTACTAGCAATGATGGGTATGTTCTGCCTCCATGGTTGTAGACAGAAACGTTTCTGAATGACCGTTCCTGGAAACCACTGGAGGGGAGAATGCTCTTGGGCTCAGGTTCTGCTTCAGGGCTTACCATATGCACCTGGGTGGCCACTGGGAGAACAGGATGCTAGACCAGGTGGGCTATTGGCCTGATCCAGCAGCCCCTTATTATCATCATGTCAGGGGCAGATCAAGGGAGTAAAAACCCTTCCATTTGTGGGGATGAGGACTGGAAGCATGCCTAGGGATCACAAGAGTTGTAGTCCAGTTGGAGGACACTGCATTAGCTACCACTGGTCTGAAAGATAATCTGCAGCAACTCATTTAGGCTGAGAAATGAGCATCACACTCTTGAATGAAGTCTCTTGCCTAGGAAATTGTATATGTATTAAAATCCAATAAATTCTTTTGGGGGGAAAATGAAATTGTATATGTCATTGAAGGAATTTTGGGGAGGAGGTTTCTAATAAAAGAAAAAGGATGTTTCAATAACTTGACAGATGTAGCGAGAGTTCAGCTCCATAAACGCAAAATAACGATTCTGTTCCATACCACCCTTAATGGCATTAAACACACCAGTATATATTGAAATCTGTCTCATGGACAACAAAAGCCAGCATAGATTTACATGCAAATGTGTGTTGCTGTCACATATGCAAATATTAAAGGGGGAATTTTTTTTGTTACAGAACATTTGAAATCTGGTTTATAAATAGAACTGGATACTTTAAGTGTTAAGGGGAAGAAGTCTGTGCACAAACCAGAATGTAAACACATAACTGGGTTGCACAGATGCAAATTTTCTATTTGTGATTTTGTGCACATTCAGCCACGTATAAGCAATTCCAGTTCAACTCTCCATGTTTCCCATCTACCTGGTGGATGGTGCTTGATAGGATGGATTTCCCCTGTGTGTTGTTGTTCCTTCCCCTCAATTAGTACTGCCTCCCTCAGTTCTGAAAACCTGAGGTCCATTGTGGGCACGCACCCAGGCATTTGTTTACTTGTGCACATGGGAATTTTCTTTTAATTTTTGAGATACAAGTTTAACTGTATACCAGATTTGCACAAAACAGACAGTAAAATAATGGTGGTGGTGGTGGTGGTGGTGGTGAAATGCATGTGCGTCACCACCTGCCCTACTTGTGGCCCACAGTGGAGCACCTCACCAACAGATAGATGGCACCCTGTGAGATGTCACCACATTCCTGGGATAGCTCAGTCAGTAGAGCATGAGACACTTAATCTCAGGGTTGTGGGTTTGTGCCCCACGTTGGGCAAAAAGATCATTGCATTGCAGGGATTGGACTACATGCAAACTCTTATTAGAGAAGCTGATGTGATGCTTCATAGATCCCCGTCTTACTTCTTTCTTAATTCCTTTTCCCAAGTAAGAGGTTACCAATAGTCGCGGCAATTGTGCTTTTCCTTCTGCTCTCTGGGGGCCTGCTCCACTCCTACAATCCATGGCAAGAGAGCAGGACACAGTGCTTCAGACAGGCACAGCCAATGTGATTTATATTGGCAAGATTCCAGCATAACAAGCAAGATTGTTGTTGTTTTTTTAAAAATTTAAATCATTTATATGTTTTTATTTGGATGTATCATCCTTTATCATATGTGCGCCATTCAGCACATTAAATATGGCTGAGATTCAGGAAAGAGGATTTCCGCCAACTGCACTTTCCACTGTGCTTGCTGTTTGATCATGCTGGCTTTAGAATGGAGAGCATCCATCTGACTTAATTAGTTTACAGGCACTCTCTTTCCATTTGCTGTTCTTTCTAATGGCAAACAGCATCCATGATAGGAAAGCAAAACATATCTGTGACAGGCTAGTTTGTGCAGAATGCAAGGGGTGGATTTCTTTTGGAATTCAAAGAGCTGGGAAGAGCGGATCAAGATGATTTTGGTAGGCCGTGCTAATCCGCAATGAAGTATTTCTTTCAGATGCAAAGTTGGGGTAATTGAGAGAAGCACTTTTGTTGTGTTGCTTTTATTTTGTTTCTGCTGGTGTAGTATGAAACTCTTCCTCAGCTGCTAGGATTAAGATAAAAAAGAGAAAGTCTAACATTCTGAGACAAAGAACAGTCCTTAGTCTGAACATGCTAATTTGGAAATAAGTGCCAATGAATTCAAAGGAACTTCCCTCCATGTAAGCATACTTTAGGATTGTAGCTGTGATCATGTGCCATTTTAAGCTCAGAGAGGTATGGCAGAAATGCCTCAATAGCTCTGCATAGCTCAGCTCAGAGAATCACAAACCATGGTTTACAGGACCAGGAATAAGTTCATGCCCCAGCCCCCACCATCAGTCTTTTTCTTTCCTCCACTCATATCCCCATATTTGGTAGAGATATCTTGGTTTATACCACAGTTCTCTACGATAGCTAAGAGGGGAAACTGGTTCAAGAGCTACCTCCAGAATATGAACCTAGGATCAGATCAGGCCGAGATTCTGACATCTGAACCAGGCTTGGAATGGTATGATATTAATTTCACTATTACCTTATTCATGAGGCAGCAGGCTATTTAGAGATGCAAGGCCAGTTATCAGCTGGGTGTCTCAGAGGGTATTTCATCTCAATGTTTATCATATTTTATTATGTCGGTTGGAAAGATGGGGTAATAATAATACAATATTGAGAAATTTAATCAACATGTTTTCACTGTATCTCTTTAGAGATCTGTGAATCAGTGGTCCTTCTGCTTGAACCAAGAACCTCATGGTCTGGGGCCTAGCTTGGTGAGCTGTTACCCAGAATAATTTGTCTGGTCTCAGAGTTTTGTTCAGGCACAGCATGGAACAGTAGTGTAGTGACCTTGGCTCAATTTGATATATATGAGCTTTCTTGGCTCATATAAAAAAGTGTGCCTGTTTCAAAGAATTCTCTCTTGTCTCACAATGTTGACACATGTTAGCAGATGTGTACTTTATGTACACATACACATACTGCGTCTTCCAGATATGTTTGTTGGTTTATTCCTGAACACCAGCCCGCGCAAAATTTTGTCTGTGCGTTGGGATAGGCCCAGGGTATATTTGACAATGATAGCTGCATCAAGGGAAAGGTCAGTATTCCTTGGAATCTGAACTGTAGGAACCTCAAGGGACTCCAAAGGTTCAAAGACTCAAGTGCCCTTTGGGGAGTCTCAATTACTTTAGGCAGAGGCTCGGAGCAAGATACTATGGCAAAATTCACAAAGCTGCAGACATACTGCTATCAAGATAGCACAGCACAGTACTTTCTTATAATTCCTGGATAGAATTTCTCCAGGGAAAAGAAGCATAAACAGGTGCTCACACAAACTTATGAAAATATTCTTACAGCAGATTCCTAATTTGGAATTGTTTAATGCCCATATAGTTCATAAAGTATGGAAACTTCAACAGTTTCATAAATCTGTGAAAATCATGCTGCTAATTGTTGCAACTCTTTATTACTTCTCACCAATTTGGATTTTTAGAAGCAAAGTGATTATAATAAACCCTGCTGGGTTCATAGCAGACCATCACATAAGCTTCTTTAACTTAGCACATGTGCATAATAAGCAAGCAGTGATTCTAAGACGTGAGACTGCCTTACATTCACTGGGTAAGAAGATGAGTCCATACATCTGGTATCACCTACCCTGCCTGGCAGTAGGGTCTTCAGGGGGTCCAGCAAAGGCATGGGCCATTATGCTAGCTAAGACCCAAAAGAAAGGCTAGACATGGAGAAAGAGGCTTTTGAAAGGCTTTCAACGCTTCACAAAGGAATCTCCAAAACTTCCCTTAGTGAAAGATTGCAGGGGGATGAAAGAATGGCGAAGAGAAAGTGGAATGGAGAGTAGAATGTTTCAAGAAGAAGAAGAAGAAGAAGAAGAAGAAGAAGAAGAAGAAGAAGAAGAAGAAGAAGCCATCTGACTGGGCGGCTCCCAACAGAATAGTAAAAACATGATAAAACATCAAACGTTAAAAACTTACCTGAACAGGGCTGCCATCAGATGTCTTGTCAGGTGGTTGTTTATTTCCTTGACATCTGACAGGGTGGGCGCCACCACCGAGAAGGCCTTCTGCCTGGTTCCCTGTAACCTCGCTTCTCACAATGAGGGAACTGGATGGACAATGGGGGTGGAGATGCTCCTTCAGGTATACAGGGCCAAAGCTGTTTAGGGCATAGATAGGCAAACTAAGGCCCAGGGGCCGGATCTGGCCCAATCGCCTTCTAAATGCAGCCTGTGGATGGTCCGGGAATCAGCGTGTTTTTACATGAGTAGAATGTGTGCTTTTATTTAAAATGCATCTCTGGGTTATTTGTGGGGCATATGAATTGGTTCATCCCCCCATATATATATATATATATATATATATATATATATATATATAGTCCAGCCCCCCACAAGATCTGAGGGACAGTGGACTGGCCACCTGCTGAAAAAGGTTGCTGACCCTTGGTTTAAAGGTCAGCACCAACACTTTGAATTGTGCTCGGAAACATACTGGGAGCCAATTCCTCAATATGTCCTCCTACCTAATCATGAATTTTCACGGGGAAAACTTCAGCAGAACCTTTTGCTGAAGCAAAACCCCGGCATCTGAAATGCCAGAATAATATATGTAGGATCTTCAAACTCAAGACAAAATAACAGGATAAGAATTCCCCTACCTAAAGATAATGGGGACATTGTTCATGATAATGCCAGCTATAAAACTGACTTGCACTTTACAGCCATCTCTCTTTTTCTGTGGTTGACAGTGTTTCACACTCTTGCTCGTGCCTTTCTCGCTATAAAAAATGAACAGCATTTGTTAATGAGAGCTCCTGTCGGAAAACTTGATTCACTGTCGAGGGTGCCACTTTTCAGCTCAGAAAGATGTTGTGAAGTTGCTATTAGCAGAAGATTTTTTTTTAAAAAAATCTGCTGGTCTTTAAGAACTTGCCATTTGAGTAAGGCTTGTAGTGGAAGTAGCAAATGTGAAAAAACGTTCGGCTTCTGAAATGTGACTCATGCTCAGAACTGCTTCTTACGGGGAAGACATTGGTGGATTCAACATCACACATCTGCAATGGGGTCCTAGCCCTGAGCTATTGTTCACTGCAGTTATTAAGGGGAGTATGGTCTAAGAAGTGAAACTCAGGAGTCCCTGGAATGTCACCAAGGTACTGGAACAAAGCTCTTGGATCACAAGTTGTTCCTATGAAATCATCAGTTTAGAGTCAGTTTGTGGGAAGGTCCCATTTTCTTATGGCACGGTGCTCAACATCAGATTGATGCCTGATGGAAATGGATCCAGGTAACAGCACTTATTTTGGAGGGTCCATAATTCTATGGTAGCTACCAAAGCACCTTTCCTAAAGAGAGAACACTAGCCATTGTATATACCCTGCCCATCTGGCTGGGTCTCTTCTACCCTCTCATGGATCAAGGTATGTTTTTGGCAGCACCTCTTAGCCCCATATGCAATGCTATCTCGCGGATATGTAGAGATAAGCAGGGGTCATCAGATCATTTAGGAGCATATTATATTGCAGTGTATAATTATATCATTTCTAGACTACTCTTTAGCACATCCAGGTGGTTTCCAACAATGCAAAAAATGCAATCAGAACAATGATGGAAGCAATTAAATTCAGCTTTCAATAAGAACAACAACTTACTTGAGAATACTAAAGCTGAAACTTACTAATTTTCTACCAATGCCTGGAAGGATAAGATGATTTCTCCTTCTTGAATAAATATTATATCTGTACCTCCAGGGAATGGGCATTTCATATACAAGGGGCCACAACAGAGAACCCTTTTTCATGTTTCACTATGTTGTATGCCATGCCCACCAACAAGATGATGAAAAGACCTCTATTACTGACTGTAGGGCCCAGGGCAGATAGTATGAAAGAAGGCACTTCAACCAATAGTTGGATGCCAGGCTGTCATTAGAAAAAAATGTGATGTCCATTAGTGCATCTGTACCTTTCAGAAGCACTGTAAGAAAAGAAACCTTAAGTGCTTAGTAGTCAATTTATTTGCTGTTTTGAATAGTTTTATTAGAGAGGCTTTTATTTTTTATTAGGGAGGCAATTTTCTGGAAATCTCAATGCTTATTCTCATGGATTTTTCCTAATTCCCATTTTGCTCAGCAAGAAGCGAGTCTTCCCCTCCCCTCCCCACCCGGCTCAGCTAAATTTTCATATATTATATGTCTTGTTATACACATATTATAATGTGCATATTATACACTGCATGTTTCCTAAAGGAAGGAGCACATAAATTCATGCATACAACAATGCATATAACTGTCTATAAACACTTATCTAGCCATACCTATAAAATTATAGTTCAGAAATATAATACCACATGAGATTTGACTCTTTTATGTGTATTATAATATGCATATTTTGCATATAATTTTGCATAAAGTTAGTTGGCTGGTTGTTGTTTTTAACTACAATGTAAAATGCAAGAGGCAATCCAATGAAGGCAAAGCTTGACCAGGGCGGAACTGCCAAAATCCATCTGTTTTAAAGATTCCTCTTCTATTCCTACGTAGATGTTATTGTTCGACCACTGATTGCACCAACATAAAAATATGAAATGGACATATAATAGTTTACACCATAATGGATTTATTACAAATACACACACTTTACATAACAAAAATGCTTTTTAAAATGAATGATCCACATTGTCATATATGACATTTGATTCTGCAAAGAATGCTGTTTATTTACTTTAAACAAATCCATCAAGTTCACACTGTAGAGATAGCAAAGTGAGCTACACACACACACACACACACACACACACACACCATTCATTTAGTGCCATTATTGAAGACCCAATACTATTTTCTACAAGGCAGGCCAATTTCAAAACTTTGTTAAAATCTGCCCCTCTGCAGTAAGTGCTTTCCTTGTTTTTCCGACCCTCGGGCCTAATAGGCAATTGGGAAATGCATGAAATAAAATGCACTTTGCGTGGTTTGAGGGCTTTATTAGTAATGTGAAAGATCTGTCCTTTTATTTCCACTTGCACATACTTCCTATTAGAGATTTATTTATTTATTTTTACCAATTTCCACAATTTAAACTGGAATTCAAGAAAAAATGAAATGCCAGAGCAAAGCACACCCCCGGAACAATTATGAAATGGAACAACAGGCATAAGAAGTGCCTTACACTGAGTCAGACCATTGGTCCATCTTGCTCTGTATGGTCTGTAGTTACTGGTAGCAGCTCTTTAGGGTAGTAATTTCATGCAGGATGGCCACTAATATAATTGGCCAGTATCAGAACAATGTTTCGCATCTCCACAAAGGCCTCAATTAGGGCTGTGCACAGGGATCAAGATCCAGTGCTTTGTAGCAGCCCTACTCAAACCTGAGCCAATCTGGGGCTGAGTGGTCCCAACCTGGATCTGGGCCCTGAACCCATTTGGGGGGCTTTGCACAGTCAAGTGGCCAGGAGGGGGGGGAGAAGGAGAAATGCCTTTCCTTCTCCCCATTTCCAGCTGTATGTTTATTCAGGGTTTAAAAGCCAAATTAAACATGTAGTCAGGAGGGTGGAAGAAGGAAAGACCACATAACTATGCAAGCCCCCTCCCCCCCATATTCGTTCAAGAACCGAGCTGGGTCAATCTGGGTTGAATCTGTGTCAGGCGGGTTGAATCAGTGCTTGTTCACCGGATGAACTCCATTCAATTTAAACTTGATCCAGGCAAGATTGTGATGCTGTTAGTGGGTAGGTAGCATGCAACCAGCTTTGGTGGGGTCACACTCCCTCTAAAGGAGTGTATTCATAGATTGGAGGTTTTCTTAAATACATTGCTGTCATTTGAGGTCAATGTATTAAAGCTGGATAGCTCAGTTGGTTGCAGAGTGATGCTGATAACGCCAAGGTTGCAGGTTCAGTCCCCATGTCACCCAATCCCCATATGGAACAGCTGCATAATCCTGCATTGCAGGGGTTGGAGTAGATGACCCCCAGGGCCCCTTCCAACTATATGATTCTATGAGATATCTAGGAGGTGGCCTTGGCAGCACAGAGTGCCTTCCACCAGCTTAGGTTCATGGCCCGACTACTGCCCTATCTGGACAGAAAAGGTGGCTACAGTAATCTATACTCTAGTGACATCTTGAATGGACTATTGCAATGTGCTTTAATTGGCACTGCCCTTGGGAGTGGGGAAATACCCAAACTGGTATGTGTTTTATTTGCCAATTTTATTTAAAAAAATTAAACTTAGTTTGATTTGAAATGTCTCTTTTTCAAAATCAAAGTTTAGTAGAATCTGATTGATCTTTCAGAATGGGAAGGACAGTACTATCACCTCATGTAGCAGTTGCCACGAGGGAAGAGACATGTACTGCAACAGTTACCACAACATGCCAAATCTTATAGTCATTTCTCACTTTTCAGCAAATTAGCAGTTATAGCACAGTGCCTGCAGCTATCACACTCTGAGCTGTGATCTCATTAGCTCTCCCAAGCTAAGTGGCATCAAGCTTGCTCAGTATTTAAATGGATGAACTGCAAAGAAAATGCAGGGTTTGGCAAAAGCTATCACTGATTATGTAGCTGTCATTGTTGCCCATGAGTTAGATGTGTAAGTCTTAAGCTGTGGAGAAATGGCCATTTCCTCCTTCTATTAAAAATTCCTTCTGTTATAATTTACAGTATGGAAGCCACCAAATGCAATGAGCTTCAAAGGAGAATTCAAGGATCATCTGTCCTGATGTACTTCCCCTGACTCTTTAATGTGTTTTTAAAGCTGCTATGTTTTTGCCTTTCTGGGATTGTACTATATTATATGCTATTGTAAGTATTGTTTCGTTTTAGAGTAATAGTTTGCGGTATATTATATTATATATATTATTATTTTTCTTTTGTAAACCACTTGGGGACTGTTTTGGTATTAAGTGGTGCATAAATATATGAATGAAATCAATATAAATATATAAATATATTTTATAGACTATTGTAATCGTACAATGTGCCCCTGCAGAACAGAAGAAACAAAAGCAAATTGCTTTCCCAAAGGGTTTTGAAGCTAAATTTCAAGTACTGGATACAACGAAAGCCTTGTCTCAGGAACCAGGCAAGAAGGGCAGCAAGGCAAGAGTCATCAGCTTTGCAAGAGATAAATGTGTTGGTTCAGGACCATGGATAGTGCTCCTGTAGCTGGGGCCAAACATCCAAGTTGTTATAGCAAGGTCCTGGAGCAACTAACTGAATTTTATAGCAGTGCAAGATAGTCATTGACTGGCGACCCCACCCTACTGAGTGCTACATCTCAGCTAATTAGAGCAGTGTTTTTCAACCACTGTTCCGCGGCACACTAGTGTTGCCTGGTGTGCCGTGGGAAAAATTGTGTTTATTTGATTCCTATTCAAGAGAATTACTTTATATATAGTCAATATAGGCACAGAGTTAAATTTTTTAACATTTTCTAATGGTGGTGTGCCTCGTGATTTTTTTCATAAAACAAGTGTGCCCTTGCCCAAAAAAGGTTGAAAAACACTGAATTAGAGGACCAGGGCTTTCTGCTGCAGCAGCAGCCATTGACTCCTTTGCAGCAATGGAGTTTCCAGCTGTGGAGCTCTCTCAGTAGGGCTTTCTTGATCCTCCAAGGAGTCTGTGGACCAGCCATCAGAATCTGGTGGGAGAGGTAATTCTTTGAGACTTGGGGAATGGAAAGTGGGTTCTGCTGCCTATGGACCCACACAAGATGAACCAGAGAACTGATCTATTGCCTCCTTCGAGCTGCTACTGCTGAAGGACTCTTGCTTGTTCTAAAAACATCTTCCAAAGAAATGCTACGTTGAAAAATTGAAAGTTATGTTGCATCTATGGCTGCTTCCGCTCTGTTCCACCTTGAGTCCATTCTCTCCCCCTCCCCTCTGCTTCCTCCTTCCTGACAAAACAAACAGGAACTTCAATAGCTTCGTCCAGGGTGACAGACCCTTTCTAGGATCATCCAATTCAAAGACTTCGTGTGCATCTCATTGAAATCAGGACACTTGAGACAATCACTGAGTGCCACTGCACTCAGGTCCTGCTTTGGGGCTTGGTTGGCCACTGTGAGACCATGATGTTGGACTAGATGGACCATTGGCCTGATCAAGTAGATTCTTCTTGCGTTCCTAAGGTCACTGGCACCACCATCGCCATTGCCAAATCCTGTAGCACAGTATAGCATACAGTATATTGGGTGAGTTCACACATTCAATTGCCAATCAGCAAATATTAAGTAGAGCAATCGATGTGTTCTCCTACATTTATGACATGACGATGAGCCTTATGTCCTTGTACTTCCCATATATGACTTCTTAGCAGTTCCATGGTCAAGGAAATTGACTTCTCCCTTTGCCACCAGAAAATTACATTCAGAACTACAAGCCTTTCATGTCCTGAGTCTAATAAAAAGACATCAAACCACATTCAATCATCTGTGGAAAAGAAATGTAATGTGTCTGATTCATTGCCAAATATTAACTGTCCTAAGTAAAGGCCATTGGGGAAAGAAAGATACTTTTATCTTGTTATTGCAGCATATGGTTTTATTTTTTTATTACTTATTAGTTTCACAGCGAATTTAGCATTTATGGAAATGAAGAATGAAACAATCCTGAAAGGGGCAAAACATTGTGCAGAGCTTTCCAAATAGTTTGCTTTGGATAAGTCAGCTGAAGAACCTCCTTTGTTGGATATATCAGACCTGTTCCTAGAGACTTAAACTCATAATGGAAGTCTTGATTTTACAATGACTCACAGTACTACAGATGTCAATATGAAATTCAGAGATGGATAATTCCTCTCCCTACACACTGCAGCAGAGGAGGGCCTGAGGCTGCATTCACGTGGCAGTTTGTTCCATTTCCCCAACGTCTCCCTAGGTGTTAAATTCTGCATTATGTCTGTGCTTTCCCACAAAATAGAAGCCGCTTTCAGAAATCTAGCAGAATATAGTTAAAGTTCAGTGCTCATTTCTGTGTTAATTGCTTCCAGGGAAAAACCATTTGCAGCCCACTAATCCCAGAAAATGGCAAGAGTAAAGTGGCAAAATACCAGCACACAGTTATTTCCTGTTGTTTTTTTTCATGGGGGAATCATGGGGAAACAGAAGCACACTTGTGTGGAAAGAGTGGGGGAGCACTGATGTTGTCCAATGACATTTTGTTATTGTGGGGTTGATGAAATTTAACATGACATGTCAATATTATCAGTCAAAAGGCCACAGGTCCATAATGCAACAGGTACTGCAGTGTGAAAGAAATGTAAGAAAACAGGACAGAAGCACTAGCATTATAATCAGGAAAACAAAAGCAATATCCACCACTTCTGAATGTGCACCCTGAGATTCTTTGTTTGTAAACATACAAACACACACACACACACACACACAATATTATATATATATATATATATATATAGAGAGAGAGAGAGAGAGAGAGAGAGAGAGAGAGAGAGTAGTATTACACACACACATACACACACACACACACACACACACACAATTAATGTTTTCTACCTAATATTTTATATAGTTTGTTGTAAATGAAACAATTCATCTTGAAATAACACTGATGTTGCCCTTATTACTGAATGCCAATAGGCTATGAACATACCCTGTATCAGTTTGGCTGTTCTATCTGTCCATTGCTTCTTCTAAGAGGGACTAGGGAGAGAATAAGCTCTTAGTGCTCATATTTGTAGTCTCAATAGCTCAGGCAAGTAGAGATTAGTCTAAGAATCAGAGATGTAGAGAAAGAGGGAGGAGGGATTTCTCCCCATGGTGTATCATCTGTCAAAAAGTACATGTCAATACTGTCTTGATTGTTGTATTGATCTGCTAATAATGTGGGTGTAGATTGAAATTAACGACACAGAGAATTCTTCAATATGCAATTACAATAATTTCCCCTGAGCTGTTTTCATTTCCCTATATCTATCGTTTTCTTTTAATAAATCCTCCCCTGGTGTCTCTTCAACAACATCTCAATTTGTATGACTGAACACTTCACATGGAGCACTCGGCTAGCACAGATGTCCTGCAACCTCTGAAAAAAACATCTTGAAAAGGCAGGGAGGTTTTCAAAATCAAGAGCAATTTCCTTTTGACAGAATTGGGTGGAATTTGTAGCCATGCCATACCCTCCAGACAATACAAAGTCTGCAAAATTCATTATCCCAAGATTTTTTGCGGCACTTGGTCTGAGAATTCCATACATGTGAAAGGATTCCTTGAGTAAGAAATACACCAAACTGGAGACAAATGTGTACACAGGCATTCATGCTAGGCTATTTGCAGGTAGGAAGAACTAACGGATTTATTTTCTACATCATTCCCTCTGAATACAGTGATTGTGTGTCACAATATAGCTCTCCCTCCAACCTCTCCCCACTCTGGTGTTTGTTCTCCCTTCTCCCATCATGCCACACTGGTGCTGTGGTGGCATTAATTTGTCTGCAGCATTTTTTTTTGGGGGGGGGGGTAGCTGGATCACTGAGGCACCATTTAGCACTTCAGTTGCCCACACTTCTATTCATGCTTCTTTGTATTTATCAACTTCACCTCTGACAAGCTGAAAATCACTCTGAGGCACCCTGCCTCATATTGGGAATTTGGATTCCTCTGAATTTGATCAACACCTTTACGTACTTCCTCCCCCCTCTGTCTCCATTGTCTTGATGCAATTCCAGTGGACTCCACCCAGCAATGCCTTGAAATTGCCAAGCAAGTCTTCCCTTTTTGCATTCTTTTTCAATTTGATCTGACACTAAGGATCCTCACTATCCTTCCTTGTGTTTCATACAGAGCATAAGGAATGAAAGATATAACTCTCCCTCCCTCCCTCCCTCCCTCCCTCCAATTTTCCCTGCATCACTTTTCACCTTTTCTACTCACTATGAGAGTGCACATATTTAATGATTAAATTGCTATTTTGTTTACCTTCTGAATAAAGCTCCATTTCTTCAAAAGCTAGTACCTCATCTCTGTTGTTTTCACAAGTGTCTTGCAAAGGTACCAGGCATGAACCCAAAATTATTCGCACTATACTCCTGTGTAGGTTGGTAAATGCAATAATTACTGAACTATTTCTATTGGATAGGCAGCAGCGCACCCTCTTTTATCCGATGTTGTGTTTCAATTTATCTGTTGGTAGCACTGAATGGTTTCAACTTGTGCTGTTTGTTTGTTCTGGTGTATTTGCTCTTCTGTTGTGTCATTTGATTACTTTTGCAAGAAAGTCAGGTGAAAGAAATAAACTCATCTCAAGCTAAGGTGGTATCATTTAGAAATCACAGTCCTTCATAGAATCCACCAAGAAATGCTCAGTTTAGATCGTGCAGGAATCCCAAACCACTAAGCCCCACTCCAGTGAAAGGAGTTTGCTGAGCTTGGTAGATTGCCCTCTTTATTAGCTGTTAGTTAAAAACAGTCATGAAATTGTTGACCGTGTCAGCTCTGTTTCTCCCACAGAGTAAAAGCTTTCTGAAACACGGTCAGGAACAGTCACAGCGAAGGCTTGACAGTTCACAGACAAAGGGCACATTGATTACAATGCCTTCAAAAACAACTCTTGAGTAGTGAGCTGAAAGGCCACACAGTATGTCTTTAAAAAAACAACAACACATGAAACAGAGGCGATGAGGCAAATGAGTACACAGCTATCAAAATAATTCTTTTGAGAATATGCCTCATTCAGCTGGCTCACCTTCATGCTGCTGGCATTACGAATGTCGCATTCCTCTGTTTCAAGTACCCTCCTATGTAAGGTTCTTGTTTCAATAGAAGTGATTTAAATGGATAGGGATATATCAAGGCTTATTCTCAGTGGGAATGCTCTGGGAACGAGTTTCCATTCATTTTAACTCGGGGAGTTTATATGTGGCAAATTCTCCACTCATAGCAAGAGTGAGAGATAAGGCCCAGGAGAACAATTGTTACAATTCTCTTCATAAAAAAGGAAAGCTTATTATCTCCCAGCTTCTCTTCTTTTGATCCTCTTATGCTTCGTCGGATCAGGTATGGCCTACCACTATGTCTGTCTGCAGATCCTCATCCTCAGTTGCCTCCGAAATCCCTCTGACATGCCCAAAGACTCAGATGCCCCCCCCCGATAACCCCAGCTGACCTTCAGTGAACCAATAGCAGGAAGGAAATTCAGAAGAAACCCAAGTGTGTAAGAGTCATGGTAGTTCACAGCTATTGCTATGAAAGGGTCGGAGTGCATTTTGAGATAACCCCTTAGACAACAGGTGATGGTCTTGAAAAGGACTCCTTTTAGCCTGCATTAGGTCAGTACTTGAAACTATATTGAGGTCATAAAGATCATAGATTTGTAGAGCTGGAAGGGACCATAAGGGTCATCTAGTCCAACAGGAATCCATTGGCCAATGTGGGGCTTGAACCCATGACTGTGAAGAGTCTCGTGCTCTACAGTGACCTATCTTCATTCAGCTAGCATAGCATCACATGCTTTGTGGCCTGAACCTTCACTCTGCCTCTTCCTGATCCACACGGAAATTTGAATGTATGTCCATTTATTCAAATGTATATTTTTGTGTAAACAATTTTGCCTACCATATGCATTTTTGCAAGAATTTCACCCAGCAGAATGCATTTTTTTTACATTATGTTCACATTTATACACAATATACATTTTTTCTGTGCCCTCATATGCACATTGTTATTCACAGTATTTCGTTGACGAATTGCCCCCAAAAATTCACAGACGTGTGAATTTCAAATGACAGCTGTTTCAGTTCGCAACGTACAGGAATTATGAATTTGGTTTAAGGAGTGTGTGTTTGGTAGGATAACATTAAAACTGCACTCTTTTGTAGTTTAACCCTAAATCTCTCTAAGGTGGAGGATTTCAGATCTCTTTGGGGCATCACTAAGACTGGTTTGTCCACAATTCTCCACTGGAAATCCTTAAGCAGACAGAAAGATAATTGGTTAAATCAAATTAGAATGTAATATACTCATTCTCTCTGTGACATGAATATAGCCATACTAGTTCATAATTCTTAGATTAAGAATTTTCATCACAACACAAGCAAGAAGGCTCAGTATAAATAGATTGTGTGGCATGTGCAGCCATGTACTCATGCTAGATTTGTCAAGTGTACACAGAAGGTGGAAGTAAATATCTTTGGTATTAATAGCTCTGTTGCTAGGCTGGTGAGTCCAAACATGTCAGGCCTATGTTATTTATACTGTTCAAATGCTTGCCACAATATGCGCCTGAAAGCCTCTGAATAAATTTCAAACACGATCGTTCCAAGAACAGAACCTTTTGTAAAAGAAATGTGGTTTGTGGAAACCAATTTATTGCCCTTTCAGCAGTAAAGGCATTCCAATAGAGTGTTTTCAAGCAGCTTCTAAATGCGAGAACAGTGATACTCAGGAAATGGGACCAAATGCTCACTTCGTCTGAGAGACGGTATTGTGTGATTAAATTTATGTAATGTGTGGCATTGAGCTCAGGAACGTGCAACACTGACCACAATTCTGGGATTAATGTGCTGACTCCAGTTCTTTCATTATTAGGGCTGAAATGCATATTATGTTAAGCATGCGGTTTCAAAACATAATGGGGGGCACCTCTCTTTACAAAAAGCAGGCACATGAGGTCTCAATCCAGATTGGCACTGCATCGTGGAAGAGAGGTGTTTAACCTTTGTCCTTGCACCTTCCCCCCTGGACAATTTCCCTTGAAGTTTCAATTTACACTCAAAGATGCTATTGGCTACAAATACCACCTTCAGAAGGATGGCAGAATGAACACAGTGGGTGGGGAATTAAACTCCCCTCCCTCTCAGAGGTCTGGATTTTACTAACAGCAGTCAGGTTTCCATTACAATTTCCTTCATGGAGTTGTGTTAGGGCCTGGCTGTATATTCAGTTATTGAAAAATCTGCCAGTTTAAGATCAGAGTTAAAGCCATCTCATAGCAACTCAAGCTCCACAAAGATGAGAAACTGGAAGTGAAAGCTGTGATCAGCAATGATGTTGTCCAGTGCCACAAATTGTGCTCACTTACAAGTTATGTAAATGGAAGTTTAGAGGATCAGATTACAAGAGGCCTCTAAATACAAAGGCATTACTTACTTACTTACTTACTTACTTACTTACTTACTTACTTAAAGAGTTGCATAAATGGTTAAAAAATAAAGGAAATGGGGTAAACAGATGTCACTGGCATGATATACCAATAATAATAATAATAATAATAATAATAATAATAATAATACCCCACCCATCTGGCTGGGTTTCCCCAGCCACTCAGGGCGACTTCCAACAAAAGATGAAAAATACATTAAAACATCAGTTATTAAAAACTTCCCTGAACAGGGCTGCCTTCAGATGTCTTCTAAATGTCAGACAGTTGTTTTTCTCTTTGACATCTGGTGGGAGGGCGTTTCACAGGGCAGGTGCCACTGCCGAGAAGGTCCTCTGCCTGGTTCTCTGTAACTTCGCTTCTTGCAGGGAGGGAACCTCCAGAAGGCCCTTGGAGCTGGACCTCAGTGTCCAGGCTGAACGATGGGGGTGGAGACGCTCCTTCGGGTATACTGGGCTGAGGCCATTTAGGGCTTTAAAGGTCACCACCAACACTTTGATTTGTACTCGAAAATGTACTGGGAGCCAATGGCAGAATATATTGATTGTTTACACAATTATTTGTCGTGTTTGTGAATCTGCGCAGAAATAACAAGAATTTATAATGCAGTTATATAATGTACTAGGGGCAGCAGCCCTGCTTGCTCTGCTTACCAAACTCTTGTCATTCTCTCCACATTAACTGGAAGGGGTTAATTAGCTAACCTATATATTTACCTGAATGTATTGTTAGTCCAGTGAATGTATTAAGTATAAAAGTGCCCCTGTTAAGCTTTTCTGTATGAAACTGCTCTGTAAAGCTGTGAACTTTGATCTGCATTGTACTTCTCTCTGGCAAGCTTTGCCTACTAAGTGTCTGGAGATAAGAACAGTAGACCTTACGCAGAGAGTACTGTAGCTGTCCTTGCAGAGAGGAACTGTTGCCTAGGTCAAGAGATAGGATGGCCTTGCTGGAAGTGCGCATGAACCAACACTGGGCTAAATGTTCTTTTGCCTTATATGTCCTTTGCCTTATATGTATAACAGGAAATGTACAACAGGAAATGTTCCTTATATGGACAAGAGGAAGTTTTCTGGGGTGGGAAGAGAGCCAGAGAACTGTCTATAAGAACTGTCTGAAATTTGACTAGTTTTGTACTTGCTTGGCTATCTAAACACCGAAGTACCTCTGCATGCAGAAATTAAATCTTTCTCTCTCTGAAGCCAGAAGCCTCAGGTTTTTTTTGCTTCTATGTTTTCTCACCGGGCGCAACAATGGGAACCCGTAGGGGCAAATAAGGCTCCATAACGTGGTGCGTTGGCCGGGAACCTTTCGCTGTTCCCCGGGATTGAGAAAACAGGGAGTCCGAGGCGTCGCTGCACAGCAGAAAAGGCTCTCCTGGTCTGGCGTTTGCTGGCCCCAAGCGCGCTTCCTGCCTGTTTGTGGGAAGGGACTGGCTTACCCCAGGGGGAGAGCCAAACTGCGCCGTGGCGACGGGAGAAAGAGAAAGCGGCCGCAGGGGGGAAGGGAAGTAAGATCTGCAGAGGACAGGTAAGCTCCACAGGGGGAGCAGCTTCCCAGGGAAGGGGAAGCGCAGGATGCGATCGATCCTGCAGCGGCAGTGTGTCGTAGAGGGCCGCCGCTAAAATCCGGTAGTGTGCAAATAGAGTTGCCACCGGAGCCTGGCAGTGTGCAAATAGAGTTGCCGCCAGAAGCCTGGCCGTGAGCCGTGGAGGGCCGCCAGGAAGGGGGAAAAGAAGGGGGGTGCCCTCTCTGAGGAGAGAGAAGGGGGTTAAGAATTTTTCAGAGAGAGAAGGGGGTTAAGAATTTTTCTGTGATTTTACTCTGTGTATGGGAATGGTGTGGGGACGCTCCAGTGGATGTATTGAGTGAATGAGACGCAGGAACTCAGTGTCCCTAGCGAAGCGGAGAGTGTGTGCATGGAAAAAAGTCTGGTTAGGTGGAAGGAGTGTCCCACTGTCCCAGGTTGAACCTGAGCTTGCTGAGATGGGGAATTGGAATTTTTGTTGCTGTGTAAAAATTTATGACTTGTAATAATTTTATGAACCTGTTGAATATTTTTCCTTCACTGTGTGTGTGTTGTATGAGTTCTGTGTTTGCAGTGATTGTGCAGTGTGATTTTTGTGAGTTTGTCTGTGTCTGCAGTGCCTGTGTGTGTGTGTTGGTCCCTGCTTGAGGCTTGCATTCATTCTGGAAAGGTGGGGCAGAAAGCAGCCCTAAAATGTGTGTTCCCAAACTCTGTGTTCCCAAAATTGTTTCCTTTCTTGCTGCATTGCCAACGAAGTCTGGGAAGTCTGTTTTTTCCCTTGTATATGTGGCTGCACAATTTGTATTTGTTGTTTTGTTTTGTTGTCCCTTCAAGGAATCTGTTTGAACCCCAGGGTTAGGTGAGTGTGTTTTGGAAATTGTTTGTGTGCCAAGGTATGTGCCTTCAATAGAATGGGCTGTAAAAGTATTTCTCTGCAATGTTAAGGTGAATGTAAAAGTGTGTCTGAAGCATTGAAAGGAGGGCTGCTCTTGCAATCAGGAATGTTTGTTAGTTTGTTTTTAAAGCTGGTACAGTCTTATTTTGTTTCTTAATTGACCTTTGGTAAAGCAATGAGAGTGGGGACAGAAATGGAGAGAAGCCTTAGTTTAAACAGCAAGGATTTTTCTCTTTGCAGCAGTGAATCTTGCAAAGGAAGGGAATTTGCCACCCACAAGGGGGGGGGGGAAGAAGATTATGTCTTCTGAGCAGTTTGATTGTTTCCAACAGAAGTTGATTAGAGGGAAAAGTTTTATTTTATATCCCAGGTTTTAAGTTTTTCAGGGAAGGTTTTGAAACAGAAGAAATGGCTTCTTGGCAGAAAGTTATTTGGGAATGTAGATGTAGGTTTGTGGGATGTATAATGAAGGAGAAGAGAATGTTGAAGTAGAATGGGAAGGGGCTCATGGTTAGCAACTGACAGTGTAGCCCTGACAGTGTAAGTTAGGATTTGGAGGAAGTTTGAACCTCAGGAGGAAAAGGGGACAGAAATTTTGGAATGATTGGAAGAAAAATTGATGATAAAGTGAAGGTATACATATCACAGAATCATAGAATCATAGAGTTGGAAGGGACCCCAAGGGTCATCTAGTCCAACCCCCTGCCCAGCAGGAAACAATATTGAAGGCAATACACCACCCTCCATGCCAAGGTTGCAGAGCACATCTAGGGGGGTGAATCCATTGTCCAAACCATGGAGAGGACCGCCAGGTTGTTGCCATGGAAGCGTGAGACAATGAGAGAGGCCTGAAGATGGCTCTGCTTCAGAGGTGGTAGATATAGTAAGCCCTTCAAAGATTGTTTTAAAAGGAACAGGGGCTTTCCCTATTGCCTCGCCCATAATTTGTTGTTACCTAAAAGAAACCTGAAAATTGTCATTATTTGAATGAGCACATCAAGGGTTCAACTCCATTGTCCTAATGAAACACAGTTGTGAGGAGTTAGCAATTTTGCTAAGCTGGCCGCCATGTGTGAGATGATGAGAGTGACCTACCGATGGCTCTGAAGCGAGATAAATAGGCCAAGCAAGTTCTATTCTGTCTGACAACCCAACTCTGTCAGAATTTGTTCCCTACTGCCCTGTTTCCACCCTAAGTCCTCCTGAAGGTCAAAAATAGGTTGGTGGTGGTGAGTTAATTCTTGGACACTAGGTCCTGATAGGCTTGGTGAGGTGGTAAGTAGAAAATTAGGTACTAAGGATCAATGGCTGGTGCTTGGATGCAGGAAACAGAAGAGGAGGGAAAGTTAGTTTTTGATGTGGCTGTTGGAATTGGTAATATAATTGGGATGGAGAAATGGAACATTAGGAAAGAGAGAACAGTAAGGAGAAAATAGCTAAACCCAAACACCCTAGATCACTTGTACAATGTTATATTGGAGTGGATTAGTTGCTATGTAAAAGTTTCTTAAAAGGAGAATGTTCTGAAGGATGTCAAGATAGTGAGAATTGCAATGGCTCTAGTAGTGTGTCTGGAAGGTGATGTTGAAGAAATGGATCTTATTTGGGGAAAAATTGTATCTTTCTGTTCCCTGACATTAGCAGAGTTTATGCTAAATTGGTCTGAAATTGTGGTGATGCTAATGATGATAGTGTGTATGATTGTATTGTGTATTTGTTTATATTTGTGTGTATTCTAAGTTTAGAGTGTTTGCATGGATTGGAAAAATGAACTAAATTATTATTCTGGGCCAAAGAAGTAGACCAAAGAGCTATGGGATAATTATTGCGGAAGAATATTGTATTTCGAGGAGATAGTGATCCGGCATGGTCAGTAATATCTTGTGAGTGTATGGGAGGCTGTCCTTATTTGATTGGGTTATTCTAGCTTACCTCCAACAGGTAGGAGGACTGAGGTGTGATCAATATCGATACCTGTGAGGTTAATCTGTGAGGCAAAAGAAAGGCAGGAGGGGCCCAAGACACCACCCTCCAAGGGCAGATATAATCTCTGTAACTATCTCCTATTCTTTTAGCAGGTGCCCTAATGCCATGTAGCTTTGCTAAGCTAGTTTTATCCCTATGCAGAGACTCTGAAACCTAAGTGGCATAGATCCTACACAGTCTTTTTGACAACACTGCCAGTGGTGAAAGTGGCTGGTGTCCGCCTCCTCATGTAGAGACAGGACCTGCCGCAGTGTGCTGAAACATCCCTTGAAGTTGGAGATCCAGGGAAGCAATAAAGGCCAAGAAGCAACAAACCTGCTGCCAATGCCATTGGCCCTGCGCACGCCAATAGAAGAAAGGGAAGGAAAAGAACACTGAATGGGAGGACAGAGTGATCATATTGCCTTAATTTGTGTTGACCAGTTACCAGATAATGTGACCAGCTGAACAGTTTCTGTAATTAGTGTTAGGAATATTCGATGTAAAAGATCTTTAGTTGTATCTGTTGATATTGTGTCCCCCATTGTTATTTTGCTTCTAAGCCTCTGTATTTTCTGCTTAAAGCAATGCATGCATATGGTGATTTATAAAGTTGTGTCATGGATTCTTCAGTTCATTGCCCTTGCTAGAGAATATCAGTCATTTCCCAGGGACGCGCTGGAGAAAGAATTCCAGCGGTCCAAGAGAACAGGAGGGAATGGAAGGGGTTAATTAGCTAACCTATATATTTACCTGAATGTATTGTTAGTCCAGTGAATGTATTAAGTATAAAAGTGCCCCTGTTAAGCTTTTCTGTATGAAACTGCTCTGTAAAGCTGTGAACTTTGATCTGCATTGTACTTCTCTCTGGCAAGCTTTGCCTTACTAAGTGTCTGGAGATAAGAACAGTAGACCTTACGCAGAGAGTACTGTAGCTGTCCTTGCAGAGAGGAACTGTTGCCTAGGTCAAGAGATAGGATGGCCTTGCTGGAAGTGCGCATGAACCAACACTGGGCTAAATGTTCTTTTGCCTTATATGTCCTTTGCCTTATATGTATAACAGGAAATGTACAACAGGAAATGTTCCTTATATGGACAAGAGGAAGTTTTCTGGGGTGGGAAGAGAGCCAGAGAACTGTCTATAAGAACTGTCTGAAATTTGACTAGTTTTGTACTTGCTTGGCTATCTAAACACCGAAGTACCTCTGCATGCAGAAATTAAATCTTTCTCTCTCTGAAGCCAGAAGCCTCAGGTTTTTTTTGCTTCTATGTTTTCTCACCGGGCGCAACAATGGGAACCCGTAGGGGCAAATAAGGCTCCATAACCAACTAAAACTTTCCATTCCTACCCCATGCAGCTAATAAGCTCATTTTCATCTTCGCAACCCCATTATGAAGCCTGTTCTCTCTAGTCTATTCTGCAGCCCCACTTTGACCTCTGTTTCCACCTTCACTCGCATGTTCATGCATCCCTCTCCTTTTGTGCAGCCCCTCTGCGAGACTTGTGCACTTCCAAACTACAATTTCAGCCTTGAAGTGCACACTGTTCATTTTTTCCCTCTTCAGAGATACAAAAAATAAATAAATAAGCAAACGGTATTAAAATTGGGCCCACATTTGCACCCAAAATTAATGGATGGCTAATTTAAGGAGGTGATTTTGCTGAATATCCACCAGGAGATAACTGGCATTGTCCAATAATTCAGAAGAAGCTGAAAGTTGAAAGACCACCCCCCCCCCCACAAAAAAGTTGACAGAAAACTATTTCCTGAGATATTTTCGCACAGTCCTGGTCTGTAGTTGTTTGCTAACTCACAATTATTTGTTCAGCTACAATAATTCAGAGGAGCAAATAATTATTATTTTTTTAGAAGACCGTAGTTGTGTGCTACATAAATATAAACCTGTAAAAGAATATTTATGTCCATCAACCAGGGCGACAGGGCAATCATCAGAGGTACCATGCCCCCTGACTGATGGGCATAAATATTCTTTTTATAGAGCTGGGGTGCACAGCATGGTTTCATTTTCCAATCCTGCTGCCTTTTCTGAGTTCTGTCCTTTCCCCGACTCACATACAGCTCTGCCACTGGCAAAAATAAATAAATAAAATGACACATTTGATTTGAAACATAGACCTTGTCGTATTTCGGACTGAGTCAAGGTTGCTGTGATTTTGTTAACAGGGAAAGCAAATATGTATTTGTGTGTAGGGATCCCAGATCCCGAAATGAATTGGGTTGATTTGAGATTCAGGTAGGTAGCCGTGTTGGTCTGATGCAGTCAAAATAAATAAATAAAATTGTCCAGTAGCACCTTAGAGACCAACTATGTTTGTTCTGGGTATAAGCTTTTGTGTGCATGCACACTTCTTCAGGTACATGAAAACTAATACCCAGAACAAACTTAGTTGGTCTCTAAGGTAAAGGTAAAGGACCCCTGACAGTTCAGTCCAGTCGCAGACAACTCTGGGGTTGGGGCGCTCATCTCGCTTTACAGGCTGAGGGAGCCGGTGTTTGTCCACAGACAGCCTTCTGGGTCATGTGGCAAGCATGACTAAGCCACTTCTGGCGAAACCAGAGCAGTGCACGGAAACGCTGTTTACCTTCCCGCCAAAGCGATACCTACCGTATTTATCTACTTGCACTTTTTTGGGAGTGCTTTCGAAATGCTAGGTAGGAAGGAGCTGGGACCGAGTAACGGGAGCTCACCCAGTTGTGGGGATTCGAACAGCTGACCTTCTGATCAGCAAGCCCAAGAGGCTCAGTGGCTTAGACCACAGCACCACCCGCGTCCCTCTAGTAGCACCTTAGAGACCAACTAAGTTTGTTCCGGGTATAAGCTTTCATGTGCAGATACCTGAAGAAGTGTGCATGCACACGAAGGCTTATACGCAGAACAAACTTAGTTGGTCTCTAAGGTGCTGCTGGACAATTTTTGGGTTGATTTGAGTTGATCCAGCATATGGCTGGAGCAGGTTGAGACAGCCCTGAATTCCCTTGGCTTGGGTCCATCTGAAGTGATGAGGAGCAGCCAGACAAGAGGTCTACAAGTTGGTGTACACAGGTAGCCTTTGCGTTGTTGCTTCTCCTTCTCCTCCCAACCATTAGGGTTTTAATTAGGGTTTAATTGGTATATGAGGGAGCACAGTTTGGGTGAGCTGTAAGGGGAAGGGGTTTGGTCACATTTCAAGGGGAGCTGGGACAGTTGAGGGGAGTGAGGGATTGGGGTTGGTGACATGTTAAGGAAGAGGAAGATGGGGTTTTGTGAGGGGGTATGGGGCTTGAGTGAAGCAACCAGGAAGACAGCTCCTAGTAAAGAAATAAGTATCTAAGAGTACAAACTTACACATCAGTGTCCAATCAGCCCCAGTCAACCCACTCCCAATAGGCAATAATGATGGGAGTTGTTGACTAGAAAGTGGATAGCTTAGCTATTCCTGCTACACATCATTTCCTCAGAGAAAACCCTTAGGAACCCAGTGGGACCTATTTCTGACTATACACAGATGGGATTGCACATATTAAAATAACTCATATTAAAAACCTCTTTTAAAATTCAGACAGCAAAACTAAGAAGGGGAAATATAGCTAAAATATAAGAATGCATCAAAAGCTTTCAGGTCGGGGGAAGAAAAGTTTCTTTCAAGCAATTATTCATTTTGTATAAACAAGTTCATTAAAATAAAATAAGCAAACTTATCTCCTCTGAGTACAAGATTCACAAGTGATGGCTGATCCCTTATTCATCAGTTGACTAATAATAAAAGCATTAAAAAAATATTAAAACAGAGGGGGGAAACATCTGAATTTGTAAGTGTGAGAGGAACAGCTTCCACAATTTGTTAACAACCCAAGTGAAAACAATGTTAAATTATTCATTTAAAGTTAAAACCCAAATCATGTAGAGCTAGTTGGGCGGAGGACAGTTTCAAGGCATCATCTTCATGAGTGTCTGAAGATCACAGCTACAATTCTGATTATAGTTTTAGCCAGGGGAATATACCAGCTTTTATATTACAGAGGGAAACATTACATTTTATCTGTGGTACTGCTTTTACTGTTAGATGTTAAAAAAAAATGAGAAGGGGGGCAATTTGTCACACAGGCACCATTCAGGCAGATTTTAGTATAGTTAAAAACAATTTAATTAAGCAGGAACGATGCTTTTCATCTTCAAGTTCACAAAAAAGAAAGCATTGCCATATTAGCATCTATCCAACCAAGTTTTATTCACGGTAAATCCATTGAAATTAATGGAGCTAAATTAGGCACATCCATTAATTTCAATGGGTCTAATCTGGGTATAACTATGTTCGATGCAACCTATTGTTATCTGTCATACACCTTCCTGGATTACGTACCTGTGCAAACTGAGGCTATCCACTGTTCAATAGATTCCTTTTTGTTTAACTTGAGACATAACCACATCCTCAAGGCTTCAGGAGGCGGAGAAGAGATTAAATAGCAAATATATAGGATCCCAACAGGATTACATTTAAAAGGATAATAAATCCCTCAGATGGTGGGTTGACTCTATGCAGTTCTAACAGGACAAATATAGCATATATATGATACTGTATAAGAAACATGGCCACTGAAGAAGACCTTTGTATTATTTGGATTATGTTGAAATATACTGCATAGGGTTTGGCCTATTAAAGATTTATAACTGGTGTTTTTGCATCTATGATCATTATTTTATTTTAATAAAGAATTTTGTATCTTTTTTTAAAAAAAAAACAACAACAACAACACCTCCTCTTAACTCTGGTTTTGGTTTTAAATTGAGCCTCACAACTCAAGTTTCCACCCATTTATAGATGACTTCCTGGACTAGTTTTAGGCAGTTTCATTCCATGAGTTCTGATTAATTCCAGGTATCCTTTTTTCTGTCAATTTTAAAGAAGGATTGCCTCTTTTCAACGTAACTGAGAAGAATTAGGGTTTATGGTTTCTCATATATCTTAGTGTTGTGCCGAAACGAAGTGGGGGGTGGGATGGGATTCTGGAGAATTGTTTGGAAAATGGAGAAGAAAATAGTTGCAGCTTGAGAAAGCATTCAACCTAATGAAGTAGCAAGAGTAAACAGGCCTTATTTTGTTCACTAAGCCCGACCTTGGTGCTATGCCTCCTAATTATATATTCTTTATATCAGAAAGTAGTTCTTTGAACTATGCCTCTGTGAGCCAATTAGAAAAACTACTTTCAAAACACATATGATGCTACATTTCTCATTTAGCTGACCTTTTGGACAGCTAAGCTAATAGGCTTGTCTCTAGACTATCAATGGATTAGCTCCATCACAACAAGTTTAAGAATATTTTGAAAATGCCAATTTAAATTCAGCATTGAGGCAGAATATGTAGACGGGTATGCCAACATTAGCTCACGACATTGAGCATAAATGATACAGTACAAAGCCAAATGAGGCAAAGTGGGAAAATCGCCTTTGACTGCTGGCTCATGCTTTGAAATGCCTTACCTATGGGTGCAGAGGAAACTTCCAAGGGATCGATTCAGACAATGAGGACATGGGATAGCTCAGTGAGAGCCAGTGTGGTGTAGTGGTTAAGAGTGGTAGACTCGCAATCTGGTGAAGCGGGTTCGCGTCTCTGCTCCTCCACATGCAGCTGCTGGGTGACCTTGGGCTAGTCACACTTCTTTGAAGTCTCTCAGCCCCACTCACCTCACAGAGTGTTTGTTGTGGGGGAGGAAGGGAAAGGAGATTGTTAGCCGTTTTGAGACTCCTTCGGGTAGTGATAAAGCAGGATATCAAATCCAAACTCCTCCTCCTCCTCCTCCTCCTCCTCCTCCTCCTCCTCCTCCTCTTCTTCTTCTTCTTCTTCCTCTTCTTCTTCCTCTTCTTCTTCTTCCTCTTCTGGTTAGAGCATTGTGCTGATACTGCCAAGAGTGCAGGCGTTATCCCTGCAATGATGATGATCTTCAGGGTCCCTTCCAACCCTACAATTCTATGATCTATGAATGTGATGCTCTTCTTCTCTGGCGATCACTCGTAGCCGAGTAAGATTGTCTTCCATAAACACTGTTTTAACAGTGGGTCCGTAAGTGACTGTAGAGGCCAATTCTGGATCCACATGTCCTTTCACAGTGGGGACATAGGTTTCCGGGCGGGGGTTGATCACGTTGAGGGTTTGCCAAATGTGCCTTCCTCTTAGCACGTTTCTCCCTTGCACCCTGAGTTTGAGTGTCTTCAAAGCCCATGACACCTTTGGTAAAGGCTGTTCTCCAACAGGAGTGTTTGCAGGTCATTGTTTCCCAGTTGTTGGTGTTTATACTGCTTTTTTAAAGATTTGCCTTGAGAGAGTCTTTAAACCCTTTTGTTGACCACTGGCATTACGCTTTCCATTTTTAAGTCCAGAATAGGGTAGACTCTTTGGAAGACGATAACCAGGCAACCACACAACACGACCAGTCAAACAAAGCTGATGTTGAAGAATCATCGCTTCAACACTGGTGATCTTTGCTTCTTCCAATACACTGGTATTAGTTCTATAGAACCTAGCCAAGTGATATTAATATTTTCAGGAAGAAGATCAGCTCAGGGCACCTCTGAACTTGATACTGTCCTAACACAATGGAAATGAGTTCTTTTCAGAGGCGTAGCTGGGGGGCACTGGGCTGGGGGGGGGCAGCATTTACCGTGAGGTCTGCAGTGTGCCCAAGCCATGCAGGGAGTGTATATACAGTAAACATTTCCCATTCTTCTTTATATTCTTGTCATCTTAATTTCTAGATTTCCCAATTATTTTAACCATTTCAGCATATTCCATTAACTTCATGTACAAATCTTCTTCAGCTGGGACTGTACTGAGCTAGGATTATCCAAACGGCCTTTTCCTTTTTTTACATTTCCAATATTTAAATGAAGTACAGGCCATAAGTTTCCTGGAAGAGAGTTGCAAGCGTATCTTGAGCATGCATTGACTTTGATCAACTCACATTTCAGGGCCATTTTTTAAAATCTGTGGAACAGAAGCTGTTGATGGCTAAGAAGATAAAGTTTCCATTTCCAGATATTTGCAGCCAGACTGTACCTCTGACACATTCATTTGTGGCCACATTCTCTCTCTCTCTCTCTCTCTCTCTCTCTCTCTCCGTCTCCCTCCCTCCCTCCTTCCCTCCCTCCCTCCCTCTCTATCTCTGTCTCCCTACAAGAAAGGCTTCAGGAGATGAAACATAAAATACATAGTTAATTATGTATATCAAGAAATAGCTTGAATTAAATGAGAATTGTTCCCAGTGTGCAGAGGATGAAAATAAGATGGAAATATGAAAGTGTTTCAATAAAGATTTTTTAATGGAAATAAGTGAGATGAGAATTTAACTGACAGTTACCTGGGGAGACCCATAGGAAATGAACGCCCTAGCAAGCGATGCCTCTGGAACACTTTTTATTACCGAGCTGTGGGACATAAAAGCTCAGGTAAAGAATATCTTTAGAAAAAGCTAAATGAATAGGTTTTCAGAACTATTGTTTGATCTAAATGCAAACCATTTGTTGGACACAGATATGAAACCTGCTTGACTTTCTAAAGACATCCTTGTTCTCCCTAAATGTCAGAGGCCCTCTGTAAATAGCCATTACAAGGAACCGCTTTCTACTTCAAATTACCTTTTCCCAGCGATACTTCAGAGAAGACGTGGAAGGGGAAAATGAAAGAATATGTAAATCAGATAATGTGACCTGCACGCACGCACACACACACACACACACACACACACATTGTATAATGCTAGGTCTCTTTCTTCTCTCAAATTTAAGCAGTTCACCAAAGCCCACTTCTCAGTGGACTCTTCTAAAGGTCTCACACTGTCACAAACACTGTCACTGCTCATTTAATAGACCCTAATAGAATTCCATACACTGGATGGAATTTGATTGTGCGAATTTGATTTGCGGGTTTGAACCTTTTCCTTTCTTTAAAAAAAAAAAAAGTCACTGTCCCTGCACACACACTCAAAAGTTTCCACTTTATAGATACCCATTGGCTTGGGATTTCTGTGGGAAACTGAGAGCTGCACCTGAGCCAAAATGGCTCCTCACTTGCTCCCCAGAAGCAAATTTAGTCCACATTGATTAATTTTTTTTTTAATCTAGTAGACCCAATTTGAGTCCCACGACTCAAATGGAACATTTTATTGTTGTATGCATTTCAACTATGCCAAAGTTTGAAAGTCAGTAGCACAGATGTTGTAAAGCTGTTCGTGGAACAACCCTATTGAAGAAGACAACAGTGGTTACCCGAGCCTTCATTGCTGGTTGCAAAGGGGAGGAACAATACAAGTTAAAGCTTCAGGGTCCCAACAATGTAGGTTTGCCACTAGACTGTGCACCCAGTACACAGCACGTTGACAAGTGGCTCGCTGTCCCTTGTATAGATCACCTCTTATACTGACACCCTTCCAAAGCTAGCACTCAAATTCACTCAATAGTTAGTGAGCTTCTCCTTAGGCTGTGACTCTGGCTTGTTACCTCCTCTGCTCCTGTGACCCTGGAGGAACTGAGGGATCTGAGAGCCAGATAGTAATCCAGGCAGCTGAAGAATGTATTCAATATTTAACTTAATTTCTTCTTATAATAATGTTCCGTCACTGATCAGAAGGAATGTAATTGGATACCAGTGCATAATCAAACTAATTTTGGAGGAAGGGGGCAAAATGTATTTCACACAAAATTTGGCTGCCACAGTAATGATAGGATTGCAGGCAAATGCCTGCTTGGTCATACAATATAAACGAGTAAATTGAAAAACCCACACAAAGTCCTTGAATACTCTTGCTCTGGTAGCTTTCCAGCCCCCTAAACAAAACAAAGTGACAGTGAACCATATTAATGACTTGAACATGCTTAGCTCCTGTCATCGGTTGCTGATGTATGCTAACCTACCTATCACCAAATATTATTTACATCCCATTTCCATCTCATAAAATTCCTAGCACATACTCTATTAGCACCATTGCAAGAGTGCATATTTATTATCGCCGGCTGCTTATACATCTCCATTGGAAATCAGCGACTGTAATAGACCTTTTTGCTTTTAATTTAGCATCTGACTGACTTCCACTGGTATATTGACTGAAGTCTGCAGCTCCAAAGTGCGAGAGCAGGTGGAGAACTGCTTTGCAACAATCACATTTTTTTTTTGAGGGGGGGGGGGACCTAGCACCTTGGCTTTGGAAATTTATTTTGTGCACATTTTCTGGGCTGGAAGTGGCTCTTCAAAAGTGCTAAGAAAAATGGGAGAACAAAGTCATTTTAATAATTACCGAGAGGGACCATTTCAACCATAGATTCTATCAAGGGATAGCAAGGTTTCCGAGCATACATAAGGAGAGATTTAAGTCAGGGGAGCTAAGGATATTTTAGGGTGCAAATACTCTGACTGCCATTGCCCAATTAGCCAATAGAGCATTCAGTGCCCAGTATCCTGTTTCAAATATTATTCTTTTCTTCTTCTTCACAGTGAACTGTCTATCAAAAAAGAAAATTATTCAAAATAAGCTGTATTTTTTCAAACACAGAAATGTCTCTAGGAGATTTGCATGGCATGTGAAGAGCCTGTCGGAAGGACTTGAGCAACCAAAGATCAACTTGTTAATAGGCCTGGTTTGCATATCATGCAGCTAAGCCAAATCACAGTTTAGTGTGAACGTGTGGGGGCTCCCAGCCAGGAGCATGCAGCCACTTAGCTTGTCTCCCAGTTGCTTTGCTGCCACCATGCGCTGAGTTAAGCCAAGGCTTAGATTGTCATCCAAACCCAGGTTTATTATTTAGCTCTTTCCAGTTGATCACAAGCTGTACCCAAGGTTTGTCCTTTGGTTTACAAATTGCGGTTAGTCTGGAGAGAGCTGAACCCTCAAGTTCCAATGACATGTTAAGTGTGGTGCAACTGCAGCGGAAAGGCAGAGAGGAGAAAAGTGGCTGTGGTCTCCTCTCCCAGATACAGGGGCGTAGCAAGCCTCTGCACTGCTGGGGGCGGTGCCGCCGCAGAGGCACCCCCCTGGGGGAGGGGCCCGGCGCATGCGTCGTGACGTCGCTGTGACGTCACGACGCACATGGATGCCGCTGAAAGGGGGATTTTCCCCCTTTCCATGCCTTTTTTGGTGGGGGGCGGGCCAGCGAGGAGGGGGTGTCACGCTTGTTGCTGGCATGACACCCCCTCCTCGCTGGCCTGTCCCCCCCGCCGAAAAAAGCAGCGGAAAGGAGAAAAAGAGAAACAGAGCAGGCGCTTGAATGCGCCTGCTCTGTTTCGCTTTCCCCCTCCCAGTGGTTTTTTTCAGCGGGGGGTGGGCCAGCAAAGAGGGGGTGTCATGCCAGTGACAAGCGTGACACCCCCTCCTCGCTGGCCCACCCCTTGCACCAAAAAATAGCCGCTGGAAGGGGGGAAAGGCAGCATGCCCCCGTTCAGGGCCCGCCCGGCAGGGTGGGGTGGGGCCGGCCAAAGTGCCACCCCCCCTCCCCTGGAACTCAGGGCGGCTTGCCCCCCCATCCCCTTGCTACGCCCCTGCCCAGATATCATACATTTGCATGTTCATGCTAAACCATTGTTTGGCTTTGTGTAAGGGAAAGACCATGGGACGCGGGTGGCACTGTGGTCTAAACCACTGAGCCTCTTGGGCTTGCTGATCAGAAGGTTGGCGGTTCGAATCCCCATGATGGGGTGAGCTTACGTTGCTCTGTCCCAGCTTCTGCCAACCTAGCAGTTCGAAAGCACGCCAGTACAAGTAGATAAATAGGTATCGCTGCAGCAGGAAGGTAAACAGCGTTTCCATGCGCTCTAGTTTTCATCTTGGTATTCAGGTGCACCAGAAGCAGTTTGGTCATGCTGGCCATATGACCCAGAAAGCTGTCTGTGGATAAATGCTGGCTCCCTTGGCCTGAAAGTGAGATGAGCACCGCAACCCCATAGTCGCCTTTGACTGCACTTAACCGTCCAGTGGCCCCTTACCTTTACCTTTTAAAGGGAGGACCAAGCCATAGTGTTGCCTCGGGCAAATCACTGCTACATTTGAGCACCAGTCAAGTACTTCTAAACTGAGAATATTCCTGACTCAATAAGGGGTCAGACAGGACTGCTGTTAGCACCTTTTCCATTTAAGTGCTATTTAAACAACAGAGCCAAAGAAGTTCACAATTGATTCCATGTGCCAGACGGGACTTGGTTATATAGAAAATAGGACTCTACCTCATCCTGAGTCAGACCACTGGTCTAGCTGGCTCTGGTTTCTGCTGGCATGTACTGATAGTGGCTCTCCAGAATTTCAGGCAGAGGACATTTCTAGCCATACCTGGGGATACCAGGATTGAACCTGCATGTCTGTAAATCACCTTGAAACATACGTGAAGGTGATTCTTCTTCCTCTTCATGAACAGCAGAAAGCTAATTATTTTAGCAAGAAGGGAAGGGGGACACAGTCCCAAGTTTACACCTCTCATCATGCAATCATATGCATGTCTACTCAAAAGTAAATTTCACTGAGATCATAAGCATGTAAAGGATTGCAAGCCTGCAAATTACTTCCATGAGTGAAAACAAGTGTCAAGGAGGTCATTTATGGGACTTGATCCTAACTGGTTGGATACGTTTCTCCTTGCTCCCAGCCCCGACAAGCATGACCCATCTGGAAGAGCATAAATTGCAGTGATTTAGTATTGCTTCATGAAGATCTCTCTGTGTCCGTTTCACCCTGGTAACAACAAACAAAATAGATGCAGTTCTTTATTTGCTTGTGCTGAACTGGCTTAGGAAGAAAATTACTGTTAGTTTTTTATTATAAAAACAACTTTCTATTTCTCTTACTTGCTTTATCTTGCCTTAAAGAACATGACCGCAATCTGCACACTTATTTTTACTGCTTAACATTTTTCCTTACTAAGGAAAGCCTATAGCCCTCTGTGTCAACAGCCGATGTGGGTAACAGATATTCAAACACACAAGGAAATCATCGCACTTGACAGAGAATTGTTGAGGACACTGTTCACTTTATGCTAAATTTCCCACTGGATGAATCTCAGGAAAAAAATTACCATAGATTTGTTTAATGGGTTTATAAGGCATGTCTGATGCAATAAGATTTGCTATTTACTTTCTGATCAGAGTAAGTTCATCACTCTCACCCTGAACTCAGAAGCCCAGATGATGAGGGAAAAAGTTATACAATCAGTTCCTGTTGCTTGTTGGGGGTGGGGTTCATATGTTACAGAGACAGCTTGGGGAATGAGCCATTTTGTATATGGAATTATAGCTTGTTTATTCCATGCTGATTCTGTATCTCTCAAAGCATGTTTTTGTGCCCCCTGAATTGCCCTGTAGGTGCTCTGTTGAGATTCCATCACAGCAATGTTGTAAATTTAAGGACTTTCTTTGTGATGACCTATGGTTTCAGCAAAGAACACTGACCTGAGCTATCACACAGAGTTATGGCAAGGCAGAGCTGTGAAATTACTGTGAAATCTTTGTCATGTAAACACCTGGATACCTTTGCTGGAGGAGAGCAAATAGTGTCTGCTGTCTCTGAAACTGAAACACCTAGAATGGAGAATTTTTTCCCCTTTTCTATAACTATAATATGGTTAACAGCAGCGTTAGGGAGATGATTTAAGTTGGAGAGATGGTAGGGGCAAAGGATACCGGTAACTTTAAACCTCAGTTACAGTAGGGGGAAAAATGTATCAGCCTCCACTGCTCCTGTGTTTTCAAGGAGGTTATAGAAAGAGAAAGACTGGGAGCTCAGCTCAGTTCGTTCTGGTGCTGAAAACAAATTTCATGGGCTCAGAGTACACTCAGAGTAAGGTAAAGGTAAAGGGACCCCTGACCATTAGATCCAGTCAGGTCTGACTCTGGGGTTGCAGTGCTCATCTCGCGTTAATGGCCGAGGGAGCCGGCATACAGCTTCCGGGTCATGTGGCCAGTATGACTAAGCCGCTTCTGGCGAACCAGAGCAGCGCACGGAAATGCCGTTTACCTTCCCGCTGGAGCAGTACCTATTTATCTACTTGCACTTTTGATGTGCTTTCGAACTGCTAGGTGGGCAGGAGCTGGGACCAAGCACGGGAGCTCACCCCGTCGTGGGGATTCGAAACGCCGACCTTCTGATCAACAAGCCCTAGGCTCTATGGTTTAACCCACAGTGCCACCTGTGTCCCCCACACTCAGAGTAGGAATGGGCTAATCTGTCCATTTTGATTTTGCTTGGTTTCTCATTTTCCCAGTCTTTTTTTCAGCTCTCTGCATTTTCACATCAGCTTGCAATGTTTTTTGTTTTTTTTTTAGATTCCCCACTCAGCTGCATTTTAGAGTGAATTTCTCCAAACTGACACAATTTTTTTTTACTCAATTTTGCCTCAGAGACACATTTGGCAAATTTGGTATGTTATTTTCACTAATATGTGAATTATTGTGCATACTTTAGCGTTGGCTGGAGAACCGCATTGTGGAAGTTGGAGAAGTGTAAATTGTGAAGGCTGGCTGTGTCTCGGTTATCATGTTGTTTTCAGAAAGGTGAACTGGTTAGTACTGCTTGTTTCTGAAGAGGTGTGCATGCACACAAAAGCTTGTACAGTGGTACCTCTGGTTAAGTACTTAATTCGTTCTGGAGGTCCGTTCTTAACCTGAAACTGTTCTTAACCTGAAGCACCACTTTAGCTAATGGGACCTCCCGCTGCCGCTGTGCCGCCAGAGCATGATTTCTGTTCTTATCCTGAAGCAAAATTCTTAACCTGAAGTGTTATTTCTGGGTTAGCGGAGTATGTAACCTGAAGTGTACGTAACCCAAGGTACCACTGTACCAAGAACAAACTTTGTTAGTCTCTAAGGTGCTACTGGACAATTTTTTTATATATTTCGGGTAGAATTGCCTCTAAGTGTGAACTGAATTAATGGATGGGCCACTGGCCTGATCCTGCAGGGCTAGTCTTATGTTTTTATGGAAAAAGCAAACAACAATAACTGTGGGCAGCGAGACCAAAGGTTTTAGGGCTATTCCTTATTTCCCCATCTCCCCCAGCCTGGTGGGGGAAAATAATCTATTCAACATAACTAAGTATTGGGCTAGATGTGTTTCTGTCAAGACCTCAGGATTTGGGTCAATAATTTTTCAAACAAAAGTAAAACCCAAGCTGAATACAAATGTTTGGCGTCTGCCTTTAGACCCTCCACTTAGTTTATAAGATAATGTGTTTTGTCAGGTGGAAAAGTGATATATTTGGGGCAATTCTTTCATCATCCATATAACCTTCTTTTTTTCCTGTTTCTGTTGTTTTTTTCCACTCACGAGTCAATACTATATCTGCCTGTTGCCCTCTCTCTGGAGGTGGACTTTTGAGAGGAAATCTATTGCCACAGCAGGCAATAACGCAGGAGAGACTCACGGGGCATTGCTAATCCAACACATTCCATGTACATGTAAATAAGCAAGAGCAAACAGCCTGGGGTTTTTATTAATATCTAGCGAAAAGACCTGGGATCTGTTTTGTTTGCTATAAACATGAGCTTGTTCAAAGGAAACTGAAAAGGAGGGTTATTAGTGTCAATCTCATTGCTCTTTAAGTAGTTCTTTTTTTCTTTTAAACAAAAAAAGGTATGGATAAAATAGCACAGTGTTTTGAAGTAATTGAAATTACTAATCAGAAAGGGAGGGAAGGGGGGAAATCAGGGTAGAGTCGGAATGTGCAGGAGCAATTAATGGGCTGGGATCTCTTTGGAAATGCATTTCATTTTGGATTAGCTACAGGGGTTATTTGAAACGAGCCTTCAAAAGTTCTCTGAGGACTTTCAAAAGAATGGCAAGATAAAAGGCAGAGCTATCAGTATAATATGGGGTACAATTCAGGTCCATTGGAAACAATTGTGTGTGTGGCCGAGGGAAGGTGCTAAACATGTACTGTGATGGAATGCAGATTGCATCCTATTTTGTTTCTCAAAAGAAATGAGTTTGATTTGTGCCATACCTTGAGAGGAGAAAGTTGCTGCATGTTCTCCACTTCCCTAAGCTATGTTGGCAGTGCCACAGTTTCCTTTAGAAGAGGGTGAACTGGAGACCTATCATCTTTTTTGTGATATTTACAATTATACAGGTAGTGCATAGGTAGTGCATGAGCACTCTGCTCCTAGACTAGATGGACTAGACTAGATCAGGCACCCCCAACCTGTGCCCCTCCAGATGTTTTGGCCTACATCTCCCATAATCCCTAGCTAACAAGACCAGTGGTCAAGGATGATGGGAATTGTAGTCCAAAACATCTGGAGGGCCGAAGGTTGGGTATGCCTGGATTAGATGGACATTTGGTCTGATCCAGCTTTCTATTTCTCTATTAGCAGAGAGAGACACCAGTACCTCCCAGGTGCCTTTAACTCTCTCTCTCTCTCTCTTTCTCTCTGTCAGTTTCCTCCTGACTTTGTTTCAAAAATATACTTCACACACAAATGCAACTACCTTATTTTAGCTGGATAGGGCAGGATATTTCACCTTTCCCAAACTGGTTTCCACATGTCAAACATTCCAGAGAGATTTCTGTATCAAGAAACTGCATTCTCACTATTAAGGGTCATCAACAAGACAAAACATTAGCAACTTTGTCAAATCTCAGGCCCTGATCAGCCATCACTGTAAGGCAAAATCCTAGTGCAAGACAACTATCAGGCACCAAGCCCACAAGGAAATTATGTATAAGTTAATGTTATCAGAAGTGGCCTGGTTGTCTTTTCATGCTTTCTCTTCTAACGATGAAGCCTGTGTACTCCAGCTTTCCGGTCCCATGAGAAGTAGCCCAACTCCTTAACTTTTCTGCAGAAGACTGAAGGCACCTTCAGCCCAAGTGGCAAGCCATGTGTGAAAGAGCAATTGCAAGCTTCACAATCGCAACACATCATTTCAAAGAAAGGTTTTCTTAATGGTATCTATTCAAACATTCACCTGTACGTAATCAAGGATTACTTTGATTAGTAATCTGATGACAATGCAAGTGATGTTCTTGCATGTGAGTACAGTATTCTGTGAACCAATGTCTTCAACCTCTGTAATTAATATGGTATCCTATATCTGTTAGTAAGGGTGCATCAATACCATGCAAACTCACATAGCCGTTAATTTACCACACTGTATAAAATGTGGGAGATGTGTGTGTCACTTTGATCCCCTCTAGTGGTGGATTTATAACCGAGCACACGGGGAAACGATGAGAATTGGATAGATGCCTTATAAATAATCATGAGCTTCCAGTAAGTGAGGCAAATAACCACAGCTCTCACCAGGAGCGCAACACACCAAGCTGTGCTTGATTTAGCCACCACAATAAAGGAGCACAAAACACTGCATATTCTGCACTCAACTGTCCTGAAGCAACACCACTTTGTGGGATTCTTAGAGACATGCTTTGAATGTCCCCTGCCCTCAGAAGAACATTGACTTCTCATCTCAAACCCCAATCCAGAGCTTTGTTTGAACTCCAGTAAGCACGCACACTCAATTTTACACAATTAGAGGGCCTTCTCAGTGGTGGCGCCCACCCTGTGGAATGCCCTCCCTCCAGATGTCAAGGAAATAAACAACTACCTGACTTTTAGAAGACATCTGAAGGCATCCCTGTTTAGGGAAGTTTTTTAATGTTTGGAGTTTTATTCTGTTTAATATTCTGTTGGGAGCCGCCCAGAGTGGCTGAGGAAACCAAGCCAGATTGGCGGGCTATAAATAATAAATTGTTGTTGTTGTTGTTGTTGTTGTTGTTGTGGTTGTGGTTGTTTTATTATTGCTTCCCTTCAGCAGAGGAGTAACTCTTGCACACACATTCACCAGGGAAGTTTCCATATACACAATAAACAGTTTGACCAGTTTCTCAGAGCATACATATATTTCTGAAAACAGGGAATGTTATGCAAACTTTTTCCCCCTAAGCAAGCATCGCAATTACTTGATCATATGACCTTGATTGTGTGATGATTGTACTTGAGATTTAATTTTCCTTTGCTTGTTGTTTTGATTGCATTTTTTAAAATTCTTATGTACAATATGGCCTTAAGGGGATTGTCCTATCCTAATTTAAAAGCGATGTTTCTTAAACAGCCTACATGGGGGAGGGGGAATATGGATGGCAATGTGTTATTCTCTCCCATCCCTTCATTTAAATTGCTGGAAAAAGCCTAGATCTCCATGGATCTGTGAGGAGCACAATTAATGGTCAATACTAAATGTGCATGTGGATCCAAATTGAGCATCTGGGCTGGCTCATTGGGTAACAGGAAAATAATTTCCATGATCAAGCGAGCATACACTGTTGCGAGTAGCTAGGGAACCAATCTGCTGCTGATGTTATAAAGCCAGAGGAGATGAGAAGCAAATGGCAAGAAAGGATAGTGCCAAGATGGATGTAGCTTAAAGGAGGTTTACTGCCCCATCTTTCTTACAATTAGTCACTGGGAGATCCCAAGGAACTGTCCAGGGCTGGATTTAGGTTTGATGAGGCCCAAAGCTACTAAAGGTAATGGGGCCCTTTATATGTCCAGCTGTCCTTTGTCAACAACAAATTGTCACTGTTTTTTGTGTTGAATATATGCTGTATGGTAATTTATGGACCTAATAGATATCTAAAGCCATTTGCACATAACAAAATATGTATTTTATCCATGCAGAATGTAGGCACCCTATATATAGAAATGAGAAAACCAGTGATATTTTAGGGAGCAGGCTAGCAGGCAGGGTCCATTACTTACACCATAGGACCCTACACAACACAAAACACTGCTGCTGTATGTAGGTTTTTTTATCTTATATTTTGGAAATGTACATCCAGTTGTTTTTTCCTTTATTTTTTGGGGGGGCCCCCAAGAGAGTGGGGCACTAAGCTATAGTTTGTTTAGATTATATGTAAATCCGGCACTGGAACTGTCTGATTGGCTCATAAGAGGGCTAGTTTACAACAAACCATAGGCATTTCATAAGGAGCAGTGATGCAATGTTGCATTGCTTCACAAGCCTTCTAAGCTGGATGTAGATCACAAAATATGTGAAATATTTAGGTTCCTTTTATTAGGCCCTAATACCTAATAATAATAATAATAATAATAATAATAATAATAATAATTTATTTGTACCCTGCCCATACTGAAAATGTTGCAGGCATGGCTTCACTACGCATGTCCACGGCCTGGACATTTAAGATGGGAAGCGATAAAGAAGGGGTAAATGTTCCTGAGTGTCATCATGTTCAGCTGAGCATAGGCTTGTCTGTGGCTTCCTTTTCAGCCTTATAGCACAATCTTATGCATAGCCTCTCTGAAATAGTTTCCACTTGGTTCAACAGGTCTTACTCCCAAGTAAGAGTGCACAGAATAGTTGACTTAATTAGGTAGGCACGCTGCTAAGTATTGCAGCTTATGCAAAGGCAGCTAGAGCTCATGTCCATTTCAATAACTTTCTACCAACTGCTTGATTAGAGTTTTGTCTCCAAATCCAAAAGATTGCAGCTGTTTTATAAGAGCTGTGGATGGCACATAAATAAATGTGTGTGTTCGGAGAGCGGGGATAGTTTCTCTGAATTTCCCCCAGAGTTCCAGTTGTGTGCGGTTGTTTCCAAAGTGAAACCAATGAAGCAGAAATACTACATTATCCAGGTTTTTTAAAAAAATTAAAATTGTTTACGGATTTCTGCACATGCACCATTTGCCACATGGTTCCCCCTTATGTCTTAACAATGCGTGTTTGTGTTAATAAAACACCTCAAGAAAGTAATCTTGGTGCTTGGGGAAAGGGCCATAGCCCAGTGATAGAGCATCTGCCTTGTATGAAGGTCCCAGGTTTGTTCCTCAGGTAGGATTGAAAAGACTCCTTCTCAGAATGCTGGATAACTTCTGCCTGTCAGTGTGGACACTACTGGGGTAAATGGGCTGATGGTCCTGACTCAACATAAGGCAGCTTCCTATGTGCATGCAGGGATTTCTTAGCCATAGAGGCTAGTGGCGCAGGGAACCACGGCACCACATTCTGGAGGGTACCAGGGAAGAGGTCCGGGGCCCACGTTGGCGGCTCAGTAGGGGTGGTAGCCTGCCCACCGCCAGGGGGAAGGCAGGAGGAGGCGATTGGTGACAGCAAGCTGGACATGCAGTGATCAGCCCTCCATCCCTCCCTCCCTCCCTCTCCAGCTGGTGTGTGCGCCCCACCCGGGAGGCGAGTGTGATCTCCAGCAGCCGCCCCTCCTCTCTGCACAGCAATTGGTCGCCGGAGTGCTTCTCCAGCCTGCCACTGTGCAGGACTGGAGGAGGGCGTGGGGCAGCCGGGAAGGAGCCCGAGGGATCCCCGTGGAAGGGATCCATGCGGAACGCGAGCCGAGATCAGTCCCAACACCTATTCTCCATGCCCAGCGCACGCCTAGCCTTACACCTGGAACGGGATCCTGTGTGGAGAGAGGGGGGCGTGGGGGGCGCCGGAGGGATCCTTGCACCATGGCGCCAGATAGGCTTAAGACGGCCCTGTGTGCATAGAGAATTGTTTCTGTGAGAGGCTTTCCCACTGAAGCTTATATGCTGCAAAACACAGCACAAAGGAGAATTGGGGTGCAATATAATGTCTGATTACACCAATATCACCTTTTTTTGGATGGACTTATTAATGCTCTTGTGTTCCTTTGAAATATAGGGAGGGGGGAATAGGCAAAGAAGCGGAAGAAACCAAGTGCTGTAGCAAACTGCATATTCTTATATTCTAAAATTCAGGTGAAGCAAAACACAGAGTAGAATGAATGCATAGAATTCTGAAGGAATGGCAGAGGGAACTGACTTACACCAAATCAAAGCATTGGCTTATCTAATTCAGTGGTTTTTTTTATTTAAATATATTTTATTAAATTTCCACCATTTCCACATAAAATTCCAACATATTATAACTTTTTTATTGACTTCCCATCCCATTTTCTGCAGGTTTTCGTTCTCGTTTTTTGTTTTTGTTTTTACTACACCTTTGCTGTACTCTATCTTCCCTCCTATATGTCATAACCATAGTACAATAATCTCCAGGGCTTTTTTTCAGCCGTTCTGGCACCTCTCAGGTGGCTTCCGGAATCTCTGAATTGCCAAGGGAGGTGCGCGTGGTGAGTTCTGACACCTCTTTTTCTAGAAAAAATAACACTGATAATCTCTATTTTTTCCCCTGTTGCTCATAGTTGTAATCCTGCTTGCAAATTCAGCATATTATAATTATTTATTTAAATAGTCCAAAGAAAGCTTCTGTTCTTCCATAAAGCAGTCATTGTTAAGTTCTCTTATTTTAGCCGTTAGCTTTGCTGATTAACTCCATGGTATGTATACCAGGGGAACCAACATGATTCCTTCCAATTGCTGCTAGACTCTAACTCCCATCAGCCCCAACCTCTAGCCAGCAGGGATAAAAGGAGTTATAATCCCACAACATCTGGGTGGGAACTCATTGGCTACCTCTGGTCCTTATTGCCTAGAGATGGCTCTCTGAGATTTTATGCAGGAGTCTTAAACAGCCCTACCTGGCAAAGATGGAAACGGGGACTTTTTGCATGCAGAACGTAACTTGGTTGGCACCCTCTACCACTGAGTTACACAGTCTTTGCACCCATGACAATCTGCTCATCTGCCGTGTGTAAGCAATGTACGAAACAGGCACCCTCTCCAGTGAACCACAGCCCAGGTAACATAAATATGCGCAAAGAACAGTCAGAGCTGACAAATCCATTCAGAAACTTTACATGGGAAATTTATTTTCACTTGCTTAATCTGTTTCTTGTGGGTATTCTTCTCGAAATTCCATAGAGACATTCTAGACATATTAGATGCTAATACAGGCCTGGAATAGGAATTAACAGGAAAGAAAGAATAAATATGCATTTAAATAGAACATAATACAGTGTGTATGCTTTTATACAGAATTAATATACGGTATAAACAGCAAAAGTTTGTCATGTCGAAACAGCTTACTGAGACAAGAAAGGGAGAAGTTCGTTGTTGGTCTGAACATCTTTGGAATGTGAATAGCACCTCTAGTGAAAGAAAAAAATCATGGTTGTCAAAAGGTATCCAGCCAATATGTTGAAATAAACAACTTCATCAACAACAGAACAACAATGTGCTGGCATTCAAATTAAAAATAGAACAGTAAATATAGCTACCATGTGTCTTCATATTGCTTTGAAAATATCAAATAGGAATGAGACTATGTTTACAAAGCAGAGTGTGAAAGGAGAGATGATCAAGGTGATTAATTCAGATGAATATCAGGGGCCATAATCCAGAGAATTGCACAACTTAATCTGTGCAAATAGATTTTCATTTTCTTTCTTGAAAAACACACACACACATGTTTTCAAGTAGCAGCCCCCTGCCACTCCCATACGCACCACATACCCAAAGGTTTTGGAGATCCAGGGTGTTTTCAAGGGGAAGTGTTTCTATAAAATATAAATAAAAATGGCAGAATTTCAGGTCTGCACTTGAAAGCCCTAGACAATCTTAAAGCACCCGCCTCTGGACTGTGGTAATGGACTTTCTTTGCATCTTAGAAGCAAGCAGCCATTAATCCATACAGAAATCTGCATACAGATTTGGAAACGCATGGCAGTAACATGAAATATATGGGGGGTGGGACAAACTGCAATCCTGCTATTTAGCTTGGACATTCATGAATATTAAACACTGGAAGCCACATTACTAACCCAGACCAGAACCAACCAAGCCATGATAATGGAATTCAGACAAATCCAGTTGCACTATATTGAACAAGATTAACTTGAATCCAATAGTAACTTCTCTTTCATTTATTTCCTTCCTTCCTTCCTTCCTTCCTTCCTTCCTTCCTTCCTTCCTCCTCAAAGGGGTTACTAAAACACATTTATTTATTTAAGCCGTGCATGAAAAGGGGCTTTTCTCTGCACCCAGCCTGGGTCATCAAGTTATCTAGAGCATGTGTTGATTCACAGAACCATATCTGAGGATCAATCTCCTTTACCCCTTGCTTTCCAGGACAGTGAAACATGTGTGACATTAATCTAATGCTCTCTACCTTATGCCCTGATTCCTAAATTAGCACATCATCACAAAGATCTTTGCATAGTAAGGTATGGAAGCCTATGAAAGTGGCAGGATTCAAGTCCACTGGATGAAAGTTTGGATTGTAGCTTCACCACCTCCACAGTAAGTCTTCACTGCCAAGAATCCAACCCTGAAGCTCTAATGTAGTTCATTTCATCTTTTCAGGAAAGTTAAAGATAGTTCTTCAGTGTATTCCACCCCAGCGGCTGCTAATTTGCAAATCAACCTATCTCTGAGTCTTTGATTAGAACGGAGGCAGGGCAACTTTATGGCTACAGAACATCACATATCCTTGCCTTTTCTGTCCTCATTCTTTTTAGAGGTCACTTTGTTCGGTGATGGTAGCATGGAATTGCTATGAAGGAAGTCCTGCAGCACTGGATTGTGTTTACTGCAATTCAGTTTATCTGTGGACAGCTCCTCAGTGATATGCTGAGATTACTGACATAATGTAGTACTAAAGGAACTCTCTTTGAAAGTTTTTCATCATTACTCTATATGCAATCTATAGTGCTTGTTGAGCTGATGTGGTATAAGGACACAGAATGCTCACAAGCACTCCAAGTGCTCAGAGAACAGACAGGTAGAATATCTGTAGTCTTAGCATTTTAAAGAATTTTTTTTTTTGACTGGGGTTAACATTTCTCATAGGACCTAGGGACAGGGCCAGCTTTTGGGGGTAGGATGAAGACTGGAAAGCCCAAGGTGTCTAAAGAAAAGCTTCAGAATAGGCAACTGTGGCGATCACACAGAGTCCCCGGACCTTTCACAGTCTATTGATCCCTATGCCACCACAGCACTTCGCTGCCACCAACCAGGATCCCCCCCCCCCTGGTAATCACTGTCACAGTCAGGGTTTGGATTTGGACAAAATAATAAGTGTTTATTTTAAACATCAACAAACTTAAAATATTAGTTACATTGGTATATATTTATTCTTATCTCAGCCCTGTCTTGATCCTACACTCACCACTCTACCTCACCACCAACCCTCACAATCACCAACCACCCACCAACCGTCTCTGTCAACTGCCCTTAACCAACTGCCTAACACCAACTGACTAACTCCAACTGCCTTTTTTCAGCTGCCCCTAGCTCCTCCTCCCTCTGTTTATTGGTCTGCCTAGGGTCAGCCACTTAACCCTTTACTTACTCCTGCACATTCATATATTCTCCAGGAAGGGCAAACGCCACAGCAACAAACTGAGAAACAGTTAAGAGAAGGATAAAAGGGCTTGAAGGAAAAGGCAGAAGAGACAGCCAACATGGTGCTCTGCAGATAAGTGTTGCACTCCCAACTTACATCAGTCCCAACTGGCAATGCCAATGATGAGGGATGATGGGAGTTGTAGTCCAACCACTTCACTCATCCCTGTATTTTGGAGAACCACAGGTGTCTACCCACCATCCCAGAGTCACCAGGCCTTATTGCTCCTTCTCCTTGCTGTTACTACCTGTTCACATCCCTTCATTTAGCAAGCAAACAATATGAATGAAATGAAGGCGCAGTAACCGGAGTACACTTTGTTCTTTCTTCAGAGAGGTGGTGTGGATTGAACCCAAAGGGACAGGCAAGTGAATGGGCGCCAGTGATGATGTTAAAGTGTATGAGATGGGCCCGCTTCAGGGGTCAAATTGTGAGTATCTTTTCATACCCCTCAAAAAAAAAAAGTCTAGTACATGACTGCAAACTTCTAGTCTAAATGCTTTACAGTACACTGTTCATTTTTTATTTGCCTGCACATTAGATGCAGAACCACATACGAAATCAGGCTTGTTATTTTCTGTTCAACAAAAACTGCCTTTTCCTAGCGAGACTTCCTGGTGTGCTACCAAACTGGAAGGGCCTGCAGAAAATAACAGGTGCTCTTGAAGCCAAGTAACTACTGAGTAAACACCTGAGTAAGATGTAGGGCTGTTGCAAGGGGACAGACTCCAGACAAATGTGAGCATTTAAAAATAAATTTCAGTGGAATCAACAAGACTTGAAAATGCTTCATGTAGGATTGTCTTGACAATGATATTACTCACTCATCACTGTCATACCACAACTATAAAGAAGGCTATGGGTGAGATCTAATATCCTTACACTCATGGAATGATTTTGATCTAGTGTGTGCCTTCATTAATGGAAGGAAAGAGGAATTTTTTTTTCCTGGCTTGCCCTAATTCCCCACAGCAATTTCCACATCTCCAGCCTTTAGTGGAGGCATTGACTGGATCCCAAGTTCTTCTGTGATTCCATCCTGTGGCATCAGGCTGAAATAGTTTGTGGATTCGGTTTTCATGCTTTCAAAATCCTAATATGCATATGTTTTCATGGCTAAGGCATCCTTCCTTACCCTGAACTTCCAAGAAGCAAGATGGCAAACTCTTGGACCCAGCACAGGCTTATGGTTTGTGGCTGTCACCAAGGGGTCACCAAGCTTTTTGAGCCAGTGGGCACATTTGGAATATTGCGAAAGTACTGTTGGTGGCAGTCACAAAATGGCTGCCACAGGAGCATCACGTAAAATGCCTACCACATCCCAAAGAACAAACAAGAGAGAGGAGACCACAAAATGGTATGGCCTGCCACCTCATCCATTGGGGGAAAAGCACCAACACACACATACACACAGAGGTCTTTATACTCCTCCTCTGTTCAGAACAGAAAGGAGAGTGAGTGTCCACTCCTGGCATCCAATGAAATGTGGGCAAGTTTAAGGGTGTGTGCTCAATGTGAGGCTGAACCAGTGAAACAGGAAATGAGCAGACAAAACAAGCAGTCTCATGTGAGTTGTGTTTTTTGGAGGAGATGTTTAATGTTTTTTAAAGGAAATATTTTGTGGGTGCCGTAGGAGGTGCTGGAAAGCACACTAGTGCCCATGGATGCCATGTTGGCAAACCGATGCAAGACCTCAGGGGCTTGTTTGTTTTCAAAGACAACCCAGAGTACGGTTTGTTCAGAGATAATCTATACAACATATACACACACATTTTTAAAAAGGCAATTCCTTACACTCTGACAGCAGTGAAAATATGCAGCAGTATTTCAGGCCACATTGAATTGTTGAGGCTGGGTAGTACAGCAATGTTATAAAATATTGCAATTCTCTCTTTTAATAAATACTTGAAGTTAAGACTGAAGATGAGAATAATCAAGTAGTGCGTTGCAGAAAAATAATAATTTGTTGAAGTATTTTTCATCTGTTACAAATAAATTTTATTTACCAAACACAATTTTAAAAAAAACATTCCCAGCAGATATGAATGGTAAAGATTACATTCTGATAAAGGAAGGTTTGCAAAGAACCAGGCAACTTTGATTCTTTTGGACTAAGGATTTGTTCTGGTATTCATGTACATTCATGTTAATGTCATTATTTACACATTCCAGTAAAACTAGACATATTGGCTGAGATCCATAGCAGGAAGATATGTGCATGGAACAGAATTGTGCGCAGTGAGGATTTTGCTTACTGTTTTGGCCATAACGTATTCCACTGCAGAAGAGGCAAGCTGTTTTTTTATATGGACCAATGGATTGGCTCTTTAGCAGCGGGAAATGCTGTGGTTAATAATAAAAAAGCAAGCACCAATAGGGCTGCACATGGAGTTTACTTTTGGATCCCAGCCACTGTGTGTAAATTTAGGGGTTGATTCATTAAGAAAATTATGCAGGCATTGTGCTGGTTGCCACAAAATATTCAGACTTGGTCTGTACATGTAGGACCCTGCTTCCATTCCAACTATCTCCTAACAAGGGCTGATGTTAGGACAACAGAGAAACACCTCTTTCTCTGACGATGTAAAGTTGGATATATGGTATCACTTACAGCTAAAAAATTAATAATCAGGCTGGGTGGGCTACTGTTCTTATTTACACAGTTACAGTACACAAAATGGCTGCATATTGTGGACGGAGGTTGGTTGATGACTGCATTGGAAATATATGTTATAGGTTTGAGGTTTTGTACTCATCTTCAGACTTAGAAATAGCAAGAAAGGAGACTCTAGCAGGAAAGAACAGTCACTATGACATAAAAGAAGGGGATGGTGGAAGAAAATGCTTCCAATAGTTCATGACAAAGACAATCCAAGCACCAAAGGGTATGCCATTTTTATCCTACAATGGAGCTCAAGAGAAATACTCAGCTGAGCTCTTTGGGTATTACTAGCAAGAAACTCTCAAAGTTGTGTGGCTCATTCTGCCCTCACCATCAGTGCTGAGACATCTGTGCGTGATTTAGATCTGTGGTCACCCAGGGTCATGTCATGTGGGTTTGCCCAAGTCATGTGGGTTTGCCTCCACCTATAGAGCAGGCCCTTTGCTTCCGAGGTTTTATGTCTCAGCTCTGCGATAGCAAGAAGAATGGCACAAGGATGGGAATTGGTCCAAATATGTGGTCCTTTCACCTTTCATCTAGCATAAGATCTAGGAACCACAAAAAGTTCAGAGCACCCTGAAAGAAGGAAATGTCCATAAATTAAATTGACATAAATGCCCATAAAATAAATTGACAGGAACCAAATATGGAATTTCCCAGAGCTCAAGAATATTCAGAACTTGAATTTGGCTCATGCATGTCTCTAGTTTACAGGAGGAGATGTATTGCATTCTAAGAGAACCAGGGAGGTGTTCATGGCTATTTTTTTCTAGAAAAATAGCACTGATAGGGATCACTTAATCTTAAAATGTTGCTTTAATAGGACTGAACTACACAATGGTCAACTTCATGGCCAGCCTAAACCTTAGGGAAAGTGAGGCAAGTGCCTCAGGCAGCAAATACTGGGGGCAGTTGCCGCTCTTGGCTGTTCCTGCTGAGCTCTCCCAGCTTCTCTGATGTCACATGACCTTTCCTGAGCCCCCTAATCTGGCCTGCTTTCTCAGGTGTGGTTGAGGATGCTATCCCATCGCCAGTGTTGCAATACAATTCAATTGCCATCCAGTACATGGAATGGAGTGGAGGCACCATCTTTCCTTAACCTCAGGTGGAAAAAATCTGTTGGGCCAGCCCTGGCTAACTTACATAAATTAAGTTCTTTTTAAAGAACCACAATATTGTTGTTCTCTAGGAGATCCACATAGTTATCCAGATCCTGGACTACGAGTTCAGCTCTGAGCAGACTGAGATACATGTGCTTTAAGTGCCTTAGGTCTCAAAAAAGGCAGTGGTGCTATGGATCAGCTTTGCATTCTCCCTTTACAGTACGTACAATACCAATGTAAATAAAGACAAGCAAAACAAACATAATGAAATTATTCCAAAACAACAAATAAGATATGCAAAGAAGAGAGCTGGGGCAAATGTGTCACCTTGTTCTCCCCTCATTTTTTTTTAAAACAAAAAACAACCCTTGAGGTGTTAGCATATTTAATATGCTTGAGAATCTGCCAAATAGTCATCTTTTTAGAGGTAAAAAAAGAGAAAGATCTTCAATGAATTTGAAAACATTCCTACTTTTCTGAAAGGAGTGCTGCATAAACAGTGCATACATATTTTATGAATCAAACCCTGAATTTTCACTTCTAAAACATTTGTTCTAAAATATCCACCAGAGAGCTTTGCACCTTCTCTTCCTCATATATTAAACAAACATTGTCTTGAACTACATTCATTGTGAGATTCGTGTGTGGTTTTTAAAAAACAAAACAAAACAAAAAAACAAATTACCATTTTCCTTGCAGGCAGGTAATGTTAAACAACAATGCACTTAATTTATACCATGTGTGTTTAACTATGAATAATGGCTTAATATGGCGAAAAAAGTGGCAAACATCTATAGATATTTATGTGTCACATCAAGCAAAGGAACCCAAGGTATATATGTAAGTAGGTGATGGGTTGGGCTATGCAGATAAGGTTTGGCTTGGTTTTCAAAGGCTGCTAATTGAGTTCTATGGGATAAAATAAATGGCTTACAGCAGGGGTAGGCAAACTAAGGCCTGGGGGCCGGATCCAGACCAATCACCCTCTAAATCTGGCCCGTGGACAGTCCGGGAACCAGCGTGTTTTTACATGAGTAGAATGTGTGCTTTTATTTAAAATGCATCTCTGGGTTATTTGTTGGGCATAGGAATTCATTCTTCTTCTTTTTTTCAACATACAGTCTAGCCCCCGACAAGGTCTGAGGGACAGTGGACCAGCCCCCTGCTGAAAAAGTTTGCCGACCCCTGGCCTACAGCACAGCAGAGTGGAGAGGTGAAACCGGTCCCTCATCCCAAAATCTGGGATCAACAAGGATCATATTGAACCCTTGTCCAAATTATGTCCTTGAAGACACCACTACAATTTTTCTTATGTAAGTGAGTGACTCCTATTCACTCATCTAGGGGGGAAATAAAGCTTTGCATTTTGGGGAAAATATTCCGGTCAAATAAAATCATGGCCGCCAGCTCTGAGAGTGGTTGGCCTATTCACATCTGATAGGGAGTCCATGGATGGTGGTAAAAGATTCATTGTAATCCCAAATAGGACCCCTGCAATACACAACCCTTCACCCTAGTTCCATCTGTCAGAATGAAGAGCATTTTCCTAGTATGGGACTGAAGTCATCCTTGCTTTAAAAAGAAGTCTCATTGGATGTGTAGGATAGTCTGCTGTTCAGTTACGTTGCTGGTATAGCAGATTACAGGTGGAGAGGGGGTATACCATAGGACAACCCCCCCCACACACCTTTGCTCCATCCTGCCTAGTCATTCAAAGGCCCCCAGATTTGTGAACTGATGTTTGCGTGTGATCGGCACTATTTTTCTAGAAAAAAAGGTGCCAGAACTCACCATCAACACCTCCCTCATTCTCTTAGGATGGCAATGGCAACCACCTGAGAGGTGCCATAACTGAGTTCTGGAAAGTTCCAGCTGGGGGGGGGAACCCTGAGTGTGATCCATATTAAAAACAGGGTTGGGTGCTGTTGCTTCCACGGAGCAAAACAAGTTTCTCTTTGTTCCACCCCTCTCCTGGACATATAGGTTAAACTCAATACTAAAGGGGCACAGAATGGAGAGGGCACCCTACTTTTTAGGTTCTTGGTTTAAGCAGCTTGTATTGCATATCTCAAGCACAAGGATTACAGTTCATCTTGTCCATCTTTGAAAGAATGGCTGTCTTTTGCAGGCATAATGGAGGGGGGGAAAGCATACTGTAAATTGGTGGCTCATTTTCTTTTTCTATGGAAAATGTAACAGCATGTCTATATGCAGATCAAATACTGGGTTTCATAGGACCTTATAGATCAGGCATGTCCAACCGGTTGACCACAATCTACCGGTTGATCGTGGGGGCATTACAGGTCGATCATGATCCCCCCCCCAAAAAAAGCTAAACAACTTTGTAGAATCCTCCATCCTCCCCTAAAAAAAGGTCAACAGCTCTTGGCAATGACAATGGTTAGATCACTGCCAGTTTTGTTACACTGGGAGTAGATCGCAGTCTCCTGGGGGTTGGACGTGCCTGTTATAGATGAAAGACTGAAATACAGTTAAAGTGGTGTTCTGCAGGACATAACACTTGACCCCACTATAGTACATAACACACATTTCACCTCATACTCTGCACGAACGCAACATTGACAGTCTTGCTTTGCATTGCCATCATGGTCTTAGAAATGGTGGAAGGATCTGGCCAAATGCACTGTTGACCTGAAAGGGGCTTATGGAAGGGGGTGCATTTGCCAGGCTGAGTTCGGAAATGCAGCTGGGATGAGGCTGAAGACTTCCTTTGCAAAGATTGGCCAACACACCAGCTGCAATACATACTATTTTGACCTGATCTGGTGCTACTTCAATTTCATCAATGCTGGGAAATGTTCTGCATGACCAATAGGTACATTTCTGTGGATGCTGGGCTGAAACAACTGACTAGCTTTGACTCTCCGGACCAAGTTGGTTCATAAGGAACTGATAACCGCCAGAAGATTTATTTGGCCTTCAAATAATTTGATCTACCTACAGAGACGAAAAAGCTTACTGTCTCTGATATTGACAGTGGGGAGAAATCCAGGATGGCTAACTAGGCTGTATGCAGCTCCCACATTTATTTTATCTGGTCCCTGTTAGCCCTATGAATGCCTGAGCACACATGGTCTATAGTAGTAAAGGACTCAGGCTGGATCTACACTGATCCGAAAAATGCTATTAAACACTATAAAGAAGTTACATAGCTCTCAATGCAATTTCCAACTGCCAATGGATCGCTGCTCTGCAGCACCATCTGGTGTCACATTTTTATAACGTATTTTTAACATTATAACCAACCAGTGTAGATTTGCCCTAACTCCTACTTGGCAGGAATTTTGTTAGCGGGGGTCAGTTTTGTGTATCTAAATACACTTTTGAGTCCAGAGTCTCAAGGAAAGAGGTAACTGGGTAAAGTGGCAGTGACAACTACAAATGTAAAACAGATTTCAAACGCGTCTGGAATACAGTGATGAGCACAAGGCAACATGTTGTTCAAAAGTTATACCCTGATCCTAAACGTCTGTGACAGCATATCTATGTATTTGTGATATTGCAACAATGCAGCAGTTGGACACAACCCATCCCAAGTATTATTTTGCAAGTCTTAGGATCAGGCTGTAAATATTTCAGTGTCAAATCTATTACAGCAGAGGGAAATGACCCTTTATTTGCCACAATTAAAACACTTATTGCGCTTAGCAATAAAACCCACCAGTTCTTGCATCTGATTTCGTTTGTCCTTCAAATTCCACATAGTAAAATTTGATCAGAAAGAAAACAGCTTTTGATCCACTGAAAGTTCCCCATGAAAGAGTAATTGGCTTTGTGCGCTTTTTGCTCAGGTAGCTGTTAACAGTAACCTTTCATTTTTAAAATAATGTTTTGACATTGTTTCCTCCTTCTGGCCCAAAACATACCATGCGAAGAGGTCAATAGGCATTGATCAATATCTGAAGGATTAAGACCTTTGTTTTCCATTCCTAGACAACCACCTATTTTTGCATTAGACACAAGTTTGAAGCAGGAATTGTTTGGTTTTTTTTGGAAGACCTTGCCATCCAAGTTCTACCCTGATTCGAGTCAGCATTTGAACGGACTCACTCACACTAAGTTAAAAACAGGAGACCTAATACTTTTGACACCAAAACAAAACACAATATAATGCCTCAATCGTATTCCATCCCTGCACGGAGAACAGAATGGGATCTGGGTCCCCAGAGGACTATAGCATAACCTATTTCCTTGCTGCACTGTGCTACTTCTGCACTGCTGGTGGATACAGACTTTGCATCTGAGGAGCTTCAAGGTGCTAGATGCTTTAGGCAAGGTGCAGAAAGGCTTCATTTAGCTGTGAGTGGTTGGCCATGTTACAGACATCGAAACTGTGAGGGCCAGGCTTTGGCCTTCGTGAATACCAATGAGCAGGAGGGGTCCCAAATGCAGCAGATCTAGCTTACCACTTTTCGAAGCATTCCCTTCTAAAGAGCTCCCCCCAACCCCCCTAGATACAAGAGTTTCACATAATCTAAATGCACCACGGTTACCTTTTCCTGGGGCAGCACAGTGGGAGAGAGAGAAATTATGATGCTGTTCTACGGCAAATCCCTCTGCACCTTCTCTCTCTCTCTCTCTCTCTCCATGGAAGGGGAAGGATTGGGATCTAAGCGACAGATTTTATTTTACGTTCTGCAAACTCCTCCCCCCTTCAGAATTGCGACTGATTATTATTTCTATAAAACCTGGCCTGTACTTTGAAGAAATACTTCTAATGGAAGTTATAAATATGAGTATTTGAACCACATCTTTTTTTTGTGTGTGTGTGTGCGCGCATTAAATATTAGTTTCTCTTTCTGATGGGTTGTCTTGCAGTTTGCTCGATCTGCTGACCGTCTCTTCGCTCTCTTTGTGGGTCAAGGGCTCCACTTCCTTGGAATCTGCATGCTTGAGGGCTCTCTGCCTCTCCTCTTCTGCTCTCTTCTCCTTTGCCAAAAGTCTGTAGTTGATCGCGTTCCCAATAAATAGCCAGATGCTTGCAACGATGACAATGACACCGCAGACAAAATACATATATTTGTAATCTTTCGTTATGTCCACAAGCATACCTGGAAGATAAAAAGAGAATCCCTGCAAATAATACTGGAGATGACACAAATCATTCTCTCATGGCAGACAGAAAGGAAGGTCCGAACGCAACTTTTGCAAGTAGAAATAGTGTTACTTGGCTCAACAGTGCCAGGATTTCTGTGCTAGCACTGACTGTTTCTTGCGAATGGTTCAAGAGTTAAGGCAATCATCATCAATCTGCTGCTCTTATATGTTAAATTTAACATATATTTAAACTCTGCTCATCACTGACTGTAATTTTTGCATTGCATTGCCATTTGACTCTCACCTCATAATGTTCTCCTTTGCATACTTGTTAACTAGGATTTCACTTTAGGCATTTAATGAAGTGAGCCTGAGTACACAATACTAGAATAAATTTTGACAGATTTTTAGGTGTCCCAAGACTCTCTTGTTCCAAGAGGCTAACATAACTACCTCTCTGGAAATGCTTCACTGGTGTAAGGCCCCTTACTTCGAGAACTGCAAGGTTGGAGGTGTGAGTGTGCATGCAGTGAACGAGGAAGAGAACTCACATTAGGAAAGGTGCTGTCTGTTTGCTGAAAAATGACCAATCCAGAACAACACAACTTATTGATTATGAGCTGCTATGAATTGTCCTTTTGACTGTGCATTGGTGTAAAAAGTTCAGAATAAGTAAACTATATAATGGGAGATGGGATCCTTCCCATCTATGGACTGTCAAGGGATTCAACAGAAAGTAATGCTATGTTTGCCACCATTAAATAAAAGTAAATGGCAAGACGGGTGTAAGAGAAGAAGGGCAGAAACTCTGAAAGCGTATATGCCAAAATAAGTTCGGGAATCTTCAATGAGAAACTCGCAGTCTAAGCAGGACGGATCATTACTAACCCAGGAGGTAAATACACCACTAGGTGGCATACTGAGAGCTACAGTAGCCAGTTTCTAATTGAAGAAAGCTCTTTTCGCATGGCAATTAAAGGTCGTGATTCATTTCAATTGCGATAATTCAGTGTTCTGTTCAATGGGTTTTTTTTTAATTTAGACCAGGGCAAGTTAAAATTATATCAATGTGTACACACCTAACTTTGAAAGAAAATAAAAGCCATAAGAATATCTGGTGATCCATTGCTCTTCCTTATACCCATTGAAGGAAATTCAGACAGGACTACCATTGCATTAAAGGACAACAGCATCTCGTGGGATTGCCCACAATAGCATCCTCCGCGTTTGTGATTCCCAGGAACCAGGCATGTACACTGCCTTGGTCTTCATGGTGGAAATGCAGGATAGACCTGTAATACCAACAATAATATTGTAGGGTACAGTAGGAAATGGTAGAAGGAAGGATCTTTGCATATGCTGTGTGGAAGAGAAAGAGAGGCGAGGAAAGGGGAGCCTGTGGAGAAAGTTCACCATGTCCGATAAGACTGTGTGCTGTTTGAAGAAAGCCAGTGGAGAATGGAGGGAGGGGAGAAATCTGTTTGGGATGACAGGTGACCAGAATATATGGATTGCTTGATCGAGAGGTGGGAACTTATGGAAACATGGAAGGAAGCGGGAGGGCGGGTGCAGGGAACCAAAGGGCCAAGGAGAAAGGAATTTTAAAAAACCAAACATTTTCACACAGGATTTAAGGATAGAAGGAAATGTGTGGACAAGGAAACATTAGGTTCCAGAAGGGTAGGATTAGGAAAGCAAATAAATCTGAATGAGGTGGGCATGGAGTTAAATTTCATATATTGACTTGCACCAACCAGCCAAGCTGCTTCTTGCAGGTCTCTTAACAGTTCAAATGCATACATGCCATTTTCTTATTCATGACCATCATCGATATACTCACCTCCCAAAGGAGGGCCTAAAAGAACAGGGCAGCACTCCACAATGGTGACGAGTCCAACAGCGCTGGAAAACCTGCTAGCGCCAACCAAATCCATGAGGGTCTCAAAAAGGACACTGCTCACCATGCCGAAGGCAAGTCCAAAAAGTACTGCGTACACAACCAAGCCTGTGTAGTCTTCGGCCAGAGGGCACATGATGTGGCAGATGCCATTGTACAAAACGGCAAAACTAAAGAAGTACTGGATTTTGGGCCGTATGTATTTGGAGTTTGCGAGCAAGCCCATGGACGGCCTGGCAAACATATCAACAAAAGCCAGGATGGAGAGGAGAAATGCAGCAGAATATTCATCGATCCCCTTGTGCTTGGCATAAGGAGCTAAGAATACAATGGGGGCAAAAAATCCAAGGAACATGATGACGTTTCCAGAGAGATAAATCAGAAACCCTCTGTGTTTGAAGAGGGAGAGATCTAAGTATGTGTTGATGGTTTGCCAAAAGGATTTCTTGTCGTTCTTGTGCAAGGCCGAATCTCCTTTCCCCTTTTCTACGTCTTTTTTGACCGCAGGTGCTGGTGTGGGTCCCACGGGCCTCATAAGAGACCCGGCCACGCAACAGTTCAAAAGGAGCCCTCCCAAAATGAGGAAGCTTCCCTTCCAGCCAAAAGCATTGAAGAGAAACTGATTGAGAGGTGCCAGAGTACTTAGAAACACTGGACTCCCGGCCATGGCCAGTCCGTTAGCAATGGGCCGTTTTTTGTAAAAATACTTGCCAATCATTGTCAAAGCTGGCTGCAAGTTGAATGCCAAGCCCAAACCTGAAAGAAAGAAAGAAAACACACACACACACAAACAAACATGAAAAATAGAGCATTCCCCTAGAATAGTACCAAATTGTCACCTCCCAGGCACCCCATATAGACAACAAGCAGCCAAAATGCCAGCTAGTAATTCTCCAGAAATATTAAAAAGCTGTTGGCGCTGGAAACTGAACGTGAGCATTCATTGCTTCCCATGTGCTTTAATGTCACTGATATGCCACACAAAATTTCTCTCGTTTCCCTCAAATTGCAGTGCAATAAAAGCGAGAGCTCTGTGACGCACGATTCATGTTGCAGACAACGGAGTGACAGAGGAACAATGATATCAAGACCTTGAGCACACTGTTTCTGTATTTTACTAAGCTATAATCCAATTTGCTCCTGGTTCATTTCACAGAAGTTATTAAATGTCACCTTCCCGACGAAAACGGCAAGAGTTTAGAAGGATAAATCCTCTGCCTTTAGCTTTATCCTTTACTTAGGTTTGAATAGGTACACATAAAAACAAGGCTTAAAATGCTTAATGGACATGGGCCGTTACACAGAAAATGACGCCCTCCCACATCATTGCAGGGCCCCGAGGTTTCCCATGGAGGAGAGACTCACGCAAGCATTTCAAATTCCTTGTTTGGTGCTGTGACTTGGAACCTTACAGGAAGAATACAGTGGAATAGGCCTAGCATTACCATCTGCCAATCTGCCTTTAGCAATCTTACAGCTGGGTTACGTTAGTGACCAGAAGGAAGAGTAGCCCTGAATGCATTCACGTCATATTCTCTGAGAAAAGATGTCTTTCCTCTATAGATGTTACTCATCCTATGCGGATAACACTCTTTCTCAGTCTACATCCTGATTCTAAGTCCTCACATACCGGTAGCACAGTGGCTAGCGGGTTTGATTTGAGCTGGAGAGACCTGGGTTCAAATCTCTATATAGTCATGAAACTTGATGGAATGGCTTGAAGAGACCTACTTTCTCTTTGGCTGACCTACCTCACAAAGCTATTGGGAGAATAAGGTGAATGGATTTACCATATTTTTTACGTGCATTAGATGAGGATTTTTGACTCAAAAATCATGTCAAAAAGCTGGATAGTGGTATGGGGCTCAGGGAAGCTGCGAGCTGCCAGCCAGTAGGTTGGCAGGCATGCAACTCACCCCCATGCTGCTGTGGGAGGTGTGCGCTCTAGGGAGTGTTTCCTGCAGTGATGTAGAGGGGAAGCTGCGCGTGCCAGCCAGCTGGTTAGTGGCCCGTGCTGTAGGGACCTTCCCGCCAGGGTGGGGGGGGAAGCAGCTGCCCACTTTGCCAACCCCCAGCAACGGCCCTGCTGGGGTGATGGCACGAGTGCAATTCCCCCCTTAAAAAAAGCTCAACAACTTTGGACCATCTCCTCTCATTTTCATTAAATTTAGTCCCCCAAAATAGAGGGCATCTTATACATCGGGGCGTCTTATACACGGAAAAATGCGGTAAGTCTAGTGGCTGGAATGGTGAAGCTATTCCAAGATGCTCAAGCACAGGCCAGTATCATCGTGACCTGCCAGTTCCTGAATCAGTCTCTGTCTTCAGAAGTCCACTTGTCATGTCTACTCAGTGTATGGCTACTGCTACAGATTTTTATTTTTTTATTTTTTTTTACAGCATACAGGATTGCCTGTCATAACTTGATCCGTGCATCTTTCAGTGAACTTTGCACAGCCAGGTCAGCATGCTGCATCTTTGTGACTCAAGGCTGAAAGAACTGACAGGACATGACAAACGTCAGCCTCAACTTCAGCCTATAGGTTGGTAACAGCATCGTGTTTGAGAGACAACAATTCTATGTGCCGTTTTTTATCTGTGTGTGGTGTCTCATTCACAAATGCAGACCATCGCTTGAGCGTGCAGTCACCATGTGTGCACCAGCCTTAGGCGGTATAACGAAGTCTAGAAAACAAGCCATCTAGAGGCTCTGTTAGGGAGGGTGCTGAACAGCAAACTGTCCGCTGGCTGCATGCGTATGTCTCCAATGCCATCAATACTCTGAACAGGAGTTTAATAGAATGGGCATTCTATTAATAGGGCTTTTGCTGATGTCACAGCATACAAACCAGATCATCATGCTCTTGTAACTGAAGCCCATTTTTGGAAACATTGCATTTAGAGCTTCCTCCTACATTATAGAATTTCCACATAAAACACTACTACACCGTGAATAAACTCATAACGTGGCAAGGGGGAACTGGGGCATTTTGGGTACAGTTGGATTTGTGTTCCTTGCTGTGTACGGTGACATGATTAAAGGCTAAAAGAACCTGTAGAAAAATGGAGTACTGATGACTATAATAAGTGCTGCCATGAGCTAAACAATGCCTGGGCTGTAACTGCAGTGTGGCACAGTAAGAATGGTGCAAAGAATATGTACCACAAGTGGAATTATCATTTAAAAAACTGAAACCCAAGGGCTTTGTCTGGGATAGCAGGTTAATACTTACCTCCAATGACACCTATGCAGATATAAAGCTCTAGGACACTGTTGCAGAATGAAGAGCTAATCATTCCAAATGAAGCCAGGACCCCTCCCGCCATCATGACTGGCCGGCTGCCATATTTGTTCACCAAGATGCTGCTTATGGGGCCTAAATAAAGGGGGAGGGGGAAGAGAAAAATTACTTTCTGAAAGCACAAATGCAATGGAAATAAGGAGCACTTCCCGCGAGGGACAGAAGACCTCACACTCAGCTCGGAAAATATGAAGAAACCTGGTTATTCACATCGGTGCATTTGCAGCAGCCTTCCACTGAATCAGACCAGTTTTAATCCTTACAGAGGTGAACGTGAGAGGTCCAACTGCCCATGTATAACCTATTCAGGGCTGGGCCTGCTGTGCAGTGGAGTGAAGCCACCTACTTCAGCTGCTGTCATAACATGGGCTGGGGAGGAGTGGATAGATGAAAGGAGCAATTGGTGTCCGATGAGCAGGGATGGGAGCAGGTGGATTTTGGAATCAGTTCCTGTTTAAGGGTGGACCTGTCTGATCGGCGCTTTCCAAAACAGTATGTTGAAAACTTTTCTGTCCTGTCTTTCCATAATAGTTAGCTGATTATGGATTTTTAATTTTTTTATATGGGTTTTTTTTTTAACGTGTGGTTTCAGATACAAAATTGTTGAAAACCACTCTGGTATTTTTGTACGACTGGAACAGCAGTGTATGATTGTTTTAATAAACAAATAAATTTGCAAACTAGAACACAGCCACTTTGAAATCCGCACTTCTCTGAATTTTGTGATACAGTTCTCCAGATGAGTGACATGTGTTAAAATGCATAGGCTATAGTAAAGTGCGTGTGCAAACACCTCTGTTAGTGAAAATAACAGAGCAAATGCATGGTATTGGTGAAATGCATGATATTGGTGAAATCACCAATATCATGGGGCCAGAGACAAAAGGGGGCAAGGATTTTATTTCTGTGTAGTATGCAGGTTTCTACACCCATCCAAGGACACATTCCAGCCAGGCAAAATTACCAAAGGAAGGTGCAAAGCATGTGCTGTAGGCTTTGGGTGAGTCTTGTGGGCCAGATGGAGAGGCTGGGGGGGGGGGGCTGCTACACTTTGCCCTTGGGGCTGAAGTTTCCCACTTGAAATATAGGCTGGCAAATGACTCAGCCAATAATACTGCATTCCTTCCACTATTTCTCTTCCTAGTAGGGATGGAAGAAAATTTTGTTTTTTCAACATTCACCACCAAACTGACCTCATTTGCAGCTCCCTGATTAATTCATGGACAAAAATGTAATTATTCTTTGCATTTCATACTTCTCTGAATTGCAGAAGTTCATGTCTCAAAAAATATACCAACATGCATAAAATTGCATATTTTAGGACAAAATATGTTTATAACGTACATGTTGTGATAAAATGGCGAGAACCAACCAAGTCCAATTACCGTATTTTTTGCTCCATAAGACGCACTTTTTTCCTCCTAAAAAGTAAGGGGAAATGCCTGTGCGTCTTATGGAGCGAATGGTGGTCCCTGGAGCTGAATTGCCCAGGGGCCAAAAGAGGATCATGCTTTTTATTTTACAAAGAGAAAAGGGAGTGTTGAAAGGACCCCGCTCAGCAGCTGATCAGCAAGAGATCGGGAGAGAGATAAGAGTCCCTGCTCCCTTTCAGCCCCGCCCTCCTTTGTTGAATGTGCTGCAGAGGGAGGTTGTTTGTTTCCCCAGGACATGTGACTGGCTGATTAGATTATCTGTCTGGAAACTGTAGAAATGGCTCCCTTTCCTCAAGATTTTTCAGAAATGTGAGTTAAACCTCATAAAAATGGGGCTTTTCCTCTTTGCTTTTCCCCCTTTGCAAAAGGAGCTTTGCTTTTCCCCCTTTGCAAAAAAAGCTGCAAAACCTAGCTGATCCTTGGGAAAAAAAACCAGGGCTTTTCCCTTTGCAAAAAAAGCTGCAAAACTTTTAGCTGATCCTAAAAAAAGCCTTTTGCCTTTGCAAAAACAGCTGCAAAACTTTTAGCTGATCCTCAAAAAAAAAAAAAAACCACAAAAAGGGCTTTTAGAGGAGGAAAACCAGAAAAATATTTTTTTTTCTTGTTTCCTCCTCTAAAAATGAGGTGCGCCCTATGGTCCGGTGCGTTCTATGGAGCGAAAAATACGGTACCCATTGATTTCAATGGGTCAACTCTGAGTATGGCTAGTATGCATTTTAAAATGCTTGGGGTGGAAATGCATGGATTAAACTGGAAACCAGATGGAAGGGATTTAAGAATGAACACGTGTGAAAGTGACACAGACTGGAAATAGACTGCTCTGTCCAGCATCTCTTTATATGCTGCTTCACTAAGGTGTATATCATAAACGAAATAATTCTATTTTCATTTATGAACTCTGAAGCTACATAGGCCAATGTAGTACTATTCTGTTGAGATAAGGCTTTTTATGCAGTGGTGTAGACCCACAAATTGTGAAAATCTGTAGTCATAAATCATATTTCTAAGGAAATTCAGTTGCGAGACTTATTTCAGTCTGTTATGCATTGTGATTTTGCTATGTTAAACCATTGTTTCTCACATGAGCAATATACTGTATAGTTTTGAAGGGTTTAAAAATGGAATGTATGTATTAAATCTCAAGACTGAAGGGATGTCAGACACATTTGGGGAATTTTCCCCCACCCCCAAATACGTTCCTTCAGGATCTCACCTGTCTTAGTTTTGTAGGTACTAAATTACCATCCTTAAAGGAAAAAGGAATAAAAAGGAAGCCAAAGCAGCCTAACATTTAAAGCCAGTGCTAAAAACGACTCTGCAATAAAGTGAAATGTCAAGCACCGTATTTGGTTTTTACTGAAAATCTATCTGTATGTTGTCCAAGGTATAAGCTTTCCATTAAAAAAAAACAACCCAATAAAAGAACAAACTTTGCATTTCCAGTGTGAGAAGTTAAGTAAAATATGCTGTAACCTACAGGCGTTTATGGAGGTCTCAGTTTGACAATCTTTAACTTACAGGCCTATCCCGTATGGCAAAAAAGGTATGTTTTAGTCAAATATTCTCCCCTTGTTACTGGAATGCTGTGCTAATAAGGAATCAGTTGCATCTCAAACCCTATGACTTCTTTTTCAGAGTCCAGCACCAAGGGCCTTCTGGCAGTTCCCTCACTGCGAGAAGCAAAGCTACAGGAACCAGACAGAGGGCCTTCTCGGTAGTGGCGCCCGCCCTGTGGAACACCCTCCCATCAGATGTCAAACAGATGAACAACTACCTGACATTTAGAAAACATCTGCAGGCAGCCCTGTTTAGGGAAGTTTTTAATGTGTGACATTTTACTGTTTTTTAATCTTTGTTGAAAGCTGCCCAGAGTGGCTGGGGAAACCCAGATGGATGTGTGGGGTACAAATAATAAATTATTATTATTATTATTATTATTATTATTATTATTATTAAAAATATTTCAAGCATGAGAATATTGGAAGGCAACCTAGCTTTCGAGATGTTGGCCTCTTGTTGAGCAAGAAATGAGTTGGATCCAGCCATGTTAATAGACCCACCGAAGTCAATGGACCCAAGTTAGACATGTCCATTAATTTCAATGGGTCTCCCTTGAGTATGACAAACATTGGACACAACCCAATATTAATCAAGGGTGGAAATAACTTTTTGGTAGTTTTTCACTCTTGACCTCCCCTGCCCCCAATTTCTCCACCATCCCTACATGAAATTTGACAGGCCGCCCACCCCTGTTACAGAACCTGACAAAATCTAGTCGGAACACCTTCCTTAGTCAGCTCGCAGCTGCACCATTCATTTCAAGCAGCTTATACCACTTTAACAGTCATGGCTTTCAGCAAAGAATCCTGGGAACTGTAGTTTGTTAAAGCTGTTGGGAGTTGTTAAGAGAACCCTATTCCCTCACAGAAATAGAATTCCCAGAGCTCCCTAGGAAGAGGGAACGATTGTTAAGCTACTCTGGGAATTGTAACTCCCTGAGGGGGAAAGGGGGTTCCAACTCTCCACAGTCCACACCCTTAACAAACTACGTTGCCCAGGAGTCTTTGAGGGGAAACCATGACTATTGAAGTGCTATAATTGAGCTTGAAGTGTATAATGTAGATATGGTCTCAGTCAACATATTAATCTTCCATTGGGAATTCATCACATAGTCAGATGAGAGGTGGCAGCACCTTCAAAAGGCGAAATGAGTCTTCCCACACTTTTAAACACTATAATAAAATATACAGTAACTTTGGTGGTGGGATACACAAAGGGTTACAAAAACAATAATATTTCACTAAATAAGAAAATGTGGAAAATGTTACCTGCCATATCAAGCCTAATGCTAAAGTTAGCCAGTGAATGAATTACTTAAATGCACTCAGTTTCCATATGTCCTTAAGTGGACTCCCCAGCCACCCACCCTGAAGGAATCTGTGCCTACTTTTTACTTTAAGAGTCTAATATAATGCTACAGCCTCTTGCCTAGATGCCAAGGATATAAATCCAAATACATTGTAGCTACGAGCATGTAATCAAGCCTTTAATGGCCATGCACAAATGCAATTGCACATTTAACATTTTTTTATTATTTGTTAAGTGGTGTCTGCTACATAGCAGCCTGTCTCTTTAATCAACCCCATTTTTCTTTTTTTCTGCAGTCACTGGCATGATGTTCATGCTATTCTCCAAGATATGTCTTTGACGGACCAAGTGAAAAAAGACAACTCTGAAACAAGATGAAGGCTTGCTGCTCTTCAGCTAGGGAAATCTGTTTTAACAGAAGCTAAAGAGAAAATCCTATGCATATCTCTTTTAAAATATATATAGCCTGATTGAACTCCATGGGGTTTACTCCCTGATAGGTAGGTGTTACACTGCAGGCTAAATCAATTTCATGCATATCCTTCATCAGAGTCCTCTCCAGGAAGTGAATGTGTGACAAGGGCAGTAGGGTCATGTGCACAAGACCCACTCCCATTGCTCTCATTCCCACATGGCGCACACTGAACACAAAGGTCTGAAGCGGGCTTCTAACCACATTCCTCTCAACATGGTTAGATGCCTCCACATGATTGGAATGTTGCACTACAGGGTTATTGGTCATGCAGAGACATCTAAGTTCATTCATCCAAACATGCTTAGAAGCCTCCTTCCCACTTAATGCATGGTTGGGGCTGGCATGCGTGGCCTCATACCTCTTATGCCAGATATGAGGAACTTGTGGCCCTCCAGATATCATTGGACTTCAGCTCCCATCAAGCCCAGCCAGCATGGCTAATGATCAAGCATGACAGGAGTTGTAAGCCATCATCCTGAGGCCCTTTTTTGTGCCTCCTCCATGAGAGGTCCAGAGGGCGGCAACATGAGAACAGGCCCTTTCTGTGGTGGCTCCCCACTTGTGGAATGCTCACCCCCGGTAGGCTCTCCTGGTGCCTTCATTACATACCATACGTTTAGGTGCCAGGCGAAAACACTCCCCTTCTCCCAGCCTTTGCCTAAGTAAACAATTTTTCAAACTGTGGGAGGGGGCTATTGTTTGTTACTATGGTATGGATTTTTGTGTTGTTATATTGTAAACTGCTCTGTGGTCCTCAAATGAATAGAAATTTTATTATTATTAACAATAACTGTAGTTCAACAAGATATGGTGGCCACAGGTTCCCCATTCTTGTACTACTCCCTCTCTCTTCTGTTTCATTATGCACCCAAGGAGGACTTAGATTTTCGTGTTTTGTATTTGCAGAGGAAGGACTTTAGGCTCTCAAATTTCAGGGGCGACCTGTGCGATGCTAAAATTTGGTGCCCTCCACTTCTTTCACTCTGTTCTACAGCGCTGTTGTGGCGTCCCCTGCAGCATGGCACCCACTGCAGCTGAACTGGTCGCACAACCTTAAAACCATATTTTTGGGTTGATAGAGATCATCACCTTTGATGTAGAAAAGAGGGTAGTTAATGGTCCATGTGCAGGAAAGCATTTGGAAGAAGAGAAAAGAGAGGGGGGACTGCAACATTTCAATATGATGAGTAGTGCTCATATCTGTTGTGTGTATCTAGTGAATTGAAGGCTTGGGCATGATATGATGCATTTTAAGTCAAGCACAGACAGATATAGGATAAGCAATACAGATTTCTTAAACAATATAAATAAGAATACAGGAAAAAGCAGTACACTTTTTATGTTTTCAGAAGCACAGTTGACATAGAGCATTTCCTTTTCTCCTTGTTTCCCCAAACTACGTAAGATTATGGTAGTGGCAGATAAATTTAAAGAACCCAGAAAGGAATGAAGATTTGTTTGGCATAAAATCCATATCCTGCTGTGCTCTCAGGCAGAAGAACATTTATCAGTACAAAGGTATTAGGTAATAGGTATACTCCATTCATTTGCGAGTCAAAGAGAAGCCAGGATACAAGAACAATTACATACCTACATTTGTCCTATGCATCTCAAAGGCTAAAATCAAACATGTTTAAGTAAGTAAAACGTATCTGTACTTCTCCCAAATAAGCAATACCTTTGAGGGCTGACAGAAAAATTGACACATGCTGAGATGCAGGGCTAGCAATGTAATGTAATAGGCAATATAGGAACAAGTTAGATCATTTGGTCGACATTGGCCAAGATAGTCTATATGTATTGGCAGCAGTTCTGCAGGTACTCAAGTAACACTTGGTGGAGACCTGAGGGATGGAACCTGAGACCTGTAACTGTGTGTCAACAACAGCAGCTTGATGGTAGATGATCCCACCTGCAAAATTCTCTGACATATCAAAGCAGCACAACATCAATAAAGCCGTAAAATGGAACATAATGTTAAAATAACAGTTACAATAAAAAAATATAAAAAGCCAGCAGGCACGAATATCCGCAGAACCACATGCAGGAAATCAATGTGCTTTGTGATCTGAAAGCCGGCATAAATAAAAATGTAATCAGTTGTTGCCTGAAAGGTTTGACTGTGCAGGCCAAGCAGATGGGGGCAGAGGGTGGCACTGAGAATGCCCTGTCTTGTGTCATTACTTTCCTAGTCTCTTCCACAGATGGGGAACATTGCCTGCAGGTTGTAACTCAAGTGCTAGGATCCCAAGTCACTGATAGCTTTTTATGTTATTAGCAAGACCTAGAGTTGGACTTAGCAGCTTTCTGGCAGCCAGGGTAGTACTTCCTGGACTGGAACGATATAATCCTTGCTTGCTACTCCTGGACTACAGCATTCTACACCACCAGCAGCTTCCAAACTATCTTCAGGGGTAGCTCAACACAGAGTGAATTGCACTACTCTATCTGAATTGCACTATTCTATCTGGGATGCTTCAGGCATTGGTTCCTAAAGCCGAGTTAAATTGAGGCAAGCAGTAGGAGTTAGCTCCTTTCTGGTGCCACCTTCTTTGCCTTGATGTTGATTTAATTCTGTGGTGTGCTATAAGGGTAACACACTTATGATTCCAAACAGACTGATAAGTCTATGGATGCACGTATAGCTATATCTATGCTTAATTCAGGCAACTGCTTTATCTCTCCAATATTATTGAGTGCTGCTTTGTGTTCTGGATTGCTTCCAGCACCACTGCCTGCTCAGAGAGGCCCTGATCACCTCTGCTCATTGTTTCCACTGTTTATACAATGGCACTGGAAACACTGAGTGACTATGGATGTTGAAAACACTCACCTGTGCAGTGCCTCCCAGAGGTGGCAACAGGCACCTTTTGTGACATCAAAAGGGGCGGCGTAAATCAAAAACTTAGACGCAAGGAAGGCTGTGCAGCTTTTTGATGTAAGCTCCACTTTGGACAGTGGCTGACTACAGAAACATCAATGCAATCAAGGTGCTGCCCTTGTTTACAATGTTCAAATTGTTCACAGGGTACAGGATGGGAGGCTGCATAGATTTTGGATACACTGTGGGAAAAAATCGTTCCTCTTGCCAATGCACACAGCCCTCTCACTTCTCATTTCAGCCAGTATAAAAGGGAAGGTCCATAGCTCAGTGGCAGAGCATCTGCTTTGCACACAAAAGATTCCTGGTGCAATCTGCAGCATCTCCAGGAAGGACTGGAAGAGTCCCCTTCCAGAAACCCCAGAAAGCCAGTGCTAGTCAGTGCAGATAGTAGTGAGCTAAATAAACCAATGGTCTAACTCAGTATTCAGTACCTTCCTGTGTTCCTTAGAGTTAGGTTTGGGACTTCCACTACCAAGCCTCCATTCAAACTGGCTCCATCAACATTCTTGAAATCCCAAGGGGAGAACTTCTAATTGCACATTATGAATAGTGCCATGACTCTTGCCTCCATATTCTTTTTAATCCCAAACCCAAAGCAGGCTGCAAATATGAGTTAAGGCAGGGACAAACTGCTTTCTCCCACACTCATGGATGGATGTTGGGTCTGTATGGGAAACACATGACAATCCAGATTTTGTGAATTCTAACTTCCAGCCTGGTAGAGGGCCTTCTCGGTAGTGGCGCCCTGCCTGTGGAATGCCCTCCCTTCAGATGTCAAGGTGAAAGAAAAAAATAGACAACTTTTAGAAGGCATCTGAAGGCAGCCCTGTATCAGGTTTTTAATGCTTGATGTTTCATGTTTTTAGATATGCTGTAAGCCACCAGGAGTGGCTGGGGAAACCCAGACAGGTGGGCAGGATAACAACAACAACAACAACAACAATTCCCACTCAGCATGGCCAGTGCTGAGGGATGATGGGAGATGTCAGTCCAACATCTGGAGGCATCAGATGTTGGATCAACATCTGTAGCTTGTCTTTCATGGATGGGCAGAGAGTTTAGAGAAAGATTTATCCAAAAGTCCTCTCTGCCAGTCTCCCCTAACCCTCATCAGCTTCTTTGCTGATTAGAGACATAAACTCAGGTTCTCTGTGCTCCTCTCCAAATCTGTCTACCCATGGATCTCTTTTTCTAACTGAAATATTCTTCCTGAGAAGCAGAAATAGAATCTTCATGCAATATACAACTTTCAAATAGCCTCCTCTACAATGTTTTGGGAAGTGCTAGTTTGTTATTTAAGTGTTAAAATGTGTTGGGGTGAGCATTAAGAAACTCAGTTGCAAATGTAAGGTGCCTGGTGGAATTAATAAATGTTTCCTGTTCAGGAATAGACAGGCTGATTCCCGCCCTCACCGTGCTTAGCATTTAACAGTGATTAATTCAATCCCCCAAGGGCTTCTGTGCTTCTGTGAATCTGAGCGCCATGCAGCCATTCCTGCACTAAAAACGTTCCAGAGGTTTCACCTAAACATTATTGCAGGTGACCCGCACAGTGCAATGCTGCCACAAAAGATTACTCCTTCCGCAAATGAGATGCCAAACCGAGAACGGCTAAGCCCAATCCTTCTCCCCAGTGAAGTGAGAAATGATATAAATTTTTTTAACAATGGAGCCGATAAAAATTTATGCACTTTTCCCGCGCTTAATGAGAGATTCGAGGGGGGCCTTGTCGCTTGCTATACAAATGCCCTTAGTGAAACATTTAAAACTTCCTGCTGAGACCAAGCTTTTGGAAATATTACCCATTAATCTCAGTGGGTGCTCCCTTCCTCTCTGCCATGGATGGTTACTCGTGAAAACCTGAGCTACAATCTGGAAGCATCTTTGGCCGGGTAGTTATGCTGAAGGAAGCAATTTTTTACATTATTTTTTTTTAAAAAAAAGAAATTAACATAAGAATTTGTAGGCTTCTAGATACTGTATCTGAAGAAGTGTGCATGCACACGAAAGCTCATACCAAGAACAAACTCAGTTGGTCTCTAAGGTGCTACTGGAAAGAATTTCCTATTTTGTTTAGGCTTCTAGAGTATGAAGTGGGGGTGGGGAGACCCTAACATTCTTCTCATTCTAAAGAAAGCCTATATCTAATCCCTAGGGAGGACGGTCCATTAGTGGCAATGGGGCACTGCCCCACCTACCTCAGTCTGCCCAGGACTTGCCACTTTGCTTCTACCTTCCATTGGCTCGGCCTCCTCCTCCTCCTGACCTTCCTGTCTTATGCTCCACTGGCCCCAATTGGTACCAACCACTGCTGTGGTTTTTAATGCACCCCCATAAAAAATTTATCCACTGCTTGATTGTGGAAAAACACACACCCTCGGAGTGGTTTACAAAAGGAGTATGTGACATGCCTGAATCCTTGACTTAAGGATTAAATTAAATGCAGCTGGCTCATCGTTCTGTGGCTATTTTTTGAAATGCTAAATAGTGAGCATGGAGGCTGGAAATCAGGTTCAGGACTGCGGCATGCTAGAGTTTCCCTCCCTGCCGTGGTCCTAATGAACATCCCCTTATTATGCTCTTATTAGTTCCCTTAGGGAAGCTTCTATTGGCATCAGTAGGGTTGTTCACACATGACACTAAGCGCAGGTACACTTTGTCTCTACATGTGAACAAATGTTTGTGTGAAGGAGTGAATACACTCACCCACCCAACCATGCATGCATGTACGTACACACACACACACACACTCCTAATGTGTCAGTGTAGAGAACTGAGCTTAATACTGGTGAAATGATAAACTGACAGAAACATATATTGACAAGATTCACCCATGCTTACCTAAGATAAATGAGTACTTCATGATGTGCCTTGAGGGTGAAGCTATTGCTTAAAAGCTACTAAAGCTGGGGCGAAGCTTTCCTGGCTTAGCTATTTCATAGTAGGCCTCCTCAGACATTAGTATTCATATTAAGCCAGAGGTAGGGCACCTCAGGCCCAGAGGTTAGATGAGGACCTCCAAGTTTCTCTCTCAGGTCCTCATGATACTGTCTCCCAAGACACAAGTCCTGCTTTGCACTCTCCCTCCATGTTTTGGCCCAGCTGGAATGTGTGTCTCCAAGTGAATATATATTTTTTAAATGTGCAAACATTATATAGGAATATAGGTGATCCAAAGAGGAGAAAAGAAGCACAGAACAATGTTGTTCTTGTGCCAGCCTAACAATCTTTGTTTTCAAATAGGTTAGAAACGAGACAACAGGGACTGCTGCAGTTCCTTTCATAACTCGATGACATCTAAAGGTTAGCCTTTATTTTTCCTTATTGATAAAAATGACTGGAGGCAAAGCAATAGATAAATGCTTAGGAACACTTGAGAGCTAAAATGGGGGGGGGGGGATAAAGTCCACATGGGCCCAGCCTTCCTGTTTAGAAAGTGGTAACAATAATACGGTGACAGCATTCTTTGCATCCACTCACAAAACAGAACAAAGCAATATTCTGGCATAAACCAGTTTGAAATTAATGTGCATTTACCAGTTCCTATTTTCATTTTGAAAACCTGCAGAAATGGGAGATATGCTTAAGGTATTTGGTGGTGGTGGTGCGTTGTTACAGCGCAATGAGCTTTTATAAGGCCACATCTGTACAGTAGCCTCACATGCTACTGGTTGCACACAGGAATGCAGCACCCCAGGATTTCAAAGTTCTGGACAACTGGAATCTGCCCTAAAATGTTACAATGTAGAGTGCTCCTGTTCCAGTCAGTCATCCCCTCCATTCCATTCCCAATTCTGACATATAAAAGAATATAAGAAACAAGATGCACTTCAGTGATGTGGAACCAGGGGCGGGGGAAGGGGTGCGTGGCAGGGTGTCACCACTGAGGGGGGTGACAAAATTCCAGGCGGCACTCATCGCAGGGTCTGCAGCACGCCCAAGCCATGCATCTGTCCTGGGGGAGACGCAGTGGCTTGGGTGCACGCAGGCTCCGCGCCCAGACAGCCCAGACTGCCTCCCCCCACAGCTGTAGGGCGGCTGAGTGTGAGGAGGCAGGCAGACTCTGGAGGCCCCGCGGTGCACCCTGCCCCTATGGGTGGCTCGCCCCGCCTTTGCCCCACCCCTATGGGTGGCGCACCCCACCCCAGGTGCACAAGTGGCTTCCTCCGCCGCTGTGTGGAACTACCAAAGTTGTGGAGCCAGCACTGAAAAGGCACTTCTGCTGCCCTCCATACTTCATTTCTGCATGCCTTTTTTGGTGGGCGGTGTTGTGGCTGGGCATTGGGCCCTGCAGTGAACTGGCTGGGGGCGGAGACTGACACCCTCCTCATAGCTGGCCAGCTGCTTCACTGGCACTAGGTGGGGCTCCACCCATGGTCGGCCCTGCTGTCCAATCAGCACTGGTAGGAGGTATGTCCGCGGTAACCTTAAACTGTGGCACAGGCGGGGACCATCCTCTCACACCCTTCTGCTGCCCTCCATACTCCATTTAACAAGTGAAACACCAGGAGAACCTCCTCTACTGATCTTAATGCAGAGGCAGGTCCACCCAGATATTTGGGCCCCAGATCGCTCATGGTTCATGTCAACATAAACACCTTGAAGGAACTGGCAACCAGAGCATCTCTTTCAGAATAGAAGTTATATGCAACCCACCCACTACTCCTGCCAACACCTTGGCTATTTTTCTGCTTACAAATAGGATGGATAATTTTTGAGAGTTGATATGCACACAGCTCTAGTATATACAAACTACAGGATTATCAAACGAGGACAACGATCTGGCAAGTTTCAGTTCAGTCGTTGTTCCTTTGTTTCTAATATAGTCTTTGCTGCTACCACATTCAGGAGGGGGAGAACTGTAACTATGGACAAGGACCTTTTGCATTTTTCATTATTAAGGTCAAGTAATTTATTAGTTTCCCATTATCACCAGGCCGTAGCTCCACATACTATGCGGTTGCTTCAGTGCCTGAATTCAGTTAAGCTAAGGGAAGACATGAGATTGCTGGCAACTGTACCCTTGTTTTGCAGCTGCATAATTCTCTCAACTACAGAGGAGTTGTTGCATGTCGATATCCCGATCCCTCCCGTGAAATAAAGACACAAGACACCGTAAAGTAAGGTTGAATGGAGAATAAAGGGCCACAACTTTATTGGTTCCGGATGTTGAGCGGTATTGGCTTTAGGCATTGGATCTAACTAGACTATATCCGACTCCAGTACGTCGTGCTGGCAGTCCAGGAAGGGATAACCACTGTTGGGGTGAGCCCTTGCTGCTGCACATCAGCTAAGGACACACCCCGTGATCACCGATCTGGGGCGTGCCTTAGGCCCTCACCACCCACAGCTTCGGACACGGACACGCCCCCCGGACTCCTTTACGAAGTACCCTTCAGCGCTTGGGGGGAGGTGCTGGCCCGTCCCCCCCCCCCACATCCTGACCTTCCTGACCTTATCCAATGCCTAACCGCCAAACCAAAGTTGTGACGAGTTGCTACGAGGTAGGCGAAAAAACCACAAGGCGGAGCCAATTTGCCAGGTGGAAAAATTCCTACCTGGCCCCTCAACGGCGACCAATCGTGATCCATAGCAAGGTCAATAAAAACCTAACCTAATAAAAAGGGAGGGTGGGAAGGGGAAGCTGGAGAGTCGGGAGCCCAGGAGAAAGAGGACGAGCTCTGGCTGCGTGCCCACTTAAATGGGGTGGGCACGCCCTAGCCGGCTGCGCCGGTTGGCCAGCCAGCTGGGCACCGCACCCAGAGCTCGCCCAATAGTGCCAGGGGATGCTGGCATCCCCTGAGCACGTGTAGGGCTCGTGATTCACTGCAACCCCCCCTCCTCTCTAAGGGCGGAAGGGGCTTTTTCAGGTGACACCTGCAAAACAGAGAAAGCTCACAAGTTTTAGTCCCGATCAGCCCAGTGTCCTGAGGTTGCTGTTTTAAATCTCCAGGATGCTTTATTATATGACCCCTGACTCCAAGGTTAGGGATAATACGGATTCCCTGCAACTGTTAATCAGGTGAGCAGCATTTCTGTATTTAACTATCTCCATAAGAAGGAAGCTTGCACTGCATCCTGCAAATGTAAAGATGGTTTTGCTTTTGACAAAAGGTTCTTGCAAGCTGTGCTCTCATTTTTCCATCCCAGATTTTATGAGACGATAATATTCTTCCTGGTCACCCCCCCTTTTTCCCCCCAGTGGGATAATCTGTGTTGCAATAGAACCACAGGAAGGTGAAAGGAAAATGCAATGTGGAACACTCCCAGGAGATAATAAGGAAGATTTTGGTTTTCTGAAAATACAATTTACATGCAAAAGATAACAGCCATTCCTAGCTTAAGTCTCTCATAAGTGAGCAGGAACTAAGAAGCAGAGATAAGTTTAGCAGCAAATAAGTATTAAAGTGGAGAGCTTAAGCAAGTAGTTATCTAAATAAAGCATTCAGCTCTATCATTGTTCCCTTATTTCTGGTTCCTCGCACTTCCTATTTGGTTTATTTATATTTTCGCCAAGAAGGACAAGATAAAACAATTCAATGTCGCTTCATTTCATTTGTTTGTTTGTTTGTTTGTTTGTTTAAAAGGAAGGATAAATAAAGATTGAGAAGGGGTCCATCAACATTGTTTGAAAGGATTTTAAGCATATGGCTGACAGGGGTATTACTAACTCAGCCAATCAGGTTCTGACAGCTTGATGTACTCAGGCTGTGCAATTGCCGATAATGACAGTAGGCCCAGGAGTCCTGTTAACTTACAGTATTTCCTTACTAGAAAAGCCTGGCATTGTAGCCTAGGCTTTTCTAGTAAGGAAATACATTTATGCCATGCCACCACTGGCAGCCATTTTGTAACTGGTACCCACAGCACACTCTCAAAACCCAAAATGAGCCCACTGATCCGGAAAGGTGGGCAACTCCAGCCTTAAAATTGAATAGTAAACAAGTGGCTTCACAGGTGCTCTTTGGAGCTACCTCCACAAGGATGCCTAAAAGTAAGGGAGATCCAAGGCATGGGTGTCCCTGAACTTCTGGTCTCTGAAGAGCAGAAAGGGCGATTTTGCTTGCCCTCTTATGCAGTGAGGAGGAACAGCCCCTTTGCTGTTCTGCTGATTGGCACAAATTGGCAGAGAAGCTGCTGGGGTTGTGTGTCTCCCTCTTCTTCTTCTTCTTCTCTCTCTGTGTGGTGCATTACTGTGTGTGTGTTTTTGGATGAAGAGAGGCGAAGAGCAAGACTATTGCCTGTTGAGTTTGCATGTGAGGTATTATGCGTATGAGTGTGTGGTCTCTATCTGCGTTGCGGCTTCAGTTGTATACACCGTCTGCCAGTGATTTATATTTGTAGGAAAAATGTAAGCTAGAATCCAGAATGCCATGTGATTCACCTGCCCTACAGTGCCACTCCCCAAAACAAGCAAGCCGTACAGCGGATGGTGCTCATGATTGCTGGCACTCCAATTACATCCAGCGAGTCTTCATTGCAATCACTCCATTGCATTAGAAATGTAAATCTCCATCTGCTTTTAATCAGTGGGCCCCTATAAATGGGTTCTTGTTTATGGCTTGCCTACAAAAATAGCACAATCTGCACATATATTTGTGGAGGATGATTCCACACCCCCCCCCCCACCAAACAATAAATGTCACTTAGCTGACAGATGAAATGTCCTCAACAACAACCAAAGAAGCCCACCCTTATTATGGTACTGTAGCTTCCATTTAATTTACAATTTAATTAATCAATGTGCTGCTTGAAAACAAGGCAATTAGTTAACCTACAAACAAACCTTTAATTAACTGACAGCTTTAGAAGCAGCAATATATATGGCAGTGCAAATACCTTTAACTGCAATTCTGCGCAACCAAAGCAAATGCAAGTCATGCTCTTTTCCGTGTCTGGTTCCAGTGATTATTGGTGCAAGTACTAAACACATGCATGTGGAATTGGCCCTATCACAACCACCTCCCTCTCCCAAGGCCATGCCTCTTACTAGTCATGCTTCAGATCCTCCCGGAGTCTTTATACCTCACTGGGATGTGTGTATGCACCTATGGTGATGCCTCTTGCTCACCTGGAAGATGGTATGGGTGTGTAGAAGCTAACCTAGGGCACAGAAGTAAACTTTACATTTGTCCCACCAACTTCTGCTGCTGGACCGAACTGCCTGCTATGGGGCCACTGGAAAGCTGCCAGAAGGGAATGTGACCCATTGACACTTTGCCACCCTTGGCTCCTTTAGAAGGAAAGGCAGGATATGAATCTAATCAAATAAAAAAAGATACGGTACATTTTTAAAAATGTTCCCAACTGTTGAATTCAATGTCTTTCTGGAATGTACATGGGGTATGATTTTCTTGGCTTTTCCCAAACCATGTAATGTCAGAAGTGTGACCTAGAATGAGTAATAGCCAGCCTTCAACATCATGTTACTTTAATTGAGTTATTTTATGAAGTTTGTTTCAGTATAAAGATATCGAAGCCACAGACAGGACGCAGCCACATGCCTACGCCCTTCTTCAAATACTTGCTTTCGGCACCAAGCAAAGTTCTCGTGGCAAGTTGCTTCTTTCAGCCCTTTGATGTTTGTCATGATTACCTGGCAGTTTTATTTTATTTTTTAACAACTTTTGAAAATTTGTGGTAAAGCACCTTTGGATCTCAATCAAAAGTCCCAATTGGATTCCTGGGTAAATGTGGGGTGATTTCAAGGCACATAAAAAGCAATGGTAGCTGTGTTGGTCTGTAGAAAAACTCCAAAAGGCACAGTGGAACAATGCCTTTATTAGGCTCAAGCAAAATATCACAAAAGCATGGCAGGTTTTTGAGTTTTCCGGAAGTCTACATTAGGCAAGCTGTTCTGCACCAGCACAGAGATCTCTGTTTTTCATGTGCCTTGATGAATACCAAACCTAGCAGTTCAAGGCACAGTCTAAACCTAGAGGACAATGATTTCTCATCAGTTGAAGAGCGACTTCAGATTTTGTGGGCTACATTCCCTCCAGCTATTAGATAACACTACACAATTTGGTTTCAATTGATTCTTTCTACCAGGTACACTATTCAAAATTAATTCCTGGATTCACTAAATTAAAGACTGCCATGTTTACTTCTCTTAACTCTTGTTCTCTTCCTACCATGGGATGAAATGGAGAAGAGAGGAACCATGTACACCACCTTAAGTTACCTGGAAGATAAAGGTGGTCTGTAGATGTGATAATGATAGATAGATAGATGATAGATAGATAGATAGATAGATAGATAGATAGATAGATAGATAGATTCATATATATACACACACACACACAAAGGTAAAGGACCCCTGGATGGTTAAGTCCAGTCAAAGGCAACTTTGGGGTTGTGGCGCTCATCTTGCTTTCAGGCCGAGGCAGCCGGTGTTTGTCCACAGACAGCTTTCTGGGTCATGTGGCCAGCATGACTAAACTGCTTCTGGCACAATGGTCCCTAGTGTGCTTTTGAACTGCTAGGTTGGCAGGAGCTGGGACAGAGCAATGGGAGCTTATTCCGCCGCAGGCATTTGAACTGCCAATCTTCTGATCAGCAAGCCCAAGAGGCTCCGTGGTTTAGACTACAGCACCACATACTTACATACATCATACATAAATTATAATAATAAATTATAAATAATATTACATGGTGTGGAGAAGGTGAATAGTTAAGCATTTCTCCCCTTTAATAATACGGGAATATGGGGCCCTCCAATGAAGCTGAATGGTGGGATATTCAGAACAGACAAATGTACAGCACATAGGCGTATGGAGTTAACTCACACAAAATGTAGCGGCGGTAATCAAATTGATGGCTTTAAAAGAATATTAGACAAGTACATGGAAAACGATGCTCTCACTGGCTTCAAGTCATGGTCACTGTGCTATCTTCAGAATTTGAGGCAGCATGCCTTGAAAGGCCAGTTGCTTTGAAACAGCAGGGGGAGAGGAGAGGGCTATTGTGCTTATGTCCTGCTTGTGTCTACTGGAGAGGGGTGTGGAAGCTGTGACTCTCCAGATGTTGCTGGACTCCACTCCCATCATCCACAACTACTGGCCATGCTGGATGAGACTGACAGCAGTTGGAGTCCAACTACATCTGGAGGATGACAGGTTCTTCATTCCTGCTATAGGCATCTCATTGGCCATTGTGGAAAAACAGGGTGCTGGACTAAATAGTCTGAAATCCTCTTATGCTCTTTGGCAGCTGCGTGAGTGCCTTGTGCATCCCAAACCACAGAAGAAGTCTGTGAATCAGGGTTTAAATTTTTTATTATATAAGGAAACGGGATCAGAGTTAATAACACTTGTGGTTGTTTTTATACTTAGAAGCTAACAGATGCAAGGACAGCTGAAATTAGATGAATAAAACATGTTTTCTCACCATAAAAATAATTCCAAGTTTATTACATCTTGTGAGTGCAAGATCTGGCTGCCAACAGTAGGCTAGCTTAGAGCACCATTCCCTTATCTAAATTAACCATCCAATCATTTAGAACAAATGCTTTAGTAATTTGGATGCACACACACAAAAGTCAGAAAAGAAGATATGACAGGGAGCAGGCAGCACAGCTTGCCAAGCTGTGCTAGAGAGAGAGAAACTGAGGCGCAGATTTTCTTCTAAAAATATGTGCATGGAAAATGAACATTGGGTCAAACAAGTTGTGAACTGCTAATGCCCTGCAAATGACAAAGGATTATGCTTTCCCCCATAAATATATTAATTGCACATGTTGATCACCAAAGGGAACTTGGAAAAGATTAAAAGCCTGATTCTAGCTTCTGTTGAACATTAAGAAGATAAGAACAGCCTGCTGGATCCAGCATCTAGCCCCAGCATTCTGTCCTAACAGTACCAAATAGATGCCAGTCGGAAAATCACAAGGAGGAGCTGAATGCAACAGTATTCTCTCCAGCTGTGGTCCCCAGAAACTGGCATTCAGAGGCATACTGATGGTGGAGGTAGAACACAGCCATCATGGCTAGTAGCCATTGAACACCTTATCCTCCATGAATTTGTCTATCCCCCTTTTAAAGATATTCTGCTGAAAACCTAAGCTAAGGACCAGGGCCTCTGCACAAATACAGTGGTGCCCCGCTAGACGAAAATAATTTGTTCTGCGAGTATTTTCGTCTAGCGGGTTTTTTGTCTAGCGAAGCGGCAATGTAAACCACGGTTTTCGCTAGACAAAAAAAAAGACGGAAAAATTCGTCTTGCGAGGCAGCTCCATAGACTTTTTCGTCTTGCGGGGCAGCCTCCCGCTAGACGAATCTCTTCGTCTAGCGAGTTTTTCGTCTAGCGAGGCATTCGTCTAGCGGGGCACCACTGTACACCACAAGAAGGCCTTTGTATCAAAATAGGAATCAGTGCCACCAGTGGAAGAACATTTCATAAAGGAGATATCTGGGGCACGCAGGGTGAAAAGAAGCCAGGGCTAATACAACAGAGGTATAGCACCAAACTGACCAAACTGTGGGAGGCAGTGGAAGACAGGAGTGTCTGGCATGCTCTGGTTCATGGGGTCACGAAGAGTCAGACACGACTAAACGACTAAACCACAACAACAACATGACACTCTAGACTGACAGCTCCCAGAAGCAAATAGTGAAGCCTTGTAACTGTTGAGAGATATACCAAGGAAGTTTTGAAGGGATAGTGGAAAGAGCTACCAATACTTCACTGTTGTACAAAATGCAACACTAGCAGTTGCCATAAGTAAAGGCCAACCAAAGGCCTATCTAGTCGGGCACCCACCAGTTTCTCCACAATGTTCCACCAGATGCCAACCGAGAGGCAGGACATGAGGGCAATATTCCTTTCCCCCTATGCTCTAGTGTTCAGGAACATGCTGTCTCTGATCCTGGAGGCAGCATGCAGTTGTTCTGTCTAGGAGCCACTGGCAGCCTTATCTTCCATGGATTTCTCTATAAATGAAGCTTCTGCTTGCACGACAACAGCCACATCCCACAAAAGGATCAGGCTGTTAAGAAAGCAACTTTTCCTTCAGTAATACATCTGAAGGTTCACTGAAGATCTACTGTTTGCTCATAAGACCAGGATTCTAGCTACACCAACAGTTCTGCACTGCTTATCTATGCTCAGTGTTGGCATAACATTGGTGCAATGGTGATACAGTTTCATTCTCTGTACATCATTTGGTACAACCGTCAATGCGCTCTGTTCTTATGAGCCAAATAGTAGCTCATACTGTGACTCAGCACTATCATGTTTCCCCAATAGTAGCCATTGACCCTTGGCCTGAAAACAGCTAGCCTATGATTGCTTCAATACACTTTTAAAAACAAACAAGTGGATATTTCATAACTGAGAAACAGTGGCAGATTTCAGCTTCCCAGCACAGCATTCTTGGCACATACCACACAGGCTGTTTCAGTTTAAGATACGTACAACACATTTTACAGAGAGTATTGACAATTTGGAGGAGGGCAACCAGAATGGTGTGGGGTTCTGGAAACCAAGTCCAAAGAGGAATGGCTGGAAAAGCTGGATCTGGAGAAGAGAGCCTAGAGAGGAGAAATTTAAGGGGAGACATGGCAGCTGCCTTCAACTAGCTGATGAGCTGCCACATAGATCCTGCACTGAGCAGGGATGGACTAAATGCCATTGAAGATGCCTTAAAAACCCTAAAATGCTATGCTTTTATAATGTGAGTCTCTCCCAAGATGGTTGCATATATACCTTATGCTGACAATGATGTCTCACAGTCCCTAGCAGTAATTCAACCCTTTCATAAGTACTGTAGGCCAGTGTTTTTCAACCTTTTTTGGGCAAAGGCACACTTGTTTCATGAAAAAAATCATGAGGCACACCACCATTAGAAAATGTTAAAAATTTTAACTCTGTGCCTATATTGACTATATATAAAGTAATTCTCTTGAATTTTTCAATTTTTCCCACGGCACACCAGGCAACATCTCGCGGCACACTAATGTGCTGCGGAACAGTGGTTGAAAAACACTGCTGTAGGCTCCATTTTTTTGGTGTCACATTTTATGGGAACACATCCCGAGTTAGTTTACACACTTTCAAAACGCCCTTAAAACTAATGCAAATGTCAAAGAACAGAGCTTAAACAAATTAAAGGCATGAATACTTTATACAGTGTTTTAAAGAAGCTCCTTCTTATTTATTACTGCCTTTCACAACCTTTTGACATTTATAATAAACTCTCCTTTTCCTGCTTATCATATTTTTTCTTTGAAAATGATATTTATTTATTGAGAAAGCTTTTGACACAATATTGACAATTGAACTTATCTACATTGGTCCTGCAACTTCAGTATTTTAGATTTGTAAAAATGCAGAAGCATCACTTTATAATTTTGGAAGGATAATTTAGCTGTCAGCTTCAGTGCTTCCATTCTACTTCTTTTCCTGAACAATTCTGATCTCTCTCTCTCTCTCTCTCTCTCTCTCTCTCTCTCTCTCTCACACACACACACACACACACACACCATTAAACTAGTTCTGGTGTTTTTGTCTAGGTTTGGCAGCAAAAGTCGCAATTCCTACTTCTTTGTCACCTCCGCCAGCAAATATCAAATTAATTCAGCATGATGTAAAAATGTCTGTCTCTCTGTGTGTAAAAAAAAACAAACCCCAAAAACTTCCAAATGTGAAGTATTCCCTCACGCCCAGGAGACATTTGGAAATTGGGAAGTTGTGTTTTCAAGGGCACACTAAATGAGGTTCTTAAAATTCAAGGCTGTACATATCCTAATAGAGAGTAGAAGTTTGTCCCACACAGCAAAGGACACAAAGGTCACACCAACCAATTTCCCAGTCATTGCCCATTTTGTTTTCTCAAAACCAATGTCTTAACTGAGAAGATACTAGGGAAATAATTTCTGGAGTCTTAGTTAACCATATGAAAAAAAAAAAAAACCTTTTTGTTTTGTTTGTCTTTGTCTTTTCTTTTTTTAAAGGCAGCCATCTGGTGTTTGTGTTACATGGATTTTGCAACTGTCATTTTTGCAGTGCATACCATTTTATCTTCACAGTAATGTTGCTAAAAATGTCTGAATTGCCTTGTTGGATTTGGACCACATAGTTCAGCACTCTGTGTCCAACAATGGCCGCCCCTTGCAGCTTACAATAAAGGGAGAACAGAGGATGGAAATAATTCTCTTCTGCTGTTTGTTCCCAGCATATGTTAACAAAACGTGCGCTGACCTTGAATATGGAAGTTCTGCCACTTCAGTTTGATAAGCCTAGCCTTCTAGAATTGTCTAAAAACATTTTAAAGAACCACTCACGCTAGTGATATCACAATATCCTTTGACAATATGTTCCATAAACTGATAATGCGTTGCTTGTTCGGAACCTGCTGCCAATCACTAGTCTGAGTGCTCATGTTTTGAAGGGCAGGCAATTCCCCTTTATTCATTTTCGCTGCACCATTACTTGCGTTATTATGTGATATTTCCCTTCTCTCTTCTTTTGCAAACTAAACTTTCAACACAGCCTCCCCTCATTATGTACCGAGAGCCTACTGAGTAACATTAGCAAATATTCTGAACACACCAAATGAAATGTTCTTTTTCCAATTAACCTTCAAAATAAACCACAAGAGCTTATCATTGAACTATTTTTTTAGTTGTCCTATGAACAAAACATCAGGAGCTTGCTGCAGTTAGGTAACCATAAAAGGCAGATATTTGTGACAAAGCTGCAACGGTTTCCACTGTAAAATGCAATATGGTATCCAAAGGACATATCAAAGAAGGAAAACTGAATTCTGCAGAAAAGCAGACCACGTAAATCCGCAGGTACTTCCTGTTTGTTTGCAATGTGTTCTGCTTCCAAAAAACATACCATTTAGAATTTTTGGGCTGTGAGATGGCTAATAGAAGGAGAGATGGAAAGGCATGAACTGAAAGGAAGTCCAGAGGTTGGGGGAGAATGAAGATGAAATTCTATCTCTGTCTTCCTTTGGTTCTTGGAACGATCACACACAATCCAGGTGTTCTAGTCGTGAGAACTAGAGGCATGTGACTTTCTTTTCAAATATAGATAAGCTGCATTTCCACAATGGCAATTTGTACCCAAGTTACAGATAGTACAGTACATCTGTGCAACGAATGTATGAATATGGGCAAACAGCTGTGGGCTTTATTTATTTCCCAGTGTTCATACAAATTGAAAAGCAATTCATTCCCATGAAATGATGGGAGATTTAAGTATAAAATTAAAAGCAATATATATATAAAGGTGCACTGATTGTCCTGTGCCATCCCATTGTATATCCAAATCCTGATGATAGCATGCTATTTATTTATTTTTTTACGGGGGAAAGGTACTATTTAGCCCACCATATGAATGAAGGTTTGGAAAGTGTCTGAACTTAATGAGGGAGAAAATGGCAGCAAAATGGCTTTACTTCCTACTTGTCGTTAGACTAATGTTGTGGTCAGGCATGCCTGAGATGACCGAGCTGCCATACTATACCTTTAGTTCAGGGCAACACCCAACAGATAGTAATTGACGATCTTTGTACTGACTTTACTGAGAAAGTCTTGTGGCTTAAAAAAAATAAAAAAGCCCTGGAAACATATATTAAAAACAAGGAAGCTTCCTTCCTTGTTCCACAGAGGAGCGAATCCACAGTGTGCCTAAGGGGCAAAGTGAAATTTTTTATACAAAACTTGATTCATTCAACTTTGCGCATCTTTCCTCTGCTTTCTTTAAGGAGGGGGGCGGGGGCGGGAATGAACACTGTGCTTGACCTAACTGTTGGAATTAACCACGAATCCAGGAGACCATATGGATTTGCCAGATGGCCTGCTATAATTTCATGACATTTATTCGAAGTATGAAGTTAAGTGATAAACATAATTAACATTCCTTTAGCTCCTTCCTGGATGTCTTTTATTAGTTTCATTTTTTCCCCATATATTGAAAGGTAAGTTAATACCTTGTTACCGAAACACAGATGCCTGCTAATTACCTCAGGAGGCTGAAGGCTCCGAAGCAGAGATCCTCAGTCTTAGACTCTCACTTACCCAATGACCCCGCTGTGAAGATTAATAGGCAGAGCGCTAAATCATAATGAGTGTGTCAGATCTCAAATGTTTTTCAGGTTCTTCCTAATTAGCATTAAGAGATACACAGTGTGCCCACAACATTTTCAAGATATCTTCCAGCCTTCGCCATAAACAAGGTACCTGACACGCTATGTTTTTCCTGCTTTCATTCAAGCAATAGTACAACAAATGTTAAAAATCAAACAATCAAATTCGATAGGAAAAGCAACAACCCAAAGGGATAACTCCCTTCTAAACATTATTATAACTCTTTGCCTTTTTTTTCATCCTCTGCCAGTGATTGTTCAATGCTTTATTTATTGGGAAGCTATTTTGTGATGGCTGTGGCTTCAAAGAATGTTTAGCTTTGGCTAGGCTACCTGCTGCTAGCACATTAAAGCCATACAGCAAGATAAGAAAATAACCGCTTCACCGTTTAACTTGTTACTTTTGCTATAGAATGTGGAGCTTGCTCAAAATCCATTTTTATTTTTATTTTTATGCTTGATATTTGTTCTGGACAGGGAGAGAACATTTCTGGGTTTTCTATGTATAGGTTGGAACGAAGTGCTACAAAAAAGACGAATTGTTCTGAAGTTCTCAAGATGTTCTCCTATCCTAAGAGACAGCAACACCAATGGCAAACTGGTCGACCCCAGTGCTAAACCGAGAGGCAGCATGAAATTTATCCATTAGCATCAAGGGTGGTTGCAAGCAAAGTGACCAAGAAGACAGACAGGAAATCAACAGGGTGAAGAGTCAGGGTTCTCGGTCAACCAGAAAAGACGATGCTGATGAAAAATGGAATCAAATTACAGTATTTCTTGAGTTGTTCGATAATGCTATATTTTCCAATAAGGGGGGAAAGTTAAGGTACCCCATGAAACTTAGCAAAGTAGCAAACTGCTAAGTAGCAAATGAATTGGTCATATTTTAAATCAGCCTTCCACAATCTAGTGCACCTCCTAAGTTTTGAACTACAACTCCCATCATCCCCAGCCAGCATGCCAAAACATCCTGAGGACTTCAGGCAGAGTAAGGCTGTTTCAAATCCTAATCATCTTTCATTTTGTTCATTAAAAAAAGCAAAACAAACAGTTGCTCCTATTTTTTGCTACTATTTCAACAGCTGAGGGTCCAAGTCAGTTGCCTGCTCTGTTACTTTATGAAATGCCTTCTATTATCCATTACTTTCTGTTTCAGTGTGACATGTCTATCAGCAGTAAACTTTCCAGGATCACTGTTCCTATTGTTTTTATCAATCCATAAAACTTGATACCCTGTTCCATCTATTGGTTCATGATTGTGCTTTGCTTGATTCATTGATCTCAGCATCTGCTTACAGAAAGCTTTTTGGTAGTCCACCTAGCTCCCCTTTCTTAACTTCTCCATCTCTTACATCAGGGATGGGCAGACTTAACACTTCTGGAATCTATTTTGGGGTTGTTGTTGTTTTCCTAAAACCCTAGGATCTGCCAGGCAGAGTACAAAATACACTTAGATTTTTTTTTAAAAAACTATGACACCAGAAATTATATTAAAGTACTAGATCTAAACTGAGTTCCACAGCCGCTCCAAAGAAAAATCCATACCATATCCTGGCAATTTCCCCTTATTTCCTTGATGTCATTTTGTTCTTACCTCTGTCACACACTAGGGAATCAGAAATCCTTGCTGATCTACTTTAAATCACCCAGCTAACCACTAGTAGATCCTAGTGGGCCTTCTGCCCTCACTTCTGCACTATACCAAGCAGCAAAACCAATTGCACCATTGTTTGAAATGAACACTCATGCATTCAGAGAGTGATAGTTATTGGAAGAGTTTAGGAGAGGAAGCAGAAGAAAACAATATGCGGTTCTTTATGAAAACACATGTGGAGAAGCCATGAACTGCAAAATCATGGAGCAGAACTTTGATTAATATTGTAAGACCATCTGGCAGGCAAAAAAGAAGAAAAGTTAGGTTCTCATATACCTCCTGCATACATGACAGCCAACATGATCGATGATATCCAAGCTATCTGGCTATATGATGTGCCGAAGATCTCCTGTATCTCCTTGAAGAAGACTGTGATGGCTTTAGGGAATGCATAGGAAAATCCAATGGAGATGAAACTGCCAAACACCACGACCCAACCCCATCCACCGTCCGGGGGAGCGTACTGTGTCGTTGTTGCGGGCGGCATTTTTTAATCTTTACAACCAGGCTGCAGCGGGGAATAAAAAAAGAAAGAAAGTTGAAAAGGTTATTGAAATAGCTTCCTCTTTCTTCAGCACACTGTCCATATGTAGTAGCCAATTCAATGCAATAATACAAAACTATTATCCAATGCTTTAGCCAGCAGCAGATTCTCAAGTAAGACTGTCAGTGGATGATGTAGTGCAATTACTCATCTATAAAAGCCAAGGTAGCCTTCAGGGAGGGTGAAAACCTTGGCAAGGGTTACTGGAAAAACCTTATTAGGTATACTGTAGTTTTTCCAGGTCACTGATCCAAGCCACTGAGGTTGTATTTAGCAATTAATCACAGATGGTAAAGTGACATTTTGGGTCTTCTAGTATCAATCTACCCAGCTTCACCATCTTCAGTGAAGTGTGGTTGATTTGCACCATATGTGGGCCTGGCCTATATCTAGCACTTCTATTAAAATGCAAAATAATGCTTGATCTCAGCCTTAAGGGAGCATCACATTTTTAATAGTTATTTTTTAGGTAACATTTTCATGAAAAATAATACTCAAAGTGACTTGCATAGGTAGTAAAACCCCAAGATTAAAACCATTTAAAAGGCATACTGTATATACATACATGCATGCATGCATGCATGCAAAACTGTAAAAGCATTTCCAATATACTGTAAACCAAAGTTCCAAACTTCATTCAGAACTGGCTTGAATTAGACTATATGAAACAACATTTTTGGAAACCCGAAAGGCTTGATGGAAACATTGTTATTTCATTATGTGAATGTGGAAAGTGACCTTTAGTGCTATTAAATCTGAAAATAAAGATCGGTTATATAATGAGTAACAAAACTGGGATAAAAAAGAACTCAATTACACAGCTCCCAATTCCCCATCTGAGTTGCCCACCTCCTTCCCAGCTGCCCTTCCCCCAGAAAACAGTCCCCCTTCCCACTTCCCTCCTTCCACATTCCAGCTGCAACCTTGATATCTGTCCCATAAAGAAGCGATAATCCCAACAAGGGAAGAATGGCAGGCCAAGATGTTGGATTATGCTGAAATGGCAAAACTAATGGGAAGACTCGGGAATCAAGAAGACAAGGGGAAATTTTTATAACTTACTTAGGAGACCATTGTAAGGAAATTAGAACCCTAGCTGGACTACAAGAAACACTTGTAAAGTGATTATAGATAATTTGGGAAAAAATGAAAATTGTGGAGAATGTACTGATATGTAGCTTTAATTTTTGTTTCAAGGACCCGTGTAGGGGAAGGGGGGAAGTCATGAGTTTCAGAGAATCTCATAAAATGATTGCACAAATTGTTTGAGCGTAAACTTGTAATGATAAAAACTAATTCGAAAAAGAGAGATATCTGTCTTCTGCCCTTCCTGCATGCCCATGTCCTTAGGCCTCTTCCTGAGTCTTCCTTAGTGTGGCGGCTCCTCCGCCATCCCTCTCGCAGCTGCTATCACCATCCTACTAACTCGCATGCCTGTCTATCTGCCACCATCACTGCACATTATGACTCCCCACCCACAGACATACACAAGGAACCATCGAGAGGGAAAATGGAAGGTGGAGTGGTGAGCCAGCTTCAGTGTCTGGACACCGCCATGTTGACCGATAGTAAGGAGTGGAAGCCTTTGTTGCTATTGGCAATGTCTGGGGTATTCCGGGAGTGGCTTGTGTAAATCCGGAATGTACCGGTCAAAAGGGGGCAGCTGTGGGGTATGTATTTGTACAGTAAGTGCTTCCTGTTTTAGATATAAGAGGCCAAGGAGGTTAGGGCTGCCTCACCCATGAGGCAAGGTGAGGTGACCTCATTGGCCGGCAGGATCCACAGTGGCAGCAGATCCTGCCTCCAAGGAAAGTATTTCATGCTGTTGTTTCTGAGGTGGCAATGATGGTTGCGGTGCAATCCTTGGAGGCTGAATCTGCCTCCTCCTCGCAGTCCCACCCCCATCGTTTCTTGGAGAATAGGGGGCACTGCTATTCTCCTCCCACCCCTAGGGAGGAATCTTTTTAAAATATAGTTTTATTGATTTCCAATGTATAACTTACAAAAAAGGAGAGAAAATGATACAAAAGCAAAATCCCAACTTGCCCCCTTCCAGGGCGGATCAATCTAGTTAAGTTTGCTGAAGTCCAATCTGTGATTTTGGTAGTTGCCATTCTTCAGATTAGCCAGTAAAGTGTTTTAGAAAAGGAAGCCATATTTCAGCAAAATTGAAATTATGGTGGCTGCCCTCTGGGGTCTTCTAGGGTCTGCATCCACATGGAGTGATTCAGAGCTGGCCCCTTCCTCCTACCCCCCCCCCCCAGGATGGCCTTTGATTCCCCCACTTCAACTGTCGGGTAAGGGTGATTTGCCCCCCCCCCCCAACATTCCCAATGTTGATTTTCACTCCTCACTTGTCCCGCATGGGGTGGGATGGGGGCATTTTGTGCTTCACCTCGGGTGTCTAAGTATCTTGGGCCAGACCTAGAGGAGGTAATGTAAGTGTAGGTCCTTATTTCAGAATGTGCCCCACTTGAATACTCCTGAAAAAGAAAACTAAATGTCAGAAATGGGGGCTCAGTCCTAACCTTCTCCCCACTAAGTTAGTTTTCTATGTTCAGGAGTAGCTCCTCACGTGAGCATCTGGCTGTAGTCTAAAATGGGACCAATTGAGAAAACTAGTCCTTACACACAGCATAGCTATGACAGAGATTCTTAAAAGCATCAGGCTGTTTCTCTCCCCATTGTTGGTGTCCAGATGACTATTAATTTACTCTTGTTTAATCTGTGCTGACAGATACTGTCCATACCTGTCCACACACACACACAAAAGTGTAATGTGGAGTATCATCATGGGTTGAACATGTCCGAAGACCATTGACACGATAATTGCAATTGTTGAGAAAATAACACCATGTAAATCAGTGCACTGGAGCATTCATAGGAACAGAGCCTTCCATCACCAAAGCCTTCTGCAGACTAATGAAGAGATTCTTTTCCCAGTGTATCAACTAGAAAACATGATGAGTCCTGTTTAGTGATATATCAGAGACTCCTTGCCTAATGAGAAAATCACTACCCCAATAACAAACAACAAATAAAGAAGTATAGCTGCTAAATTTCAATATTCTCAATTGAATTATTCTATTTGCAATGGGACTGGAAAGCTCTGATGCAACAGAATACATACAGACAAATCAAGGCTGGGTGTACAATATAATAATAATAATAATAATTATTATTATTATTATTATTATTATTATTATTATTTAAAAGTTGAAAGTCCTACAGAACCTGTTTGATAGAGAAAGTAAAGTGGTTGGGACTGATTCCATCTCCTACTTCCTCTCCCAAACAGCTAGGTAGTATCATTTGGCTTTTTGAAAAGCATTGCATGCACAGATCAGGAAGAGGAAGGGTGCATATAGCACCCTTGGGTATGTGTTGTACCTGATAGCGGCCAGTGAGGTGGTGCAGGTTGGGCTCTATTACTTTTCTGGCTTCCCAACACAGCAGGTTGCTGTTTCATTCTCCTGGTGCTTCATCTGCACCACACCAAGCTCCCACTGACTTGACCTTCTCCCTTGCACTCTTGGTAAGCACCAATGACCTGTTGTGTTGGCAAGCCAGGGGAGCAACAGAGCCCCTTCCACATCAACTCACTGGCCACTACAGGTGGTACCCCATCCAGCTGTAAATAGTCATTCTGATTTCTGCACACATCCTATTGCCCCCTAGCTTGGATTGGCATGAATGGGTGGGTAGATGCAATGGAGTCCAGCTGGATCGGGCCGATAGGTATAACTGAGATCCATATTGAAAATGAGCAAATATGTTTGAACCACAGCAATAGGATTGGTTGACAAAGACAGGCAGCAATGAATACCATACAAAACATTTTAAAAGGATGAAAACTGAAATAACAAGGTCAGAGAAACAGCCATGACAAATAATTCATCTTGATATCATGCACTGTAGATTCTAGTCAATCATGATCAACCTGTTTAGACTGCTTGTCTGCAAATGCTTCATTAATATTCCTCTGCTTGCCAACTGACAAAATCAACTCTCAATACAATAAATAGCTTGTCAGGAGAAACTCTGAAAATACTCGACTCTCTCCCATTTTTTATTTTTATTTTTACAAATTCTCAGTATTTATTGTAGGATAGGCTACAATTCTGATAATATCAAGGGATGGCTCCCCCCCCCCCCGTTTATGTTTAGCAGGGTGCAACTTCTGCAGTTTCTCACCAGCTGATAGAGCTGCAAGAATCACAGTGACTTAAGAATCTATTGAATAAACTTGTTCGACGTGCTTCCAAAGACATGGCAACAATGTACAATGGAGAAAACTGGTGACTGAATCGACTTGAACCCCACTTATCTGAATGCAGGCTCTATCTTGCTTTGTATTTCAAACTGCACATACAACTAGTCCCAGAACCAGGAACCTTTGGTTTTGCATGCAGCTGTCCTATGCGGTCAGCTAAACAAACTGCATCCAGGAACATTTTCCTGGCAAGGACGTAATCTCTGAACTGGCTCTGTACTCAGGTGTACAGGTATTCCTCAGCTCCCTTTCCCCGACTCGGATCACCTCCAACAGCTGCCCATGGCTCAGCCTTGATAACCTCAAGCAAGGGAAACAACCACATGGGGGCGCACTGAAATGAATGAGACTTGAAAGAGCACATCTCCCATTCATTTAGCTGCCCGGAGGATCAGTGATTAAGGGAGCTAAAATAAGCTGAGAAGATGATATGGACACCAATAGCATGGGGACTACTCCTTAAGTTGGCAGAAATGGTTAATATAAGAATAAAGCTGATCAAATGCCATTTTGCTGTTTGACAATTCCCTGGTCCTGCCTACCCGCAAATAAAATAATACAAACCCAAAACTGTCCAGAGTCTTTCCGCCACACTTGCTTTAATAGGGTCAGCTAACCTTTCTCTTTACAGTTCAAACTGCTGGCTTGTCACTACAGTAGAAATCCTGATCCACTTATCAGTCTATTTTAATCATTCTTACTATTCCTTAAATCCCTGTGCCTCACCAGCATTAAGTACACCAAGTTGTATTACAGCAGCTAAGGGCAGTTTATAAGGACTGCCGTCAACATTTAAAGAAAGTAGGGTGTTTAACAAATATTAGCTTGGAATCCCCTTGGGATTTAACAACAGTTTTAAGGCACCAGGAAGTCCTCCAACAGAACTGAATGGGATTTGTGCGACAGACCAAACCATGTAGCTAGCCTGGAAAGGCACAAGAGATCACTAAGCATGTATTGAGTGGTGGGGTGTTTTACCTCAGCATGGCAAACTAAACAAAGTGGCATTTACGTAGTCAAAAAAAATGTGTTTTTTATCCACCTGAAAGTCGGACAATATAAAGAATTCATTTGAAGTACGCAGGGGAAAAAACACCCCTAAAATTACTGGGGCAAAGGAAAATATAAATGCACGGAAGGAAAAAACGTCAGTCTGTACTTTATTTCTGGGGAGGGTGGGGGAAAGGATGTTGAATTGCAAACTTACTATGTGTTTGGTTTGAGAACTAAAGAACTACCTACTAATATATACACACAAATTGCTTTCAACTCCCAAGATGCCTTAATCTTTCACTGTAAAGCCATTGTATGAAACTTTTTTTTAAAAGGCCCCCTTCCTTCTCTTTAACCAAGGAGATTTTTCCTTACGTAGGCCGTATGCAGTCTGAGCAACCACAGTGGGAGAAGGCGGAAGATAAACATTAATCTGGTATTGGGGCATGTGGGACTCTTCTTATGTTCTTATTGAATCCATAGTGTCGCACTTCCAGTCTAGCATCCCTAGAAATTATTAGCATCTTTCTGTGTATGCAGAACATACTTAGCCCATTTTTATTTCAACAAGTATGTCTACCTCCCTGCTTCCTATGCCTTAATACACACACCAGTGGGTCTCTCAGGCCAACTTCACACAAAGAATGAGAGGTATGGGTGATGTTTCATACATGGTTACCTTGTGAATGCCCCCACATGGCCTAATAATAATAATAATAATAATAATAATAATAATAATAATAATAATAGGCTTCTTGGGGCAGCATTGGGAGGAAAATGTAGGAGAGGCTGCTCTTGTATTCTGTTCTCACAATGGCCAACCAGATACCTGTAGGAAGCAGAACATGAGGGCAATAGCCCTCTCCCTCCAATCACTGAAAATTCAAAAGGCTTTGCCCACAACTCATTGTTTGCATGCAGTAGGGGTCACACACTACTCAAAGAACTCTGACAATAAGCATGGGAAATAAACTGTTTCTTAGAATGCACAAGATGCCAGGGCTTAGTTTACTAAATCTAGACCTACTGAAATCTATGGGAGATTTGTCATTGGCAAAAATGGGACCACCATGCACTGGCATCGTCTGAGTTGTAGAGAGGAAGAGGAGTGTAGTGCTCAGCTTTCATACTAGGGCTATGGACCCACTGCCATTTTATTCTGCATCTGGCATGCTGCCGCAGCTGGAAAACTGTGTAAACACAATGTTATCACAATCTGTAACTGTATCTACTATGCCGCTCCTTAGGAAATACTGCATTTTGATACATTTCTCACCCAACGACTTTTGATTCAAATTAATATGAGCACAGTCTGGACCAGGAAGATCCAATTTCAAATCCCCACTCGAGTAAAACTATGGGTGGCTGCAGATCAGTCACTGTGAGGATAATATGGTGTGTGTGTGTGTGTGTGTGTGTGTGTGCGTGCTGCTTTGAGCTCCTTAAAGTAAAACCTGGGTTTAACTTTAATTTTAAAAATATACTTAATAAAATACCTATTGTCATCAAATCACATATGAAACAGTAAGAACAGCTTGATCTACATGTCTTTAAGAAATATTCTGCTGTGAATTTTTTTGAATTTCTTATCATGTCATTAATTGATGCAGTGTTGGTACAAATAAAATTTGCCCTATATACATTTTCTGAGACTATACAGAAAGAATATGTTACCGGTATCGAAACAGGCTCCTTTCTAAGGATATACTCAGTGAGAAAATTACATTCCAGAAAACAGCTGGATGGATGTTGCTAATCTTCTTCTGGCAGTTAACAGTATTATTGCCTAAATTGTTGAATTTCAAATTAATACTGTGCAGAGCTGGTAACTTTGTCAATCCCACTCATCACTTGCCGTGTTTCTGTTTTGGAAGGCGTTAGTCGTTTGGCACATAATAGCATAAATGAGAGCAAATGCTTTTAGATAGTATCACTGCAAGTAATACATTCCACACATCCCTTACTGAAGATCCATTTTCCCCCTCTGAAGATGTAACTTTCATTTTATTAGCTCAAACCACAGCCAACTTGTGCTTGGATTTAATGGGATTTACTCCCATCAAATGTGAATATACTCTCACGTTTTCTTAAAAAAACCAATCCGTTAGCAGTTTCACATTCCCCCACCACCATAAACATGTTGTTGTATAAACCAGCATTTGTGGCCAGGTAAAACAAATGGAGATTGAAAGACTGAAATAACTTAGCATCAATACAGGCTGTTCTACAAAACATCCATAAATAAAAACTCCCCAGCGTTAAGGGCACGACCCAGCCAAAGTTAAGCACCACTGGTTTCGGTGTGAGTGCCAAGGATAAATGCTTAACTGAATTATGGCCAACATTTTTAACTTCAACATTATCAGAGGAGCAGGGGCTAGTTGTAAACAGAAGTGAAGTCTCCCAAACTCCTCCTCACAGCAAGAGGATGGCAAATCTGTCAATGTTGGTTTCCTTCAGTTTCCCATTTCCCCCCAGCATTCAGTTCTCTACATTTCCACATCAGCTTGCAGTTGTTTTTAAAAAGACCTCCTAAAAATTCAACAGCATTTTGTGCAAGCTCCTCCTAATATGCATGCCTTTGTATGCAATTTTGCATAACGTGTGCAATTTCCCTTAAACCTGCCCATTTTTGCAAAGCCAATTATCTGAATATAATGCATGCTTGTATGTTATTTACACAAACAGGTGCATTTTATGCAACGTTCATCCCAGTGCATGTTCACGTCACACACCTGGAGGGAGAACTGCATTGCAAAATTCAGAGACGTGCAAATTTGGAAGGATGGTGTGTTTCAATTCATGTATTGTTTTGCAGAATGAAATCAGAGAATTGTAAGAGACCCAGCAGGTCACCTAGTCCAACCCCCTGCAATGTTAACTGTCATGCTAATTAAATAGATTCTGCTTTAAATGCACACTGAACTGAATTTCAGCCCCAACCTTACTCACAGCCACACGGGAGGATGAGACGGAAGGGGGAGTGCATGAGTCCAAGCCACACGGTTTGTGTCATGTGTGAATGTAAGTTTAGTCATGCTCTGGACACTGATGTCAGAAAAATGAATGTGAAAAGTGAAACTCTGGCCTTAACCAGTTACTTTCAAATTAGCAGAGGAGCAGCAAGGAAAGCAGTTGCAGGACAAACCAGGTGAGTCATATGTTGCAGAAGCATAATAAATTGAAAAGCAAATTCTTTTGGAAAGTGGGACACAGTGAACATCAATCTGTACAATGACTTTGGTGTCAGTTTCAGGAGAGAAATTTAATCAGATCTGTAAGGGAAAGGCATGAGTCATGTTTTTCTCTAGTGACACTCAGATACCTGTTTATCTAACCAGACTACAGCTATCATAGATTTCTTTTAAAATTTCCACTAGAGGTCAATCTATACAGAATATAAAAAATGCCTGCATGTTCTTTCCACCTTATCCCTGGGAACCATGGCATGCTGTATCTTCCCAACAACTCTGTGAAGCAGACTGAATGGAAGGCTAATGATGATTTACACAAGGCTTTCCAGTGAATTTCACGGCTGAGCAAATATTTGATTGAGGTCCTTTCATACCCAAATCTAGCACTGTAACAGTGTTCTGCATTGACTCTCTTAGGCTGAATTCATTTCAGCTGTGCATGTACATCATTTGATTTTGCTACACCTGATTATTGTACTCAATTATAGTCTTATGCAGATTACTGCAATAGTAATAATCAGTGCACATAAAATATTGCAAGATCATGTCTGCTGACCCTGCTACTGATGCGCACAAACTGATTGGGTTTTCTGGACAGAGCTTAAAGAGGGATAAAATGTGTGCACATAGACTCTCCCCACACAAACTCCCCTGAATCCATGCACAAAAATTCATTGGTATGTCTTCCATATGGGTAGGTTCTATGCAAAGGACCTGACCAATCTTTGGAGGTCAGGCAAGAATTATTATCCCACTCTTCAAAGTGATAATCCCCAGACTGTCTGCACTGGAGTGGGCTTGCACTGGAATGAGAACTGAAAGTTGGGTTCACAAACTGCTCCTACTGAAAAAATGTGTTCGTTGTTATGTAAGGCAGAAGGAAAGTTATGCATGGGATGGTTTTGTTATTCCTAGAATCTTCAGAGATGATGAACATGAACTTTTACAAGGATGCTGACCCACACTTTTTCTGTGTACACACACACAAATATAATGGATGTTTTTTTCTCCATTTCTTTTCAACAATGGTAAGGTAGTCAAAATAATTTGTCAAAATTTTTAAAATCCAGGTATTTATGTGCACCACACACAATAGCATGTGCATTAGTGGATAACGGTAGGGGTCTTTTAATACGTAATCCTCAACCCCCTTACTTGCTTAGGAGCAAGCTCCTTTGAAATCAATTGACTTTTTCCTGAGTAGACCTGTATAGGATTGAACTGTCGATTCTGCAGTTGTTTATTTCGACAATGGGGACTATGGCTATGAATAGGTGGAAGATATGTGGTTTTTACTTTCACATATAGTTGCACCCTTGAAAACTGCAGTTTTTAGATCAAAAGCCCAATGCCTTGAAAACTCAGGACTATGCTATGCATAATTGTATAAGCATGAACTGTGCATACACTGTAGTCTGCAACTCCTGCAGCCAACCTGGTGCCAAATGTATTCTCTGTTTTCCTTTGGACCACATCAGTGAGGCCAAGGAGGGGTCTGGTTGCCTGGGCAGCCCAGGACCTCCATATTCACTGTCCAGGCTTGCACCCTGGGAAGGTCACTACAAACACAGCGGTTTGACTTCACCCCCTGGAGGTGTACTCCATTGTCTTTCAAGACACATGGATGCCAACAACAATTGTACTGTATAGGATGTGTAGGGGCAAAAACGACAAAATACATTTCTAACAAAAAGCTATTGTCTTTGGAAAAGTGCATCAGTGTACCATGTATCAATCCCACTGACAAACATATGCAAATATATTTGTAGTTAGTTGTATATATACCTGTGTGCATGTGTATTTAGTTTCTTGGTTTAATTGCTCTGTGGGATTAAACCATAAACTTAGATATAGGAAGCCTACATTATCAACAACAACAAAACTTATCCCCCCCCCCCACAATTAGCATCATGGGTTTATGCTGACCCATTTATTTTATGCAACTGTCAGTAGGAGACTGGAAAGGAAAGAGGATGCAGAAAGTACTTCCATTACAATCCAATTCCAGGGGGGAAAGATAGGCTAAGTGAATAAACACATTCATTTCATTTCCTTGCTGATGATCACAAAAATGTCTTCAAATAACCCAGGATCAGACCATGGTTTATGATCCTGGTCTTATTAATAAGCCATAGATAATACTAACTATGGTTTGTCTGAGTCGGGACTTAACAAAAAACAACAACCCAGCAGTTTGTTGAACACCAAAGGAAAAGCTTCCAATTTCCTCTATACCTTTACACCAGGAAAGGGGACAGGGAGAACACATAAGCCAAAGGATTGGGCACACTGCACTGAATTTACACACGGCACGACATCGAATGAATGATTTCCTCAGGTGTTCTTAAAGTGCAAAACAACTGGCAGAGAATGCAATTTAAATAAATAAACTTGGAAATGTTTTTATTTTTTTTATTTTTTTGAGAGCCATCTTTCTTATCAAAACCACTTCCCCAAGATGCGTTTTGCTGCATGCAGGAAATGTGATGTGTGTCTGCAATGCCATCATGATTTTCCTGCAAAAATTCATTTAGTCTGTGCATTGACCATAATACTTTCCTATTGTTGCACAAATTACCTAGAGTGCCACCTGGAAAGCCTGACATTGTTTTGAAAATGCATGTGGCAATTGTGCTCCCTATAATTAACCAGAGAACTAATAACTAGAGACAATTATCATCATTTGCTATAAATAACTCCTCTGTTAAGCAAAGATAGACACTGACTCCTGCAGTGGTATCGATATCTAACTGCCTCTGCCACTGAGGAAGATGCCAGGCTGGACAGATGGTTTCACTGATTATTTTTCAGATTTGCCAGAATATCTGACGACTTGCATAAATGTTTGATCACATGACCCCAGTCAAACGTTGCGTGTCCATCTGTGTTAATTTCCCCAACACAAACATTAGCATTTTCTTAATGATAAGCATTTGGATGTGGTTGAATTTAGATTTCCAAAGCAATGGATTTTAAATTGTTAGCTGGACCCAAGACCATTCCTTGAAATTGGAAATGCACTGGCAGAGTACTTTAGGGTTTTGAATATTAGTACACGTAGGAGCAGAAGAAGGTGTAACATCAGAAGTGGCTTAACAAGGGTGAGCCACGATGCTCACTTCTTATTAGGTATGCTACTATTGCTTACCAGGAAGGAGCAGGGCGGGGGGGGTGAGGATGCCAGTGTGGTGCAAACACACCAGCAGAGCCAATCCAGCACTCTGTGCAGTGCATTCACCCAGCACCCAGCTGCCTCTCCCCTCCACCTCTTGGTAAACAACAGTGACCCATCTTCCAAGAGCATAGCTTAGCAGCTCCTCCTCGATAAATAGCATAGGGATGTATCCCATGGTGCAGTCCCATGGATGAAACAGACTGCCACTTGAACATCAGAATTTCCTCTCCTCTTCCTTGCAGCAGCACCCACACCCACCATACACCCTCATAATCTGCTCCAGAGTTGGTGGTGGCTTCCCTCAGGCTTATGGTCTAAAATAGGACTGGCCAAAGTGTTGTTGGAGTCCCAGTTTCCATCAGCTCCAGCCAGCACAGCCAATGAGTTGTGGGAATTGTAATCTAGCATCATCTAGAGGGCTACCCCAATTCCAAAAGACATGGGGGCGGGGGAACTGATTGGGAGGGAGGAGTAAGTAAGCAAAGCAAGGTTCTATGGTTATGTACCATTCGAGCAACTTGGATGAAGGATCAGTAAAAGTGAAATATGTGGTTTAACTGGTTAATAAAACCTCTTCATAGTGCTTCATTGTGTAATAAGAAACCATCTGCAGCTCATGAAGTGGTTATGACAACAACTAGTCATATAACTCATTGCTTTGTGGACGAGGGCCAAGATGAAAAACACCAGAGTCATCCAAAGGCTGTCCAGTCTCTAAAAGCCTTTTGGCAAGTGTGAAGCATTCATCCACACTAAACTGTATTATAGCAAGCAATATAAAACCCCTGACCCATCAAAATTCCCCACTAATCTGTGGATACTTCCTAAGAGCTCTTGAATTTCACTCTTGGCACTCAAGTGAACCTCCAAGTTTCAGAGTCAAGGGCACGAAGGGAACTTATTTGAATGCCCTCCATTTCTTTCACAGAAGGGGCAGCAAGCCTTCGCCACCTATCCTTTCCTTCTAACTTTTCCCCTTCCCCTGATGTGTGCACTGACCATGTTCTTGCTGGCTAGGTGTTCTGTGTCAGGGTGAAGGGGCCTACCATGAGTACAATGAATGTTTGTAGAGGCTGTTCCTGGCTGGTAGGAGCCCTGATCTGCTAGTGTGCAGGAACTCCTATGCACATGCTTCCACATACATACCTTATTTTTCTGTGTATAACATTCCCCCACGTATAAGACGACCCCTATTTTTTGGGACCACAACAAAAAAAAATGGGGGGAGACTGCCCAGAGTTATTGAACTTTTTTGGGGGGCACTGCCACAATAGCCCTACAGCCTGCCCACCACTGCAAACTGGTGGCCACCAAACGTCTGCATGCTCGCTGCCAAAAGCCCACCTGCCCACTTGACCAACCACAGCCAATTGCACACACGCCTCGCCGCTGCCATCAACGTCCAATTGCCGCAGCCGCAGCCAATCGTCAGCAGGCCTTGCTGCAGCAACCAATCCTATGCCCAAACACCGCCACCAATCTCCTGCTGGCTGCTGCCCCCAATTTCCTGTCCCCCTCTGCTATCCGTGTATAAGACGACCCGCAATTTTTGCCTATTATTTCTATGGAAAAAGTATTGTCTTATACACGGAAAAATACGGTAATCTATGAAAATCCCTTCACTTAATTGCTGAATTGGCCGTGATTCCTGAACTGCGGGGGGCTGGGCTGGATGACCTGTTAGGACCCTTCCAACTCTGCAATCCCATGATTCCATTACAGTGCAGCCACTGGGGATGTGTGTGTTTAATGTCTGGTGTGCATGTTGGAGTGTAGAGACCATCAAGTGCCATCCTCTCAATGGCATTCAGTGAAAATGCATGAGTGTGGGCCATGTGAACATCCCTGCAGGGTTGCAAAAAGATGTGTTCAGATATGTTCAGGGGTATATGGGTAGGAAAGATAGGTCCAATTTCAGGGCACGTGTGAAGAAAGGGAAAAATGAAGGCTAAATATCCACTCAAATACTTACTCTACTTCAATTTCTATTCCACCCACCCCTAGGGCTCTTCAAGCTCATAACGGCAGTTTAAAGACACCACACAATCAAGACAGCACAATGAAATACCAAATAAAAAGAGATGAAACGCTATATTAAAATGGATCACCCTTACTCCACACCTGCTTAAGCCTGGCTGTGAAAAAATAAAACAAAACTTGCATAAGCAAGATCATTTTGTCTTTGGTGTGTGGCAATGGATGTAGATGAGGCAAGGCTTTACAGCTTGCTCAAACACGACAGATTCGAACAATCCCAAATTGCACATCTCTGCTTGTATGCCTTTGGCCAAACATTCACTTCTTTGAGGGAAGAGAATGGATATACAGGGTTCCCAGCATTAGGAAGGAAGATCTGTTTATATGTTGCACCCACTTCAGGCAGGGTGATCTAAAATTCTGCTACTGCTGTTAGCAAAGCTGCTTCAATAAAGGAGACCAGAGAGTCCAGAGGGAAGAGAAATTCTGGGAGCACTTCACTAAGGAAACTGAACAAAGCACGGTGTGTAGCTTGAGGAGAAAGGCACAGAAGGATTTTGCCTTCTTTAACTCTGGCCTTGTACATACACAGTAGGAAGACATTCAACTAAACACACAAAGGAAAACACCCTCTGAATGACCCAGCTAATCAGGGAACATGCTCCCTCTTCAAATATTAGGCCTCACTGCCTGGTTGCTAAGCAACACCTCCAACACCCCTCTTGTCCAGCTGAATTACTGATAACAGAATTAACCTTTAGGTTACAAACTGAATGATCTCTGCTGTTGCACTTCCAGCCATTTCTTCCAGTCCTGAGCTTCATAGTTAGCATCTCTGGGGTTTCTTTTAATTGCCCTCTCTGCAGTAAAGTTTTAAGACCTACATATTTTTAAGGTTCTTCTTCTTCTTCTTCTTCTTCTTCTTCTTCTTCTTCTTCTTCTTCTTCTTCTTCTTCTTCTTCTTCTTCTTCTTCTTCATGCAGCTTAACACAGATCTATCAACTTTTCCTTGCCTCAATACCTAAATGGAATTTCCGTGTTTAGAGAGAGAGATCGAGCTGACTACCAGTTGCTGAGGGGCAAAAACAGCAGGGAAGGGAAGCATCTGGCTGGTCGCTGTGAGAAACAGGATATTGGACTAGATGGACCTTTGGTCTGACTCAGCAGGGCTCTTTTTATGTACTTCATAGACATGCTTTAATGTGAACAAATTTATTAAGTCTCCCCAGGCCAAGAGAAACATTGGCTTGAGGTGAAAATGGAGCAGCATGCAGCCATTTGCTCATTTGCTAAGCTAAAGCGTACTAAAACATTTCTGAGTATGTCAACCACTTACGGATACGTAAGGATAATTCTAGCCCTTTAAAATTCCAACACTCAGAATGGGGATGTGTTTATCTGAATTCTGCGCAGCTATATAGCGAAGGACACCTCTGTAATTCCCCGTTCTAATGATAATGACATAAATATGAGTGGCTTATCAAAAGCCAGTGGGTTGCTTGATGAAGCTGGCATTTGAATCCAGCCAAAGCAAAGTGCTTTTAAGTCACTTCTATGTCAACGACGCATTTTAAAACATGTCTTTAACTCTTCCATTTACTTCTCTTTCGGCAGACCCACACTCAAGGTTCATGAATTCAATTCCCCCCCCCCCCAAAAAAAATGTACTGGAATACAGAAAGGCCCATTAGACAAGGATTTAGCTAGGAAGTGGTCCTCGCTCCCACATGCCACCACAGTATGAAAACAGAAGCCATTTCTATTATAGTATTTCAAAGCAATGCTAATTCAATAAGGAGAAGGAGCAAAAGAGTGGCACTCTGGCCTCAAAGGAAAATAGGAAGTCCTGCAGCTGGTCATACAGTGGTGTGCAGTGAATTTTTTTGTAGGGGAACAGGGCCAGAGGCTGCAGCTTGCAAGGGTGATTTGGGGCTATATGGATGCGAGGTTGCAATGTTGTGTGTGTGAGCATCGTGCCTCCCTTCCTGAACTAGGCAGAAGCTTCCCAAGGTTTGGGAAGGAGGCACCAGGCGAACATTTATGGGACTAGCCTAGTCCCCCTTGTCCACTGACTGCACACCACTGCCAATAAACTACCAGCGTTGAAAGGCTATGAAACCAGTAGCTGATCTATTTCCAAACTAATTGAAGGTTCAATGTTCTCAGCTGTGTGGCTGCTTCTGATATGGCCCAAATACCGGTATATCTGAGGACGGGATCCTCGTCTCTGACTCATGCTGCATCCTAAGTGAATGCACAGTCTTCTGATTTACTAAAGCTCCTGGTGACTATCCTTGAGCCAGACCTTTTACCAGGGAAACTGAGCTAAATTTGGGACATCAATAGCGTCCCTAGGCCATTGTGGAGTTACACGGAGCCCAGAGGAGGATGGTGTAAAGCAGAAATTTCCAAACTGTGTGTCGTGACACATTACTGTGTGTGCTGCAGTGTGTAGGTGTGTTGCATGAACGTTCCCTGCACTCCTACCGAAGATGGAAAGGGGTTATTTTAACCTCCAGGTGGCTAGTAAAATAGAATTATGATGCATGTCTAAAAGTGTGTCACCAACATGAAAAGTTTGGAACGCGCTGGACTTGATATTTCCTAAAGGCCTGAAGTTTTACCCTGCTAATTGAAGCATTTTTATTTTTATTTTATTTTTTAAAAAGGACATCATAACGGAAAGATGCATCTGCATTAAATGTAGGGAAGGAAATGAGAATAGAGTCTGTTTTGAATGACAGGATGAACTGTCGCTATTTTTTACGAAGGGGGGGGGGGAAGGCATCACCTATACAGGCAAAAGTGACATATCAGGATGCTACCTGCATAAATATTTCTCAGGGCCTTTAATTGCATCTCCCATCCACAGAATCCAGTGTTCTCGACATGCTTCCCTTATTTATAAGAGGTTCTTTATATTTAATATCTGTGCTTCCAACTCAGGGATGCAGCTAGGGGACTCATTGGAAGACACAGATAAAATATCTGACGCCACAGCTGAGCAAGGTCACCTTCATATCCTTGTGACTAAGCGTCACTCGGCCTCATCGACCCTGCAGCCACTTGAGTTCAGTGTGTTAAGTCAGGCAAGGTTCAGGGTTGTATTTAAACAAGATTGGCTAAGCTATGCTATGATAAGAAATAGTAATTGTGGCTTACGGGGGGGGGGGTTAATACTTTAACCAAAAAATCTGTGCTTTTGATATGCAGTTGTTCTGCTCTGCTGTTTTAACTCACAGAAAGATTGCTTTTTTAATGTAACCAAGAAGATGCATGAACATTTCAAAACCTCTGCTGCAGAACTATATACTGTACATTAACAAAAGAAGCTACAGTATGTGATCTGGGTGAACTTTTAAGGAAATAAGCAATGTTTATGGCAGACAGTCCTCAAGTCTCAGTGTTGAAAAGGAAGAATGATATCAGATGCTCAAGGAATAATAGGGTTTCCCCTTTATAAAGGAGGAGAAAGAAAGCATAAAATAAACATCAAATAGGAGAGAGAGAGAGAGAGAGAGAGAGAGAGAGAGAGAGAGAGAGAGAGAGAGAGCAGATTTTATGTTTATGTCAAAGGATAGCAAGTCCTGAGACGAACACGTCCAGTTCTTTTAAATCCATGGAAATATTAAAATCAAATCCATCCTTATTGCATAGTAACCAATTGTATTATTTAATATATATGATGAACCAGATTCACAGGGATACAATGTGATGTGATACGTGGATGTCACATTTGAATCTGTCATAAGGAAATATTCCATTTAAGATTATGAGATGATGCATTTAGATGACATTAATTCTGTCTGATTCAAGCTGTTTGAAATGCTGGAAATGGATAGCGGTCTACAAGGACCTACAGAAATCATACAGTTGCCTCAACTTCAGAACTCTGGTGAAAGATTTTGCTCCTGCTTCAGAGGTAACATGCCTAGAACCATGTCATGGTGGAAGGGCTTTACAACAGCCTGTGTTGCACATGTTGTGTATGCGGTATTTGTGTATATAGAGTTATCCCATCACACCCCATCTTCCCATATGAACCTAGCCAGTCCCTGAGATCATCTTCTGAGGCCCTCCTTCATGTGCCTCCACCTCGATAGGTCCTGAGGGTGGCAACACAAGAACGGGCCTTCTCTGCAGTGGCTCCCCGTCTATGGAATGCTCTCCCCAGGGAAGTTCACCTGGAGCCTTCATTATACACCTTTAGGCGCCAGGCAAAAACATTCTTCTTTAACCAGGCCTTTGGTTGGTCTTATTGACATACAGCACCCTTTTACAGTGTGGCTCTTTTTTGAGGGGGTTATTGGGTTACTGCTTTTGGTTTGATTTTATATGTTGTGGTCTTGTTGTGAACCGCCCTGAGACCTCCGGGTATAGGGCGGTGTATAAGCTGAATAAATAATAATAAATCGCACTTCCACAAGAGTGGGCATGATGTCGAAATGGAATCCCCTTGTCCTGAAGCTGCAGGTTGCCAACAAGGCATGGAGATGGGACAGGGTGTTGGAGGTTATAAGACAAGAAGGAACATTACACCTGCAACTGATGGATCTGATGCCATTGTTCTGTTCTGTTGCAGTCTACTATTCTGACCCTCTCACTTAGTCAGCTGTGAAGCAGAACTGGTCCTCAATCCCCAAAAGGCTCAAAAGCTCATCAATACTTGTTACTTTCCAGGTGCTTTTCAAAATCTTTTGGCTTTAAACCATTTCATTGTTTACTGCAACTCTAAAACCTTGAACATCCATCAATAATCTCTGTCTGTGAAGGCTTGTTAAACTTGATGCTGTTGTTAAAGCTGATAGCATTTTTTAAAAAATGAGGTTAAGGTGTGATATTGTAAAGCAGTATCCAAGGCGGCTAATGACTAGCACCAAAGTCCCACTACTTGCCCAAAGAAAGAACCTGCCCCTTTGTGCAAGTGTTACGGCACAACACTGGTCCCACCACCTTGCATGATGCTTCCCTTGCTTAGCAAAATTAAATGCACAAGAGCCTGCTGCACACAAGCAGTTGTTTTACTTGTTTGTGTGTATAATCTAGAATATTATCTGTTTCACTGCTATGTCTGCATGCCTGATGACAGACTTCTTAAGTATCCCAAAATGTAGAAAAAATAAACTCAGTAGGCAGAGTATTAAATTCTTAATCACAAGGTCATGACCATCACATTGGGTGAAACATTCCTGCATTGCAGGGGATTGGACTAGATGATCCTCATGACCCCATCCAACTCTACAATTCTATGCTTCTATAATTCTGTCAAGAAATAAACAACAGTGTGTTGCTCCATCAGGATGATGATGGCGTCTTCTTTCAGGCACAGGGCTGTGATGGAATTGCAGCAGCAGGTAAACTAGCTTCTTTCATATGTAAACCTGAAGCTGATAAACAGCTACAAGATAAAAAATAATCATAAGAAAATGGTCTACAATGTGTGTGTGTGTACACACACACACACACTATTCAAATTACATGAGGACTGCATTACACTCATTTCCCCTGCTTTCCATCTTTCCCTTTCCTCTACTAATCAGTGTGAAAGTGGAACGGATAACTTCAGCTGATTTTGCAAAGGGCTGGGGCTGAATCTGTGCCAAACAGATGCCCTTTATTTCACAGAAATTCCAACAAAAAATTATAAACAGCAACAACATGTGTGTTCTAGATGGGCTGTTATTCTTCCCAGTTCTTAAGGGACTGTACTGTTTTTAAACCTGACTGTTTCTTTCATGCATGAGATGAAATTTCATAGGCTTTTCCATAAAAAGATGTTTTCTTGTTAGTTTATTCCTACACAACCCTCCTTTAAAGAAAATGTGTGCCTTCAACACTCGTATCAGTACCGAAGTGGAAGAGAAAGAAGAAGCAACAATAGAGATAGGTTCAATTTATCTACTTGGAGGGAACGACATAAAGGGCAAATTGCAAAAAACTACTTCTCAGAAGGTTGCAAAATGACTCCCAAACTTGTCACGACACGTCAGCAATTCGTACAGCATTTGCACATGATGTCAGCATGCCCTGTGGCCTGCGCACATGGCATCCACACATTGCATGGCCCTGGCCCCATCAATCACTGGGGCAAGACGATGTGCTTGGGGTCGAGTATCCTTCTAGATGTGTCGCAGGGGCATAGCAAGTGGGGCGTAGGGGGCAAACCGCCCCATGTTCCATAATGGAGGGGGTCACAAATTATCAAGGAAAAATTACTGCCCTCCTAGGGCAGTTCATAAAAAACTTTTTTTTAAACCTGCTCCAAAGGTGTTATCTTACTATACTAGGGATTATATAGTTATATATGAAATTTCATGAATATCGGTTAATATCTTGACCCTCCTCCACCAAAATAGCTGTTTACTTGGCTGTTTTCCTATGTCGTGAAGGCTGAAATTTCAGTTCAGTGGAGCACTTACTGTTCCCAACCCTAACCCCGTGGAAAGCCATCTAATTAGACTTTAATTTGATTTGGAGATTTTTTAGGAGGTAATTTAATTATTGTTTGATTTTATACCAATGTTACGCATCTGATGTTAGCCACCCTGAGCCCGACTTCAGCTGGGGAGAGCGGGGTATAAATAAAAGTTTTATTATTATTATTATTATTATTATTATTATTATTATTATTATTATTACTTGTTATTATTCCGTTGTAAGAAAATATGAAATAACGTAAAACCATTTTTGCAGGGGGGGGGTCAATGGGGGGGGTGACAAGAAATTTTTCGCACTGGGTACCACCTGACCTTCCTACGCCTCTGATGTGTCGTCAACAACGTAAGAGAAAGAGAAGGTGATTGCCAGGAAATCTGTGCCCCGGAACTGCTTGCATGAGGGCCAAACTACCCTATGAGTTGTTTATTTAAAATAACTATTTAAGCATGTTCTCGAAGCTACTAACATGAGTTTGGCCAAACTGCAAGAGGCAGTGAAGGATAGGCGTGCCTGGCGTGCTCTGGTCCATGGGGTCACGAAGAGTCGGACACGACTGAACGACTGAACAACAATTTAAGCATGCTTTTTATGTGGAAAAAGAAGAAGCCACACAACTCCAATCTAGATGGGGACCCAGCCCTTGTCTCCTACCCAAAATTTCTCCCTTCTACTTGGTCAGGAAACCGGCATAGGCCCCTGGTCTGGATCAGAGAGAGCACATTCCAGATCAGGGCCCCACAAGTGCCGCCCCTTTAGAATAAAAGTGGCTAGTTTCAGTATACTTTTTTTAAAAGCATCCTAATTGTAAAATTTAGTTTTGAATTGAGACTAGACGATGTGTGAAATTGAGCAGAAAGCAGAAGTATAGCTTTTGAAACATTAATGTTGTGTGCCTTTAAAAAAAAAATATGTGTTGGAAAATTCACTTTAGCATGGGAAAATTACAAAGAGGTTGTTTTTGATTCAAAAGCTCACCAGCGCACATTAGACATGTGGGAATGAGACCAAGAAGGCAAGAAATAAAAGATTCAAAACTTGAGAAAGTACAGCTTCTCTTGTGCCTCGGCACATATATTTGATGCAACTCAGTAAAAAGAACCGAGACCACCAAAATTCTGCGTTAACAAACCGAAACAACTTAAGGGGGGGGGGGGAATTCTTCCAAGTTTGACGTGGGAATGGCATTTCACTTTGAAATTAATGTCATAGGGCAATATTAAGAGCGAAAATGCCTCCAAGGCCAAGGCACAATTGGATTTGAATGGCAAAACTGCAGGAGCAGCTCAAACTTATTATTGCAAGATACCTGCAGTGTAGCTGGGTTCTTCTTTATTTATTTCTTTCTTTTTCTTCCTTGGAAACTATCACATGCCTCCCTGTTAGTTCCTGTGATCAAATCCAAAACACTTGGGTAACTGCTTGTAATAAGTAAGCTAATGGCCCCATTTAAATAATAATTTTTTAAAAAAAACAACAACAAGGAAGAAAAGTATGTTAGTTGAATACCTGGCTGAACCACTCTCAGCCAGTTACATCCAGATAAAGGATGGGTGTCATGTGATACTATGCGAAAGCAGAGGAACATTTTCTTTCCTACTTGAAAGCATGTGACAAATACAGCTTCGGGTTTCCAGCACACACACGTTTTTATAGCAACTGTAAAGGACATTGAAAGATTCCCTGTGAAAGTCACAGATGACAAAAGGTGCATACGTTTAAGGGCTTGGCTTGCCCTTCTCTTTTTTTGGGTGGGGGAGGTCACATGATTCAGAAAATGCGTCAGACAAGCAGAGGCATGTGATATGGGACAAAATCCACCTGCCTCTCAAATCCTTTCGAATGTAACAGTCCAGTGTAAATGTGCACCCATGCTGTACGCGAGGCTGCTTTCACAGCCCTTCCTACAGCCTCTCCACACACCCAGAGTCTCTCTTCACCAGCCTGGGCTCAGCAGACCCAATGAAGGCTACTTCCATGGAACACAGGAATCTGCCTTATACAGATTCAGACCCATGTCGACCAGTATCATGTTGACCAGGGGTGGGGGAACCTATGAACCTCCAGATGTTGTTGGATTATAACTTCCAGCAACCCTGCTCACTGGGCCAAGATAGGAGGGGCTGATGGAAGTTAGAGTCAAATCAAATTAAATCAAATACCTTTATTGGCATCGCAATATAAAACGCTTCAAATCACTGGGATGATTAAAAGGACAAGGGGGAAGCTGTCAAGGGTTATAGAGTCACACTGTGGTCGTGTGCACTTAGATATTCTGCTGCACCCAGTCTATCTCCCAAAGGGATGGTTCATTGGGAACCCTTTCAGGTAAAATTGTGGCTAAAAAGGTAGCTACTAGAGCAGTGGTATCTTTGTCCCGATCTGCCAGGAGAAACCTCATTTGATTTCTTCTCGGGGTTGTGGGCTGGAGATCCAACATTTTACTCAGCATCGGTTGGCGAGGTCTGCCATGTAAAGGGCAATCTAAGAGGATGTGGTCCACTGAATCTGGTACTTCTTGGTTGCAGGCACACAAACGGGCTTGATATGGAGTGTGTGAGAAGCTGCCTTTAGTCACTGCAGAAGGGAAGGCATTTAATCTTGTGAGCATAAAGGCTTTTCAGTGGGAAGGGTGTAGTGAATCCTTTAGGTATTTGACACAGGTTCCGTAGGGGGTTGTAATACCTAAGACCTCCGGAGAACAAGACCTTGAAGTATGAGGTAACAAGTGCTGTCTTTTGTGTTCATAGAGCCACTGCTTGATTAATCAGAATACCTATATACTTGAGTATAAGCCGAGTTTTTCAGCACATTTTTTGTGCTGAAAAAGCCACCCTTGGCTTATACTCAAGTGAGGTGGGCGGCAGCGGCGAGAAAGGAGCCCTTTCGGGCTGCTGGTCTCGCCACCACCACCCGCCTCTCACAACAGCAGGGATCGGAGCCGTGGTTGGGAGAGGCGCTCCCTTCTCTTGCGAGTGGCGGCGGGAGGTAGTAGCCCGAAAGGAGCCGTTTCCGGCTGCTCCCTCCTCCTCCTCCGCTGCCGCTGACACACACACATGCACACGCGGCTTATACTCGAGTCAATAAGGTTTCCTGGTTTTTGTAGTAAAATTAGGTGCCTTGGCTTATATTCGGGTCGGCTTATACTCGAGTATATACGGTATGTGATTTTCGCCACATGCTTCAAGGCTCTCGAAAGCAATGCCCAAACTACGCATTTTGTATTGAATTGCTCTATACCATCTGGATGAGAAGCAGTCTTCAAGCATAGAGGTAATGCATAATGCTTCCATTGCAATACATGCACCCACCTCACCACAAACTCTGTAGCTTACATGTTCCAGCTACCCCAAAGGTGTTTGTTTGTTTTTTGCCTTGCATATATATTTTCCCCCCTGCAGAACAAATGTAGTCCTCGTTTTATTGTATCGTTCTTCTTCAGTCACAGCAGCGACTTACAGTACAAGGCTGCAGCTTTTCAAAATAACAGAGGAAGCAACTCAAGAGATTCTTTCTAAAATGCACTTGAGTGGCGGTATTAACTTCTGGGGAGGAAACACAACAGGAAGTCTGTCTGGTTTTATTTTGTTGATTTGTACTGAGGTCCATGTGTGTGTTAAGTTTATATTTATTTTTTCTCTTTTTACAGTGGCTCTATTCTTCCTGGGAGTGCAGGGAAAGCTTCCTCCTTTCTTCATAGCAATCCTATGATAGAGGATAGGACAGACACAGATTATCCCATGGCTGAAGACAATCGGAGCTGGAGTTCAACAATATCTGGAATACCTTCTCTGCTCCTGCTCTAACCAGTATCCCAAACTGCCTCTCTTACGAAGCAGATGTTTGGGCAGAATAAAGTCCAAGCAACGGCACTGGGCCACGATTTACACATGGAACCAGACATTGATTCTCTTTGCCTGGAGGTCACGGTGGTAAGTCTGGACCACTGGGCACAGACTTAAGACCCCACAGTCCCTTCCTTTCCCCAAAAAATATGGTACCACAATGGACAACAGTGCTGGGGGGGGAGAGACAAAAAAAGAAAAGCATTTTAAAGAGTGGACATGGGTCTCCCTCAAGTGTCTCTGAGTTCTCTGTGAGACCAGAGGCAATCTGAAAACTGAAGATGAAATGTTTGGAGCTTTGCTCTGTCTGACCGAAGTACACCCTATTGTAAAAAAGTTATAAAATATTGTGGTGAGGACTGACACTGACTAGTTGGGGGGGGGGGGAATGACTGAACAGAATGAGCAGGGGAAAGGCTTTACTTTTGATATCCGTTGTTCGAAACCCCTGTCAGGTATGACGCAGGCAGCCTACCAACAACCATCATAAAAGGTTTGGGAAGAAAGATTAGAGACAGGAAAAAGTCGCTTCCCCTCAGCCTGGTACAGAAGCATGACATCAAAGGCCAAATTGGGAGGCCTAGCTGACCTTATGAGGCCCCTAGGCCAGATGTTCCCAACGCTGCCTTACTATGTATTGTGGGGAAAGGTGAATCCCCATTCCCACCATTTAAAAGATGCTCAACAGAAGGTGGCTGACTATACCCATGAGTGAATCTGTGCTATGGAAAGGAAGACATCAGAAGATAAATGACAACATGCCTGGATGGAGGAGGAGAAAGCCATGTTTATTGTGAGATGTTGGATCTAGAGGAGGGAAATTGTGCTTTCTGCTTTATTATTTCACTACTGTTGAAAGCATAACGTTTGTTAACTTGATATCCTAAAAATGGAACACAGCTGCCTTCCCTTGATGGCATACTAAGATATCCCTCTGAGATTGTTTGCTCTTATTTTTAAGCCTAATCTTTCATATGCGAAGTTTCTTTCGCTGCGAAGAGTTACCTGCCCCCTTCGCTCTACAAGAGCGGCCTTTCAGAATTACTTTTCGAAAGTTGAGATGGCTCAGCAGTGTACCTCTCTTACCTCCTGGCATCTACTGCCTGTGCCATAAGTGAAGCTCCTGAATTGCCTTTAAAGCGTAGGTGTACCACTGGGCAAAGCTGTCATTGCTAGTAAAGTACTGTTCGAGTCTGTACAGTTTGATTAAATGGGAAATGACTGTTGTCTTCCAACAGCATCTGCCCATTGTTTGAATTAGTCTAACTTAAAATTGGGAGCTGATTATATTTGCCCACATTAACATGTCTCAAGCTGGCACTATTTTTTTTTTGTCAGATCTGCCTAGCCAGATTTGCTCAGGAAAAAAACTGGGCCCTTGAGCCCCAAATTATGTACACTAGCTTGCCATTTCCATTTCATGCCTCTACTGCACAAAGTTATTCAGCTACCCTTCCCAACCAGATGTTACGTACATGCTGCTCATGTAAATCATCCCCTGCCAAGTTCGAAGGGGGATAACGTGGGATCATTTGGGCCAAATGCAATGCTTAAATGGGAATGGCATTTGATGCTTCAGGAAGGAGAGAGATGTACCAGCAGGCAAGCTTTTGTTTTGCTTTGCAAGTCATTCATCTTAGTAGCTTTCACAGGGAAGCAGAAGAAATGGAAAGATGTATCATGGCTGTAGCCTTAAGCACATTGCTCGATTGGGAGCAAGCCTTTTGGACTTAATTCTGAGTAAACATACATAGGATTGCATGGTACAACTGCAATCCTGTACACATGGGAGTAAGTCCCATGGAACAAAATGGGGCTTGTTTATAAAATGTTTAGGATCGCATTGTGAATAATAGTATCTCCATTGCTTAATCTATAGAATATAAATAAACTATAGAACTCGCTCCCGCAGGAGGTAGTAATGACCACTAACTTGGATAGCTTTTAAAGAGACTTAGCCAATTTCACTGAGAATAGGTGATCAATGGCTACTAGCCATTATGGCTATGCTCTGCCTTAGTGGACAGAGGCAGCAAATGCTTCTGAAAACCAGTTGCCGGGGTCCACAAACAGAGAAAGTACTGTACCTCTGTGATCAGGTACTGCTTGTGTTTCCCACGGGCATCTGGTTGGCTACTGTGACAACAGGATGTTTCACTAGATGAGCCGTTAGCATGACCCAGCAGGCTCTTATTATGTTCTTAATTGAACGCAAAATTTTATCTGATGCAATAAAATGTTAAAACTTGTCGTTTCTCAATTTAAAGCTGAGTATATAATCTATCTTGCATAATATACAATTTAAGACACCATGACTCACAAAATGGTGTGTTTTTCCCACTTGTTTAAGGTATACTTGTTTGAGTCACCCGAGCTAGTTATCCATGGACAACCCAGTCTTGTAAATGCATTTACGATGCATTTGGACCAATGGACTTGCCATATGACCAATTTGGGGTTTGCCCAAATTCTGTGTATGTCATGTAGTAAGCATGTGGGCCACTATTTGACCAGGACTCCCAGCCTTTTTAAAAGAGAGAGAGTGTGTGTGTGAGAATCAGAGTCAACTGTAGCCCTTGTAGATCCAAAAATACAAAGCAGTATGTTCAGGTAGTATTCTGTCTAGTCACTAAGCAAGGAGCAAGCTCAATCCTACCTTCCATTATTCTAATGAAGGATGCCACATGTAAGGGAAGCAAAGATGCCAGTGAAGTTTTCCTAAGCCAAGCTTGGAAATAAACAATGTGTCTTGTTAAAAGTCCACTTCCAAACTTGTACTTCACAAGCTCCAAAATTCTACCCTGACTAATATTTTCAAAATCCCCAGACACATCTCTCGTCACTATTCCCTAATCCCCAAAGCTGTTATCAAGCACAATGGGGTGACAGAGAGGGAAGGAAGAGGAGATTCTGTCCCCCACTACTCCCATCACTGCTGTGTTAAGCAAAGGGTGGAGTAATATTAGGGTCTAGCAGGGAGTTGTGTAGATGAGCAAGGTATATCTGACATCCTTGGATTGGCTCTGCAATATTTTCCCAGGTTGTCCTGATTTCTTGGAAGTCCAGAATAATCTTAAATCAAAAGAGAAGTCCTGGAAGGTTCCAAGAGCTTGATAATATCACTAGGAAATATCACTAGTTTTCCTCTTTCATGTGACACTGAGAAGAAGAACTTCCTTCAGCTCACCTGAGTTTTTGGTGGTAAGTGGGAATAACTGCTTAGTGACAATATTCTATAAGTCAGGGATTTATAGACAAGGTCAGGGATAGGCAATGTGTGGCCCTTCAGATGTTGTTGGACTCCAACTTCCATCAGCCCCAGTCAGCAAGATAATGGGAATTGTAGTTCTAGGTGGTTAAGGTTGAGACAGTATATACACTCACTTAGAGATAAGAGCCATTGCAACAGTGCTTAACTCTGTGTGTTACAACTGAACTCTAAGGCTGCAACCCTATACTACTTAACTGAGTGTAAGGCTACACTTCTATGCATGCCTACCTGAGAGTAAAATCCTTAAAATTCAGTGGGATTCATGTTTACTTCTGAAAGGAAAAAGAACATGCTTAAGATTGTGCTGTAAGCCTTATGGAAATCAAACATGGAAATCAACAGATACATGTATGTATGCATAGGACAGCAACTGAAACTTAATTCAGGTGGTGAAGATGACTTTCCATTTCCTTTGGATGAAGGCTAAGCTCTACATGCTAAGGGTAGGCGTTTTGCTTTAGTATTCAACTGGTTATTATTCAAGACTTGGGGGGAAACAAAGACTTCACGCCCTTTGAAACTCTACTTGATTGTTAACTGAGCCAAGAGAAGCTTGTTACATTTCCACTGGACATGTTTCTCTACTGTAGAAATAGATCCTGGTACAGTACGGGCAAATGGTCAACTTCCTCTGCTTGTTTTTGGTGGTTGTCAGGAGCATACGACAACGCAACAGTAAATGTACTTCATGTGAACAATTAACAAACAACATGCCCAATGCATCTTCTTAAATTGAGAAAATTGGCTGGAAGATATAAGGGTGATCAGGCACATAGTATGGCATGGCAGAGGTCAGGCAGCTAAGGGTCAGGACCATGGAGAGCTCTCTGTAGAACAGGAGTCAGGATTGGGCTGGATGCGACTCAGCAGGAAAGGATGAGTGTTGCTCCAGCACTGGTCTACAGCCCTCTGAAGTTTTAGATATTCCTGCAGAGAGAGATGTGGGTGTGCCTTTGCCATCATGGGGAAGCCTACTAGGTAGTTAAAGGGACTGCATTCTAATATGCAGGAGTGTACCCTGGTGAAGATGAAATGCCTTCTGTGGAGTCATAGTTGGAGGAAGAAGCCTCTTTGGACCTGCAGGGAGTTAAAGTGAAGAGTCATCCAAATTTGAGGAGGGGCATAGCTACCGTATCCTGAACCAGAGATAGAAGCTTTATTGTCTGCTGGGGCTCCTCTTACATGGAAGCTTCGATTAATCACTCATCTCCAGTCTTGGAGTTTTCAGTACTCTCCTTTGGGTGAGAGGTATCAGGTTCCTGAACCATGACAAGATCGTAGAGATGGAAAGAATCCCCAAGGTCATCCAAACCAACACCTGCTGGTGCATCCTGATAGCTGATCATCCAGCTTCTACTTAAAAACTTCAAATTAAGGGGAGTCTACCACCTTCCAGAGCAGTCTGTTCCACTGCCAAACATGGTAGCATCAGGTGATCCTAAGGCTTAGTCTAAATCCTTTTGAAATAAAACAATCAAGTTACCCTACATGGCATTTGCCACATCTCCTATGGCATGCATAAGCAAACTTGGCCCTCCAGATGTTTTGGGACTACAACTCCTATCATCCCTAGCTAACAGGATCAGTGGTCAGGGATGATGGGAGTTGTAGTCCCAAAACATCTGGAGGGCCGAGTTTGCCTATGCCTGTTCTATGGTAAGAAAAACTTGATTCCAGGTGAATAGGAAGGAAGGATTTTGTAAACTGGAAGAGAGTTGGTTTCTTTTGATTAGACTATTGTTGCACCACAGGGGACTAAGGAGGCAATCCTATTACCTGGGAGTAAGCCCCATTTAACTCAGTGACAAAATATATATGGATTCAGTTATAAGACAAGTATACATGTGCAACAGGCTTTTATTTCAGTAATAACTGCTTTTTGAAAAAGTTTTGGTGCACTCGTAAACTGTGTACATATATTTATTGGCTGTATTTGAGACCTGCCTCTGGTAAACTCCCTCTTTGCAAATATTTGCTCTAAGGTTCTAGCTGCTGTTCTTGAAAAAAATAAAATAATCTTTTATTGTTTATTTCATACTTACAACATAAAGCTCCCTCCCATACCACCAAATCCAGAACAAATAATTTCATTCCAAACTACTAAAGGTCTGAACTATATTGAGGTTAAGTCAATCATGTGAAGAGCAATTAAAAAGGGTGGGGTAGAAGACCACTGGGGATGGAACTTGTTCTTTGGTGATCTGCCATCATACCCTATACTAATAGGCACTTGGGTTTCCCATCTCTACTCAGAAGTCATACGGAATTCAATGGGGCTTGCTCCCAGGTAAGGATACCCTTAAGGTATCTTTTAAACATCGTCCATTTCTCTCCTTTTTAAAAAACAAAACAAAAACAAAAACATAGTTTCAAATGGATCTTAGTGTTCTTCCACACTACTTTTATTATAATATTTGTAATATAAATAATATTTTGATAATCATTATTCCTTAAGTAATCAGGTAAAAGCCAGGGTCGGGGGTGGGTGGAGGTTCTCCAACATGACAGTCTGGTCCCAAGCAATTGTGTTTATTATGAACACGCACACTGGACCTTGTTTTCTTGGATCTGGTCAGTTCTGTACTCATTGCTGACTTCTCTGCCAAGCCAGCATTAAAATATCAGCTGTACTGAACAAGGTGTCTGGTGAAAACATTTTCCCTGCCTCCCCTATCATGGCACGCACCCTTCCTCATGATTTGCACAGTCTGCTTTTATCTGACCCTTAACCCTAGACATTCCCGTCAGCCAGGCACTCTGCCTCTCTCCTTCAAGCTGGAGGACACAGTCACTCACAAGCAGCCACTGCCAAAGTTCCTTCCACACTCCTCTGGGTTATTGTCAGGTCACAGCTTGACATTGTGGCATGAGGAAACTGCATTGCAACATCTTATGCTTGTGTTAAAAGTGCTTGTTCTCACTGCTTCTCTAATTAAACTCCTTCTAAGTTATCATTCTAAATAACTCTGTTCTCTCTCTTTCCGTTGTTCTTTTAATCTCTTCCATTTGGCATCTTTGTTGTAACTTGCTACCTCATTTCCCCCGCCATTGGACAATGAACAAAAGCTATATAACTTTGCTCAGAGCTGTTCACTTCTGTTATCTGTAGCATCACAGAAACCATTCTAATATTTGTTTGCCATTGTACTAGTGAACCCCTGAAGGGAATGGCATCCTGTATTTTTAATTTTTTGGGCTGGGTTCCCTACTGTTACCCCCTTTAACTGCATCTGCGGCTTCTTCTCCAGTGCTGCTATGGGTTAACATAAGCTTGTAGAGATGTAACACAGGATAAGTTACTGTTGACATCTCTTCTGACACTTCAGATGCTAATCACTCCAAGTATCACCTACACGCAGTGACAAATCACATTGTTGGGTTGTGCATGCACTCTACACCAAAATGGCACACTGCAAATTGTGTGGGTCAGTTATACATCAGGGTATGTCTGCTGTGCTAGTGTAAACACAGCCTTAACATAACTCTACTTGAACTGTAACAATAGCACTCTTCTCTCTCTCTCGCTCTTGCTCTCTCATATTTCCTCTAATCCAGGCATAGGCAAATTTGGCCCTCCAGATGTTTTGGGACTACAACTCCCATCATCCCTAGCTAACAGGACCAGTGGTCAGCGATGATGGGAATTGTAGTCTCAAAACATCTGGAGGGCCAGGTTTGCCTATGCCTGCTCTAATCTTTGCCGTTTTCATCTTGACTTTTTTCTAGCTGTGCAATCAAATATGAGCCCCTGATTGTTGGTCTGAATGTTAGGCCAAGATCTAGAAAGTGTTGAATGGATAGCCAATCCCAAAGAGAATCTTAGCTCCAAAACCTTATGCTATTTGATCCCTTTGACACCCTTCTGATTTAATCATTTCAGCCCTAATGGAAACTGCCGCTTGGATGCGCATTAATGTGCATCCAGGGAATTTCGGTGAGACTTAGGGCAAAACTAAAAGTGACAATGAATGTGAGCTTACTGCCAAGAATATGAACTCCATGAGGAGTTCCACATCATTAGCTTTCTTGCATCTCCCCACAAAAGTCAATGGTATGGAGGAAGGATGGAGAAATGCAGATCATGATGGTATTCCATATTTCCATAACTAGAGGAGAAAGAATGGGGAACTTGATAAAGGTTTGCCATTTTCTGCAGCAACCCCCTGCCCCAGCACATGTACATGATCAAACTTCACACAGTCTTAGTATACACTTGAAGACAAATTCCACAGCCTATATTATACTACTCTTATATGACTGGGACAACTCCAAACAAATTGATTGTGGACTGCAGATTATCGTCCCAGTCCAGATGTGGATGCAGCTCTCAGGTGGCATGTGCATTCCAATCAAAACTGTTGATCTGCTCACATTAAAAATATGTATATACAGGTGAAACTAAAAAAATTAGAATATTGTGGAAAAGTCCATTTATGTAAGCAATTGTTTTCATTAGGTACTGGCGTTTAATATATGAGATAGACTCATGACATGCAAAGCGAGATATGTCAAGCCTTTGCTTGTTATAATTGTGATGATTATGGTGTACAGCTGATGAAAACCCCAAAGTTGAAAATGTTAATTTGGGGTTCTCATCAGCTGTACACCATAATCATCACAATTATAACAAATAAAAGCTTGACATATCTCGCTTTGTATGTCATGAGTTTATCTCACATATTAGTTTCACCTTTTAAGTTGAATTCCTGAAAGGAATGAACCTTTCCATGATATTCTAATTTTTTGAGTTTCACCTGTACGGGTCTTCATCACCCACTGGAATCAATGGGGAAGCCCACCATAGTCTGGGAAACTGGGTCCAGATCAGAGCTCAGTGGCCTATACAAATTCACTGGATTAGGGAGCAACATGTTGCACAAAGAGAAATAACTTACAGGGGAAACATTGTTAACTTCACAGGCATTACTTAGACTTTTGTATTATTAAAATAAGTGTCTCACAGACAAATGAAAGTCACAGTGCCCGCCTTGGAGAATTTACAATGTAATGAGTCTTGAATTTCCAGTCAGATGACCTAACACCAAAAACTGAGGGAGAGGCAAAATTTACACAAAATAATACAATCAAGTGGTCTGTTGTGATTCTACTTAGTATGTGTGTCATGTTGGGTATACATATTCATAGAGCCTGCTGCATTTCTATTTGCCATTCTCCTGGCTTTAGATAATATGCAGCACAACAGACCCTAATAACTTTATTAACACTTTCAGAATGTTACTTTACTCTTCTCCAGCTTTCCCCCACATCAATCAGTCTCAGCTTCCTATAAACTCTAAAGTTTTGCCTGTCAGCTCTCAGGCATTTCCATTCCCATGATCCTGTCTAGGACTATGCATGATGGCAGAAGGCTTGCTTCTTCAAACTCAGGGCCAAACTGCACACTACACTGAATGGTTTGGCCTTGTGTGTTTCTTTTATTTTGCTTTAAAACGATGTAATATAGCAACTGTCAGGATTGAGAGGGTTAAACAGGATCGGGCCTGTGATAGAAAGTTTAAAAACCCTTCCTTCATGGTTCCCCACCCATCCAAACCCCCCCCTCCAAATCTGCTACTTAACCCAGAAGTCAAGCTGCCATAGAAAGAAGTGTAGCTTTGCCGTGGATGCAAATAACAGCTTCAGAAATAGACCATGGTGTGTGAAGGTAAAAGGATGAGCCTGTCACCACCACCAAAATCATGCTGCAATGGGTCCCTCCAGTTACCATTTATCAACTGAAAACAAGCTGGGACAAACTATGAGTTTTAGTGTTATCTGTAGTTTGGTCCTCAGGTCACCATCAAACACTTGAAAAAACAGGGTGTGGATCTTAGTGATAGGCAGCATGTTGAACCTTCATCTGCTCATCACTTCCCACTGTGACATCCTTCCCTCCTGACCCGACCCCAGCATTCAAAGACCAGGAGAAAAGCAGTTTGGGCCTGGAGTTGCTAGAAGAAAGTCAAAGGCTCTAGGCTTTCTAGGGCCTCCATTTGAAACCACCCCATCTTACTTTACCAGTATTTTGCAGCACCCCATGTTGGAAGACGGTGGTCAGCTGCCATCATGTACATTTCCAGTCACAATCATCATCTTAAAGGCCTGGGAGATCTTTTCATGGGCTTGTTGATCATCGTCATTACCCAAATTTAGACCCATGGCTACTGTCAACTCACATGTCGTGTCTCCAAGGAGGAGTGCAAACATACACAGCTCCCCCAAGCTGATCATTTGGGATGCCCCGTGAGAGTAGACTAAGTATGTCACACAAAACCATGAGCTATACTGTGAGTCATACTCAGAGTAGGCCCATTGAAATTCATAGACATTACTCCATTAATTTCAATTAGTCTACTTGGAGCAGAACAGAGCAACTCAATACCCACCCCACAAAAAAAGCCTTTTCTTCTTCATATCAACAAACAACAAACAGTTCAACAGCAAGATAACATTGTTGTTTTTTCTTGTTACAAAGACAACATAATATTCTTTTTCATTCCCTTATTTCTGACACCAAGAACTGCAAATTGCAAAGCTGACCCCATTAAGTACCAACCTTTACCTTAGCCCCAATCTTCATAATTCCTGCACACCGTTGCTTTTTCCAACTGTGAAATGTACTTTTTAGAGGAAGTCTCATATTAATAGCACGTACCTGTTGGATAAGCTTCTCTGCTAACAACTATTTTCCAAGGCTTATTGTACCCACAATCTATGAACAGCGTTATGGGACTTTTCCAATTTTGTGTAATAGCAAGTCTAGCAACAACCTAACATAAAGCGTTCAGAAATAAACCTCAAGTTTCTGCCTGGGTACAATTTATTTAGCTCTCCTTTATTCAGTGAGAGCGAACCGTGTGCTAGAATGTTTCCAAGGTTTATAAATAGAAATTAATAAACCTGCTGAAAGCTCCTCTTGAACTTGTTGGCAGGGAAGGAGCTCTACTAACATGTTAGGAAAGACTTCAGCTGCAATCTCATTGAATGCATTGCTCTTAGTCATCTGGCATTCCAGCCACCACAAGCTTTGACCATCAGTTGACCTGGAGAAGGTCAAGCTGATAAAAGCGAGAAGGGTTGCTATGAGACAGTCATATGTACTACTGAAATATTATTTGAAAACTCTGAACTTCCACTTCTAATTAAGAAGGAACAACTAAGTTACTTGTAGACTTACTCATATTTAGTGGGCACCCATTGAAATCATTTGGACATTTTCTAATTATTTTATTTCCAATTACAGTATTAAGAGGCACAAATGTTCTTCACAATGTGTTCACAAGCCTCTAGTAAACCAAATTTCATATTTCAGTGGCCGGACTGTGCTAGTCTTGAACGCTATTGTTCTTTTCAGAGTGTCCCTGACTTGGAGGCTCAAGATGACATTAAAAATGTCCCAGGGAGTCATTGTAACCTCTCCTAGACAGCCACAGAACACTTCCAGTTGTCCTAGAAGCAGACAAGATGCTGTTTCATCTCTCCCTGGAAATTTTATAATGGCAACAAAAATCCATTACTAAGGAACCTTGGGCATCAATTTCAATTTGTACATATCTCCTTCTCTTCCTTTCCCTCCCAGTACTTTCCTTCATGATCATGGTTTGAGTTACCATGTGTGCGTCATCCTGACCAATCCCAAAAATGCCCTGTCTCAAAGCGAACTGAGAAAACCCTTAAACTGAAATGGCACCTAAATAAATAAATAACAGTAATAATAATCTACTATTTATATCCTGCCCATCTGGCTGGGTTTCCCCAGCCACTCTGGGCAGCTTCCAACAAAATATTAAAATGAAATAGTGTGTCAAACATTAAAAGCTTCCCTAAAACTGATCTCCCCACCTTTCTTTTTCACTATCAGGTTCCCCCCCCCCTCACTCGATACCTAAAATTCTACAAATATGGTTTCATTACTACAAAGGAGGAAAAGAAAGATTAATTGTTGCTAGATTTTGTGAGGGGTTTTTTGGACAATTGTTTGGGGAAAATGTCACTCTAGAAACTCTTACAGAAAGTGTATGCAAGAAGAAAATAGAAAGAAAACACCATTTTTGTTTCCTGGTTTTCTGGGGCAAGATTTCTACTACTTTCATTTGGGGTTAACAAAACTTACATTCTTTTGAAACACTTTCTTTTTTGTTACCCCCTTTCTTATTCTGGGTACATTTTGGCAAAATATAAATGTAATAAATGAAGTCTGAAGAAACCAGTACCAAGAGCGGGAAAATTATAATGCAATTCCCTCAAGTGAAAATGTAGAACAATGCACACTAAAATTAAAATTGCAACAAGCCCATAAAAATCTCTCAGTAACATTTGTCATCTGAGAGCTGGAGGAGCGTTTGTGTCAGAATGAAGGTGTAATGAACTTTAAAAAGCCAGTTATGAGGGCTCTCTCAGTTCTCTCTCTATTCCCTCCCCCCCCCCCCAAGAATAAAATGCCCAGCTACAAGTTGGGAATTATTTGCAGACTAGGTGATAGCAAACTCCCATGCAGCAAATTTTAATGACTATGACCCAAATTTTGAAAGGAAAATGGGGAACTGCAGCTGTGTGAACTGCTCTTTGGTCAATCTGCTCAATGCATAATGGCATTTGAGAATAAAGTGTTTTCTGTATACAAGGTGTTTAAATTTTCCTCATTTTGCACTGACCTTTCATGGTGGATTTTAACGCAGGGGCAACAGTGGTTTGACCAGAAATAACTGAGCAAAGCGTGTCTTTTACCTCTTTCTCAAGCCTTTTTTTGTCTGCATCTGTGTATGTGCTTTGTGTATGTTTATGAACTTCATGGCTGGTGTTCAGTCACCTGGTTGTTGTTGTTTTTAAATACTCCTATTTTCAGCCAACAAACAGGAAGGTGTTTTGTGTACATTTATGTACCGCTTAATAACCAAATTCCTAAGCATGCAAAAAGCATACATAAAAACACAGTAAGGTTATTAAAAAGAGAAAAGTATTTATGCAACATGATAAGCAAAAATACATTAGTAATAACAGATAAGGCATCAATTACATTTCAATGCATAATAAAGCAGAGCAGTGTGATTAACCTTATGAGCAAGGGAAAGCCTGCTTAAATAGATGGGTCTTCAGAAGGTATTTTAAGCTTGCCCCAATTTCTGCCTCACAAAAAGGATGTGGAAGGGCATCCCAATAATAATTGGAAGAGAGCCTGTTTTCATAGCAAACCTCTGATCTGACCCCTGACTTGACAGAACATGGGCCTTCCAGCCTGTGAAATCAATGGGTTGGGGCCTCCTGACATGACTAAGCTATTGACCATGGAAATGTTGACATTCCCTCTCCTTATCACTTGACCTCTCCCTTCCATGCCTGTGTGAAATGGCTCCACTTCCTAAAGTGCCATGAGTTGAGTTGTATCTCTGAAAGCCTCTGGGTCAAAAATTGACTTGTGCTGTGGACAAGAAGGTGCATGCTTCCTTCCTTCATGGTTCTCCATGTATTGGATTGTAACCATGTTCTGGTTTATTGACTTACAGACCCGATTGCCACCTTTTAGGATTCCCTTTGTAAGTGCTGCCTAGTTTATAACATGCAGGCCATGTAGTCTGGGAGGCTGCCTTGAGATACATAGGGGCTCTATCTCCTGTTCTCTCTGATACTTCATATACTGTCCTTTCTTCCTTCAGTTGTTGCCTGCAGTGACATTGGAAGCACCAGAGCTAACAGAGAGGGGGCATATCCCTGGCATATTTGTGGCTACAGTTAGAACTGGATATGGAATAACTGATTGGTTCAAAATTAGAAAAAGGTGTATGACAAGGCTGTATATTGTCTCCCTGCTTGTTTAACTTATATGCAGAATTCATGATGCAAAAGGCTGGACTGGATGAATTCCAAGCCAGAATTAAGATCGCCGGAAGAAATATCAACAACCTCAGATATGCTGATGACACAACCTTGATGGCAGAAAGTGAGGAGGAATTAAAGAACCTTTTAATGGGGGTGAAAGAGGAGAGCGCAAAATATGGTCTGAAGCTCAACATCAAAAAAACTAAGATCATGGCCACTGGTCCCATCACCTCCTGGCAAACAGAAGGGGAAGAAATGGAGGCAGTGAGAGATTTTACTTTCTTGGGTTCCATGATCACTGCAGACGGTGACAGCAGTCACGAAATTAGAAGATGCCTGCTTCTTGGGAGAAAAGCAATGACAAACCTAGACAGCATCTTAAAAGAGCAGAGACATCACTTTGCCGACAATGGTCCGTATAGTTAAAGCTATGGTTTTCCCAGTAGTAATGTATGGAAGTGAGAGCTGGACCATAAAGAAGGCTGATCGCCAAAGAATTGATGCTTTTGAATTATGGTGCTGGAGGAGACTCTTGAGAGTCCCATGGACTGCAAGAAGATCAAACCTATCCATTCTCAAAGAAATCAGCCCTGAGTGTTCACTGGAAGGGCAGATCCTGAAGCTGAGGCTCCAATACTTTGGCCACCTCATGAGAAGAGAAGACACCCTAGAAAAGACCCAGATGTTGGGAAAGATGGAGGGCACAAAGAGAAGAGGGCGACAGAGGATGAGATGGTTGGATAGTGTTGGACACGACTAAACAACTAAACAACAACAAAACCTTCACTGATAGTGTTGATCTGCTATGGCAACCATTTCCCTCTTTCCTTAATCCTCCATGTACGAATGGACATAGATTTTTAACAAAGTTTGTTATAGCTGCAACAGAGACACACTTATTCAAAACTACATAAAAGACCGAAGTAAAAAACTGCCTGTTCACAGTGAACAGTACATTTTCATGAGCATGTCAGTGAAAGCTATGATTTAGGGCGCACACACAGAGAGAAGAATCTGAAGACCATTAGCTATTCTTTGAAGTGGGGAGCTGACTTGTTACTCAAATGCATCCTCTAAAAGCAATAGTTATTTAGAAAATTCAAATTATTTTTATTGGTTCAACCCTGAAGCATTTTCAGTAGGCGAGAGTTACTGCATTTTGAGAACAAGTAAAGAAGTAAGAACCATTGCCTCACATAATAACGTAGCATAAATGGAACCTACAGTTGACAGTTTAAATCCTATCTTTTTCAGCAAAGCCCATTTGATCTCTCTTTCCTCCCTCTCTCCTTCCCTACTGCAATGTTGTCATCTAAAGTAAAAATAATATAATTAACTCAGAAACAACTTGGGTGATTTCTACTTCAGGCTACACAAATAAAAGGAAAGTCAGAACAATGGTATTTTCTTTTAAAGCTTTTCAGTGAGTTTACTTTGTTCTTTTGAAAGCATTCATAATATTATTCCAAATGCTGTTTCCATACTAGATGTTCTCTGCATGTATAGGAAGACAGACTTAATTGTCCAGAATTCCTTTGAAGAAATAAGAAAATGAAGTGCACATATAGTAAGTGAATTCACGGAAGATTTATTTCCAAGATAGTGTGTTTAGGATTATAGGCTTAAATGCAAAATGGAGGCATAAGATTTGGGTAGTTTCAATTTTAAAAAGAACAAACAAGGGAAAGCAGCATTAAGGCTTTAATTCTCTCCTATGATATAGGTTGTTTGCCACTAAATTTATGTCTGATAAAGATCACCCACACTAAACTTAAGCACTGTCATGTTTTAAATGTGACTATATATATCATGATCGGGACGCGGGTGGCGCTGTGGTCTAAACCACAGAGCCCAGGGCTTGCCGATTGGAAGGTCAGAGGTTCAAATCCCTGCATCGGGCTGAGCTCCCATTGCTCGGTCCCTGCTCCTGCCCACCTAGTAGTTCGAAAGCACGTCAAAGTGCAAGTAGATAAATAGGTAACCGCTCCAGCGGGAAGGTAAACGGCGTTTCCGTGCGCTGCTGTGGTTTTGCCAGAAGCGGCTTAGTCATGCTAGCCACATGACCCGGAAGCTGTACACCGGCTCCCCTGTCCAGTAAAGCGAGATGAGCGCCGCAACCCCAGAGTCGTCCGCTACTGGACCTAATAGTCAGGGGTCCCTTTACCTTTACCTATATATATCATGACACGGAAAGATTCTGGGACATATCTAGCCATGTCTTTTTGTGAATGGAAAGGCTCTTTCCATTATGCAAGGGATTCCCAGCCAGCAGAGGTTGCTGCTGGAGAAAAGGAGAGGCGACCTTCATAGATCTCTCCAGACACACACACCCAGGAACAACCTCGGGGATAAAATGGGGCTGCGAGAAGCTGCAGGAATCAGCGAAAAATCACCTTCACTATTCTTCCATCAAAAGTGTTCTATTAGTAAAAGGTAAAGGGTAAAGGGACCCCTAACCATTAGGTCCAGTCAGGGCCGTCTTAAGCTTATCTGGCGCCGTGGTGCAAGGATCCCTCCGGCGCCCCCCACCCCCAGGCGTGGCGGCACGGCATGACGGAGGCAGACGAGGGCAAAGTACAGGGAAGTTAAGAAATGGCATGAGCCACAATGTATTGAGATTCATGTATCTTTGGGCATTAGCCCAAAGGACACCTCCATCTGCGCACCCCCATACAGCATAACCCAACAAAGCCCACCCAGCAATCGAGGTTTTCTTAAGGTAGCCTTGGCTTTGGAGCTATTGGCAAAAGTACACCGTGTTCCTTGGGTCTGCACAGCCAGGTGCAACCTAGTGCCAACCCCCTCCCCCCCCCATCCTACCCACATTGTTGTGTCCATATAAAGGTACAACAGTGGTGTCAGAAGCCAATGCACTGGTAAAGAAACCGGCAGAAAAAGTAAGAGAAAAAGGAAAGCGGTATTACTGGCAGTTTTCCATTGGAAGCGGATCACATGGTTTTGATCTCGGGTCCATGGGGGGGGGGGGTCAGCAGTCTGAGGGTACACCTGAGTGAAATAGGTAGCTGGGACTGGGAGAGCTCGCATCTGGGGGTTGCCGAGGTTGGAGACCACCAGTTCTGCAGAAGTGATCACAGGCATGACTCTTTTGCTGCTGGGGGGGGGGGTGTCCAAGAGCAGAGGGGGCCCAACTTTGGGGATTCTCAACATGGCTGAGCCTTCTCCAAAGGGCCACAAAGGAACAAGCAGAGCTTCAAAAACAAGTGATGGTGGCAATAACTGTTCTTATTTTGAGAGATCCTGAGAGGTAGCTTGGAAAATGTACACTTAGCCATTTAAAAAAAAAAAACTGCCAATGGCTTGCTTCCCAGGGGTCAAGCCCCAATGCAACATAAAAAAAACACAAATCCATCCTTCAAAGAAAAAGAAACCTGGAAGAAACGGCTTGCAATATTGACTTTTGGTATTGGAGGAATGGCTCATGCAGACCCCGATTTCTCTCTTTTCATCAAAGTCAGTTTCCAGAACCTTTTTTTGCTAGGGGAGCGAGCCACAGGGCAGCCAAGCAGGCTCCCCCCCCCCTACGTCTTCCTCCTCCAAACCGATGAATGACCCCAGCTCTCGGCTTCAAAAATAAATAAATAAATAAATGATGCACGCTTAGCACGGAGAATAATAATAAAAAGACACACCAACTTTGCACTAGCCCTCTTTCCAAAAACATAAAAGTAAAGTGTTATAAGAATTTATGGGAATATTACCCATTAAAGGGGTCCGATTCCGGGTGGAATCCTGAACCTCAGCAGGATGTTGTTTGTGAACCCCTGCTGCTGTGGGAATAAAAGCCGCTTGACAGGATTTTATGCTGGGGCTGAGCAAGAGCCCCGCTCGCCGGCGGAGGACTCCCTGCGCCCCCAGTGGCAGCTTCGGGCACTGCAGGGCTCTTTCCGAGCTCTGTTCAGCTCGGCTCTTCCCTGGAGTTCCGGTCTACTTGAACTCAGCCCGGACTCCCAACCAGGCGCCCTCCGGAGCTTGGCGCTCTGGTGCAATGCGCCACTTGCGCCACAGGGTAGAGACGGGTCTGGGTCCAGTCGTGGACGACTCTGGGGTTGTAGAACTCATCTCACTTTATTGGCCAAGGGAGCCAGTGTACAGCTTACGGGGCATGTGGCCAGCATGACTAAGCTGCTTCTGGCGAACCAGAGCAGCGCATGGAAATGCCGTTTACCTTCCCGCCAGAGCGGTGCCTATTTATCTACTTGCACTTTGACGTGCTTTCGAACTGCTAGGTGGGCAGGAGTTCTATTAGTAGAGTTCCACTATTGGCAAGTATGGATCCATATGCCATTTTAAACTTTTTGCTGTCTCTCACATCATTTATGTTGCCCCATTCACTGGGAGCCTGGGGATTCAAAGCAGATGCTCCACTCTATCTGCAACTTAACACTAATCCTTTCTTGCAAAACATGTTATGACATTAACCTACCTATGTGCTTCCCTGGGGGTGCCCTGTGAGCACATAGACAACCTCAGTTTCAAATAGGAATATATTTTTTTCTGCATAAGAATCCCATGCTTTCTCCAGTTCATCCCATCTTGCTTTCCTGTTTGTGTTTCTGCAATTTCTGGATACTCTTGGTTTCCTGATAATTTTTATCTCCTTGCTTCCTTGCATTGTATAAGGAGATCAAAAATGGATTGTCAGACACAATGTCAGTACCATAAAACCAACCACATACTTATTATTCTAGTGTAGTTTTATGGCACAGTGTGCTCTTGCTTATCCCACCCACCTTACATCCCAATGTGTCTGATACTAAGTGGGTCAGGCAAGACGTTTCCTTCCTCTGAGGCTACCCAGGAGGAACTGAAAAATGCTACAAAACTAAGTCTCTTGTTCTCTCTCTCTGGCTGTTTGACAAAACTGGAAGGTATCCTGGCAAATCAATTTGTGTGCTACTTTTAAAGCAACTTTTCAGGAACCCCTAAGAGCATAAGGAATACTAAACACAGACACAGGCTTTGGGGCTCTTATAGGTTTTACTTAAAGGTGAAGGAATATCAATGGCTACTAGCCACAATAGATATGTTCCACCTTCGTTGTGAGAGCTAGTACTGATATGTCTTAGAATACCAATTGCTGGGAATCACAGATGCAGAGAGTGCAGTTGCACTCAAATTCTTCTTGCTGACTACCTTGGTGGACTTTTGGCTTGTTCTAGCAAGCTCATCATACCCTAATACATTCAGGATCACTTAAGAATGTAAGAGGTGCCTGGCTGGATCTGACCAAGATCCTGCAAGAATGCCACTGTCTTAACTGTATCCTTCTATGAATGATCAACAATTTATTTGTAATCTCTAGAAGTCAACATTCACCTGGAGCTGTGGTATCTTTTATTAACTGCTTTGCATCTGAAGAGGACATCTGTTCAAATGGCATGCTCAGTGCTAATATTTTGAAGATTACTCAATAAGGACAGCAGGTCCAACTCTATTAACTTTCTGTCTGTGGTACAAATCTGACTATGTTAGGATTCTCATATACATTCCCAGCCTGTATATGGCCTGGCATCAATAAAGGCTTCTTGGTGGTTGCACCCCAGTTATGGAATATCTCCCCCAAAAAAGGTTTTACTAGCACCTATATTATGTTAAAATATTATGTTATTTTCAAGGCCAAGTGAATTTAACTTTTTTTTATTCAACAAGGCCTTTTAGTTTCAGTTATGTTTTGATTTATTTTATTTTTTTAAATGTCAAGACAGGAAATGCTTTTTCTCTTGCTGGCTTTTCCTGTTAATTTTATGCTAGTCTGTTTTTATGCTGCTTTTTGGTAACATTTTATATTGGATGTTGAGTTTTTGCATTGATACGGCTTTATGGGTGATATTATATTGCTTATATTTCTGTAAACTGCCCAGAGAACCTGGCTCAATGAGAGGTCTTGAAATGAAATAAAGATGATGCATTGAAACACAGTGGATTTCTGGCCAATCTCTTTTGCAGCACCCTCAGAGGCTGTTAGTAAGCATGCTATAATGAAAGTGTATCGTTCGGGCGCCAAAGTGATATGAAATTGTGTGCATCCAAACGAATGCAACTTCTAAAACACCCACCCCTTATCTAAGATAAATGTTTTTGAATAATTTTGTTTGCCTCAGAAGCATACATGGATCTCTGGATTGGGGAAATAATGGTGGTCTTGGCAGAAATCATGTCAGGTGTCTCACCTTGAGATGTAGCTATTTAACAAGCCAATGCATGCTTATAAAAGTTGGACTATTTCATAAAAGATTATTCATTTCTGATGTCCTGCATTATGAGTCTCTTTTTTTTCTTATTCTGCGAAACCATTCAACATCTTTCTTGGATGCTGTTTCAAGCACATCCAGCTCTTTAGTCGGGTCTCTTTTATTGCCACTCGTCCTCATTCCTGTCTCTTTCACTTTATATTTCCACTTTTTGTCCTCACCTTGAAATCCAGCATAAATTTTGCTTTACAGTCAGCGTTTTCTCTTTTTTTCGCTTGCCTAGTCTATCCATTTCCCCCTTTCCATCCAGCATGCATTAATTAAATCCTCCACCCACTCAGTTTCACTTAATGTACAAATACGTTGACTAAATCTAGTCTGGAAGTAGTCTCAATATGCATAACAATGGATAATTTCCCAGATTATTGCCATCTACAGATGTACACACACACAGGCAATGCAATCCTACACGCCTACTCATTTAATTCAATGGAGTTTACTCCCAGGTAAGAGAATTGGATTACACCCTAAGGCTCCATTCCTATATGATCTGGGTTTAAACATCATGAAGATCAATGGAAGTTACTTCTAAGTATGTATGTTTGGGGTTGCACTGTGAAAAGTATACAGTGGTACCTCGGTTTAAGAACAACCCTGTTTACGAACTATTCCGTTCACAAACTTCGCAAAACCAGAAGTAGTGTCCCAGTTTGCGAACTTTACCTCGGGCTAAGAATGGAATCTGAACGGTGGAAGGGCACCAGAAGCACAAAGCCTCATTAGGGAAAGTGCCTCTACCATGTGCTTCTACCATGTGTGGTGGACGTGCCCAAGAGTCAAGGACTTCTGGGAGAAGATATATAATGAGCTCAAAAGAGTGTTTAAATACACTTTTTCTAAGAAACCAGAAGCCTTCCTATTGGGCATAACCAACCATGAGATACGCAGGAAAGATAGAGTGTTTTTTATGTATGCCACAGCCGCAGCTAGGATTTTGATTGCTAAATGTTGGAAAGGTGAGGAGCTCCCTACGGTGGAAGATTGGCAGATGAAGCTGATTGAGTATATGGAACTCGCAGAACTGACCGCGAAGCTCCGAGACCAGAGGGAGGAGACGGTGCAAGAAGATTGGCGGAAATTTAAAGACTATTTAAAACAACGTGAAAAATTGGACATTTGAAGTGAAATCAGTGAATTTAATAGGTGATAGCTATTACAATATTAGGTTGAAGTAGAATGTAAGAAGTGAAGATTGAAGGAAATTTTAGAAGATAATATAAGATAGAAATTTAAGATGATAAGATTAATGTAATAAGATTAGGATATAGTGCTTGAGTTAAGATGTTTTAAGGTTATGATGAAAATTTTGGTGAATGTTTATGGAATTAGTTAAGAAGTTACTAAAGTAAATTCGAATTGAACGCAGAAAAGGGAACGGGGGAAGTCACCCCTAAGAAGAATAGAAATGAAGTTAGAGTAAGTAGTGTTTTGTGTTGTTGTTGTTTTTTTGTTTTTTTTTGTTTGTATGGTTTATTTGGTTGTTTATGTTTAATTTGTATTGTATGTGTTGTTTATTTTATGTTTTTTATGGAAAACTTAATAAAATATTTAAAAAAAAGGGAAAGTGCACCTTGGTTTAAGAACAGTTTCGGTTTAAGAACGGACTTCCAGGAAGGATTAAGTTCGTAAACTGAGGTACCACTGTACTGTCAATTGCTATATTTGTAAAATAATAATAAATCATTTTACATTTAAAATCAAAATACTGCTTTAAGTCATGAAAAGTTGTTCCATGTGTAACTGGTAACATCATACAGCACAACGATGGGCCCTAAATAAATGTTTAATAGTAGGAAAAGTGGTGATTTGAGCAAGTTTCAGCAGTATATAAATTGCTGAAATAAAGAAGCGCCTCTGCTTGCAACATAAAATTCTGAATACTTCTGCCTGACTCTCACAGTTTAAATGAAGTCCCTGACTAATTCATGGAAATCAGCAATGTCTTAATAGGTCATGAAATAAACTAAAGTTCAGCCTAATCTCAGGAATCAACAAATAAGGAAGAAAGCAACCCCCCTGCCTAACTGGTAAATTTTCAAGCTCATTTGTCAAAACTGCAAAATAACCCCAGCCCTTTGTGAATTATGCAGACATTTCATCATTGTAGCAGGCAGAGTTTCATTAATTACTCAAAGGTATTGCCAATTTGATGAAACAGGTAGAGGTTGATTAATTTTTAGAGGGGTTTTTTTTCCTTTTAGCTGCATAAGTGATTAGCTTTCATGAAAATTGCTAGGTTCTCTAATTTAGGCAAAGGCTTTGGTGAACTGATAAATCAGGCAAACACAGTCAGTTGAAAGAAGGAACAAATATATAGATTGATTCCCAAATGAAACCATATCACAAGAATATCTAAAAAATATTTTTTCCTAAAAAAAAAATAAGAACTTGGACAAATTCATAACCAGGCCTTTCACATACTCTTCAAATTATTCATGAAAAGGTTTCCATTATCACCTGTAACACAGTAACATTGTCACATTTGTTATGTTGAAATGACTAGGAATACATCTGATTTTGAAAAGGCTGGGGCTAAAGGTATGTAAACCCATTTGCTCAGGAGTAAGCCCCACTAAATTCAATGGAACTTATGCTCACGTAAGTTTCTACAGAGTTGCAGCCTAAAAGACCTAATATACATGCGATACATGCAGTTAAACAATTACAACAGCATGCTAGCACAATGCAAAACAGCCCATAATAATTTCATTACTGCTAATTATTAATATCCATTATTATGGTCCAACATTGTCTGCTATCTTTAAGTAAAACTGGAAGAGAAAGTGGTGCATTACCTGGTAGGAGACCTCTGTCCAAAGACAATAATTAACTCGCCTGGCTATAGAAACTTTAGTATGAGCATTTAAAGCCCTTTTGTAATCCTGATTGGTCAGTGATAAAGCATGCTGTTTGTTTATTTTAGGCAACCAATTGAAAACTGAAAAGGCATCTCAGACTACTTAGGTGCAGAAGGTTAAGAGGACTTCTTTCTAAACCCTTTAGTGCTACTTCACAGAGATAAGGATTGTTTATTAAAAGCACTAAAGTATTATATTTTTAATGAACGAAACACTACCCTTGATTAGAAGAGTCATAGTCACAATTCTATGATATATATTTGCAGGAGTGACTCAACTATAAAATAATATTCAGTCCAAAAAGCAATGGTACTGCATGTGGAAGTGACAAAGAAAACAATTTTTATAACCTCAGAAATGCAGCAGTAAAATAACAATTATGTTTGCTTATATAAGCAACATGACATCCTCCAGCGTTGCAAGGTCTCAAGCAGGGTAGCATTTATTTGGGGGAATTTAGCAGCTTTTTGGGTCAGACTTTATTAGAAAACTAGACCATCTTTTTTCAGACTAGACTTTGTGCATTAAGAGGATAAGAAGCAAGTCTTATTAAGAGGGCGTGTGTGGATCATTATGTGTGATGGATTTTGATATAATGGAAAGGTGTGCTGGTGTGAGAGCAGCAGAGGTGATTTTTTGCAGGTTCTTCCATCCTGCTACAGCCTCCCTGTGTCCCTTTCATACAACTATCCATGTTGTTTGGAAGGCGCCCTAAACTCTCTGAACAGATGTAGGGGAGGGACACGGCACTGCAGTTAGGAGTTAGCATTTCCCTGCCCTCCCCCCTGACTACTGTCACAGTCCCTGCACAATTTGCGTAGGATAGAAAGCCAATATGCTACTGCACCAAATTTACCATTAGTGTACAAAGCCCCTACACACCTTGGCACTAACATAACTGAAGACTTGCCTTAGTTTCTCGATACCTGCCCATTCACTACAGTCATCCACATCCATGTGGTGCCACAATAAAAGGTTTGTTTTGAGGCTGCTTGGGTTGGGTCCTTCAGCACTGAGGCATCAACCAGCCTTGTGGAAGGCAAGTTAGAAAAGACTAACACAGTATACATGCCATAACATACTAATGCTAATGTTCACTTTTACAGGCTTTCCCAGAAAGATGAAACAAAATAGGAAATTCAGTATCTGAAGAAGTGTGCATGCACACGAAAGCTCATACCAAGAACAAACTCAGTTGGTCTCTAAGGTGCTACTGGAAAGAATTTCCTATTTTGTTTCGACTATGGCAGACCAACACGCCTACCCACCTGTAACCAGAAAGATGAGTTGACTTTTATAATGATTTTGAGTGTACCTATTGATACTAACTGTCTTGTTGGCTGCTTTGTTTTTCACCCAGCAACCTTCATATTTCAGGACACTAGATAAATCCCCTAATATGATGATGGTTATTTTACTAAAATATCCATCTTAACTGTTCATCTTCTAACTTGTTAGTTGTCCCTTTTCTACTAATAAACTGTCCTGGAGGTGAAAAAGGCATTCTGCTTTTATAACACCTCCAGTTTGGTTTTTAAACTGTAACGTTACTTTACTACTGTGAGCATACATTCAAATGAAATCTTACCACCAGGGGAAATGGATTAACAGGACAGGACTAGTTGTTAAGGGGAATTCCTGACAGGCTCGGTCTTGTAGCCTAGGTACTGGCACAAAATTGGGCTTAGAAGCGCAGTGCAGAATGAAGCTTCCTTGCTAACCAGTCTGAATCATCTGGGGAGAGGGAAAGAAGGGAAGACTCCCACTGCACCAAGGCTGTAGTCTTGGCTGGCACCCTCCCTGCTTCTGTGCATCCAGAATCATGCAGTATCTCTGTTCAGAAGCAAGAGTCATTTATACTACCTAGTGTGTACGTGCAAAGTTATGCTGGGCAAAGACAACAGCAGTTTTTTGAGACAGGATCTTTGATTGCAGCCTGCTTGGTGTGGGCTCTGGCTTTCCTCAGGATCTCTGTATCAGAAGAGAGAAGAGATCCATCCATTGTATGTATGCTGCAGTTGAGGGATCAGGGTCTCTCGGTGACTTCAAGACCCCACTTATTTGGGGCCCAGCTGGAAGCTTTTAAGACATCCAGTAGTGACAGAATCCATTTCTGAGCATGGAAATGTCATGGAAAATCTTTCCCCTGAACTTGGGTGGCGAGTGCAACAGAGGCTTGCAAACCTGGGTGAAGAAAACAAAATTCTTGCAATAGAAACTAAAGGAGTGCCGTGATTGAGAAAGAATACCTTTCTCAGCCTCTCATTATTTTTTCAAAAAAGAGGGGAAAAAGGATGCAACTGTCATTGAACAAAGAACTTTTTTAATGAATTATTTGCATAGCTCCAACACATACAGTTGAAGATTGATTAGCTTAGATAACAGCAGCATGCCAGAATTAAGTAATAATAAGACAGGGGTATCAGAATTATTTAATAGCTGCATGCTTGACTGTGTTAAGTAGGACAAAGGTTAAAGCTTAAAAGGTAGAGAACATTTTATTTTTCCAGTGTTATGTGATCATAAGATAAATCTCTTCAGGGCATCCAGTATAATTATTATGATTATAAAAGCAAAGAATTGTCAGGGTGGAAAGAACTATATAAGGAAATCATGTCAGAAATAACACAAAATCACAGCATAGAGCTCAGCGGGCTCCTCTGTTTACAACAATGGACACATTCCTTAACAGTGTTCATTCGTGGAAGTCATTCCCAAGCCCTATTTATGCAAAGTCCTGCTTACCACCTACTAGATACTTAACCTTTGCTCCATATTAAACAAGTGATACCAGAGATGTTATTCCAGCATAATGACCCTGAATTCAACAGGAATCCAGACAGCAGGCCACCACATATTATCAAAACAACATGCCACGGGCCTCTGCAACAGACCTTTAACCCACCCACCCCCTACCCTGAAAGTACTGCAAACCAGTGAACTGCAAGCTGGACAACATCCCTGGATACTGTCAGAGACATGCCCATAACTTTGCATCACAGAGGGCCAGGTATTTTGAGAGGCAAGGCAGAAGGTTTCAGAATCTGCTGTTTAGGCTACAGTTCGAGTCAAAATAACAATATGCAGAATCTGCTGTTTAGGCTACAGTTCGAGTCAAAATAACAATATGCAGCATCTCTTGTCAACCAAAAAGCTCATCATGTTACCCAGACACTGACTGTGTCCTGGCTGAAGTTTTATGTGACTGGCGATAGTCAATAAGAAGGGAGTTTCGATCCAACCAATCAGAAAGATTTCAATGCAGGGTACGGTGTAAGTCCCAGACTGAACTCACAGGTGGGTGAGAAATAAAACAGAAAGACAGAGACAGTCATGAAACAGAAATCTTGGAATATATGTATCTTGCTCAGAGTGTCTTCTATATATTGATATCTCTTTTTAGTGGTCAGAGGCGTCGCTGGGGGGGGCAGGGAGGTGGTCCGCCCTGGGTTCCAGGGGAGGCGGGGTGCCACTCGGCAGCCCCTTCCACAGCGTGCCGCTCCCAGTGCTCCGTAGCAGCCAGTCCTGACATCGGATGCTGCGGGTGCACGTTGGGAGTGGTGCGCTGCTGGAGGGCAAGCCTGGGACGGGCTTGCTCAGGGCCCGCCGGTGGCGCACAGCAGTCCGTAGCAGCACACTGCTGGCAGGCGAGCCCAGGCCGGGCTTGCTCAAGGCCCGGTGGCGGCGAGCAAGCCCATCCCTGGCTCACCCTCCGGCAGCGCGCTGCTCCCAGCATGCAGGCGCATGACGTCATGACGCCCCACCCCCAGGGTGTGCCTCTGCACCACCGCCCAGGTGGCCTAGAGGCTCCCTATGTCCCTGTTAGTGGTGTCTCCAATGACCTGCTGCTCAGTGGAATCAGCTACTTGGTCTGACTTACTGCAACTCAGCACTACAAGTCTTCTGAATGCTAGACTTTGAACGTTCAATCAGTGAACTGTTTCCGTTCATTCATCATCATCATTATTATTTTTAAAAAATGTTGATAAAACTAAAAGGTCCCACAAATGAAAACAGCAGCGGATCTTAAATTTTGCTTTTGTTTTTTAGAAGACAAAAAACTTGTACATTGTTTTTGCACAATTACTTTCAAAAACCGTAAGCAGCAGGCACCATTTTTTTAAAAAAGCTTTCCCCTCCTATGACATACATCAGGGGAAATTTCTTCAAAGCCAGTGCCTGATATGATGTGCCCCTACATCATCTAAAAACAAAGAAAGCCTTTTTCTTCGTCAGACTTATTGTTTCATTCAGATGGAAAATTGGGCAGATAAAACGGATCAAGCAACGGACTGAATTAAATTTATGGAATTAATCCAACTAAGGGACAACAGAAAAACCAACAATAACAGAGAGAGAGAGAGAGAGAGAGAGAGAGAGAGAGAGAACGCAAAATATGAAATTCTTGCACAGAGGCAGCATAATGAATATTTTAAACCCCAAAACCTGGATGCATAAAAAGTTATTTGCCTTGACCTATGGCTGAAAAGATCATAAAGAAGGGATAGATGTGTTTAACATGGAAGGCTATTCCCTAGCTGAGAAGTGGAAATGGTTCTTTTTGATGCTAGGAGTTTGTTTGTTTGTTTGTTTGTTTGTTTGTTTGTTTTGGGTTTTTTGTATTATAATTTGGATCTGATTTGGGAGTTTCCAATGTCTTAGACTATTTTTGCAGATGTCATGCTCCCTATTAATCACCAAACAGTGGTTAATCTAATTGCGTGTCGAGACCCCAAAGCCGCCCCCAGGGGATGAAATAAAAACACCAGGACACAAAATATAAGGTTAATGTTATTGGGCAAAATTTGGCCACAACTTTATTGGTTACAGAATGTGAGCAGTATTGGCTTAGGCATTGAGTGGACCTGACTATATCTGACTCCTGCCCACAGAGCAGGGAGTTCAGTAAGGGTAAACCACTGCTAGGAGGAGCTCCATCAATTCAGACCAACTTGAGTTCCCCCTGGGTTCCCAATGGGGTTGTGGCATGGCCCTAGCCCCGCCCTGGGCTTCGGACAGGATCCACATCCCCGGATTCCTTTAACGAAATACCCTTAAGATTGGAGGGGCAGGCGATGGCCAGGCCTCCCCTCCCCCATCTGTCATGCTCCCTATTAATCACCAAACAGTGGTTAATCTAACTGTTAAACCACAGTTTGGCAATCAAACACAAAAGCACAATCTCTTATCTGGCCCTTATCCACTATGCTACTACACTAGCCAGGCATTTGCCAGAATTGACTCCAAGTAAGAACCATATGAAGCTATTTGAAAATTTTCTCTTCTCAGAGTTGTGGGTTTGAGCCCCAAGCTGGACAAAAATATTCCTACATTGCAGGGGGTTGGACTAGATGATCATTGTGGTCCCTTCCAACTCTACAATTCTATTCTACTACTAAGGTGCGTTTCTTTTGTCTCCTTGCCTCCACTTTTGTCCCTTTATGCTTCTAAGAAAAGTCACGCCAGCAGACATGTTCCCTGACACAAAGGCTCACTCATCCTTAGGCTGCAGGGAGAGACAAAGACATTTGAAATAAGCCCATTTCTCTTCTGGATAGTGAACAGTTTCTGGGGGTTTCCTTGCAGCCAAGGAAGTAGTCAGTCCATTTCTCCCCACAGCAGGATCCAAATAAACACTGTTGCAGGTGAGGAAACAAATAGATGGATTCTCTCCTGGCAGAGTCAAAAGAGCAAAACTGTGTCACCCTTGGTGGTAAGAGTTCAACCAAACACAAGAAGTTCCGTCCTCAGCGGGGCTCATCTCAAGAATTCAAGTCCACCCTTTTAGCAAAACAAATACAAACAGTTCCTTTCTCTGGAAGTTGTTAGAGGCGGGAGGAAGGCTGAAGCCACAAAAGGTTAATGAACTTGGCAGGAGTCGACTAACACAATTGAAATTATCCACTGAAGCAGTGAGAATTGTGAAACCAAGAATCCCAGCTGGCTAGCTCCAGAAAACAGAGTTCTCTTACATCTGAAGAACTACTTGTGGGAAATCCACCCATCCCATCATTTGATCTTGCACAAGGCAAGGCTTTGTATAGTCTTAACCCTGGAAACAAGGCAGGGGTCCCATCTCCTATTTCTGTGTTAACTGTCACAGAAGTGATAAGTATGGGCATTCATCCTCCTGTTCTTTTTCCTTTTTCCTAAATATAGCTGTCCCTTCAGAAGACTGAAAATAAGAGTTTGGGGCCATGCTTGTTTTGTGCAGTTTAAAACCCGTGAACATAATCCAACAGGAAGCTAGATTCCTGTTCATGGCGACAACCCACAATGTGACATCGAAAACAGGCAGTGTGTTCCAAGGGATGCGTCACATTCAGCCATAACACTATTGAACTAGTTCTCCCATGTCAACACCAGGAGTAAGAAGACTTTACGCTTGCTGTTCCTACTTTGCTGTTGTTATTATTACTAGGACTGGGGAAATATCTGGTTTTCAATACTGTAATAGGTCACCAGCTAAATATTGTGATATACTGACATATCATGATGTCTCAACTAAGGACGGAGCTATGTAGAGGCATTGGTTGGCTGCATGGTTTTCCCCGCATTGTGATTTTTGCCAGTGCCTGCTCTTTGTGATTCACGGCCCCCCTGCATGAGGCAGGGGAGAACTGAGCCACCAGAGTTACCAGGGGCTGCAAGAATTGAGAGAAGCATTGGCTGGCTTCACGGTTTTTCCCATGTTGTGATTTTGCATAGCACACATGCGCGCGCGCACACACACACACACGATTCACAATATTTTGCCAGGTCAAAAATTATGAAACTAAAATCACAATATAGACTTCAAACTGGTTTTGGATATCAATTGTACAAAACCTTGGCCCTAATTATTACTAATATTGTTTTTTATTTATTATTGTTACTCCATGCTTGGTTCAACAGCAAGACATTAAAAACTAAATTATTCTGAACCTAGGAATTGGAGGACCAGAACCAAATGATGTCCAACAGCCTTGAACACAAAACACCACTCCTGGTCTTTCCAAGCTCTCTATCAGCTGTATAATTTCGGGCAGGGCAATCATTTTGTTGCTGCTATTGTTAAAAAGCTGGGAGATAGAAACCCTTTCCAATCCGCAGAAAGTCACCCAGGGATATATCAATAACGTTACCCTCTGCCCAACCCCTGTTTTATGTACAACTGTGTGCACACACTGATAAATTCTCCTTTTTTACCACTAAGTAAGATTACAGACAGGGCAAAAACCTCCATCTCCTCACACAAACATTTACTTAGCTCATTCCCCCTGTAAAACATTCAGTGTGTAAACTTTTAAAGGGGTAAAAGGATTAAAAAGAAAACCGCTGAATATTTGGCCAGTGTTTCTTCTACTGGTGTTGCTGAAATGTTGCTAGAGTATTAAGCAAGGCTTTGGAACTGCAATAGATCCTGGGTTCACCTTTTGCTGATAACTTGTCTCCTTTTAGTCAACTTAAGAGCTCCAGACTGTGCTTTAAGGATTCCCACATGAATTAGCTGATGATGTTTCCCAACACTGCAACTATTTCCAATAAGCCTGCTTTACCAGAAATGGTACAAAGAACATTTCTTTATTACTTAATAGAAAACTAGGAGTAGCCTAATATTCCCCTTCAGTACTATAATCCATACCCAGAAGCAATTCCCACTGAGTTCAATTACACCCAGGTAAATGTGCACAGGATACTAGCCCTCAGGTGTGATCTGAGTCAGGCTTAATTTGAAAGAAAGTTCCTTGGAAACCAGCCATGACAGCCATATTCCACCTACATTGTCAGAGGCTCTGAATAGTTGCTGTATGAATTACAGGATGTCAGAGTGCATGTTTCCCACAGCAATCTAGTTGGCCACTGTGAGAACATGGTGCTAAACTGGGGGAGGGGGCCTTTGACCTGCTCCAGCAGCCTCTTCTCATGTCCAACCCTTTATGGGGCTGTGGGTGAAATACATACCCTCCAACATTTCTCTAATGAAAATAGGGATGTCCCATTCCACAATGATAATTTTACTATTTCTACCCAGCTTACTGGGTTGCCCAACCACTCTGGGCAGCTTCCAACATATATAAAAACATAATAAAACATTAAAAAAAATTTAAAAAAACCTTCCCTATACAGGATTGCCTTCGGACAGCTTGGGGGTCGGATAACTCCATACCCTCCAACATTTCTCCAATGAAAATAGGGACATCCTAAGGAAAAGTGAGACATTCCGGGATCAAATCAGATACCAAGACGGCTTCTCCAAATCAGGGAAGTCCCTGGAAAATAGGGACACTTGGAGGGTCTGGAAATATCTCTGCTCTCATAGTAGTGGAGACTCTAAAATATGGCATTGAGTAGTTTAGGTGGCCTTCTTCTTTAGCATGTTAACTATTTTATTTAGATTTGACATAAATGCTCCTTTTAAATCAGCAGGAGTGAAGCAACAACCTGCATTTCACCTCGCAAATCTGATGAGGCTAACTAAAAGATGCCAACCAAACTCACTATTCTCCGCAGTGTGACAGTTATTTTTGGGTTCTTATAAAAGCACCAGGTGTGGGGCAGGTACAGTTGCAACTGCAAAGGAACCCTCGGGAGCTTACAGTGAACGGTGCTGGGAACCTTGCTGGGATTGACTGCATTAAGGAGTTCCTCACAAACGACCCAAGCGCAGCTGAGAAGCAGTTTGGTTTTAAACCACTTCCTCAAATCGCAGGTGTCTGCAGGGGGGGAAATGTATCACACGGAGCAGATGGTTTCAATCCGGGTAAACAGCTGATTGGCAGTTACAACAAGCCCCTCTGAAGGCATGCCCTTTGAAAGCTGTGCCATCAAGAGGTTACTGTGACCACCGATCAGGGGTTACATCAACCTCCTTTGAGCTTTAACAAGTGTCAATCACCGGACATCATTATGACATCAGGTAGCTGACATGTGAGGGTGGAAAAAAGAGGGACCCTATTCCCACCTTTCTTAGGGAGGCGGGTGGCACTGTGGGTTAAACCACAGAGCCTAGGGCTTGCTGATCGGAGGGTTGGCGGTTCGAATCCATGTGACGGGGTGAGCTACCATTGCTCGGTCCCTGCTCCTGCCAACCTAGCAGTTCAAAAGCATGCAGTGCAAGTAGATAAATAGGTACTGCTCCAGTGGGAAGGTAAACGGCGTTTCCGTGCACTGCTCTGGTTCACCAGAAGCAGCTTAGTCATGCTGCCACATGACCCGGAAGCTGTACACCGGCTCCCTCGGCCAGTGAAGCGAGATGAGTGCCACAACCCCATAGTCGTCCGCGACTGGCAGCGCCGTCTTAAGGGGATCGGTCGCCCTGGCACGATGATCCCTCGGCACCCCCGGTGGGCCGCCTCTCCAACCCTCCCCAACCCGTCCCCGCCCCCACCTCCCTCCCGTGCTGGCCACCCATCAGGAGGGGCGGTGGGCGAGCGGGGGATGAGGGGAGTGGCGCTGCAAGCCGGCTGCCCTCCAGAGCCCCAGCTGGAGCACTGGGAAGGGCACGCAAAGCCCCACGCCGCTCCAGCGCCACGCCCCTCATCCCCTGAGGGGCGGCCAGCGTGGGAGGGAGGTGGGGGCGGGGACGGGTTGGGGAGGGGGCGCCCGGTATGCCGGCGGGCTCGCGGGGCGCCCCTGGGGGGCCTGGCACCCTGGTGCACCGTGCCACCCAGCCCCTATGACGAGACGGCTCTGGCGACTGGACCTAATGGTCAGGGGTCCCTTTACCTTTACCTTATTCCCCACCTGTCTTAAAACTTTGGTTCAGTTGCTGTAGGAGAGGGTTTCTCAACGCAATGAATTAGGCAACTTATTTTTTCAAAAAATAAAATAAAAAATCTTTTCTGTTTCACTTTCCCTCCCTATTTGTGCTCAGCATTCATCCTCACCTTGTGCAGGGGGTGTTCTTCCCCCTACTTGCCATTCCCTATTGTCTTTTTCCTTTCATAAGTTTCTGCTCCCCCCTCCCCCCCTTCATTAATGTGCTCATTCATTCGTTCATTCTTTCATTCAGGTTGACAGTGGAGTGAAATGGCTAGTGCCACCATTTCTAAAGTGCTAAGAGTCAGCTTTTAGACAACTTCCTAAGGGACTGGCAGGAGGAACAGAGGAAGGGAAACGAGGACAGGAAATCAACTAGGATACAAGCTGTGCTGTGTTCATTTGCATGGAACAGAGTGACACCCGAACTGATTTATGGCAACGATTAGAATAATAATAGATACCTCCTATTTGACCTTTTTTCATAAATGAAGTTCAAAATACTTTATGAGAAGAGATTAATATTATATGGGGGAGAAAACTGCCATAAGAATCTTGTGATGAGCAGAGCAAAGTATCCAGCCCATTAGAAAGATGGGGTGAATAAGGAATATGTCGCCTGCATTTATCCTCTGGACTAACAACAATTTCAAATGCACTCATCGAACAAAATGCAGAATCCTATTGTTTAGTTGTTTAGTGAATAAATTTGCTTTTCAGGGATGCAGCATTTTAGACAGACACAAAGTGAAAATATATGCACCATATAACGTTACATATATTTCAGTGTCGTTAGCTACAGAAATGCATCCAAGCTTTCTCACTTACTCCACTTGTTAGCAGCACACACACAAATTATCCCCAGTAGACATTTAACTTAAATGTGACCAAGAAACTATTGGATATGTTTGTATTAAATAAACGCATTAAAAGCCTTAAACAATTGCTTCTGGCAAATTATTTTGCAGGCCAAGCACAGTAAGCTTGAGGTTGCTGAGGTAGGGGCATAGGAAGCAATAAACAACATTGCAACCTTTTGGGAGAGGGATCAAACTGGCCACTTTATTAATTACAGATGTAAGTAGGCTTTGGCTATGGCACTGGCTATGCCAGCTTGGTTGCTGGCTGATTATTTCCATCAGGGTCATCCACCAGATAAAGTGCAAGCGTTTTTGTGGGGCAAAAAGTTAGAAGGCAAGTTGTTCGCTGTACTACGTACAATGACAATAAAGTATCTATCTATCTGTCTATCTATCTATCTATCTATCCTGGGTTAAGGATCCCCATATGATGCACATCAAATATGGGTGACCCCTCCAGAGTGCCAAGTGGGGAGTTCCATGGCCCCTTAGCCCCTTTCTGGGCATATGGGCAGAATTCTCCTCCTTGGACTCCATAACCAGGGTGCCCTGATACTTTGATCCTGAGGAGAGGGGGGCATAGCTCCTTCACGCACCCCTAATTAGACTAAGGATGCAACCTTTTCCCACCAAGAAGTTGTGGCAATTGCTGCGAGGTAGGTAAAACCTCTAAACAGGCCCAATTGGTCCGCAGACAAATTCCTCCCTGGCCACAAACATGGCAACTGAGTCACTCCTCAACAAGGTCATAAACACATACACTACCTGCTTACCTTCAAGTGGAGCCAAATTTATACAGAGTGGGAGGATGGGATGTCCAGTGGGACTGTTGGAAGGTGATGCAGCTGGCTTGTATAATCTGGAGATGTGGACCTGGGTAGAAACGGACTTCCCAAGTCCATCTCCAAATTCCCAATCCACTGGCCTCTGATTGGTCAATTTAAAGTCAAAAGAGGTAGGGGAGTCCTCTCACTCCCCACCACTAACTGGAACTGATGACATTGGCCAATCAGTGGGATGAGAAGCTTTTGTCACCTTCACCCACAAGTTGCCCACAGCTGCACCAGTCGACAAGTGCTGCCACTGTCGAGAATGTTCTTTCTGTTTCTGTTTTCTTCACCCACACTATTAGAACTTACAATATGAAGATAAATTTGTACCTAGAAATTTGTACCTAGAAATTTGGTATCTGAAGAAGTGTGCATGCACACGAAAGTTCATACCAAGAACAAACTCAGTTGGTCTCCAAGGTGCTACTGGAAAGAATTTTCTATTTTGTTTCGACTATGGCAGACCAACACGGCTACCCACCTGTAATTTGAACCTAGAAATTATGCTTGTAAGCAACAGTCCAAATAGCAGCTTCTAATTTCTCGAACAGGTTCAATGGGGAAACAATTCATTTCTTGTTCACTGTGATTCTTGACATCATTTGAACAACACCGAAAGAACGGCCAAAAGTACATGCTGTTTTACCAGTCATACCAGAATGATTTTTTTTTTCAGCTACAGAGTTCAGCTTGGTGCTGTCAGACTAACTAAACACCTCCATAAATCTTTCAATTACATAACTATTAACAAATGGTCAAAAGCTTGTTTTTTAAAAAAACAAAAATGGTGGACATACAGTGAAAATTCATGACTTCCCTGTTGTTATGTTTTGTTTTGTTTTCCCAAACAATGAATGTTTGACCAAAAATCCACTGACATAAACGTTTCAGTTTTTTGGTCAAACATTCATTGTTTGGAATTTCAATTCACTTCAATGTGAACTGAATTGAACCAGGTGTTTGGGTAGATAAGCCAGATTACTACATAGTCAAATTCTAAATCCGGCACATGACAAAAGTATCAAAATAATTAGATTATGGCTCAAAATTTAGGCACAGAATCAAACACGGCTGAACGTAAGTAGTTTGATTCTATAATGACTATGTGTAATATCCATTCAGCTAAAACACCAAAGGGCAAAAAAAAAAGAATTTTACTTTTAACACAGAACTACATTATTGAGATTTGCCACTCTCTAAATGCAATATTGCTGAATGCAACATATTTAAAAGTACATACATGCACTTATTAGCATAGATTGTGGATATGAAGTCTGAGAAGAAAAGGGATGGAATAATTATGTAGAGATTTTGTACAATGTCAACTCAATCCTTGCATAAGGAGAATATATTGGTAGTCCAATGCTATTAAAGGTAAAGGGACCCCTGACTGTTAGGTCCAGTCGTGTCCGACTCTGGGGTTGTGGTGCTCATCTCGCTTTACTGGCCGAGGGAGCCGGCGTACAGATTCCGGGACATCTGGCGATGATAACCGCTTTCTCCATGCTTTATTGTCACAAAAAGAAGTTCAATGGGACTGCCTGCTCCACAGCACAGTTGTCAAGCATCGCCAGTGTCTGGCTTTGCTAGGTCTTTCAGAATCCATGGAAAGGGAGCCATGAAGTCCACTACTGACCACTGCAGGACAAGCTTGAAGCAGCGGGGAAACAGTGCAGGATGTTCCAGCCCTACTAGATGGAACTGGGCACTTCTCACATGAGACTGAGCACCTGAATGAGTTCCACATGCCTTAAAGCAGAAAAAAGAGCCATGCAGTCACATCCTGATACAGTGACATCTGGAGCTAGCTCTCCAAAGCTGTATATGAGGCCAGAGGAACACTTGGAAAGCTACTTCAATGGCTAGGTTCCTTTGCCATTTGGGTGCTTTGCAAAGGGCAAATGAAGTAGGAAAATGCATGCAAAAGCAGTGCACCGAAAGACAATTAATGGAGGCCAAATTGTTATGAAGTTTAGGATGTTTGATGCAACATACTTTGTCCTTTCTGCTACCTACATGCTGCACAATAGAGGATGGGTGATAATGGCTAGCTTCTTGGAAGTGCTCAAGTATGCTGAACCATTGACCAAATGAGGTTCAGTCAGATGCATTCGGGTCGGGCAATTCTCTTCCTAAAGTACAGTACCCAGCATGGTGACCTTTCTTGGCTGGCAGTAATAAGAAAAGGTCAGGAATGCATACTTGGTTGGTAACCTGCAGCAGCATTTTTAGCTAGATAAATAAGAAACAGTTTGCAGGGAAACAGAGCCTTTATGAAGAGTGATTTTTGTCTAAACTGCAAAAACAATTGGCTGGATGTGGTGACCTGAAAGGTTAACAAGGCAGCTCGACAAGAACAACCCAAGGGATCCAATTCACACAACAGGATAGGGGGTGGGAATGGACAGAGAAGGCCTAATATTCTTCACATTCTTCTTGCCAGCATTAACCTCGATGAAGAAAGAAAGGAATGTCAGACTTATGACCAATATCAAACACCAGACCCAGGTTATAGAATTATAGGATTCGTTCCCAATTTCAAGCAGGATGCCTACTGATGGACAAAGCATTGTGTGCTTATCAATTTCTTTAGACCTTTCCCTGAGCTTGATGCCACTTGATAATTCCAAATTCCACTAAACATTAGGGTTCAGATTTAGAAGTTGGTGTCTTCCCCTCCTTTGGGCTCCTATGTGGTCTGGCAGAAAATCGTTGGACATAAACATTACTCTTTCTGCTTCAAAGCTTTTTTGAAATGAGAACATGGCATTAGGTAACAATAAACTTGTTGGGGAGGGCTTTTAAAAATAATCACAATAATCTCAGAACAGAAACTTTGGGCCACAATGTGCCCTCATCCCAAAGTTAATGCGAGGCATTTCAGTCTTGCATTGTTGACTGCCTGCCTGCCTGCCAACACTTGACATTAAAAGAAGTTTCTTAGCAGCCGCTAAGGTCTTATGCAATTCATGTTGCTATAAACAGTCACCCGAAACAAATTTAAAATCTACCATTATGAAAAAGCAGATATAACTCTCTCGATCTGCCTAATGCTTTGTTGTGCATGTTTCTGTCCATCCAATTTGCATGGCACTTTATCACGAGGCAATATTTTCACGAGCAAAACTGTTAAGAGCCCCCTGCTGCAGAAAATCTCTGGAGTGGAAGTACTTTGGGGTCAAGCTCGTAAAGACATCAGCTGAGGACGATGTGCAGTCCTCTAACAGTTTTATCTCCCCAGCTCACACTCCTGATCTTCGTCCACTTTCCTGAACAAACCACAAAGACTTACTCTCAAGCAAGCATGCACGGGTTCAAACCGCATGCCTCACCATACAGCTCCATTCCTTTCTAACTAACAAGTCAGCAGAAAAAGGTCTTCAGCACATGGAGTTCCATGGAATCAAGCACTTTTTTGAGTACTAAAGCAACACTTTCTTGCCTGCATCTCCACTTATGTGCAGAGCTGTTTGCAGCCGTGGCACGAACATGAACTTCTAACTGCACCTGCAGGGCACGAGATCAGGCTGATGGTTTAGGGAATATTAAGGAGCTTTCTGAGCACACCTGGGCTTTGCACCTGGGTTTGCGCAGGAAGCAGAGCTCGTAGTTATCCCCGATAAGTTCACTGCCATCCCTACCTAATGCGCACATATTACATCTCGCATGTATTTTTGAACATTATCGTCATCGGTATTCCTTGCTTCTGTACTATACGAGAAATAGCAGTTGCATATTGAATTGTAACTGGCAGTCTGACACACGCGGACAAGTGCTGCTTGCTTTGTTGTGTAAAAGGGGGGAGCCCTGCTTACTTTGAAATACAAGAAGTAATCATGCACTTTGTGGGATGTAGCAGCTGCTCCCAAGAAGACAGCCAAGCAGTAAATCTATTTGACCAACCACCCCGTACACCATTGCACACACCACTGCCTCACTGCTTGGCCTCACGCTTCTATTGAGAAAACACACTGCACCACTGAGTTTGATGTGTGAGCGCCATCCCTTTTGCTATCCCAGCTGTTCTTGAATGATAGCATGTAAGAGCTTTCCCTCCTGAGTGTCAACACTCTGACCTTTTGTGCTCCAAGTAGCATACAGGCTTCTTCAAGTGCCAAATAAGCCTCCTATGCTAAGACTCCCTTTTAGCAGGCTCTGTTGCTTCGTTAAGCCACAGCAGTTACCTGCACTTCAGACATACATCCTATTTCTGTAGCATCAGAACCACACAGTTTGGCTAGCTTTCACCAGTCCTCCACTGACTAACCACTAGGGATGTAGGAGAAGTTCGATTTTGTTTGCATTTTAATGAAAAACTACTTATTCCACATCTCTCAAACCAATATGCAAACCAAATCGCAGCTATGCTTTGAAATTCGCACTTCTCTGAAATTTGCAGTGTAGTTCTCCAACCAAACACTTGTCCACCAAAATGAATATATTAGGAGGGAAAGCACTTGGGAATGCATGCATTAGTGAAAATAACCATTTGAAATGCATTACGTTAGCGGAAATTGCTTGCAAAAATGGGCATATTAGTCAAAGCTGCACACAAAAAATGTGTTTATAAGGAGAAATTCACACTGAAATGCAGAAAAAAATCATGATTATTATTATTATTTAAAGCAAATTACCATGGAATTCTGGATAACTGAATAGTTATGGGGAGGGGCTGAAAAAGTTAGAGAACTGAAATCGACAGATTCATTCATTTCCACTAAGCACACAATACTTTGTATCTCCCTACACTAAAGCAAAAGAGAAGATTAAGATCGGGGGAAATCAAAACACAGCTGCACAATGAAGTAAAATGTAGGGCAGTGTCCAACAAAGTTGTTCCATTAGCACAAGGACTTTGGGTTGCACAACATAACTTCCCCTTTCTCTCCCCTCCCCCCACATTCTCCAAAATCTGTTCAGGGGGTTTCTCTGAACCCTCTACACCAGTTCTGAGGAGGATAGAAGTGAACACAGGGACGGGAGAGGAAGGTGAAGTTCTCCTGTGCAAGCAGAACTCATTGTGTTAGCAGAACTACTTTGTTTGATACCACCCATAGAATTTAGGTCAGAACCATAGTTTCTGATGAGGCAGATGTATTTCTAGAGCAAGCCTGGGAACTGCTTTAGTGTAGTTCCTTTTACCGTGTTTCCCCAAAAATAAAACATACCCATAAAATAAGCCGTAGCAGGATTTCTATGCATTTGTGCAATGTAAGCCATACCTTAAATAAATCAGCCCTGAGTGCTCACTGGAAGGACAGATCCTGAAGTTGAGGCTCCAGTACTTTGGACACCTCATGAGAAGACTCCCTGGAAAAGACCCTGATGTTGGGAAAGATGGAGGGCACAAGGAGAAGGGGACGACAGAGGACGAGATGGTTGGACAGTGTTCTCAAAGCGACTGGCATGAGTTTGGCCAAACTGCGGGAGGCAGTGGAGGATAGGGGTGCCTGGCATGCACTGGTCTATGGGGTCACGAAGAGTCAGACACGACTGAACGACTGAACAACAACAAAGCCATACCCCGAAAATAAGACATAGTGACACGGTGCCTCCCTTAAGACAGCCTGGATAAGTGTGGCTATGCAGGGTACCGACGCGGAGCAGTTAAAATAAGACAAACCCCAAAAATAAGCCATAGTGTGTTTTCCTGAGGGAAAAAAATATATAAGACAGTATCTTCTTTTGGGGGAAACACGGTACTTAACAAAAATATATGGGAAATGGACATAAAGCAGTGCAGGGGGCCTCCGCATGCCATAGGGCAGTAAACTGCCACTCCCTCTGTACATTGGAGACCTTCTAGCTGTTGAAATGAAGCCTACGATAACCCTATCTGTGATTACTGATTGTGAATTGCTAAAGCCTACGATAGCCCTATCTGTGCTTACTGATTGTGAATTGCTAAAGCCCCTCTAGACAATGTAATTTGCCAGCTATAATGCTGCATTCCCCTCTCTGCCTAATCTTGGAATGGAACTTGCTGGTTTGCCTTCAAATACGCATACACTTCTTATCTTCTTCTTTCTCATCCCTAGACTAAATATTTAAGTAGCCCTCTGTAAGACTCCTCGCCATCAATTCTCACTTTTGAGTTCGGAAAGGAGCCATCACTGGGGACACTAATGATTTCTTTGTCTTTGACACACATTCCTCTTCCTCTGGAAAATGAGAAGGAAAAGAAACAAGGGGGAGAGAGGGAAGATGAACATAACATAAGGAGATGGTGGAGGCGATACAAGACAGACAAGAGGATGGGATAAGCAATGGTCCCCTCAATGGCTGCATATGCTCATTTCAAAGTCTACATTCAGGTATAGTTTGCCTAACTGCTTAACCCATCATAAGCCTGCTATGGCCTACTATAAAATAGGATGAGCTTCACGGGAAAGCCCCTATGATACAAAGCTTATCTTCCAGGAACAGAGATAATAAAGGCAGGAGAAGGAAAAGACAACACCGTACAATGAAGTGATACAGAACAATAAAGCAATGGCGAGAGGACTGACAAGAGCCTCACAAAGTATATCTGAAGAAGTGTGCATGCACACGAAAGCTCACACCAAGAACAAACTTAGTTGGTCTCTAAGGTGCTACTGGAAGGAATTTTTTGTTTGTTTGTTTGTTTCGACTATGGCAGACCAACACGGCTACCTACCTCTAAACAGAAGCACAAATGTTACTTTTCAAAATATTCTCAGCTAGGATACTTGCTCTCATGAACACACAATAGCCATTTGTGGCACATTGGAAGTCCAAAGGGAAAAGGAAAATCTGTTTCCCTTCCATACATAAACACTTTTCCATATGATCCCCTGGAAGTGATTCTTACTTGCCTCAGTGGTTGGCCAAGTAGCCTTCTATCATAAGCAGTTGATCTCATCTCATTATGGTCTCCTACAATTCCATTGATATTACATATTTGATCTTTTCCTCCTGGGGTGTGCTGTGCCCACCAGTACATGCTTGTGCATGTAAATGGGAGTCTTAAAAAGGGATATTAAAACATAGTCACTCAAGAGGTAAACATCACTGACTTTAATGGAATTTACTTTCACATACAGTACATGTTGTTAGGACTGAAATCCTAGTGTCCAAAACACACACATGGCTGTGCTTTATCAATATCACGCACCAGCTATTCTCTACAATTTACAAAATTTGCCACATTTGAAACTGCACCCAAAACTAAGAGCTGAAATTTGACCGGATCAATGCTACTCAACACGGCACATACCTTCTCCTTCAGTTCCGGAATGAGAACTTGCAGGAACACATGCAAACAGGTAAAATGTGAAAATGTCTACCCCCGCCCCATTCTTACTTTAATATTCTGTTAGTACCTTAGGCAATTGTCAGCATTTGGCTTCTCGCTGAAGCTAAGTTTATTGTGAGCTTACAACTGTAGCCTGCGAGTTTTCAAACTGTTGGGCAGAGAGCCCAAGTGCACTTGCATAAGAGTTTAGGTGCAGCCTTTGGAGACAACCCAAAAGGCCTTTTGCTCGAGAGAACGATATCATTTTAGACTCATGGCTATTTCCCTGGGACTGTTGCGTCCCAGGACACAACATGGATTAGAAAAAAGATTGTACATGAATAGCACAGCACTGGCACTGAAATCTCAGATTCTTTTTTTATTTTTAAGGGCAAGGTAGATAGCAATTCAGTAACATTTATGGACATGGTGACTTATGTATGTAGGTGTGGGTTTTTTGTGTCTCTTTTTTAATTGATTTTTTTATTTAAAAAATGTATAAAGAAGAAAAGTTACTCCTTAAGATTCGTCTAACACAAATAGCATGCTAAATAACCAATTTGTATATTAATCACTGTGAAGCAAAAGTCTGCAATGGCACATTCTTCTCCCCACATTTGAGTGCCTCTCTGCAAGTCTGTTTTGTAATGCGGGGCCCAGAAAACCACAGGAAGCTCCAGGTGTGTGGACGTCTATGCTGAACCCATGATGCTCTACCTATTGTTGCACTGTAGTAGCAGGGGGGCCAAAACTGCACTGGCTGTTGAGGCCACTGCATACATGGTTGTAGGACTGCAGAACTTGACTCCACACCCCTAACAAGCTTTTTCTTGTCATTTTCTCTACTGAAATGCATGGCAAATGTGACAGGTCTCATTTTAAGGGGGTATTCTGTTCATTACCTTTATCATATGAAGCTTTCATGGATCATTGGACCATCTAGCCTAGGATGAGCTACTTTGTCTGGTGACAAAGGTCACAGCCAGAGTTCGTTCACAGGTTTGCCAAATGGAGTTATTTAACAAGAGATGCCCTTGATTGTTAACTTGAGGGCTGCCATTCTTCTGTATGTAACAAAATAACTGCAACAAATTCAGATTTTTCTTTTAGAAGATCAGCCGACCTTTACCAAACAAAAAGTCTAGATCACCTGTGTCTCTCCAATGTTAATTATATCTTCCTTTTGTATTTTGCTATGCATGGTTATGTTGCATTGTATGGTTTTATTTCTGATCGAGTTCAATGGATGTCAGGACCATTCAGCCCTTGAGGGCACCATCTTGACTTGTGGTGCCCAAGGAATCAGGTGAGATTCATCAGCAGGTTTCACTAGAGGGTCTACTACAGGCAAGGCCAGACCTACTATTAGACAGTGTGAGGAAGCTGCCTCAGGAGGCAAATGCTGGGATGCTGCAGCAAGATGTTAAGAGGAAAGAGCTCCATGTGATCTGCCTTGTGCCCCTAAGCTAGCCTGTTGTCTCAGGTTCAGCAAAGGATGCTGTCCATCACCAGTGCTGAAGATGCAACAGCCAATCTGGCTCACCTTGGTACTAAGAATGGGAATGACTTCTTGTCCTCTGCCTCAGGCAGCAAAATGACTTGGGACTCTTCTGACTACAGGGATGGGGAACCTATGGCCCTGCAGATGTCACTGGACTCCAGCTCCCATCAGCCCCAGCCAGTATGAGCAATTGCCAGGAATGATGGAGACTGGAGTCTAATTGCATCTTAAGGTTCACAGGTTCCCCCACCACTGATGCACCACTTATTGGCCATGGGTCCTGACATAAAACAATGCAATTCAGATGGTTCTGAGAAAACATTTTCTGCTCTAAATACCATTTCTATGTTGCTGTTTCTTTAAAGCCACTGTCTCAGAAACCACTCTGCTTAAATAAATAATTTCCTTATCAATAGCTCTTATATTGAGGTCGTGTGGTTTAAGTTTGAGGAAAGGAAAAAGTGAAGTTGAAATGGAACTGGCTAAACTGGTTTGGTTAAATATTTCTATATTCAGGGCAAGATTGACCACTCCCCCACCCACCCAGTCCAGCGCAGCTACTATATGACGCAATGCTTGTTTTTCATACTTTTGGAACAAAGCACTCCATGCACCTAGAAGTAGGCTCTAGTCCTGGAAAGCTTAAGTAACAACAAATGTATCACGTTTTTAAGGTGTCCCTAGACTCTTACTGGAGTCGACTCCTAAGGCCACCACTATTCAGAGCCTCACATATAAGTCCCAGCAGCAAAGCCACTATGCTGACGGTCCCCTATAAGACAAGGCCTTTCTGACCTTGCAAATGAAATGAATTGAGGATCACACGTCCATGACAAAACCCATCATCCTACGTTAGCTTCCTCCTTTATTGCTTTATCTGTTTACTCAGAAGGAAGCCCCCTCCAGAGCCGTGGAGCCGATCCCCACCCCCACCCCCGCAAAAAAAAAGCGTGCACACGATTTCTTTGGACAGCTCCGGAGCTCTGCAGGCTGCGCGAAACGGAAACTGCCCGGCAAGGTCAAGCTGCCCTGCGGAGGCGCCAGGAATGAATGAGGAGGCTGCATCTGCGAGGAGCCTGGCGTGCCCTTCTCCGGCGTGCGGGCGGACGGCGGTGCCAGCGGCTGCTGCGCCGCGCTCCACGTGGCCTGGCGCCCGCCAGAGCCAACCGGCTGCAGCTTGCCGGCCAAGCCCCCTCTCTCGTGACGGTGACGTCCGCATCCCTCCCTTCGCCGACGGATCGAGTTCTGGCTTCCTTCATCCCCTCGCAAGCCTTTCTGGCCGCCCCGCGCCTCCCATTGGCCGCCGCCGAGGTGGGGCCTTGGAAACCAGGAGACGCGCTGCGCAAAGGAAGGCAATCCACGCGCGCCCCAGCCCGCCTCTGACGCGCCGCCTCCCCGCCCATCGCGAAGAGCATCATCCGGCTCCAGGCGCCTGACCCTTGGAGGATTTGACTACCAAGAAGCAGTGAGGGAGGGGGTAGAGAAAGAAAAGCCAGCCCCACGCAGACCTGACTGCCCAGAAATACACCGCCTGATCCTAGCCACCCCGAGTCCCCTCGCAGCTCCTCAGAGATGAGCTCCAAGACGAGACCCGCGCGCGCACGCGAGCGATGCCGCCGCCGCCGCCCCCCTCCCGCCTTAGCCACCTCCTCCTCCTGCGGCACAAAGGCGCACCACCGACGTAGCGGCACGCGTTTTGCCTACCTACCCACCCACCAACCCGCAGCTCTTGCAAGCCACGGTGCCAAGCCCAGGCAAGCAGCTCCTTCCTTCTCCACCGTGCCAACCCCCACCCCCCATTCAAAATGGCTCCTTTGGGTAGGGGGGTGGGAGAAAGAAGAACCCCTCTCCGAAAAGCAGCAGAACTTGCAGGCGTGCCTTTCCCGCTAGCTAAAGGACTAGAAGGACTGGAACCGGGGAGCAACGTGATGGGGAGGGGGGGAATCGGTTGTTATCGAGCGCGCACACGCAACGTGGTGCAGGGGTGCCAACTTGCATAAAATGTTGGGGGCGCTCAGGTAAGCCCCAGGCCAGCGCACGCGCGCGCGCACCATACCAATGCCCATCCACTTTGGGAGAGGCCCCTCCAATAAATTACAGTAGGCTATGTTGGCTCCTATGTTTTCGGGTGGGGGGGCCTTACGTGGGAGCGTGGAAGTGGCTCTAAGGGATGTACCGTGGTCCGGATGGGCATCTGTCACTCGGGTCTACGTGGGTGAGTGCCATTGCTCTCTCTCTCTCTCCACGGGGTACATCTCTGGAGGTCACTGATCGGACGGGGACAGGCAGGGAGGCGAGCTCCGACCGCGCTCCCCATGCATCCGTCGCTAAGGCCGGCGGTGGCCAAGCCATTCTCATCCACGGGTGCTGGGGGGGGGGGGAAGAGAGGACACCGTGTTCTGCTTGCAACTCAGCGCTGCTCCTTTGGCGGCGGACGCCGTTCATAGTGTGGGTCTCCCGCCCACCCCGCGCCCCTCGCGCCTGCTCTGCCCCCGCTTCCCCAGTGTGTGATGCATCATCCACAGTGTGATCCACTCGTACTTGGGCACCTCCCATCCCAAAGCCAACGCGATCGCGGCGGCGGCGGCAGCAGCAGACCAGGCGCTCTTCTCGTTGCTTAAGCGACACCATTCCTACACAGTTAGCGACACACTCGGGCGGCAGAAGCAGGGACATTCAAACACGAAGCGGCGGAGACAATGGGGCTGGAACAGACGGCGGCCAGCCTGCAGCCCCCTTCTGCCTAGAAACCCGGCCGCCCTGCCCATCTATTTTGTTAATTAAAAAAAAAAAAAGATGAACTGGATGGGTCCGTTTTACGTTACCTGGCTTGGTCTCCCTCTGTGTGTGTGTCTAGTTTGGGTGGGCTGGTCCTAATCTTCCAGCCGCCGCCGCCGCCGGTTCCTGCTCGCTGCCACTGGCTGAATGGGGCGATATTTATTTATTTCCCCATGACGTGGCCTGCAGAGGCCGCCGCCGCCGCTAAAGAAAAGAGGCGGCACGAAAGACGCGGGGCCTTTTGTGCGCCGCGGCCGCCTCAGGCTGAAGTCGCTCGGAGGCCGCGCGCGGGCTGAGGAAGGAGGAGGAGGAGGAGGCTGGCCGTCCCGCTCCGCGACCTGCCCCTGCCTGCTTTTTGTTGCCGCTCCGAAGGGGATTGGTGTCAAGGGCAGCCGGGGAGGCTCGACGAGGAGCCGCTCCCGCCGCCGCCTTCGCCGCCTTCGCCGAGTAGGGCGGAGGCTGCCGGGCGGCGGGGAGGCGCCTGAGCCGCAACATCTCCAAGGCTCCCGGCGGCGGCGGGAGAGAAGAGGCGAGGCGAGGACGCGGCGGGGAAGGCAGGGCCCGGCGGCACGCGAGCGGCCAACGAGCCATGAGCGCGCCTTGAAGGGTTTGGGTGTGGGTGGGTTTTTGGGGGGGGCACACAAATTGCCCCATATGTGGGGGGGGGCAACCATTTGGCAACGCCCTGGACCCTCGGCTAACTTGAATAAAATATTGGGGTAGGGCAGGGCTTGCAGGTAAGCCTTTGACTGGACTTAACCGCCCAGGGGTCCTTTACCTTACCCCACATGGCAGAGGGCACACACGCCCACCATTTGAATGGTGATGCCCATCAACTTGGGGAGGGGTGCATGGGTGTAGCCAGGATTTTTTAAAATTTGTTTGTTTGTTTGTTTGGATTTATATACTGCCCAAAACCGGAGGTCTCAGGGTGGTTCACATAAAAGATCACAATATATACAATTAAAATAAGAACAATCACACACACAAACACACACACACACACACAAAGAGCCACATTTTAAAAGGGTATAGGATGTCAATCAGGTCAACCAAAGGCCTGGTTAAAAAGGAACGTTTTTGCCTGGCACCTAAAGGTGTAGAATGAAGGCACCAGGCAGACTTCCCTGGGGAGAGCATTCCATAGACGGAGAGCCACTGCAAAGAAGGCCAGTTCTTGTGTTGCCACCCTCCACACCTCTTAAGGAGGAGGGGCACGAAGGAGGGCCTCAGAAGATGATTTCAGGGTCCGGGTAGGTTCACATGGGAAGAGGTATACCTTGAGGTATTGTTAGGGAGCAGAACCAAATTGTCTGCAATTGGTAAGTTAGTTAAGTATTTTTTTTATTTACTTGATTGGGGGGCAGCTGCCTCCCCTGCCCATGGGGGTCCAGCACTCAAATGTTTTATGGGGGGCTACCTCGGTCCCCTAGGAGTTGGCTCCTGTGCCTCCAAGTGGCATCAGGCGCAAATGTCCCGTTGAAGTGAATGGGAGTGCCCGCCACCACCAGTACAAATTGTAGCAGCTCAGCAGCACCAACCAGTGATGTCCTCTTCTTTCCTCCCTGGAGTACCCCGTTTTTCTGGACACCCGAGTCAGGGAGAGTTGGTTCCGTGGTGCTCCCTATGGAGAGATCATTCTACAACAGCCACTTCGGCCTCCTTGCTCACTGGCACAGGAAGAGCATCCCACCTCATTCCCTACTACTCCAGCACAACATACCTGTGTAAACACCCTGCAAGCAAAGCAGGATGAGTGCAGTCGTATAACTACCGGTACCCCATAAACTAATCAGAACAAAAGATCAATAAAGACCAGCAAATCAGGATGAATACTAAATAAACAGGAGGAGGAGCCCTCAGAGCAGTTCTCCCTGTTTTCCCCCCTTTATTTTAAACCTATGTGAACTGGAATGTACCTTCTGTTTGAAAATAGTTCTCCTCTGCTTTCCACTCACAGTGACACAGTCCCAGGGACACCTGTTAATAGCTGGGAATACACATTACATGTTGTTGTTGTTGTTGTTGTTGATTTATTTATACCCCACCTTTTTCCCTTACAGGACTCAAAGCAGCTTACAGATAAAAACAAGAATCTCTAAAAAAGAAATAAACAATGAAACAATGGTAGAATTGAAACTATATACATATATAAAATCAGTTTGAAACATACACATAATTACAATCGGCACAGTTCCAGACCTTTCATTTAAAGCAGTCAGTTCCCACAAGCCTGTTGGAAGAAGATCTTCACCTGCTGGCAGAACTACAGCTCCCAGCACCCTTGAAAACTACAATTATTCTTTGGTGGGGTGCTATAAACATATGGTGTGTTTGCAGCCAGAGACTCAGGATGCAACCCTATGCACGCTTTCCTGGGAGTAAGCCCCACTGAACAGGACAGAATGTACTTCCGAGTGAACTTGTGTAGGATTGTGCTGCCAATGGCATGGATCCTATTCACTCAGAAGGAATTCTCCCTGAATTCAGTGGGACTTTTGAAGAAGAATGCGCATGATGAAAACCTTCTTGCATTCTGGAGATTACATTTCTGAAAGGTAAACCATACTTGCGAGAATCCACCTAGTAAGACCTATCGATTTTTCTTACGGTCTAAAAAAGACAATTATTTGATGCGGACCTTCAAGCAAGATGGTATTGCAGGTATATCAGTTTGGTGCTGGCACCTAACAACTCCGGGATTTGTTTCATACCTGCTATTCCATGTGGCTGATCAGGGTATTAATAGGTCAGCACAGGTAGCCCAGTCTAAATAGGACTGGCCAGGCAACGTGCAAAACTATAGATCTTTATGTTTCTTTTTCTGCTGCTACTTTCCAATGCTAAACAAATCTGAGCTGTTTGGATGTAGCGCATACACTGATTTAACCCAGTTTGCTTATATAATGATCAGTTTGATACATAGTGATTATTTGAACCTTGTTTTAAGCACTCTCTTATTTACCATTTCTTATTTTGTTATAATCTATGTCGATACAATAAAAAATACATAGTCCTAGAACTGTAGAGTCGGAAGGGACCACAAGGGTAATCTAGTCTAACCGCCTGCAATGCAAGAATCTTTCGCCCAACGTAGGGCTTGAATCCACAACCTTGAGATTAAAAGTCTCATGCTCTACCGACTGAGCAATGGTCTGTTTCATAGCTACATTTAGCCTTCTCTTTTTCTGTATGAGCAACTAGGGTTCTTGCACAGATTTAATGTGCGCATGTCAAACTAACCCTGTGAGTTATGTTTGGTCACTGGATTTCCATGATTCCACTGCTCTGTTCAGAATCAGACCCAATCTCGCCTTTTCCTAGATGCCTGCTGTGCCCTGCAGATAGTTATCACCTATTCTCTGTCCCAGAGTTAAATTTAATACCAAGTATATTTGAAGGACGCAGGTGGTACTGTGGGTTAAACCACAGAGCCTAGGGTTTGCTGATCAGAAGGTCAGCGGTTCGAATCCCCGTGACGGGGTGAATAACACAAGATGAGCGCTGCAACCCCAGAGTCGGACATGACTGGACCTAATGATCAGGGGTCCCTTTACCTTTTTATATCTGAAGGAGCGTCTCCACCCTCATCGTTCAGCTCCAAGGGCCTTCTGGTGGTTCCCTCACTGTGAGAAGTGAGGTTACAGGGAACCAGGCAGAGGGCCTTCTTGGTAGTGGTGCCTGCCCTGTGGAACACCCTCCCATCAGATGTCAAGGAAATAAACAACTATCTGACTTTTTGAGTATTTTTAATATTCTGTTGGGAGCCGCTGACTTTTAGAAGACATCGGAAGGTAGCCTTGTTTAAGGAAGCTTTTAATACTGGATGAATCATTGTATTTTAATATTCTGCTGGAAGCTGCCCAGATGGCTGGGGAAACCCAGCCAGATGGGTGGGGTATAAATAATAAATTATTATTATTATTATTATTATTATTATTATTATTATTATTATTATTATTATTATTAAATAAAGTGGGGCAACAGGAAGTGTTAAATGCTCCATCATGGTAGGCGTTCAGGAATCAGTATTACACTTTCCATGATTTCCAGGGTCTTTTCACACTGCTGTGAATTCTTGCAGCAGCATTCAGAAATACATGGGAAATATTTACTGTGGTTCACTTTGCCTCTGGAACCCACCTCACATGTTTGGGGCCACATCTAGGATCTAAAGGAGGGCTTATAACTATTGCGCCTGCTATCAGATCTGCTGACGGTCCATGCATTCTGATCTTCCTCACAAAAAGGTGATGTACAAAAGTCGTGTTGAGAATTGAAACTGCCTTTGTCGGTGTACAAGCCCCCTGCAATGTGTCACTGTAAGCAGATGCTTGGAGTCACCTGATGGTAAGGTTATCCTTGGTGCTCATTATTTCACGGCTCGAATCAATCGGCTAGATCCCTATGTTGTATCAGTGCCATCCCACTGATGCCAGTGGGGTAGCAATTGTAACTAAGAATGGAAGTTGGCACGGTTTTTCCACAGAGCTGTTGCTTATGTCCCAAAGTCATACACCGCAGATGGCATGACAAGCATTGGCAGCTGTTTTCCATGGAACAGCTAGCCGTGCACAGTGTATCTCTCTGCAGAAAACAAATGACAAGAACAGAACCACAGATAGTTCTTGGAAAACAGAAAACATGGATACTTGATCTAGACAGAAGCAGTCAAGGTTAAGTGCCATGTTTAACCCAAAGAGGGCAGAGCGGTATACAGTAATGGAAAACATAAAGCGGAACTGTGTTTTGTTTTTAATTGTGTTTTGGAAAGAATTCATGCTAGTTCCTCTTTTTTAGATCTGTAACCAGTTTCCAGCAGCACCACTGCATAGTTCAGCCTGTGGACAGGACAAGCATGTCACAGAAATACATTGCCCTTTCCAATGTGATGGTGTTAATTTATGAAAGCTTCACAGCTCTGAAACTCCAGCATCAACAACTCCAACCGTATTTTGCCCACTTACGTTAATGCTGATAGAAGCAACCAGTTTTTAATAGGAACATTGTGTCATTCCACCATAGTGGTGTATCATACCCGTCAACTGCCCTGGAAAAAACGGGGCACCCTGTTTTCTCCCCATGAGAGCACAATGGTCATTTTGGGCTCCTTGCTCTTGCATGAATTTGGTCCAGGATCTCACCCCTAAATGCTTTTTCGGGTCCTTGATCTCGCACGGCACCCCAAAATGCACATTTTGGGGGGCACTGTGCCCAAACAAGTGCTTTTTCTGGGTCTGCGCTCTTGCACAGGTCATATGACTCACAAGGGATTTGGGGCTGGGAAGAGGGTGTCCCAGATTTGGGCTGCCTCATGTTGGAGGGTATGATCTCATAGTTTGTTTCAGAAGTGCCCTTGCATTGCAGTGTGTTTGAACTAGATCCCTTTGGATCCCTTCCTTCTCTACAATTCTAAGATTCTGCAATATGCCACAGTGTTCATTCCTTAGTATTTGTAACAGCTGTGGAGTATCTTAGGGGAAAGCCTAGACCAAGCAGAGAGCACTAAACTGCAGTTTAAAAAAAGGAAAGCCTTTCTCTGGCTCAGTTTCTTTGAATGCGCAGGGAACTTCCAGTATGTCAGCATACGGGAAAATGCAGTGCTCAGAGCTGAGCACTGCCCTTCATGCTGATGTGAATCTCAGTGGAATGTGGCTACACAAGTGTTATCATGCATGCCTCCTAGATATACTCTTTTGTAATGATAGGCATCAAATTGGTTGTGCTGTGATGTACGGTATTTACATGTAAATTGAAGTCAAGTATGAAGTGTATTATAAAGTTTGCTCATGTACAATGCCAAGGCAAGTGAAGTGGCCGCTCCTGACCCTGGATGCTGGAAAGTGGTGAGGCTTTTGAAATCCTTGCTCCCTGAAATTTGGCTGGTGCCCAATGTAATGGGATTCAGTCACCAGCTCAAAACATGGATCTTTATCCAGGCTATTGAGAATGGTTGCTGGTGGTTAGTAATTGCTGTAATTTTGCTATTGTGTTTTTTTCCTGATTTTATAAATACAGTTGTACCTTGGTTGATGAACGCCTTAGCAGTCAAACGTTTTGGCTCCCGAGTGCTGCAAACCCAGAAGTGAGTGTTCCGGTTTGCTAATGTTCTTTTGGAAGCCAAACGTCCAGCAGGGCTTCCGTGGCTTCTGATTGGAAGCTCCTGCAGCCAATCGGAAGCTGTGCCTTGGAAGTCAAAAGTTTTGGAAGTTGAATGGACTTCCAGAACGGCTTCCGTTCAGCTTCCAATGTATGGGCTGTACAACTATTTTATAAATTACATTTTGCTGTTACCTGCACTGAGTAAGATCCCAAGAGGAAGGATCACACACACACACACACACACACACACACAGAGAGAGAGAGAGAGAGAGAGAGAGAGGTGTACTTCCAACTCACACAGGAGTTACATTCCAGGGGGCCCACAAACATAACTGAAGTCACATAAAGTGGGGGGGAACCCTCAAAACATCCTTTAAATCCCCTCTCTGCTGCTCTCTCCATGGCCAGCATGACTAAGCTGCTTCTGGCAAACCAGAGCAGTGCACGGAAATGCTGTTTACCTTCCCGCCAGAGCGGTAACTATTTATCTACTTGCACTTTGACATGCTTTCAAACTGCTAGGTTGGCAGGAGCAGGGACCGAGCAACGGGAGCTCACCCCGTCACGGGGATTCGAACCACCTACCTTCTGATCGGCAAGCCCTAGGCTCTGTGGTTTAGATCACAGCACCACCTGTGTCCCTCTGTGTGTGTGTGTGTGTGTGTGTGTGATATAAATAAATGATAAATCAATAAACATTAACATTCCAAAATTTAAAACCATTTTTAAAAGCAGCAAAAAATAGTTATTAAATATAACATCCATGAGATTACCTGAATGCAGAGCCCTCACCATCAACAAATGCAAGGTGGTGGGAACATAGCCTTCATGAAATTTATCGGCAACTTTTTAAAAATGTTGATTAGTATAATTAGATATCCTTCCATAAAATCTCAGGTGTGCTTCCTACCTTCCTAGGTTTCTACAGCATATTTATTGATGTAGGCCAGAGGAGAAGAAACTTTTTTCAGTCCGAGGGCTCTTTTTTTTTTCATGGGAACCTTCCAGCGGTCCCATGTCAGTGGTAGAAAGGGCAAGAGGCAACCAGCAGGTGGCTAATAATAATAATAATAATAATAATAATAATAATAATAATAATAATTTATTATTTATACCCCGCCCATCTGGCTGGGTTTCCCCAGCCACTCTGGGCGGCTTCCAGCAGAAGATTAAAATACAATGATTCATCCAGTATTGAAAGCTTCCCTAAACAGGGCTGCCTTCAGATGTCTTCTAAAAGTCCGATAGTTGTTTATTTCTTTGAGATCTGATGGGAGGGCGTTCCACAGGTGGAGCAAGGAATTTGACTCATCTTTGTTCAATACGCTACATTCCAGCCACTCAAAACTAAGAGGTTTCTAAGCCCCTCTTCCCAACCTTTCCACCCAGGAAAACAGAGGCAGCATGACAGTTCAAGGACACATTCCAGTGATGCACAAGTATTTAAGAACATGAAGCAGGACTGGTGAAGATGTGTGTCCTGGGGAGACTCACAAAACCATATTAGAGATACCTAGCAAGCTACATCTGACCTCTGGGTCTGATGTTCCCCACTCCTGATGTGCGTAGTTCCTTTTGCATTGCCAGAGAAGTGTTCATCTTGGACAAGCCTCACTTTATCTATTTTCAAACTTGTCTCGCCCAAATCACCAATTCCCACTCAATCCAGAGCGTTTTGCTGATTCGTTACTTTTTACTAGATAGAATGAGGCCTTCACTCTCACTCCTGTCACTTTGACATGGCAGTATGATCATTATTCCCTGATAACAAATACGATTCTAACAAAATGACCTTGCCTAGGATCATGTTTCTCTCAAATATCATTCAGTTGTGAAATGGGGAGTAAGTGAAAAGATTTGACCCAAATCTTTTGGAGATGCAGAGTTTAAGGCTCTGACAAGTAGGTGGACCAGCTTTTAGAAACAGAGGAAGATGGTTTTGACAAAATCAGTCCGGATCACTGTTATTTGGCAAAGTTGTAGAATTAAACTCCATTCACACATACTAAGAGTAGTATGTGAAAATGAAGCTATGTAGACGTTTCCCTATCAGCGACCCTTTCCTGGGAAGTGGCTCTCTCCACAAATCTAGTGATTCCCCCCCCCCCAGCTGTACCATTGTAAGCTACTGAAAAGCAAGGTACAACACCTTCAGATATTAAGTTATGCTTTGCAAACGTGGCAAATTATTTTCAGATTAAGACTCCTCCTTCTCCATCTTGTTCCTCCCATGTCAGTTTATTCGTACAATTTTCTTTGACTCCAAAAGACTTTGGTATGTTTATTACCTTTCATAAATTCCTGACCACAATCTCCATGATATCCTTGATGTCAACCTGGTAAAATGTGGGCTGGATGGTGCCACTGTTAGGTAGATCAGCTTGTTGAGCAACCATGCCCCCAAAGTGCTCATTAATGGTTCTGTATCAACCTGGAGGCCTTGGGTGGAGTACCACAGGGCTCCGTCTTAGGCTGTGTGCTTTATAAATGACTTGGACAACAAAGCGGAAAGGGGGCTGCTTCTCAAATGTGCAGATGATGTGAAGCTGAGAGGTGTACGTAGCTAGCACCATAAAATACAAGATCGAGATTCACAATTATCTCAACGGATTGGACCTCTGGACTGAAACCAAGAAGATGAAATTGACTGAGATAAATAGAAGGTTCTGCATTTAGGTATCACAAGTCAAAGGCAAAAATATAGGATGGGTGAAGTCTGGCTTGCAACACTAGGGGAACCTGAGCCAGGCATGCAGTGCAGCTGCTAAAATGGTTAAAGAGACTACTTGGCTTCTCCAGCAATGCAAAAGGAACTCCGTATGTTAGGAACGGGGAGCTTCAGACCAAGAGGTCAGATGTAGCTCCTCGGGCTTCTATAATATATAATGTAACACCTCTTCACCAGCCCTGCTCCATGACCTCAAATGCTTTTGCATCACTGGAATCTGTCCTTGAATCACTGGAATCTGTCATGCTGCCTTTGTTTTCCTGGATGGAAATATTGAGAGGACGGGCTTAGGAACCTCTTACTTTTGGGTGGTTGGAGTGTTGCCTACTGAACAAAAATGGGTCACATCTCTTGCTTCACCCACGCATTGACTCTTGTCACACCACACCCACCCACATCTTTTGCATCTTGCCTTGACTTCCATTGACTTAAGATTTGCCATAATGCAGCCCTTGGGTCGAAAAAAGATTCTCCACCCCTGCTCTACATCAATAATGATACATTAGAAACCTAGTAAGGCACACTTCAGATTTTATGGAAGGATGACCATAAAAGTTACTGACGGATTTCTTCCTGCAAGAGGACTACGTTCCCACCACCTTGCCAACATTGTTCATTTGTATTTGGCACAGGTAAGAATATTTGAGCATAAACTATTTTCCGCATCAGGAGGTAAACACATTTTCTTCACCCTGCATGCTAAAACTATAATTTGTTGGCTATAATCTTCATCAAATGCTTAGCTAACCACAGATGGTTCTAATTGTTTTGCAGGATATATTGGCTCAAGTCACCAGACACCAGTGAAATCCATGTTTTCCTGATTGACTCCAATAGTCAATGTTGTTAGTCTCTGAAAGGAAAGAACTGATTGGATTTTGTTTTAAACCCACTTTTTATTATTATTATTATTTTTGAATAAGCAGTTTCTGCTTAATATGGCAGATTTACAAGGAAGGCAATATATAGTTAAGCAAAATCAACGTGAAATTGTGTAGTGCTGCTGCTCATCAGCTAAACCATATCTAATAAAATCTGGCATGATTTAAGTAGGCTACATTAAATTTTACATAGTTTGAGCTCTGGTCATTTGACATCACCATCCATTTCTATAGAAAGCCTAAAGTAAACCTTTGGCGACCAGAAACAAGAATGCAGCCCTTTTTATATGCCAAGTAAACAATCTATTGGGAATACAGCTGCGACTATCACAGCCTCCATACTTCATACAGTCACCCTCCAACTCAGTGAAGATGGCAAGGATGGGGGCAGAGCTAATAGCTCACCCCACACAACAGTCCTCCTCTCATGGTCATTGACCCCATTTCCAAAATGCAACAACCACAGCCCGGTGTCTTCATACTTGTGCTTTATTTTTCATAGAAAGGAAAGAGGGATTCAACATGAGCCTTCACTTTTGACATCATATTGCCGGTACTTTTGCAGGATTGGTGTGGTTTTCTGGTTGCAGCAACATCTGTGCTGCTTCCAAGATTTAGAAATGTCGGAAAGGAAAGGTCAATTTTACTAACCTATTTGAGCAATTGGCAACAACTAGGTTCAATGATGGAAAGTTGTGAACACAGTTCTGATGGCTTCAGAAGTTACATAGCAGGGGTGGCCAATGCCCAAGAGACTGTGATCTACTCACAGTTAAAAACTGGCAGTGATCTACCCCCTTTTTGAGGGTTCAGGTCAAAGTTGTTGAGGTTTTCTTAGGAAGGTGTAAAGCCCTGTTTTTTGGGGGGTGCAGGGCTTTTTTTTGGGGGGGGGAACCAAAGTTGTTTAGCTTCTTTGGGGGGAGCCAGTGATCTACCACAGATGTCCAGTGATCTACCGGTAGATCACGATCTACCTGTTGGATGTGCCTGTTATATAGCATGGGGATATGGACAGCACATTGAGGGGTATGCATGTTACCCGCTTTAGGTGTTCTGGGAAAACAACACACAGACACCCTCTATGCAGGGTCGTCTTAAGCATATCCGGTGCAGTGGTTCAAAGATCCCTCCGGCACCCCCTCCATTTCCCAGAGGTGTTGACCTTTTCCCAAGCCTCTGCGGGGATCGCTCTCCTCCCGCGGAGGTTTGGGAAGGAAGCTGCACGCCCACCAGCCATATGGTTGACGGGGCACAGCTGGCAGCGTGCAGGGAAAGGGGAGGCCGCCGGCAAAGCCACGCAGCTCCCCCACTCACTGGGGTGCCCCTGAGAGGCCAGTGCCCTGGCACAATGTGCCAGTAAGCCCAATAGGAAATACGGCTCTGCCTCCATGAGCTGGAGGGGGACTGTGTGAAGTGGTCAGGCTACTTCTGCCGTCTAAGTTTGAGTACAGTGTTTTCAATGTGTGCCCAGAGAACCTTCATCTGTACATAAGAGAAGAAATGAAATGAAAGAGGAGTTGTTGTTGTTGTTGTTTTTTGCCTACGTTAAACTTTCCGCTTCCTTCGGCAGAGACAAATATTGGACCCCAGTTTGACTATGAAAGCATTTCTCTCCCCCCTCCCTTCTGCATAGAAGTGAAGATGCTGTCTCGCGGCTAAATTAATCACTGCAGAGTTCCCATTCGGCCAGATGTTTCCTGTCCTATTCATCTAGCAAGAGAAGCCTGTTTGTACACACTGCCTGCTCCTGGTGATTTCTTGCAGGTACGCACACCGAAGGCTTATCAAGCATATAGCAGCAGACACTCTGTTGCAAATTATTCCCTTCACTTTGTTCTTTTTGGGATTTAATTGTTTGCATTGCTTTAACTGCTTTTTCACATCCAGACAACAGGAAGGGGATAAAACCAGGCCGGAACAAAAGTTAATAAAACATACACAGCTTTGCTTAAAGCAGCACTTGTTTGGGTCGTTCTCTGTGCATGACAGGGGTTAACCCCAGATGTTGTTGGGACATAGTTCCCTTCATCCCTGGATGCTGGCTGTGTCTAGGAATAGACAAGTCCACCAATTTCAGCTTCTCTTCATTTCTCAACTTTCCAATCTTAAATCCAGTTCTCCACATTTCTACAGCAATTTGCAGATTTGAGTTTTTTAAAATATATATATATTCACCAGCATTCATCGGTACTTTACTTCAAATTTCTCCCAATAAATGCAGTTTTGTGTGCAGATTTGACTAACATACACATTTTCGCAAGCATTTCCCTCCAGTGTGGTTCACTAATAGATGCATTTTTCTGCACATCGCTCAGTGTTTTATTATTTATGTATGTCATGTGGATGTGAGGGTGATCTGGCTGTGACATCTGTCACCCCGTTGATCGCCAGGGTTGATTCGGCTGATCTGGCTGGCTAGGCAGGTGTCCCCTTCCTCCCTCACCGCTTCATGTATGTCCCTCCCGAAACTGCACGCTCGGTGGAAGAGGACGACCATCCCAGATAGAAAGAGTGTACCGTTCTTCGGTCAAGGGTATACAATGTATCTCACATTTTATTCATTAAAGTGTGTACACTGCTTGATTGTAAAAAGCCTCAAAGCGGTTTATAAAAAAAGAATAATACAACCATAGAGTTGGGATGGACCCCGAGGGTCATCTAATCCAACCCTCTGCAATGCAGGAATCTCATCAATGACAGTACTAGAAAGTACTAGATTGTCTAAATATTACTTTGGGGGGAAAGCTAGCATTGTCAGAGGATAATATTATTTTAAGTTACCTACCCACTACATGGAATTTGACAACTGGTCAATGTAAATGGATTCTCTGCACCCTCGCTATGGCTAAAAGACTGATATTGATCCACTGAGAAGATAGATCTATGCCCCCCTTTAATCAATGGATAAAAGACATGACAATTCTTGCATTATATGAACTTATAGACATAGACTGTGTATGGACAAATATTATGATAACTGGAAAGCATTTATAAAAAATATAGGTTATAAATAAATGTATATGTATTAGAATCATAATTTCATTTATATTTCTTTGTCTTAGACAAATATGTATAGAATTGTAGTGTTTTTTATGCAGCTTTTAGTTTCCTTTTCCATTTTTTTCACTTTACTTTGTTTAACTGAAATATTTTCAATATTTATTATTATTATTTTTAAATAAAAAAATTAAAGCATGTAGGGCAAGTGAATGAAAGGCTTCTGGTACCCTTGGGAATGTGCAAGGGAAAATGCTATCCTGCCGGTGATCCTCTTGTTAAATTCCTATATTTGGTATTGCCAAATATAGAAGGTGAGAACAGGGAACTGATATTCCTTGCGAAGTGCATTGGTCTTCTCTGCAAATCCAACACCCCAAAAGGCTGTCATTAATCACAAGCTCTCCATCTCGAAGCTAGTTCATCCCTGAATATGAGAAACCTTTCCATAGACTGGTCAATAAGAGACCTTCCCTGAGTGAGCTCTTTTCTGGTACTTCGAAAGGAAAGTCTTCCTCCTCCTCCTTCCTAGACAGAAACTGAAACTGTGGAAATGAGGAGGGGGAGTGATTTAAGTAAATGTAACCCAAGCAGCCTAAGGGGGGGATGAACATTCACAACTAATTTAGAAAATATAATATTGATTGTCCATTACAACATAAATGTAATGTTTCATAGTCAGTACAAAGCATGAAATAAATTGACTAGGGACGAGGTTGGTAAGTTTCGGCTTGTATTAGCATAATTAATTATGCTTCGTTGCAACACTCCCTCGAGCTCAAGATGGAATGCTTACCTCCATGCATAAAGAATTGTTTTCTTCCCAGCCATACAATTCCTGCAGTATATCACAGAACCGTAAGCAAGAATCAAATGACAGGTCGGATTTTGTTCTTGTAGTATGCTATATATTAATTTACTTGATTGTGCTCCTTTATGTGAAAAGACACTCTTGCGCAAAACCTGCGTTATGGCATTTTAAACAGCCTTTTGCATGCAGAGGAGGATGCAACTTGATCTGCACTTTGCTGGCAAACCTATCCTGTCCTGAGTGTCCAACCACCTTTCAAAATAAAGTAAATAAATACAAAAAACTCAAGAGAACTGAAAAAAGGAGTGCTCTACAGTATCGGATCAATGGCCCGTCTAGTCCAGCATCCTGTTCTCATGGTGGCCAAACAGATCCCTGTGGGAAGCCTGCAAGGAGGACCTGAGCGTGACAACACTCTCTCCACTTGTGGCTTCCAGGAACTGGTATTCAGAAGTATACTGTCTCCCACTACAGAGGAAGAACATAGCCATTGTGCCTAGTAGCTGCTGATAGCCCCCTCCAAAAATTTGTTTCATCCTCTTTTAAAGCCATTGTCAAGGCTCTGGCAAGGCTTCAGGGAATTACGATCCTTCCCTCCCCCAGTGGCAATCCAAAGGCAGATAACCGAAAGGGGCTCTTACCACGTAATTTATTCAGTATTCACAGAGAGTGACAAAGGAACGCTGTCTCTATAACGATGGCGTTGCTCCAAGTAAAGTCCCACCCCTTCTGTCCCCCTTAATCTACGTCACCCCTGTGCAGGCTGGTCAGTGCTTTCTGCCTCTGAGATTTCTGTTCTGCTACTCACACAGCCCGTCTGGTTTTGGGAGAGGGTGGGTCAGGAATGCTTTCAAGAGACACTGAGTCTGGTAACCACCTCTCCCCCAATGCTTCTCCTTCCTCCTGCTCCCCCAAGATATCCCAGCTTTTTCCCTTGTCAGATTCTGAACTATGCCCTTCAGCAAACCACTTCAAAATCTACACTTTCCTTCTCTTCATGGGAAGGTGCAGAGAAAGTGGGTGGCGGCTCCCACCATTCCTCCTTAGTCCAGCCCCTGACAGCTATTCAAGTTGGTGTCTACCACTGCATCTTATTGGAGCAAATGCCATAGTCTTAACTACGTGCTGCGTAAATACGTACTTTTTTTTGTCTGTCCTAAGTCTTCCAGCACACGTAGCTCCAAATTCGGCTATAGATGTTTGTTTCTTTATCTCGGTAATTGTATCCTGCCTTTCAAGGCTCAACCCTTCACATAGCCACTCACAAGACAGGGCCTCGAGGCAACTGGAATATATTATTAAAAGGAGAAGAAAACAAGCACACAACCAGCCTGAAAGGCAGCCCAAGGAAACCACAGAGGCAGGACAGCAGTTGTAGTAGTTAAGACAGCAGTTCTACCCACATTTAGAAGTGAGTCCCTCTAAAAGCCAATAGAACGGCTGAATATACACCTAAAGAATTGCACTGCTCAACTGCAATATAATCTCAACGATTTGCCGGAAAACTCTTTGGCTGCTGGTGGCACATAGATAATGGGAGCTCATTTGGGGAGCTCATTTAAGACCAATGGCTCATTTAGGCCAGCATCTGTTCTCACGGTGGCCGACCAAATGCCTGTGGGGTACCAGCAAGCAGGTTTCAAGCACAAGGACCCTCTCCCCTCCTGTGGCTTCCAGCAACTGGTATTCAGAAGCATTGCTGCCTCCAGTCGTGGAGGGCAGAGCACATCCATCATGGCTAGTAGCCATCAATAGCCCTTTCTTCCTTGAATTTCTCCAATCCCCTTTAAAAGCCACCCAAGTTGGTGGCCTTCACTGCCTCCCTGTGGGAGCGAGGTCCATAGTTTCACAATACGCTGCGTGTGAAGAAGCACTTCTTTTTAACTGCCCTGAATCTTCCAACTCTGAAGGGGTTTGGGGAAACAAATGCTGTTCTAATTACAATTGAAAACAATGAACTATTTATTTAACACACTAGAATTTCAGCTTTCAGTAGGAAGGACAGAGACACTTCAAGTATGGCCTGCAAGGTTTTCAGCCAGGTTCAGTGGTTGTTTCTTTGATGTGTTAAGTATCAGATTGAAAGCAGCGACAGTGCACCAAATCTAAACTCACAAACAGTGTATTTGTGGTGCTCGGTTCACCCTTCCATTAATATATAGGGGAGGGCTTTGTTTTTGTGGCCAGTGTAACATACTCAAGCAACCTAAGTTTTGTTCCTAACATCAATTTATTTTCTGCTGATCAAATAAGGAAGCAAAATACAATAAAGGGTCATTCACCTATTGCATATTTCTTGGAGTCGCCTTTAATTTTTTTGGGGGGGGGGGAGAAATTCTGAGTCATCTTGCATAGTTCTGCTCATAAGTAATGCCATTTGTAAAACTGTTGCCAGATTATGAGGCTTCAGATAATTATATTTAGAAAGATACAGAACATGTTAAACATATATGAAAATGAAAAGTGGGTCTGTATGTTGACATTTCCATGGAACTGGGTGGTGCTGTGGGTTAAACCACAGAGCCTAGGGTTTGCCGATCAGAAGGTCGGTGGTTCGAATCCCTGCGACGGGGTGAGCTCCCATTGCTCAGTCCCAGCTCCTGCCAACCTAGCAGTTCGAAAGCACGAAGTGCAAGTAGATAAATAGGTACCACTCCGGCGGGAAGGTAAATGGTGTTTCCATGCGCTGCTCTGGTTTGCCAGAAGCAGCTTATTCATGCTGGCCATGGAGAGAGCAGCAGAGAGGGCATTTAAAGGATGTTTTGTACGCCGGCTCCCTTGGTCAATAAAGTGAGGTGAGTGCCGCAACCCCAGAGTCATCCGCAACTGGACCTAATGGTCAGGGGTCCCTTTACCTTTACCTAACTCATGGGTTTACTGACTTTCCATCAGTCTTCCTTGATCTTTCCCATTTTGTTATCCCATCTGCATGAGTGTATAACTGGCTGATCAGTTACTGAGTTGCTGTTAACCTTTCCAAGAACCCTGAGGAGATCAGCGCTAAATACGCTTCTCCATTTGAAAACACTTTATCTGGATAGTCACTAATAGGTTCTTTAAAGTTCCTTTCCCCCCATTCATCCTTCTCTCCATCGGGGAGATCAGGCTTCTATGTTCTTCCAGTTCAAATTTCAATAGCCCGTGTTAGCTGGAAACTTTGCTAAAACAGAAAATGAGCCAGATCAGCAGGTGGCTGCTGCTGTTTCTGCTCCCCCCCCCCCGCAACGTCATCTCATAGTTCAGTTACCAAGCTGCAAAATCCCTTTCAAATTGACGGTTGCTTCAAGCCAACAAAAGTAAATTGTAGCAGAGTTTTAGATCACAGGAGAGACTCCCTGAGCCTGAAAGAGAGCTGCGTTGAACAGCTGTGCCTAGTTGTGGCGGGCACTTACCCCTTTGCAAGCACAAAGCATGCTAACTGCAGACAGTAAATTTCAAGGAACGCCATGAACGAGGTGAGTCAAAGGGCTATTGACTATAATCAGTGAAATTTCAACTTGAGGGAAAGCATTCTGCATGGAACGATTGGCAAAGTGGGAGCAATAATTTGCTCCTTACAACTCGGCTTGGCAAAACATTGCCTCCAACAGCTTTCCAGGTAGCTTTTGCTAGCATGCAGTTTGTAGGCAACAAATTTCCTCCCAGGATTTCCAGAAAGTGCAGGATTCGTGATTGATCTGATAGGGCAGTGCTGTGCATTCTGCACACACAGGGGAGACTGCTAATACCAGGAGAGATGAAGCTTTGCTGCTGTAACACAGAAGTTATCATCCAACAATTGCTATTGGGATGAACCCCGTAGACTTGCAAAAAAGAAAGAGAAAAGACTCTGATGGTAAAAGCGAAGTCAGGATTCAAGTGAGACTTACATCATCCCGCTGCAAACAATGGGAGAAGCAGGAACTCACAGATATCTGTAGGTCACCTAGAAAGGATTTATCTAATCCCACCTGTTGAAATGAGCATGGAGGCAGCTGGCCCTATGATATTTGTGAAGGCACACGGATTCAAAGTTCATGTTAGCATAGGAACCTAGGATCATAGGCAGTTGCCTTATAATGAGCCATGCCAGGGGTTCATTTAGCTCAGGACTGTCCACACTAACTGGCAGCAACCCTACAAGATTTCAGGCACAGGTCTTACCCAACCCTACCTAGAAATGTTGCGGATTAGACCTAGGACCTTCTGCATGCAAAGCAAGTGTTTTACTGCTGAGAAATGGCCCTTCCCCACAATTCCCACATTCCTGCATGAATCAAGTAGGCTGCATAAAGTAAGGCAGCAGCTAGTGGCTAGTGCAGAAAAATGGGGGCAGCGGCAAGTTCAGAAAATGGCCACTCACCACATTCCGGGGGGGGGAGGGCAGTGTTTGTGGTCACTCATGCTCCTACCTCGATCCCTGCTGCTTGGCCTCACATGCTTCTCAGGTGTTGTGGGGAAAGTAGGGCTGCAGGTGGCACTGTGGTCTAAACCACTGAGCCTCTTGAGCTTGCTGATCAGAAGGTCAATGGTTCGAATCCGCATGACGGGGTGAGCTCCCATTGCTCTGTCCCAGCTCCTGCCAACCTAGCAGTTCAATAGCACGCCAGTGCAAGTAGATAAATAGGTACCGCTGTGACGGGAAGGTAAATGGCGTTTCTGTGTGCTCTGGTTTCCATCACAGTGTTCCATTGTGCCAGTAGTGGTATAGTCATGCTGGCCACATGACCCAGAAAGCTGTCTGTGGACAAACGCCGGCTCCCTTGGCCTGCAAGCAAGATGAGCGCAGCAACCCCATAGTTACCTTTGATTGGACTTGACCGTCCAGGGGTCCTTTACCTTACCTGTTGGGAATGCCCAATGGCCTCAGAGTTGCAGGGTGGGTTCCTGACAAAAGGGACCCTTCAAACCAGCCAATCAGCAAGGGGGAAAGCACCAGGGCAAAAAGCATAGACCTGTGCCTAGAAACCCAGCAGAAAAGGAAGTCTGGGTGAGCCCTCTGCTGTGCTTTAACCTATGCTCAACCTTATGTATTTGTGCATAATACAGATATTACTAAACACCAAAAAGCCTCCAATGACCTCCCTCTAAAGGAAACCTAACCCAGATAGGCGCTGCAGCACTGGAACTTCTCGTCACTCTGAGAAGCAGAATGAGCAGAGCATTATGCAGATCTCCTCCCTTTCTCTCCATGCCACAGGGAGTCATGTGTGCAAGCCAAAAGTCTGTGTGCTCGCTATGACTCAGAATTAATTGAAAGTGTTCATCTCTGCAAAGCAGCTTAAAGGCTGTCGTTTTATAACACCCAACTTTGCTGAATCATGTCAGGAGTTCGCAGCTACACCACCCTTCATATTTAATTAACCTTAGCATTTTAATGTGGCAATGTGATAGTCTCTGGTGAACCTTCCAAAAGCTTCATCTGAAACAATTCCCTCTTCCCAGCGGATACACGCAGATATTGAAAAGGGACCTTAATTTTGTTTTCACTAACGCCAAGCCCAGTGTCCACCACTGCTAACAAAGGTCCTGCAGAGCAGCAGCAGCCGAAAGGGAAATGCAAGCACTGAACTTCCAAGGAGACTGAATGTACCAACGTCTATGGGCTATTTCCTCCTGCAAGATGGTGAAAACTTAGTCGTCCCAGTGAAAATCAAAGTAGCCGTGGCATTAACCTCACCCCATTAACCCCACCCCACCCCCAGTCCACTGAGAGCCAGTGTGGTGTAGTGGTTAAGAGCTGTAGACTCGTAATCTGGTGAACCGGGTTCGCGTCTCTGCTCTTCCACATGCAGCTGCTGGGTGACCTTGGGCTAGTCACACTTCTTTGAAGTCTCTCAGCCCCACTCACCTCACAGAGTGTTTGTTGTGGGGGAGGAAGGGAAAGGAGAATGTTAGCTGCTTTGAGACTCCTTCGGGTAGTGATAAAGCGGGATATCAAATCCAAACTCTTCTTCTTTGTTTCCCTCTTTGCCAAAGAGTGGAGGGGTTGCATCAGTTCAATGTGCAGCTCAAATTACGATGCAAATAAGGGTGATTTGAGTAATGTTTTCAGGGATCCCACATAATCCAGTGTCACCCTGTCAACTGACGTGCCCCCAAGGCATTGCCCTTTGCCACTTAATATAAAAAGACTGCTGCATCTATTCATTTTTTAACCCCAAGACCAAGCTGATTAGGGAAATGCCCTGAGATTCAGTGGGAAGGGGTGGGGAGGTGGGGAGCACATTTCATTTTGAGCTTTACACTTTAATTACACATATCATTATTTTACCAGGGCACTCCACTCATAGTGATTTGGGGGAGTTGCCTCTGACAAATCATCTCTGAGGGGGATTGCCATATTTTAAGGGGTAGGGCATTAAAAAAAAAATGGGGCACCACCACTGAGAAGACCCCGTCTGCCCAATCATAATCATTGGTGCTATTTTTCTAGAAAAAGAGGGGCTGGGACTCAACTTGAATGCCTCCCTCGTTCTCTTATAATGGCAATGGCATCCACCTGAAAGGTTCCAGAACTGAATTGTGATAAGTTCTGGCTGAAAAAAAAAGTATTGATCACCATCACCAATAAGGCCTTTTTTTGTACGGGAAGAGGTAGTACCTTAAAAGCTGTCTGCTCCTTTATACTCCACATCAGTTACTGAGATCTGCTGATGGAGTTCCCTACACTCTGAGGTTCAGTCGGCCTCCCCTCAGGATCGAGCCTTTAATGTGGCAAACCCTTACCTGCGGAACCCCTTTCCAGGTGAGGTTCTGCAGAACTATCCCTGCTTCTTTCAGATGTCTCTTAAAAACTTTACTTGTTAGGACTTCATAACATGATCCCCGCCCCCCTTTTGACCAACTAGTATCTGTTGCTGTTTTACTGATTTTGTAATTAGATTTTACAGATTTTACAGATACTGGTTTATGGTTGTTGTTTTGCTTTGCTTCTGTTGGATTTTATTTTGTAAACCACCTTGATTTATTTTATGAAAGTGGGGGTTTATAATTATTCAGATCAATGTACAGTTTTACTTTGGTTTTCGAACAGCTTAGTTCTCGAACGTTTTGGCTCCCAAACGCCGCAAACCCGGAAGTGACTGTTCCGGTTTGCGAACTATTTTTGGAAGCCAAACATCCAATGGGGCTTCTGCGGCTTCCGATTGGCTGCAGGAGCTTCCTGCAGCCAATCAGAAGCCGCACTTCGGTTTTGGAAGTCAAATGGACTTCCGGAACAGATTCCGTTCGACTTCCAAGGTACGGCTGCATAAAAGGGCATGGGTGGGGTGGGGGGGCTGAGTTCACTCACTGCAGGGTGGGATTCATGAAGGCTTGGAAGGGGGTAAAGAATTTAATCCACACATTATATGTTTTAAAATGCCCTGTTAGAAATATACTCCACTACATCTTTTGAATTCTGATATTACTGAGGCACAGGATGCAAAGGGCCTGTTGACTGCTCCCTTGCAACATTTTGTGTGTTTCAAATGATACGATGGTATCTACCATTTCTTTTTGTCCCATCGCTCCTCTAGCTATTACTTTTTACGCTGAAACCTTCCATTTCTATTCCTCTGTAAAACTCTTCTTGCTGCATTATGAGTCTTCCCCAAAACTGTCTTGTAAATAGAATGTTCCTATGCTGCCTCAAGGCTGCTGTGGCAATAGCAATCGAAACTGAGTTTGCATGATGATTGGGTTGTACAAACTGGCAGAGTCCACAGACTGGAAAACATAAATCTGGCCAGAACCCTGGATATTTCACAACAAGCCAGAAAAAAAAACAGTCGGGCATCATTCTCATCCATCTCTTATTAATCTATTTAATTTTGGGTTAGCAGAAGCATCATTGCTTTTAAAAATTCACATAAAATTGCACTCTTTACTTCAGTTTGATGCTAGACAAGATCTGCTTTGGCAGGCTGGGAAACCTATGCTGGGGAAATGTTCGTGTGAACTATTACTGTGGCTGAGGGCTTTAGGATATACTTAGGTAAGTATTGAGCAAACCCTATTACCTGAGCCCAAAACAGCTTGGGACCCAAATACCTCGAGATTTTCTGCTGAAATTCTTTTTCAGCTGCCTTCTTCATTGGAAGTGTGCTGTGTAAAACCAAAGTAATTGGCTTCTGGTAGTGCTGGCACCCTAGTTGTCGAATGCCTTCTCTAAAATGTTGCCTACATTGCATGCTTTTTTTCACTGTCAGGTTAAGAGACCTCTGTTTTTGTAGCATCTGAATTTGTGGAAATCTGCAGTCTGCTGTTTGTATGTGACTCTGATTAGTTGGAGGTCAATCGGCTGTTGTCAGACCTTAGTTGGAAAATCATTTCTGGTGTTTGGTATGCATTCAGATCCAATATTATCCATGCCACCTTAGAACACAAATACAGAGAATAATGGTATACGCAGCTTTTTGTAGCTGTAGTACCTGGAGACAGATGATCACCCACAGCGGTGAGCAGAGAAGGAATGACTGCTGAGAGGAGCACAGAGAGAAGAAATGCCATGGTGCATCTGCAGCAGCACAAACGGACACCTTCATCTGCCCCAGCTGCAACAAAACATGTCTCTCCCCTATCCGTCTCTACAGGAGGCGCTGCAACCTTCCAACAGTTTGACTTCAACCGCCAAGGTGCAACTCCTCCATTGAAGAGATGACATGGACTCTTTGGGGAGGAAGGGTGGGATAGATATTTAATATAAACAAACAAACAAACAAACAAACAAACAAGACATGGTACTCAAAATGCACATTAAGGCATAGATCACATCCAGTTTTTGTACAGAGTAGTTTTGAATGTTTGATGTTTTACTGTGCTTCATGTTTTAATTTGTTGGAAGCCACCCAGAATGGCTGGGGCAATCCAGTCAGCTGGGTGGCATATAAATAATAAAATTATTATATTATTAATGACCACATTCGATCCACACTATTGCATGCAATATTAAGAAAAGTGCTTCCTTTTCTATTTATTCCACCCGCATTCAAAATATTTTTAAACATTGTCTAGTAGCTAATTGGAGATTGAATGCAATGAAGCAAGAGATAAGAAGTCATTTCTCTGATAGTTAGCTGGATACTGTGTCCCCCGCTCCCAGTCACTTCCCTTAATAATTTTGTGTAGCAGCATGGACATCCCCTTGTAAAGACCTCTGGCAGTTTGGAACAGCTACTGTCTCTTATTTATGCCTGCCAAGCCTGATCACTTAGCAGCGGGTGATCATTCAATGAGAGTTTATTAACAAGTCTCCTCTTCAGACTGCAGCATGTCGAATCCCTCATTAGAGTGAGGATCTGCCTTTCATCATTAACCTGGAAAGTACCAGTAGAAATAGCCACATACCTCTAACAAATTCAGACTTTCTGAACACTCCCAAATTATTGTTTCTGCAGCATATATGTCACAAAAGCAGGGCTTGTTTTGTTATGGTCTCCCTGGTGTTTTGGTTTCCCTGGTGGTCCTTGCAACCTGTGACTCAGCCAAGCTAAACAAAGAGCTCCAGAGTCCTGATCTGGTCCCCACCCCCAACTCCTTATATAATATATATAATTATATATATATAATGCAACACACACACACACACACACACACACACACACACACACACATATACTCAAAAGGATTTGCTTCTTAAATGAAAATTAGCTTACCAAACTAAACTGTAAGTATTTTAGTTCTCCTGGGTCCTTTCTGATTCGTTAGCAAGTAATACAGCTGACTTGCCCATTGCAAAAGGCTACTGCAATAATAATGCATTACTTTGTACAAGAGGCATTAATTTTCCTGATGGCAGCAGACAATGCAGGCAGAAATATATAAAGAGCTCCTTGTAATGGTAATTAAGGTACAACTGTAGTGCTGAGTCAATGCAAATATCTTGTAAATACCGTTCTTATTGTTAATGAAGTGCATTCTAACAGAGCGAAAAGCCCAGAAATGTTCTTTCCTTGATGAACATGTTAATAGCAGTTACTCAAAGCATCCAGAAATTCCTGTGACTAGGTAACAGCTGGAAACAACTCTAATGAACTGCCGCAGAAATTACTATACCTCACCGCATAGTGACTTACTTTTGATGCATGCGCCGATTTGAAAACCATTCACTTCATGTCTTACAGGGACTTCCCATTACAACATTTTTAATGAACCAATTACATTTGGCCCGTCTGTTTGTGAACAAACCCTCATGTAGATTGCGGTTTAAAACAGCTTTGTGCAGTCATCAAGAGAACTAAAATTCTGTTTCAAAAGCTCCAAAATCTATGCATAAAGATGACGGACATTGTGGCAACTCTGAAACATTTCAGACCCTCCAAGTGTCCCTATTTTCCAGGTTTACAGAAGCCATTCCAGATTCTGATTTGATCCCTGAATGTCGCGCTTTTCCTTAGGACGTCCCTATTTTCATCAGAGAAATGTTGGATAATATGGAGTTATGCAACCCTGAGCCAAGGAGATAAATAACTATACAATATTGGGGGCTGCCCAGAGTGGCTTCGGCAACCCAGTCATATGGGCAAGGTATAAATAATAAAATTGTTGTTGTTGAATAGGAAGTCCTTATCTTCATCAGAGAAATGTTGGAGGGTATTATGACATTTAATGTTTTTAAATGTTTTTACCTTTTTTAAAAAAAGAAGCATTGTTTTGCTGTTTGCCATCTTTTGCACCTTTGGGAGGAAGGCTGGGATAGAAATTTAATTATTCCTTATGGTTGTGTTTTAAGGAGAGGAAATTTCTACCTTAGATTGGGTAAATATTTGTTTCTTGAGACAGATGTGGGGAAGCTGTGGCCCTTCAGATGTTGCTGAATCACAACTCCCTTCATTCCTATTAGCTGTACTCGCTGGGGCTGATGGGAGTTGGAATCCAACAACATCTGGAGGGCCACATGCTCCCTATTCTTCATTTAACACATATAAATCCCACCTTTTTCTGTCATGGAATTTAAGGCAGCATATATGTTTTTTCTCAAGTGGTCACCCATCCAGACACTAACCATGCCCAGGCTTGCTCAGCTTCAGCAAGGAGGTAACGTCATGTGACATCAGACCATATCTTGGGTGAGAAACATGGCATGTTTTACTGTGTGTGGTGGGGGAAGGAAGTAGACAGATGGTTAAAAGATGTTTTAATTCTACGTACTGGAAGATTGTATTCTAGTGTAGTCATAGCTCAGTCCGTGAATCTCAGGGTCATGGGTTGGGCAAAAGATTTCTGCATTGGACTAGATGTCTCTCATGGTCCCTTCCAACTCTACAATTCTGTGATTCTATGCTGATTCTTAAGTATAGATCGGAAGGCATTTCCTGGACTGCCAAAGGGAAAGCATTTGTATAAGAAACAACAACTTCTGGCACCCACGCAAAGAGTTCCAATCATTCAAAATTTGGGGTGGTGGCGAGACATTTCTTTAGCATGGAGACCTGTGTTTGATCTCTGGTGAATACATTCCATTAGCACTTCTGGTTTACACAATGGTTTCACATGAAAAACTGAAAGCTAAAAAGAGGCCCTCGTCAACAAGGAAATGAAGGAGTCACGTGAATCCAGGGCCAGATTGAAATACAAGTTAAGTAAGGAAAAGTTTACAGTAGATCCTCATATTATGAGGACCTTCTAATGAAATGGTTTAAACTTCAAGTTTTATATGATTACATAATAATATAGATTTTGCTAAAGGTATAGGGCCTCTTAAACTTGATGTAGTTTAGGGACTAGGATGTCTTAATCTGTTTGGATCCAGATCAAGTGTAAATCCATGGAGTTGGTAGATAGAAATAGATGGGACTGAAATCATGTAGAAGATTCTGTGGAGGCGAGACACAAGCATGCTGAGAAAGGGGGAAGATATGCAAAATATGCTGTGACAAACAAAAAGCTGTATAGAGGTCTTATGCATGAATCCCAGTACGTCCCAGTACAGCCTGGGTGCCTCTGTGGTCTAAACCACTGAGCCTCTTGGGCTTGTCGATCAGAAGGTTGGTGGTTTGAATCCCCGCAACAAGGTGAGCTCCCATTGCTCTGTCCCAGCTTCTGCCAACATAGCAGATCAAAAGCACACCAGTGCAAGTAAATAAATAGGTACCGCTGCGGCAGGAAGGTAAACAGCATTTCTGTGGGCTCTGGTTTCCATCACTGTGTTCCATAGCACCAGAAGCGGTTTAGTCATGTTGGCCACATGACCTGGAAAGCTGTCTGTGGACAAACGCCGGCTCCCTTGGCCTGAAAGTGAGATGAGTGCCGCAACCCCATAGTCGCCTTTGACTGGACTTAATCGTCCAGGGGTCCTTTACCTTTTACCCTATGCCTGAACCCTAGTAAGTTGCCCACTATTTTTTTCAAGTAGTCCTTGCATGCTCAGACATCAAATGAGTTTTTCACGGGGGAGGCCAAACCCTTTCATTTCCAGTTTGCTTTTTTGCTGAACTAAAATGTGGTTTTAGCAATCTGATTTGTTCCTTTCTCCCCTTTTCTGTTTGTCTTGGCACATGAACACTGATTCTCTCTTTGTTTTGGGTAGCTGGTGAAGAGAGGGGACCTTTCTATCCAGTGAACCTGGAATGTCATTTGATTGAACCAAAAACTGTGCTACTTCAGCAAACATAGTCCAAGTAGGAAAATTATCCCCTCCCCATTCCTAACACCCACCCACCAAGTCTTCTTTGAAATGCAGTCTGAAACATTTAATTTATTTCTGCCTGTTCATAGAACAATTCAGGAATTGAATGACAAGGTTGCTTGTTGAGATTGAGTCTTAATAAAATTCAGATGAATGCTGGTGAGGAAAAATTAAATTATATGACTTGGTGATGCATTCTTCTCTCTTTTCTCCAAGGATTTAGCAATGAGAGCAGTTAAAGGAATTGCAAATTGGTATGTGGGCAGGAACCACAAAATAATATCAACCAATTTCCAGAAAGCTCCTGACTCCCACCAGATATTTAGATTTTCAGTTTCGTAGTAGAAAGCTCCCCAGGATGTCGCTGGCTTTGACTGCATTATTAGACAATCTGCCTTCAAACTCTCTATAGCAAAGCTACAAATAACGTAGTCCATTTGTTCACATTAACAGGGCTTCTCTTCAATTCTCCATAGTTCCATAATTCCGATCTGAAAATGTGTAATGTTTTTAATGATAGAATTTTAAATGTGCCTTGGCTTTTAATTTGTGTGCATAATATACCTTTATGTCTGTAAAACAGAACATCTATCTCTCAGAGGGGACTGCTAGGTAATGGGAAGTGCTTCCAGTGCCACCTATTGGCTAATAGGAATTATGTCCATTGGTAACAAAGCAGGAACATTGTTTCTGGAAAAGAAATCAAATCATAGAATTGTAGAGTTGGAAGGGACACTGAGTATCATCTAGTCCAACCCCCTGCAATCCTAGTATATGCAGCTGTCCCATACGGGGAATGAACCTGCAATCTTGGCATTATCAGCACTACACTCTAATCAACTGAGCTATTCACATATTAGTTAGTTAGTTAGTTAGTTTTGTTTTGTTTTTAAATGTAATTACGGTAATTCCGAGCTCTCAGACAAGGAGAGAAGCTTGTTTTCCCAGATGCAATACAACATAATTCCATACTGGAACTGCATTAGCAGACAATGACCTGAACAATTCTTTGCCGCTATAAGGCCAAGCAAATGCAATGGGATATGGCAACCCAGTTGTGTTTTTTTAACGGCAACATAACAAAAATGAATAGGATTATTTCCAGATGTGCCGTCACCCTTTTGACTGAAGGAAGCCTATTTAGAGTAACCTTGTGAAATTTAATGGAACTACTGTGATGTAAATGGATCATGTATCACAGCCTAAATTAGTTTGGGGCATAGCAGTTTTCAACTCCTTAAAAGTACAACCCTACACATGCCTACTCAGAAATAAATCTCTTTTTTATTTTTATTTTTTTTATTTTTTTTCAGGTTTTAATAAACTTTATTGCGTAAATTCAGAAAAAACAATCCTTAAAATATATACATCCTTTCAACCTAAACAAACAAAGAAAAATAAAGATTTACAAAGCAAGTTTGTTGTGTCATATATAAGAACAAAAATACTTCACAATACATCTGTATGTAAAAAAAATAGTATTACATACAGACTTTAAAAGAAACATAACCTTTGCATTATTTTCTATTACCCTTTAGCGATACATATCCTTGTCTTATTTCTTCAGTCTATTTTTATCTCTTCTTTTCTACTACCTCTTTATTCAAGGCTTCCACTTGTCTTAATCCTGGTAATCATTCTAACTCTCCTTTTACCACTCTGAAATCCTCTCTGAAATCCTATACTCCTATTTCTATTTCATTCTCCTTTCCTTTCCTTCTTTTATTCTTTCCTTTGTTCAAGATACAGAATATCTAGAAATGGAGCCAGCATTTCACCGTGGGGCATTGCTTTTTAAAGTATTCTCCAAACTTTCCCCAGTCTTGTTGGAAATTTTGGTCACTGCATCCTCTAATTTTGTCCGTTAGTTTGGCCAGATCAATATAGTTAAATAATCTTTCTTGCCATTCTTTAATTTCTGGTATTTCTTCCTTTTTCCAATATTGGGCTATTAAAATTCTGGCCGCAGCAGTAGCATAGTGAAATAATTTTTCATCTTGTTTTTTTATTTCTCCATCTATAATTCCCAACAAAAGCAGTTCCGGGTTCTTTTTAATATTGTATTTCATCATTTTTTTTATTTCTTCTAATACCTGGGTCCAGAATTTTTGAATCCTCTCGCAATGCCACCACATGTGTGAAAAGGTCCCCTCTTCCTTGTGACATCTCCAACAAGAGCTGCTTTTAGCTTTATACATTTTGTGTATTTTACTTGGTGTCATATACCAGAAATAAATCTCATTGGGCTTAATTGGGTTTTCTCGGGTAAGGACAGGATTGTTTCACTCTTGGTGTTTATTCACCACACATAGAAAGCTAGGTGTCAGAGAGAAGAATTCTAGCCTAACTTTGCCCCTGATTGATTGATTGATTGTTTGATTGACTGACTGACTGAATGTCTGATTAAATAACACCAGGGTTTCTTCATGTCTAGGAATTAAAGCTGGGGTTTTTGATCCATTGGACTGTTATAAAATTTAGATCAGGTAAAAAAGAAAAGGAGCCTCTGATTATTTGAGAGGTGGTTTTTTGTTTTAAGTAATAGAAGTCTGCCAGTGGCGTGCACCCACTGGTGGAGGAAGCCGCTTGGCCGCCCGGGGTGGCAAACCTGGGGGCACCCAGGAGCGTGGTTTCACTCTGTGGTGTGCATGCACAGTGTTGCTGCTTATGACACATGCATTGTGATGCTGCGCATGCGTGCTGCAGAGCAGTGTGCGCTGCCGGTGGACGAGCCACGGGGCGGGGCGGCTTTGCTCCGTGGATGATTCAGGGCCCACTGGTGGCGCACGCCACTCCAGTGCTGTGGAATGGCATGCGCCGCCGGTGAGCAGGCCCCGGACAGGTCGAAGGGTGGGGTGGCCTCGCTCTGTGGCTTGTTCGCAGGCCGCCGAGTAGGTTTGCGAGTGGGCTGTGGGGCGAGGCTGCCTCTTTCTGCGACTTGCTCAGGGTTTGCTGGCGGTGCATGCTGCTCCGTGGCGGGCATGCACAGCGTCGTGATGCTTGCGTCGTACTCAGCGATGTTGCAAGTGCGCGATGTGGAGCGACGGCACCGGCAAACCCTGGGCAAGCTGTCAGTGTGCTCCTTTTACCAGACAGCGGGGCTCGGCTTGGGTGTCACAGGGCGGGGGGGGCATGCCGAGTGTCGCCCCCCCTCCAGGGTGGAACCAGGGGCACCCTGCCCTCAACGCTCCCACCTTGCTACGCCACTGTGTGCACCATCTTGGAAGCATGCACTCCATGTTTCTCACACACAATTTTTTTTGTTTTGACCACATACTTTCCCCCCACATTGAATCAATTAATTACGTACAATTAGGTTGCAATCCTGTGCTCATTGAACTGGGAGTAACCCCTATAGGGACTTACTTCTGAGCAGGCATGCATAGGATCAGCTGTAGTTTCTGCAATCATATGCCGCTCCTGAAACAATTGTGCTTTTCCTCTCCCATAGGGAACATTACACCACGCAAACCCCCATCTTCAACCTGGCAGTACATTTCGCAGGTATGATTACCACCTCTTTTGCTGCTTATGTGAACTACGCTGTAGGAAGAGGGAGAGGAAAGGGTGTGTGTGTGTGTGTGTGTAGAGTAGCCAGGAAACAGATTAAGCTGCAGTGGGAAGATACAAGTGACTATTTGAAGCATTTTGTTCAGATTATTTTTCAGCATTTGAGTTGGACAGTGTGGCTGACTTTTACTCTTATGCACTAAGGAGATAACAGCGAAATCCACCCAGGCGATTTCTTTTTTTAAAAGCAAAGCTATGTTCCAGTGTAATTACATACAATACCGCAATGCAATTGTTCACAATGTGGTCAGATTCCCTTTCATTCTAGTTAAAATGGCTTCTCACAACCTCTTGAGTCCTACTAGGGCTGCTGGAGCTATTATTTTTTTGCTGAAGTGGCAGGCTGGATAGTACAGTAGGGTAAACCCAGGGGCTATTAGAATGACACCTTGCTAGATATACTGTACACGGCGCACAGTAACTGTGTAAAACACAGATAGTCGGTAGTCCATCTTCCATCAAATGATAGCTAATCCCCTCGGCCGAGGGATAAGATCCCCATGGAACTATTCAGAATAGCGGCAGCTTTATCCAATGTCAAGCAGTGGTTCCTTCTAGGGTAGCGGCAATCTTGTACAAGTGACATCTAATGTTTGCTTCAGGACTGAACAATTATGTCCAATTTTCAAAACAGATGGCCAACAAAGATTTCACATGAAAATACGGTTGGAGGCAGTATGGCTCTGAATATTGGCAGCTAGGAATTATTATTAATATTATTGCCATTTGTGGGCAATGTACTTATCTGTACATCTGGAAAAAATAGTGATAGATAGATAGATAGATAGATAGATAGATAGATAGATAGATAGATAGATAGATATAGATACACAAGCAGAGATGAGCACACACAATAAGTACATTGTAAAAATGGTCCACCTAAGAAACAAAAACAAATACATAAACAGCATCCATTAACACAGAATCAATAAAGTTGGAGAGCATTACAAAAGCAGCATAAGGTACAATCCCAAACAATATAAAACACACTGCTCATACGACCATCCGCCCAGTTTCATTGTCAAAATCCATTCCACCCAACCACTACTGTCATTCACTATCTCACACACTTTCTCTATCAATCAACCACTCACATGCAAACCAATTATACTCTGCAACATTACTACCCACGTACAAAAGAACGCTGCCAAGCATACCTATCTGCAGGACTTTTTTCCAGCCTGAACTCACCAGAACTCAGTTCCGGCACCTCTCAGGTGGGCGCCATTGCCATTCTAAGATAATGAGGGAGGTGTTCATGGTGAGTTCTGGCACCTCTTTTTCTAGGAAAAATAACACTGCCTATGTAAGATACTCTCCCCACCTCTGAGGCACTCATGGGTGCATTACCCGCAGGGCCATCTAATACCTCTCCCATCTCTCACCTGGGAGAGTTCTAAATCATCTTCCATCCATTCAGCTGGGGAGCATGCTGCTGCACTCAGGACTTGCTTCTGAGCATCCCATGGGCATCTAGTTGGCCACTGTCAGAGAAGGATGGAATTTGCTGCCAAGGAGTGTGGTGGAGTCTCCTTCTTTGGAGGTCTTTAAGCGGAGGCTTGACAGCCATCTGTCAGGAATGCTTTGATGGTGTTTCCTGTTTGGCAGGGGGTTGGACTGGATGGTCCTTGTGGTCTCTTCCAACTCTATGATTCTAAGGATGCCAGACTAGTTCGGCCGTTGACCCGATCCAGCAGGGTTTTCCTTATGTTCTTATTGGTGCTTCTGATGTCTCCGAAGAAAACCAGACTGAGGTCTAGAACTTCTCACTGGCTGGGGGTAGTGGGGCGCACATACACATTATCAATAGAACTGAGATATTTCAATGGATGAAATAAATTCTTTCATCCTGTTCTGCTTCTTAATGCAAGATGATGTTAATTTCCACAAAAGTATACATCAGTATATATTCCTGTCTTCAAATAAATGGTAATGGTTTTGTTTGATCATCCAGGAGAGTCTTTCACTTTTAATGCTCATGGCCACATTTTTATTTTATTTTATTTATCAGGCATTTTGTTATTTCCAAAGTGTTTTGTTATCCACAATTGATGGCAATTGCAATGCTGGCTCAGGTCATTCAATCCATCCCTGCTTTCCCCCTAATACAGCCTTCCCCAACCTAGTACAATCTCATGACCATTGGCCATACTGGTTGGGGCTGATGGAAGTTGCAGTCCAAAATATATACAGCTCATCAAGTTGGGGAAAGATGTTCCAATGAATGAAGTAGTAAGGATTTTTGGTTTGGCCATGAGAAGAGACCAACAAGTCTTATTTAACCAAAATACAACTTCAAATATCATTTCAATAAACTTTGCCTCTTTCATAACATAATTCCTGAATTTTATTTCATGTTATATTAGAGATGTTTTTTATTTGTCAATATTATGGACCAATAATAAATCCATCAATATAATAGACCTAATGCATACACACAGAAGACAAAAAAATAATAATCAGTTACTGTTAGGAGAGAATGTCCAATTAGACTTGAAAGGCTCGGTTTGGGATACTAAAGATTTGAGAAGTGTGGCTTTGCAAATGGGTACACTCAACTGCTATAGTGAAGATTTCATCTATCAAAAATGGTTCATCATCAGCAAGTACAACTCTACTTCTAGATGTTTGCAGTGAGAGTGCTCATATTGCATACCATCCACAATTACCAATGCACCATGCATCCAGAGGCCACACATAGCCTGAAATTAGGCCTATTGTACCTTAATAATGGGCTAATTTTACCCATGTGAAAGAACCCAAAGTCCTTTCTGGCATCCCTCGTTGACTTTTGAACAAAGAGAAATGCATATATAGCTCTAGCAGTGTTTACATATATGATTTCTGATTGTTTAACCAGGCAAAGTGAGCATTCTTCACCGGAGCAGTATTTGTTATTCCACACTGTGAGAGGCAGAAGAGGTGTTTGATCTTTATAATTGAAGGATGGCTTTAGCTGCAGTGATAATCAATGTAAACACCTAATGTAGACACATCATCTTCCTTTGTAAGGTTCTCCCACCTCCCTGGCTGGCCAAAGTGTATAATTTATGTGAACCTTTTGTGCGAATCTTGCTCTCTGAAGTCCAGCTATGGTGAAGTTAGTTTTAAACACTCACTTTGTCTCCTTGAAGATTGTCTGAAAAATAATAGTGTTATGCTTATCTATCTATCTATCTATCTATCTATCTAATCTATAATCTATCTATCTAAATCATGCGAAGAACCTGTGTGTGTGTGTGTGTGTGTGTGCAACAGAAACCCCCTTCAAATCTTTACCCCGAAGGTATGGATCAAAGCTGGGCTAGACCAATGGAGGGTGTGCGACCAGTATTTTCAACCCTGTTCTCCCATTCACATGCTTGTAATTGAGAGAAGGGTAAACACCTCCAGTAGGGGTCATGTGATTTAGCAACCAGATGATTGCTTCTTTGCATTGACAGGCTGTTGTTGTCTGTCAATGATGCTACAAAAAATAGACTTCCAAGCAGTATACAAAATATAAAAACCAGTTACACAAACATTAAAATATAAACATCCATAATTAAAACACACAATGAACATTCCAGTTAACTGATAAACGTCCAATGTTCAAATATGCAATACAATACTCCAGAGGTTTTCAAACTTTTTGAGTCCATGGCTCCCTTGACCAACTACATTCTTTCTGCGGCAACCTTGTGGGGCTCAGGAGCCCAGATATGTCACCCCTTGCCTGCAGAGCTGGGAGCCCTCACCCCTTTTTGAACACCCTCCCTTGTGGAGTGTTGCCTCAGCCTCTTCCCTCTCCTTCGTAGTCCTCTGGGCAGCTGCTGCTGCCACCCCTGGTCTCTGAGCTGCCCCCCACCCCAAAAAGAGGTGCCTCCTCACACTGCCCCACAGGGGCCTGGGAAGCACTCCCTGGCCAGCCCCAGAGACACCATTCGCCTGAGGAGCTTGTAGCCAGGGCTGCTGCAACAAACAGCCGTGCAAGCCTTTGGGAGGCAGAGGTGCAAAAGAGCATCTGAGGAGGGAGGGAAGCAAAGAAAGAGGGACAGAGGTCAGTGTTGCCTGTGGCACCGCTGACTATCATTCAAGGCACCCCAGGGTGCCACGGCACACTGGTTGAAAACCACTGCAATACACAGCACAGCAATTAAAACAGGAGGTTCAGGTTGAAGGATCAAGCGAATGCCTGTGTAAACAGGTGCATCCTCAAAAGCTGGCACATTTATAGTCTTGAACCAGGGGAGAGTGATGTGCACAAAACTTACATTGAAGAATGCCTGAGATTTGGTGGGAATCCCCAAGGAAAATTAGAGGGTGCATTGTACACCCTTCTGCAAAAGTTCATTTAGGTTCTGACTTCACAGTTAAATGTCTTCAAGTGTAGTTTTGATCCCACATCTGCAACGACTTGTTTGTTTCTTGCCTCAGCCATGAAACTGTTTGAATATACATTGGCATCCATATAATTTGGCTCATTCGTTTTTAACAACGTTCAGGATGGCGAGATCTCTTTTCTGAGCTTAAATTGAAGAGGGGAAGAAAAGGTCATCCCCATGAGGGAAGTTGAATTTGCACAATAATCCTGATATAAAACAATCTGGAGTTTCTTCTACTGAGTTATGCAAACGAGAGATAAATTCTCCCCGCAAAACACCTGCAAAATAGAAGAATGAAAGACGTTTTAAATATACATGAGATGACATTCTTCAGATTCATAGCAGGATAAATAGTAAATAGGGTAAACGGTATAAGGTAAATAGTGTTATTGATGGGAATGATAAATTAGTCTGGCCTGGATGATCCTACACTGGCTGAAGCTAATGGAAAAACCTCCAATTTCCTGTCAATACAAGAACAGGCCTTTTCTGTGATGGCTCCCGGCTTGTGGAACGCTCTCCCCACAGAGACTCGCCTGGCGCCTTCATTATGTATCTTTAGGTGCCAGGTGAAAACATTCCTCTTCTCTATGGCCTTTTAAACTCTGTCTGTGTTTGGAGTATTGTTTTCGTTTGCAATCATGCTGTATGTTTTAGTGAAGGGTGGCATAGAAATTTAACGAACAAATAAAGACAATTTCATCGGGTCCTTCCATTTCAACTACAAAGCAAGAACACGCTGTTGATGCTTAATAACCAATAATAAACAAGGTGGAGGGAGTTGTTGACCCACTAACAATACTGCCGCCGTAGATTTGTTGAGACTGAAACTTTTAAAATAATTCACCCAATGATGCCTTTCATCATTCAGCTTCTTTTGTTTATGCTTGCCTATAAATAAATTCCCCCGAACATCACTGCATTTGCCTTACCATCTAAAATAGTTCTGAAGCACAAGACATTCTCAGTTTATGCTTCCTGGCTGCTCGGTCTCTTTGTAGACTTCCTCCACTAGGGGTCTATTCATCAGGAATTAATTAAAGTCCACTCCTTTGCCAGGGCCGCTTTCCAAAGAATTACAAGATGATTCCCAGCTATTTGATGCTGGAGGACTTCCTTCCCCTTTTGACTGATTTCCCATTTTCTTTGCTGTTGTTTTAGCAGACGACGGGACATCACAATTGTTTTTCAGAAGCTTTTGTTTCTGCAGCCCATGGATACAAGCCTGGCAGGAGCTCCATAATCACTGTGACTCCAAAACAACTGCATGTGTGAACTGGCCTGAAGCCATCTAAACATGAGAACAATTTCGTTCATCATTTCGTTCACCTTCCTGCAAATATCTTTTGTTTGTGACATTAGCCAGGGACAAACAAAGGCAATTTGAGAGACGAAGAAACCTTCCCCAAGATCTTTCCGCTGTCAACAAGCACTGCAACTTCTAGGTTCCTGCCCCACTTATGGGAATTTATTTATTGATATTAAAACTTCCGAGTCACCTGCCCAGTGGGGGCATGTGGTGTGGAGGGCAAATTTCACCCTCCCTAGCCTCTGCCGCTGCCCAGGGAGGACTAGCATGCCGGGCGGGTGCAGGACGGGTCACGTGATGCCAGGCCCCCTCAATGTGGGGGGCAAGTCAGCTCCCCTGCATGCAATACACATTTGTATTTCGCTGCGGGAGGCATAGTTTTGCTCACTTGTGTGGAGTCAGTAGCAAAGTACAATTTTGTTTTGAGTTATTCTCTGTTGCTAGGAAGTGATTCAAATTACTTATATAAATTAGAACAAAACAGAATATCAATACAGTGGTACCTCTGGTTAAGAACTTAATTCGTTCCGGAGGTCCGTTCTTAACCTGAAACTGTTCTTAACCTGAGGTACCACTTTAGCTAATGGGGCCTCCCGCTGCCACGCGCCACAATTTCTGTTCTCATCCTGAAGCAAAGTTCTTAACCCGAGGTACTATTTCTGGGTTAGCGGAGTCCATAACCTGAAGCGCCTGTAACCTGAAGCATCTGTAACCCGAGGTACCACTGTACCTGACATATAATACCGCTCAGCAAAACTTCGAGGCTAAAAGAAGCCCTTCTTTTTGCTCTTTTAGTGGCAGCATCCATTATAACAATAGCCCGGTGTCCTTGTGCTTATCATGCTATGGCTCTGCTCATGTTTGATGCTTTCTTTACTGGTGCTGTTGGCTTTCATAAATGCTGCATCCATTCCAACATGGGTTTGAAGATTCAGTCAACCTTGCTTTAGGTGTCTTTCTATTGATCTCAGAAATGAAGAAAACACATTCAAAATAATGGCTTTGTGAGGAGGCCAATGATACTTTTGAGAAATAAACAGGCCACCTATGACTTTCTCTCAGCCTGGTCATTTCTTTCCACTACCAAACTCAGCCCTTTCACACAAAAACCCCATTTCTGAGTTTCCCTCAAGTTTTCTTCATTTCAGCAGTGAACTAATTGATTTTGGAAGAAATTTTGGTTCTGGTAGGTTACTGTAAAAATGTGATCATGGTGAAGCATAGCTTTTATGATTCTGCACTCATTTTACACTCAGAGACCCAGTGCTTTGATAGCCATGTCTGCCCTTCCCTCTTGTTTGTGCTGATAGGCCAGTCCTGTTTTGTTTATTTTACAGTTGCCTGTCATATCCAAAGCAGGGAACGGTATTATAGATCTTAACTGGTCTAGTACTTCAGGAAGGCATACAGAAGTTTTGTTGTTAATAAAAAATCATTATTTAATGTGAAGAACCTAGTGTTGTGTTCCATCAAATTGGCAGATAATTTATGAAGTGAAATTGTTCAATTAGTGAATAGACCTATTGATTTGCTTCGCAATATTTGCATGCCCTTGGAGAAAATTATTTGTATGAGTATCTTACCTTAGTTTAATCCAGATGCTAGTACTGTGAACCCATAAATATAATCTTAGCACACAGAAGAATAAGTTGCGACATTGTAACGGGACTTTCCCCCCTGGCACCGTTGGGCCCGCCCTCACTTAAATACAGTCATACCTTGGGTTGCATTCACTGTGGGTTGCGCTCACTATGGGATACGAACGTGCTGAACCCAGAAGTACCGGAACGGGTTACTTCTGGGTTTGGCACTTCTCGCATGCGCAGAAGCGGCAAATCACAACCTGCGTGTGCGCAGACACGGCGCTGCAGGTTATGGACACTGCGGGTTGCGAATGTGCCTCCCACATGGATCGCATTCGCAACCCGAGCGTCCACTGTATAGTGCATCCACCTCACAGAACACCAGTTCCATGAGTTTCTACAAATTACCCCAGATTATCTTGTGGGGGACATGTGGGAGGGAAAACTTAATAATTTGGAGTCTCAGGCAGGATTTGATCAAATAAACAAGAATGATTTTATGAAACAAAGGAAGTTTATGACACAAAGTGGGTAAAACATAGGATACTTCAGATTATAATGCTATTTCACTTCAGTTCTTTCTCTTTTTTTTTTTTAACAGAATTTATTAGCATTTTCATAATATAACACAAACCCAACCCCACACCTACAAATACCAAAACAAATACAAATACACATAATGTCAGGATTCTTCTTCTTATCTATATGCCTTGCAAAAAAAAAAAATTCTAGTTCTGAATCTTGACGTTTGACTTCCCCCGCCTATACACCTTCGGTTTTAAATCAATATACTATTTCCTTAACAACTTTTCTCTATAGAAAATTTAACTTTACTTAAAAAGAAAAAACACAATTGTCTTAATCTTTGCATTATAACCTAAATCTTAACCAAGTATTCTTATAGCTAAACTTATTTCTTCTATCCTTTATCATGCTGCTTTTAACTTAAAATTCAATATCTCCTTACTTATTTAAAATAAACTTGTAATTAACACACTTCACACTCCGATTTCGGATACCATGGCAGACCATTTGAATTATACATTTAATACTTCAACCCACTCCCCCTCTGTCCATTGTCTTTTTCTGTCTTTCACCAGAACCGGATCTCCAATTGTCTTCTTCTGAGTGTCCACAGATCCAGGCTGCATCCACAACAAACCTTGCATCGAGCTTCAGGGTGTTCATCCCCTCCATTCTGGGTTTCTCCGTTTCTTTGTGCCATACTTCTTCTTCTTGTAGAAATCTTAATTCCATGTCCCTTGCCCCCGAGCTGCCACCTCGGAGTCTGGATATTGTAAATTTTCCCGTTCCAGGGCTGCCACCCCCAGAAACCGGCCCCCCTTCCTTTCGGAGTTGCCCAGCCATCTCAGACCATCCTTCAAGCGCCTCTCCCAGCTCTTTGCCAAGGCTTGTTTCCATTGTGTAGAACTTTTGAAAAGCCTCTTCTGTGGAAAGTAAGTTCTTTCCATTTATAATTCCACTCAAAACTTGTAGTTTTCGATTAAGCAGTTCCAGTTGCAAGACAGTGAGCATTTCCTCATCCTCCAAATCAGAGTTCAATACCAGTGCGAACGCAAAGTCCAGCATTTTAGGGGAGAGGGTGAGTATCAAGTTTCAGTTCCTGTCTCTTCCTTCCTTTGTTTCAGTTTTTTCCCACGAAAGTCCAAGTCGTCGCCATTTCTCCGATGCCGGAGTATAAAGACCAAAACTTCAAATGGAGATATTTTTTCCCCAGTTAACCCCCGAAGGGAAATCTCAACAGTCTCAGTTTTCAATTTCCAGATACTTTCTATCGATTACTGTAGCAGCAGTCACTTAAAGAGTTAATTCCTTTCATCTCCCGAAGGGAGGGAGGCGGGCTGCCTTTCTTCTTTCCCCCAGATCGTTCCAGGAATACAAAGAGTCAGTCAATTACTCACCGCCTCTGGTTTCTTAACAATCACTAAAGACAGGTAGAACTTAGACGCTCATCACAGGCTTTGTCGCCGCATTTACATCCCGGTTGGGGCATGTCCCCTATAGCCCGGCTCCGTCGTCCCTTCACCCCCACTCCCCCTTTACAGGGGGAGCGGGGGAAGGGTTCGGAGCCACAACGGGCACAGCCGGGGAGCCCAGGGTGCGGGACGCTCTTCCCGCACCCCAACCGGAGCCCCGCTTTGCGGTAGCAGGGCTCCTAACCCCCGGGATGGACTGGGTGCTTCGCAGCCGAAGCAGCCCACGACCACCCGCAATGGCGTCAGCCGCCGGAAGTCCCACTTCAGTTCTTTCTCAGTTGTTGCACAGCTGTTGCTACTTAATACTTTGGTTCTTAAACAAGGTGGTACTTCCTGTCAGTTACACAACCCTTAGACAACCCTACTCCTGAGGTACTCCAAGTAACAGACCCAAGGGATCTCCACACCCCTCCCAACTGGTTTGGGAGTCTTCTCTTTTTGTAGCAGAATCTCTCCCCTCCTGACTGGAATGAGTCCTAAGTAAACTGTATTCTCACAGCTTCTACTTCTCCTGGCTCAGCCTCAGCCTCCCAGTTAATTCCTGGCCTATTACTCTTACAGGACACCACAAACTGTCCTTCACACTAAGCTCAGAGACCTCTTTCTCTAGCTTGTGATATATTCCTCAGAGTGGATGTTTCTACCCAGAACCAACTCTCTCTCCTCCCACTCCCTATCTCCCAACCTCTATCCCAACCTACAAACTGTCTCTCCAAATCATCTCCTTTTCAACCACTTCTCCTGGAACCCCGGCCAATCAGAGGCTGCCGTTCGTTAACCATTTGCTGGCAGGGAAAAAGAAAAAGAAAACACTCAGGGACCCAACCTGCCCAGCAAAACAAACTTTTCCATCACATAAGCCATAAGAGAATCCCTGCCCTTGACAAAAATAAATGCAAGAACCACCAGCTAGCTCCTTAGTCACATTTGTCTCTTCATTTCCAACACTAAATTGTGATAAAAGCAACATAAGATGTGCCTGTCAGAGGAACATCCCGTGCATAATTTCTCAGGGTGCTTAACTCCTCCTCATTGTAGCCAACGACTTATAACGCACAACACACACCACCTACACATTCAAGCCATTTCCCCACTGAAATCTGGGTATCAGACCACCACACAGAGACAGCAGGAGGTAATCAGAAGTTACCTTGTCTTCTGCATCAGAACTGTCTGTGCCAATGTTCCCAATAGTGTATAAAAAGCCACTTAATCACTAGTTGTAATATGTTTGTTGGCAATTTCATTTTTTGTCTCACCTTGAGAGCATTGCTAAGGTCAGCTCTTATGAGTACATTTTTATATCCTGCCACAATAGCTCTCGAATCTTACATTGAATCCTTCAGCTGCATACAGAATGTCTCTCCCTCCTTCCCTCCCTCCCTCCCTCTTCACTGACTTACCCTTCTAGGAAATTGGGGTGGGGGAATCAGCCCAATTAGATGCCCTTTTCCCTTGGCTCTCAACCCACTGCCTCCACCCCTCTTCTTTTTAAAATGTAAGGCAAGTAAACAACAGAGGAAATAATAGAGGCCTGTATACAAGGATGCATCATGGTTGGGAGAAAGTGGGTAGGAGGACCCTTTCCTTCTTCTCTCATAGTTCTAGGGCCTACGGTCATCCAGTGAAGCTGCATGGTAGGAGATTCAAGATAGACAAAAGGAAGTGCTTTGGGCAACAACAGAATGAGGACCTTCTCACTGTCTTCACATAAGTTAGGATACGATGGGAAATAAATAGCAGTTATGGCAGCAGATACAGGAATACAACAGGAACGTCACAGGCGTGAGGATGGGAAGTCAAAATGTAAGAAATTATTACTGTATATTGAAAGTGAATTGAATAATGTGTAAAAAAAAACTAATAAAATAACACACACACACACACACAGTGGTACCTCGGTTTATGAACTTAATCCATTCTGGAAGTCTGTTCTTAAACCGAAACCGTTCTTAAACCGAGGCACGCTTTCCATAATGAGGCCTCCTGCTGCCGGTGCCCTTCCACTGTTCGGCTTCCGTTCTTAGACCGAGGTAAAGTTCGCAAACCAGGACACTACTTCGGGTTTTGTGGAGTTCGTAAACCGAATAGTTCATAAACAGGGCTGTTCTTAAACCGAGGTACCACTGTATTGACATCTTTCAAACTTTTTGAATACCATTTTTATTCTCTGTCATTTTTTAAAAAAAATGTACAAAGACCTCTGACCTGTGATTTGTTTGGATTCTTTGCCCTCCTGTTTTTATTTTATTTTATTTTATTTTATTTATTTTATTTATGATTACAAGGAGGGTGAGGTGGCGGACACACTCCCCCCCTCCATTTTATTCTCACAACAACCCTGTGAGGTAAATTAAACTGAGAAATAGGGACTGGCCCAAGGTCACCCAGCAGTCTTCATGGCTGAATGGGAGCTTGAATTTGGGTTTCCTAGGACCTAGTCCTAGTCCAGCAATTCTTTCCACTGGGTTATCTGTTCTTTTTATCTCTTCTTGGTAAAGCGATAAATATTGCCTGCACAGCTAAGAACAAAATAATATTAAATAATATTAAAAGTCAATAGAGAATAATTAAAAACAAGAATACACAATATGCAGCAAAATGAAGCCAGGAACAGGAATGTTCCTTGTGCCAGCAGACACCATCAGTATGTGACAGAGAATAAAAATAGTATTCAAAATGTTTGAAATATGTTAAAAATATATATTTATTATTATGTAAGGTTTTCTTACACAAAATTCAAACATTATTCAATTCACTTTCAGCAGATATCATGCACAATTGTGTACATTTCTCCAAACAAATGGTACAAGAGGTGCTCAGATAGGGAAATCATGCAACAACAATATGCAAGGTTGGACTGGCCATCACTTTAATGCTAAAGGGTGTGTGTGTGTGTGTGTGTGTGTGTGTGTGTGTATTTTCAATAGCCTTGCACTAAGGACTTTATTTTCACCAATTCCTTTCCTTGCCTGATTCCCCCACATTTCAGAGATTGTATTTGATTTAGCACCGGTGGTTTTCTACGTAAGGAGACATTTTCCTAAAATTATATTTATACTGTCATTATTGTCAATTCAATCTGGATGACAGCACTGCTGCCAGGGAAAGACTGGTGCTTGTATATTAGCCAGGGATAGGACTGACAGTTGCTGCGTTTACATTGTATTAGCTCTTTTAACAAAATTTCTAAGCCAAAAAAGAAAACAAAAACCCTGTCACAAAAAAAACATTTCCTTATTGGATCAAGATAAACTGCTGTTTCGAAAAACCATGAAGGAAGAAGGAAGGAAGGAAGGAAGGAGGACAGATATTTGGCAGCTTAAAATATTGGAGCTGGGGTAGCCAACATGGTGCTCTCCAGATATTAGAATCATAGATTTGTAGAGTTGGAAGGGACCCTAATGGTCATCTAGTCCAACCCCCTGCAATGCAGGAATCTTAGCTAAAGCATCCATGACTGATGGCCATGTTGTTGGAGTACAACTCCCACCATCTCCATCCTGGCAATGGCTGGTGGGATTTGTAGTCCAACAACCTTCTGGAGGACACCATATTGGCTACCCCTGTCCCTAAAGGATCACATCCCTGGGGTTCAAATGCTGATGAATACTATTTAGCAGGAAATGAATCTGGTCGATAATATCATCTTTCTTAAGAGGCAGCTGTGGCCTGTTGGGATTGGCCTAAGGCACAAAGGTCATGGGAGAAAGCTGAATATGAAGGAAAAAGAATTTGCTTGGAATCAATGGTTTATTTTAAGAAGAATAGGCCAGAGCAAAGGACAGCATGTTTGTTGTGCCTCCTGCCCTTTTGAAAGGGAAGCACTCTTTGAATTTCAGAGCAGGTCATCAGTTCGTTTGTGCTCTGTGGTGCCCTTGAGACATTCTCCCAACCAACTGGAGATCGTATTATACAATGATTCAGCTCCCATATGGCTAGGAGAACATTAAATGAGCTGCTCACCTACAGGAGATGGAGCAGATCTCAGGAGTCTTTCCAGGGAACTGCCCTTGCCCCCCAAGAAGAGTGTGATTCTGTGGGGTAGTCCCACACAATCTGCCCCTGCTCACCTCATGGCTGGGTCTCTAAAACATGGTCCCAACTATATCTGTTTCTGGATAGGCAATACAAGGGAACTTCGCAGTTAGAAATGTCTTCATAATAATGCTTTCACTGGGACAATGTTTCTGAAAAATTTGGCATTTCACAATACACTGGTGAACAGCTTACCTAGCAAAAGGTTAGATGGAAGGAAATCAGCAAAGTGTGAAGAATCTGCTGCAGATCTAGTGGGCTCCCTGAGGAAATTGAGTGTGCATTTCCCTCCCTTTCTAGGTCAAGGAAGTGAGAAGGAAACCAGAGCATGGGAAACATACTAGTATTATTATTATTATTATTATTATTAACTAAATTTGTCAGTCATTCTATCTTGCCTAGAGCAACACAAAGCAGCTTGCAAGCAAAAAGCAAATCCACATAGATACAGTAATACTGACAGGATGCTGTGCTAGCATCCTGATATGTGGCTGCAGGACCTAGTGGTGTTCATATCCCGGCCAAACTCATGGTTACTCCTCTCTGACATTCCCATCCAGGGGATGTATCCAACTGAGTCGTCCTCAGAGTAGGCCCATTTGAATTAATGGGCTTAAGTTAGTAATACCTATTAATTTCAGTGTTTCTACTATGAGGAAAACTAGCATTGGTTACAACTCAATAAGTCCCATGCCAACAGAGCGGAGAGTAAGGTGAGGCAGTAATGGTGCTTGTGGTCCTTGATATCAGGTGGAGTGGTGACTCTCCTCAATAAATGTGTGAAATCGCTAATGGGCTAGAAGAAGCCTAATCAAGACAACAAGTGAAAATTGATGATACCGTATTGTTTTCCTGGGGCCCAGAAGGCATAGGATTGGTTAAAATACGACCTTTGCTTTCATACTTTGCAAATTTAGAGGCCGTTCACCTCTCTGCTCACCTTGTCTCCAATACAATTAATTAAGTAGGAACTCGCGACATTCTCAGCAGTCTGAGATCTGTGTGCACCAGCGAATTGTAGGCATTACCAGTTGTGTGTTACCATTCTGCACACCATTTTTTTTTTGTTCTAGATATGCAGAAGCATGACTCTTGTATTCACAAAACTGAAACAAGGAATGTGCAAATTGGCCCCAGGAGTTTTTATCTGTTACAAAACAAGCTGATGTCGTCTAATTATGATGTTGGTAGTCTCTAGATTGCATTTACCAAAGTTCACTATCAACTTGGGCTGTCAATTAACAGACGTGTCCTCTGATTATAATAAGTATTACAACATCTCAGTCTAGGTGACGCACAGAGGATGCATAATGAAGACAGCAATCAAAACATTGTCTTTAAAAAAAAAGTCATCTTAAAGGCCCAGCATGAATCAAGAGATGCAGATAATACTAAGAACATTGCCACCAACATATAACCTCTTTCTACAGAAGATCAGTTCCCTCTGAAATTTGATGAAATAGTGCCCATATTTATAAACCGCAACTATTACCATGTTTCCATTTTAAAACCAACTGGTTCAATATATGCAATAGAGAGCTAGTTGTGATTGCTTCCATAGCCATTATCTTAGCATAATGCTAACTGATACATTTAATCAGAAAGTAATGGATGTAATATTCAATTCTTTCTTTCTTTCTTTTTTGCAAAGTCAATTTCTTTTGAGAAAACAGATCTGAAACCCTGGAGATCAGTGCAGACAATACTGAGATAGATAGACCTATTATTATTATTATTATTATTATTATTATTATTATTATTATTATTATTATTATTATATCCTGTCATTTTACCTGACAGGGACACAAGGTGACTTAAAGATAAGAACCTCTAAAAACATCTTTTTTTAAAAAAACACCAATAAAACATTGGTAGAATGCTCTCTCTCTCTCTCTCTCTCTCTCTCAAATCATTCAAATAATTACAACACAAACAGCACAGCACCAGCCCTTTCATTAAAAGACGTCAGTTTCCAAAGCTGTCGGAACAATGAAGTCTTCACCTGCTGGCAGAAAATCAACAAGGAGGAGCCAGTCAAACTTCTCTAGGAACGGAGTCCCAAAGTTTGGGAGCAGCCACCAGGAAGGTCTGACTGAATATGAAGCAACTTCCTATGCCTTTGCTTTCCTACAGCTGAAGATAAATTTATTTGCTTCCCGGCAAGCAAAGGCGAAAGCTGCCCCAGTCTGTAGAATCAGGGCAAACACTTGATTCCCTGCTCATCTATGCAAGCATGTCTTGTTAACTGCTCCAAGCACATCTCATTGAATGCTTATAACACCCCTGTAGTTGGGGATCAAGATGAAAGTCCCAAAGCCACATCCATGTACAATAACATAAAGTGCACCAAACTGCAGTGTTATTAGTTGAGCAGAACAGGGTGGGGAACCTATGGTCTTCCAAATGTTGTTCAACTCCCATCAGTCCCAGCCAGCATGGCCAAATGTTGAGAGTCCCAGCCAGGGATGATGAGAGCATCAGTCCAGCAACATCTGGAGAACCACACAGGTTGTACAATGACAATAAAGGTTTTATTTATTTATTTAGTAACTTACACACAGAAAGGGGATGGGCTTTTAATTGGTTTAAACTGTCGTTTTCACACTTCACGTTAAAATTTAAATTTTAAAAAAACAGCTATTATGCTGAAAAATGGTACTTCCAAAGTAAACTTGGACTGGAGAAAGCACAGTGGACTTGTTCAGATGATGTATGTTACTGAAAACCTGGGAAACTAATTTTAGAAAGGGATTCCAACTTTCCTAATGCATATTCAGTAATGTTTCCTCAGCTGTTCTACTGAGCATTGTTCAATATAGTTGATATTCGAAATGCATACTGAGAGATTCTGAACATTTGCAGAAGAGGAAAACTAGTACAGAATCATGGCTAAATCTGGAAAAGTATCCTTCTTTCTCTGTCAATAGTGGTGCTGTGCTGAAATATGTTCTATACTGTATATTGAGAGCTTACTCCTGTGAAAAGGGGCTTCCACTTTTCTGCATCATTCTCGGGGTCCTCTAGATTATTTTTTAAAATCATTTTGGTCAGTGCAGTGTTTTGAGCTTGGAGTGTGTGGGTTGCACTGACCAACGTTACTCAGAGTAGATCCATTGAAATTAATGGCCATGGCTAACTGAAGTCTATTATTTTCAATGGGTTTACTCTGAGTAAATTCTAGTTGAATACATGTTGTGTCAGCATTCCATGCCTTCTTGTCTTTACAGCTCCCTAACAGAGAAGCAAGGTTTTTTGCGCAATATATGCAAGTAATGAAACTTTATGTTTATGGGTAGATTCTTAGTAACATCAGTATTTAATCTGACAGTGCAGAGATACAATATTCCTAACTATGCAAACACTTTGTATTACAAAGCAGCATTGCAGGTAGGTGGCATCTCTGTGCCTCCAAGCTTTCATTTGCCTTTTATCCAGGGTTTATTTTGTCTATGCCCAGCTTTATGTAAGGAGGAGACTATTGTTGTCTTTTATTTGAACACCAAAAAAGAGAGGTTTCCCCCCATTCATTGCCTAGAGAAAGAACAAGAAAAATTGTTTATTGTAGGCATAATCTAGCCATAACAACTGAAGACCAAATCAAACCCTATACACAAAATAACCATGAAGGCCGACTAGACATTTGTATATTTTGCTATTGTCATTTATTTAAAAATCCATTTTGAGTTGGGGGGGGTGCCCTTGAATATGGTCTGGAATCTGCAGAGTGTGCCTGACAGATGGGCAGTCCAATAGGACCATGACTCACCCAGACTTAAATGCATGGCCCTGGCTGTGTGTGAGCTAGCAGATCCAAACTGAAGTGTTGCGCATTCTGTACAAAGCCTTGGAACCCAAGTACCTGAAAAAGTATGTGCACGTGCGCACGTGTGTGTGTGCGCGCGCACACACACACACCTTACCTTATGATCATTTGGTGCTGCTCAGTTTTTGCTTACGTACAATAGGGCCTTCTTGGTAGTGGTTCCCTGTTTATGAAATACCCACCCTGATGAGGTGTGTTTGTCTCCCTCCTTTAAATATAATACAATGTACACAACAAATTCAATAGTCAGGTGGGAATCCTGCAAGGGAGGTTATTCCATAGACAAAACAAAATGGTTCTGTCCCAGGTGCTGAAATTCTTCTGATGATGGGGAGACACAGTCAGTGTTTAAAAAGTTGACCTCAATGCTTGAGCAGTTTTGCTGGGTGTAGCATTTGCTAAGCATCTGTGTGTCGCTATCATGAGTGGCAACTGTGAGAATCATGGAAGGAAGAGGAATTTTCAGTTTAATTTTGACAATTCGCGTTTCCCTGTTAATCATTAGTACTATACATTAGCCATTAGTATTCTGAATTATGGCCCCTACTATGGCAACAAAAGCCAAGAAATATGTTACTTTGTTAGAATAACTGTATTTTCTCTTCCATAAATGTTGCTTAAGAGAGTTGTTTGTACAACCAAAACATGTTAGGCTTCTTATTTACAAGAATTATATTTGATAAAGAATGATTTCTTAGCGACATTTGGAGGCTTTGCCTCTATTCCTCCTCACAGTGTGCTCTAGAGAAGGTCACAAACACACACCACACACACACAAACACACACAAACATACTTTGCATATCCTTGGATGAAATTTGTCATTGGCCTCAACTCACTCATCTTTTTACCTTAAAAAAACAAAACACACCTACAGCCACCTTCCTTTGGCAAGAGCTATTGGAATAATGCTGTTGTAAGTTGCCTTCAGTTCATTTGGTTGTTTATTATTTATTTATTTATTTATTTATACCCCACCCATCTGGCTGGGTTTCCCCAGCCGCTCTGGGCGGCTCCTAACAGAATATTAAAGATGCAATAAAACATCAAACATTAAAAACTTCTCTAAACAGGGCTGCCTTCAGATGTCTTCTAAAAGTCAGATAGTTGTTTATTTCCTTGACATCTGATGGGAGGGCATTCCACAGGGTGGGAGCCACTACTGAGAAGGCCCTCTTCCTGGTTCCCTGTAGCTACACTTATCGCAGTGAGGGAACTATGAGGTCACACAACAGCAAACATTCTAAGTTGCTGAGTTTTGTATTCCAAGTCAGAGAATTAAAAAGTTCAGTGGCATCACTGTGAGGCAGTGCACAGCATAGAAATTACGTGGGTATCACCAATGAAGATTTCAGGGATGGTTTGTTTGCAAAAGATCTAATCGATTTCAAAGAAAGGCCATGATTTCATAATGTCTGAGAGAGACAATTTTGAAGAACTCCAAACATTCAGCTGCTGGTGAATTATTTCTGCTTTTCACATTTTCTTTGAGTAAGCAATGCTAAACACATTTCCCTCTGGAGTATTATAAATTAAAAATGCTCTTTTATTGCGTTGTGACTCAGGGACCTCAGCAATTTGTTTGCACATTTAAAACTTTTTAGTAAGATTTTTATCTATTCAGGGAATATAAGAGTTTTAATAATGTTAGCTGTACAAAGAATTATAATATTCCTGGCCATATGCTGTCTTGCTTTTCGACTATCAGCACACAATTCAAAGTGTGCAAATTAAACTTCTTTCTTGTACATTTCCAAACAAATGGTGCCATATTATAAATACTACACTGCTGCTTTTGTATACCCTGTAGCGTTTCCACTGCTGCTTTTGTATACCCTGTAGCGTTTCCATACATTTGTAGCAGAGGAACAAAACAGGAGGAACTGAAAGGGTTAGGGGGAGATGCAGAACTCCTCTCTCTCTCCCCCCCCCCCTTCCTTACTGGAAAATTACTCTGCATTGTGATTATGTCAGATTTCATAAACTAGATAGAGCCAGGCTGGGTCAGTACTTCAAAGGAGCACTACAAAGAAATAAAAGCATGTGTTTCAAGTATCTGTGCGGGTGATTCAAAGCGATGGTGCTCCTTTTCCATGCATTGTTATCGATTGGGTGCCCTGGCTTTGTGTAAAAGGGCAAAAACGTCATTAAAACGAGCATTTCAAAGGAAGCCTAATCTACGGTTTGAATCTCTCCGGACAAATAAGAATGTAATATATCTTTTCATGTAGTACTTAACCTCTTTTTCCCCTAGATATAACCCAGTATCAGATTTATATTTCAGTCGCTGGATTAAAAGCAAGGTCCCTTCTAGCTTTTGCGCTAGAGGGTTTTTCGCGGGCCCTTCGCCCTGTACAGCCCACCCCCGGACGTTTTACGGTCTATGAGTGCTGCACCAACGACAAACAGTCCCCAGCTGCAGCCCTTCAGACTACTAGCATGGATCCTGCTTACTTCATTCACCACAGACGAGGATATTGTGAATTAAAAAGATGTTTATTGCGTACAAAGCTTGTGGTTGCTGATAAAATAAAGGTTGTTCAATAAGCTTAAAAACAGTTGTCCTATACCGGCCTAATACCTCTAAATATTACCGGCCTAATACCTCTAATAGTAAACTAAATATCAATAACAATGCGTTTCACAATCTCTTTATCCTCTCTGCTAACATCCACCTAAGACTCTAAACTCCCAGCTCTATCTCTTGACTCACACTTCAACTCCAACTCTAACTCCCCGCACTTAACTGCCTCACTGCCCACTGGGAGGGGTGTTATATACCCAGGCTAAGCCCGCCCCTGAGGGTTCTAACTGTCAGAAAAAATTAACCCCTACCTGGCATTGGGCTAGTTCTCCACATACCTCCCTCCTTTTTAGGTTTGTATCAGAGGAGTTACTAGCCAAAGTATCCCTCTGATACAAACAACATTTTTAAACATTAACATAAACAATACATTTTATAACTCTTACCTATATTACCTAACTATAGCATAAACAGTTACATCTTCAGTAAAAGTACATATGGTTGTGAACATTATATACATGCAATATTACATAGTACCAGTGACATGCAATATCGTTGTGGTGATGTCTTGTCTTCGGATCAGCCGTGGCTCCCTGGTTTTCGAGACAACGCATCAGCCACAATGTTCAGGGTTCCTTTTACTGATTTGATGGTGAAATCAAAGTCTTGCAAGATTAATGCCCACCTCATTAATTTGCTGTTGGTCTTCATGGATCGTAGCCAGATCAGCGGTGAGTGATCCGTACAAAGTTCAAATGTTCGTCCCCACAGATACGGCTTTAAACGTTGCAGAGCCCAGATGATGGCCAAACACTCTTTCTCGATCGTCGACAGATGTTTCTCCCGAGGCAACAACTTTTTGCTGAGGTAGACGACCGGATGTAGTTCGTCCTCAGCTCCCGGCTGGCATAACACAGCGCCAAGCCCATCATTAGACGCGTCAGTGTAGACCGTAAATGGCTTGCCAAAATCAGGTGTAGCTAGTATTGGTTGGGATATCAGTGCGTTCTTCAGCTTGTCAAAAGCAGTTTGACAGGCTGCTGTCCACGTGATGGGGTCTGTTATTTTTTTTCCTGTCAGACTAGACAAAGGAGCAGCTATTTCACTAAATTTGGGGATGAATTTACGATAATACCCCACCAGTCCCAAGAATGCTCTCACTTTCTTCTTGGTTGTGGGTTTCGGCCAGGTTGCAATGGCTTCTACTTTTGCAGATAAGGGTTTAATCTGCCCATCCCCAATCATATGACCCAAATATTTGATAGAACTGCCCCCAATGTGACATTTTGCCGCCTTGATGGTTAGGCCTGCCTCTTGGATTCTTTGTAGCACTATTTTTAAGTGCCCTTTATGCTCCTCCCAAGTTTTACTAAATATGGCGATATCGTCAAGATACGCAATTGTAAAGTCATATAACCCATTTAAAACTTTATCCATGAGGCGTTGGAAAGTGGCTGGTGCGTTTTTTAGACCGAACGCCATGACTGTAAATTCATATAAACCGATAGGACTTCTGAAAGCGGTCTTTTCCCTATCTTTTGGGTGCATTGGAATCTGATAGTATCCTTTTGTTAAGTCCAAACTAGATATGTATTTACAGCTTCCAATTTTCTCGATTAAATTGTCGAGCCTAGGCATAGGATAGGCATCTGATTTTGTCACATGGTTAAGACGGCGAAAATCCAGACAAAATCTTATAGTTCCATCGGGCTTATCTAATAAAAGAACAGGGGCTGCCCATGCACTGCTCGAAGGAACAATAATGCCTGCTTTTAACATCTCCTGAACTTCCTCGGTTACAGTCTTTATATAATGGCCTGTAATCCTGTACGGAGCCAATGCAATGGGTTTGGCATCGCCCGTATCAATCTGATGCATTACCCCTTTAGCAATACCTGGTTTATTGCTGAACGTGGGTGCATAGTGTGTCAAAATTTGTTTTACATCTTCTTGTTGGGACTGCGTTAGTTGGGGGTCCAACTTAATGTCAGTTATTGGACAGGGTTTCTTCTCCCTTTCCCAACAAGGTATTGGCATGTCTTGGGGATCTTCTTTAATAGCAAATAATGACCACCCTTCTGCTTTATAATAAGGCTTTATCATGTTCACATGCACGACCCGCCTGCCTTCACCGTATTGAATTATATAGTTTACATCATTCATTTTTGAAATGATTTTAAAAGGACCTTCCCAGGTCAGTTGTAACTTATTCCCTTTTACTGGTCTGATTAATAAAATATCCTGTCCTGGCTCAAAAGATCTCACACGTGCCTTTTTGTCATACCAAACTTTCTGTTTGTGCTGAGCAACCTTGCAATGTTCTCCTGCCAGTTCTAGTGATCGTTTGAGAGTGTTTTGCAATTTAAATAGGTAATCAACTACATTCTCCGAATCTCCAACCGGCCGTCCTTCCCAATTAAATCTTAATAAATCTAGGGGACCCTTGACTTTTCTCCCAAACAATAATTCAAAGGGACTAAAACCCGTGCTTTCCTGGGGTATGGATCTATAAGCATATAATAAGGCTTGTATATTGTCATCCCAATCGTGAGGATGTTCCGTTACATATGCCCTCAGCATTCTTATCAGGCTTCCATTAAAACGTTCTGCCAAGCCGTTCGTCTGAGGGTGATAAGCGGTACTGGTGATATGTTTTATCCCACACCTCTCCCACAAACGCTGCATCAGTTTAGAGGTAAATGAGGCTCCAAGGTCTGTCACGATCTGTTCTGCAAACCCTAGCCGACACATATAACTTATTAGAGCTGAAGCCACTGTTTCAGTCTCTATGTTTCGTAATGGAATCGCTTCCGGATACCTAGTCGCAAAATCCACAATAGTCAATAAATAATGATGTCCCCTGCGACTGGCTTTTGGCAGTCGTCCAATAATATCTATTGCTAAGCGTTGGAAGGGTTGGGAAATTATAGGCAAGGGGCATAATTGTGCTTTCGTTTTATCTTGCCCATGTCCTTGTAATTGGCAAGTATGGCACGTTCGACAAAATAACTTTATTTGCTTGCCCATCCCAGGCCAAAAGAAATTTTGGGACACCCTTTGTTTGGTTCTGGTGATTCCCAAGTGACCTCCAAAGATACTGCCATGTGCATGTTGTATTATCTTGGTTCTGAATTCAGTAGGTACTATCAGTTGCCTATGGATCTCATTACCCCCTCTATTAGGCTTTAAAAGAATCTCCCTGTATAGCAACCCATTGTTGACTATAAACCGCTCCGGGCTTTCAGGGGTTAATACTGTATTCACGGCTGTGGCTTGAAAATATTTCTGTAAATCTGTATCTAGTTTCTGCTTGGCTGCAAAACTAGCTGCTTGACTATTTGTAACTGGCATTATACTTGTATCTTGTGTCAGTTCAGCAATTGTATCAGGCCTTTCCTCCTGAGGTAACTGTCGCAGTTTTTGTGCCCTAGTTATTACAAATGCACTCTGTACATGGTCAAGTAAATCCCACCCGATTAACATTGGAGCTGGGATTTCTGGTGAAACTGCTACTTGCCATTTTCCAGACCATTGTTTATATGTCAGATTAACTAATGCGACTGGCAAGATTTCTGGCTGTTTTGATATTCCTTTTAAACTGATTGTTTTGCCTTTAATAAAGTCTTCTGGCTTTAACAAATCAGGATGTACAATACTAATCTGAGACCCTGTGTCTTTTAAGCCTTTATATTGTTTACCATTCACCCAAATTTCTTCTCCTGTTTTGTGTAATAGCATGTCATCTTGTTGAATTATATAGCACCTCACAACTTGGGCCACTGGTAACTCATCAGTCTCTGACTGGGCCTCGGTTGTCGTGGCAACCATGTTGGCAGTTGGCTCTGTCTCCACAGTTTGGACACAATATGTCTGCTTCTGAGGGATAGTATTTGCACTCCTAGTTCTGATTTCAGTTCTACAGTCCAGTTGTCTATGGCCTTTTTTCCCACATTGCCAACAGATTAATTCAGGCCTTTTACCCTCACTATATTTATTTACTTTTCCCTCAGTCCCCCCCGTTGTCATAGGCGTGTTATGGGGAACATTTGCATCGGCGGGAAAAATTTTCTTGGCAGTTTCTGTGGTAAACTTTGTGGGCTGTTGCATTCTCTTAAACTTATTTGTTTCCCACTGTTTGTCCTTATATTTTGGGGCATCATAAGCGTGTTCTCGGATTTCATTTATTTCATCTGCCAGATTAGCAGCTTCCAGGATGGTTTTAGGGCGTCTTTCTTTAATTAAATACTTCAGATGACTATTAATCGTGTCATAAAATTGTTCCAATGCGATCACCTCTTTTATTTTTGCCACAGAATCGGCACCCTCCTGTTCTAGCCACTTGTTTAAATAATTTGTAGTTTTAGCTCCTAGTTGAGCAAATGTTTCCTCTCGCACTTTTTTTATTGTTCTAAACTTTTGTCTCAGTTGTTCTGCAGTAATTCCGAATCTGACATAAACCAACTGTTTAAATGCTTCAAAATCTTTAGATTGATCAGATGGCATTTGAGAATAAATCTCTGTTAATGTTCCACTAATACGCGCTCTCAGTATTTGCATTTTCTCCTCATCTTTTACTTCAAAATCTTCGCAAGCCCTCTCAAAAGAAATGATAAACGCTTCAGGATCGTCTTTATCTCTGAAGTCAGGGAATCTTTTTAAATCCACCCTGCTAGGATTTTGTGTGGAACTATTGTTGTTGTTTCTATTATCTACAGCTGATAATTCAAGTCTTTTCATTTCTAACAAATATTCTCTTTCCTCCCGTTCTCTTTCTCTCTCAATAGCTAAGGTCATTTCTTTCTCTTTCAGTTCTCTCTCTTTTGCCTCAGCTTGGAACTTTAATTCTCTCTCTTTTGCCTCAGCTTGTAACTTTAATTCTCTCTCTTTTGCCTCAGCTTGTAACTTTAATTCTCTCTCTTTCAGTGCCATTGCCTCCCTTTCTCTCTCTCTCTCTCTCTCAATATTTAATTCTCTCTCTTTTGCTTCAGCTTGTAATTTCGCTAGCTCGAATTTTAAATTATATTCCTTCTCAAGTTTCCATTTCTCAAATTCCTCTGAGGCTTTAAAACTAGTCCCCTCAGCAGGATTTTTGTTAACTGTTTCAGTACTGGTTTCCTCAATCTGGGAAGCCCCATTTTCTTCTTCAGAGCTTTCTACTTGTGAGTCCCTAAGAGCTGCTTTAGTCTTTCTAGGTGGCATTTTCTATTTATTTGGTGGTATTATTTCTGTACTTAAATCAAGGATGTTTCAGTTAAACTATTTCTCCAGGCTTAGTTTCCACAGTTTAGGTCCAAAGTCACGCCTAAAGTTACCTCAGTGCACTTTGTCCAGCGTACTTTTCCGACCTCTCACTATAAACCTTTCTGCCTGAAATAGTTTCAAACGCAAAGTATCTTTGTAACTCTCTCACAATCTCACAGTCTTAGGCGCTATCACACCACACCCTAGGGCCAGGTAATTCCTCTCTGAATTCCCCTTCTCCCTTTCCAGGTGTATGCGATCCCCTTCCTGACTAGATTGTAGAGTCTCACTGAAGTTTGCTTAAATCCTCTTTAAGCCTCCCACTTCACACAATGCGTCCCCCTTAAATCCTTCTTGTACCTTGGCACTTCTTGCCAACACTTTAGATCTTTGATCTCAACGTGACCACCACTTTATGACTATCTTTCGTCCCGACGCTGCCACCACTTTAATGTCGCGGGCCCTTCGCCCTGTACAGCCCACCCCCGGACGTTTTACGGTCTATGAGTGCTGCACCAGCGACAAACAGTCCCCAGCTGCAGCCCTTCAGACTACTAGCATGGATCCTGCTTACTTCATTCACCACAGACGAGGATATTGTGAATTAAAAAGATGTTTATTGCGTACAAAGCTTGTGGTTGCTGATAAAATAAAGGTTGTTCAATAAGCTTAAAAACAGTTGTCCTATACCGGCCTAATACCTCTAAATATTACCGGCCTAATACCTCTAATAGTAAACTAAATATCAATAACAATGCGTTTCACAATCTCTTTATCCTCTCTGCTAACATCCACCTAAGACTCTAAACTCCCAGCTCTATCTCTTGACTCACACTTCAACTCCAACTCTAACTCCCCGCACTTAACTGCCTCACTGCCCACTGGGAGGGGTGTTATATACCCAGGCTAAGCCCGCCCCTGAGGGTTCTAACTGTCAGAAAAAATTAACCCCTACCTGGCATTGGGCTAGTTCTCCACACTCCTTTTCCATGCATTGTTATCAATTGGGTGCCCTGGCTTTGTGTAAAAGGGCAAAAACGTCATTAAAACGAGCATTTCAAAGGAAGCCTAATCTACGGTTTGAATCTCTCCGGACAAATAAGAATGTAATATATCTTTTCATGTAGTACTTAACCTCTTTTTCCCCTAGATATAACCCAGTATCAGATTTATATTTCAGTCGCTGGATTAAAAGCAAGGTCCCTTCTAGCTTTTGCGCTAGAGGGTTTTTGTTTCTGTTTAAACTTGATCATGTAACACAGAGCCTTACCCAGCCTAATGCCCTCTAGGTGGTTTGGATTACAACTCCCAGCTTCCCTGACTATTGGCCATCCTGATTAGGGCTAACAAGAGCTATAGTCCTAAAAATCTGAAACACACATCTCGCTCAGGGAAGGCTGATGTGACACCAAAACAAAGCATTTCAGGCCAGTTATAATTCCATTGCTGTATCTTCCTGTCAGTTGCTTTTCGACTCTGTCTTCAAAAGTTCCACTTTTCCAGTGAGAATGTTACTTGCCCAAAAATGGAAAGAAGAAGTCCCAGCAAAGGAAGAATGGGTACAAGAACTTATGAAATATGCAGAAATGGCGAAACTTACTGGAAGAATAAGAAATCAAGATACCAGACTTTATTATTATAAGAATGGAAATGGTTTATTGAATATTTACAGATAAATTGTAAACAGATAAAAACACACTGGCAGGATTATTGTAATAACCTGCACTTACACAAGAGTATATATTTAAAGAAGATAAATAAATAAGTTAATTTGGATATGCAGAAGATATTAAAAATAAATTCAAGGAACTGCAGAAAGAGTGGGGAGGAAGTCAAGTTTTAAAATGTCAAAATGATTGTAAAATCAGTGAAATGTATACATCTGAAAAATAAAAAATAAAAAATTATGAAAGTTCCACTTTTCCATACATTGTTTGTGACATAAGCAAAAATGCATCCCTTCCCAGATAAAATGACCACAAGATAATGTGAGGTGGTCAAACACAACTAGATTAGGTGACAAGGAAGGCCAAACTAGCCCAGAAGGAACATGGCATGCCCCCTACCAAAGGCACTACCCCACTCCTAACACCCCATACACAGTAAAATGTTAATATTTATTTTATCTTCTTCTTCATCAAACAAAATGAGAATATAAAGAGAGGAAAGTTGTTATAGCAGGAAGAAGCTAATGTAAAAGGCCCAGGGAGGAGGAATGAAAGAAATTGGGAAAGTTAAGAATAAGGTACAGAATGAGTGTGAAAGGAGAATAGTAGAAGAAATTACAGAGTTTTTAAAAACAACAGCAGCAGCAACAACAACAACAACAACAACTTTGAAAGGCATGTAACACAGTAGGAAGGGAAAAACAAAAATAAAAGGCCTTCGCTTAGAGCCTCTGGCAGTGAATTCTGCCTAAAATGGGGAGGCTGAGCCACAATATCTCCAGAGCAGATGCCTGCACAACAAGAAAGCTGAGCTATGGAACTCCTTGCCACCTAGAAAATGCTGTGTCAAAGTATTTAAGAAAGATGAATTCATAGGCTCCAACTCTGGGGGGTCCTGGGTATCTTGGCATCCACGAAATTTCCACTGTGGGTGCCCAAGCATGGCCACGGCCACAGTGGGTCCCAACAGAGGCCCCACAGCGGAGGTGGAGGGCCTGGCCTAGTTGCCGTAGCAGTGCTGCTGGAGAGCCATCGGAGGCAAGGCAGCAGGTGATGCACCGCTGGGCACCTACAATCTGGGGGCCAAGTCAGCACCACTGGATGAATTAGCTAGCAATAGAAAATGATAGCTGATTATGTCAATCTCTGCCTCCATAGGTCGCCATTTTGGGACTGGAGGATCTCGGTAATTTCCAACCATCTCAAGTGGTCCTGGGAATGGAAAGTGTGAAAACTTCCATTCTGCATTATTTCAGACAGAGTCCCCCCTCCCCCTGCGCCCTATCTGGAGAAGTCATGGATTGAACTAGAACATGGGTAGGCAAACTAAGGCCCGGGAGCCAGAGCCAGCCCAATGGCCTTCTAAATCCGGCCCTCGGACGGTCTGGGAATCAGCATGTTTTTACATGAGTAGAATGTGTGCTTTTATTTAAAATGCATCTCTGGGTTATTTGTGGGGCATAGAAATTCATTCACTCCCCCCCAAAAAAAATATTCCACCCCCCACACAAGGTCTGAGGGACAGTGGACCGACCCCCTGCTGGAAAAGTTTGCTGACCCCTGAACTAGAACCTTTGACATACAGAATTTTGCCAGGTTAACGCTGACACTACAGCCTGTTGCCAACTCATGTTTTGTATTTTGAATACCTGTGTGTGGAGAGGAGCAGGGCCTTGTAGCGCAAACACTTTGAACGTTCTGTTGTGCTGCATTTTTATCCTTAAAACCTCTAAAACGTGTCACAGGAATATTTCCATTCATGTAATGATGGTAGCTTTCTATTCATCATTGCTACAAAATCAAGACTGGCAGAGCTTATTTGCTATAATTTACTGGCAATCAACCCTTATTGCCTGTAACTTGAATGTCAAAGCAAATGACACCCTCTTCTAAGGACTGTCCCCCCCCCCTCCCCACAGCCAACCAGAGATAAACGGAGCAAATCAAAGACAACTTACATTGGTAAAATCCCTATGACATCAACAGAATTTACCTCAGTGTAAAATGGTGCACATGTGATGAAAGGAACTGTGTTCCATATGTTATAAAATCAACTTGCACATGAGATAAACCTGGGTTATTTGCACCTCCCTTTAGGGGCAGCTGGGCATGTTGAGGGAAGGCATGTATTGGTCTCTCCTTCCTGCAGAGTTCAATAATAATAATAATAATAATAATAATAATAATAATAATAATAGTCCCACCCATCTGGCTGAGTTTCCTCAACCACTCTGGGTAGCTCCAACAGAATATAATAATAAAAAGCGATAAAGCATCAAACATTAAAAACTTCCCTAAACAGGGTCGCCTTCAGATGTCTTCTAAAAGTCTGATAGTTGTTTATTTCTTTGACATCTGATGGGAGGGTGCCACTACCGAGAAGGCCCTCTGCCTGGTTCCCTGTCACCTCACCTCTCGCAGTGAGGGAACCACCAGAAGGCCCTTGGAGCTGGACCTCAGTGTCCGGGCTGAAAGATGGGGATAGAGATGCTCCTTCAGGTATACTAAACAGGCAACACTGACACTAAGGAGGATGGAGCTGACCTCTGGCAGGCAAATGAGGATTGGCTGTGGGCAGAATGAGGCTGATACATCAGTACTCCATGCACTCTAATGGACCAGCCTCAATTCCTCCATCTAATAACATTTACAAAATAAAAATGTGAGGATATCAGTAGTTAAATACATCCCCCCCATGCATGGTAAACTCACATGTGACAATTCACAGAAAGGTGATCCAAGGGGAAATTAGTCACTAATCCCTCAGAAGAAGAAAAATCAATGGGAAGGAAAGAACAGCTGACGCTTCAAACAACATTTTTTGTTTTTATTTGAGGCAACTAGGGATCTTTGCTGAATGTCATTTACTTGTGAGTAGACATTGTAGCAGGAGCTTGGTCATGTGCTACATATTCACAGTGCTATATTGAAATGGGAGTGCATGTGGAGATAGGATGAAGGGAGTACCTCTGATGAGGGATATGTATGTCATGCTCTTTCTGGGGTAGTTTGTCCACCTTTGGTCCCCACCCTGAACTCAGCTCCCACCTCTGGCTCCTAGAAGCTGTTGGCATGTGACAGCAGCCATACCTTGGGAATAGCTTCAACTGGCTGACTAAACCAGGTGGTTTCAGACCCTCAGGGACTTCCCCTGCTTGTGAAGACAGGCTCTGGAGGATTGAGTGGACAAGACCAATACATGTGCTGTAGAAGGAAGTGAGGGGCAGATGGGGGGTTGTCAAGCTGGTGCCAAATGTATTGCTCTGCTTTCCTTTGGACTACATCATCGAGGCCCAGAGGGCAGTGGTGGAGCATTCATTGCTAGCGCAAAGTGCACATATTGAGGAGGTGGATGTGTTTTGGTTTGTGTGTAGTTTCTGAATTAGGTAAGTTCACCTTTAAATGCAGACCCACTCAAAATCCTTCCCCATCCTTGCCCACAGACACAGAGAGGGAAAAGAAGAAAAGAAGACTGAAATCATCTTCATCACAGAGAAGAAGAAATTCCTCCCCAGCAGCTGCCTACTTCAGTCAGATATGACGACAATTCCAGATGTTCTCCTATGAACTGGCAAACTCCTTACCTCTGGAGTCATGGATGGCCATGCCATTAATAGTTTTCCTTTACTAAATTAATACATTCTTGTTGTCCCGTGCCTTTGGAGTCCTTGTACATATTAGCTACAAACTCAGTCCTGTTTTCTGTTATTTAATTATTTGTTTCGTTTTGTTATAGTATTTATTTATTTAGGACGTTTTTTAAATGGTGACTTTTAATTTTTTTTTTGAAATGTATGGTAGTATTTGTGTTGTTTTATTGGTCTCGAAAATGACTTGGGACCACTACTGTGGTAAAAAGCGACATGAAAATACCATGCAAAAGAATAAAACACAAATAAATAAATAAAAATGCTGAGATTTACTATTCATTTAGTGCAAAATAAAGGCCATATTGTTCCAATGTCAATCAAGGTCATTTATCAGAGAATTGTTTTATTAGAGGGAAGCAAATCCATCTTATGCCTTCCACATCCCTCGCATTAAATATTCAGTCTGCTTTTAATTGTATTTTTTATTGTTACGTGTATTTCTCATATGTATTTTATTGCACAACTTGAATTTCTCTAAATTGTAATACACGAAAATACAATATCTAAGAAATAAAAGAAGCAATAAAAATGTTACATGGGAAAAGTACGAGAGAGACATTGCACTAACTTTGTAAATCAAGAAAACCTTCAATAAAAAAGTACTATTTAAAACCACACAGCTTCTCAAACAATGCATTACAAACACTACTACAGGCAGAACAATCCTTAAGTGGTCTACGAAGACTCTCGGCAATTTTCAAGCGGTCCATGAGGGGGGAAAGTGTGGGAACCACTGGCCTAGATAACTATTTCGCAGATGGTTCTGCAGATAGTGAAAGCTAAATAAGGGATGACAAAAGAATTCAGGACTAGCAACCTTGACATCTAAGTCTGAGCTGTGCTTTCCACTTCCATCTCAATTTGCAAGGTCAGATGCCTGCTAAAGGCCATAAAACCATCTGGATTCTGATAAGGAGACAGTTCTAAAACTGTGACTATTCTAGCTGGAAAAAGCCCTGTTCTTGCTACTCTTCAGCCTGAGGCAGCCGGTTGAATTCCAAACAAACAGAGACCTCTAGTGCTGCCGTTTTATATCAAGGGATAGGACTTCAGATCCATTCAAAGTCATATGCTAAGACTCTAACTTGCCACCTTATATGGGCATTTGCACAACACTGATGAAAATAGGTTTTTCTGGTGGCTGTTGCTGCTGTCTGGAGGGTGCAGACATTTTATACTTTTTAAGATTAATTTTCCCCCTTTGGGTGCACACTCCTAGTATTTTTTTATATTTGTACAGCTTTATTATTACAAATTGTTTTTTGTTTCCTCTGGATATATGAAACTCCATATAAATTTCTAGTAAACTATGCTGACTGACTTCTATCAGGTTTGGGAAAGTTTCCTAATCTGATCCCAGTTGACTGTCTCCAAAAGGGGACAGGTGTCTCAGCAGTGAGGTGATCCAGAAAACCAATCACCGTCAAAGAAAGGGAAGAAGCCATGAAGCCTGGGACTTAGCTAATGTGGCAGAGGTTAGTGACACCAGGAGAGGATTCATGATTTTAATTTCTGCATACTAAAGCCTAGATACCTTCAAATGAGACTCCCATCTCATTACAAGCCCCACTATCACCCAGGGAACATACTTAAAGCAGACATATTGCAACATATTCTCTACTATTGGGAACATTTTTTTAAAAAGTCTGGTTGTACCAACGTTCTGGCAAACTTAATTTCCTCTTCACATACTAATCCCTCCTGTGTGCTTTTGTGGCACATTTGATGATGAAGAAGAAAAAGAATTCTGCCTTTGTGGTGCTCTTATTTTCATTTCATTTTAAACATAACATGCTATCAGTCTGTGTGCGTAGCTTTATGTAATAATTGAATATTGATTTTTAGCATTGTCCTTCCTTTGTCTTTGTTCCCCACCCTCTCCTCCTCCATTTCTTTCATTTACCTTTCTACCCTCCCATGTATCATGGAATCAATTATCTCTGTTTCTTATGACAAGGACTGTGCTTTCAGTTGTCTATGGATATCTCACCTGTTTCTGGGATCTGTTAAATTATGTTCCGGGATCTGTTAAATTATGTTCCATTTAAGGTACTGGCAATATTTACTTAAAATCAGAAGTCCTTCTCCAATGACTGACTCAGCATACTCTTTGCCTGTATAACGAAGCAAACTCAGTGCTGTGCTGTGCTGTGCTGTGCACATAACAATTGGCTGTTGCTATTGTATGCTACACTCAGAACCTATGATAGCTCCAAAATTGGTTTCCCAGCTTGTATTATGGTGACCCAGTGAAATAATTATACAGTGGTATCTCGGGTTAAGAACTTAATTCATTCTGGAGGTCCATTCTTAACTGGAAACTGTTCTTAACTGAGGTACCACTTTAGCTAATGGGGCCTCTTGCTGCCGCCGCATGATTTCTGTTCTCATCCTGAAGCAAAGTTCTTAACCCAAGGTACTATTTCTGGATTAGCGGACTCTGTAACCTGAAGCGTCTGTTACCTGAAGCATCTGTAACCCGAGGTACCACTGTATTCTCTTTATTTAGGCATCATCCAGAAGCTCACACTTCCAAAGACCAGTGTCACACATACCAAGTTCAGCCCAACATTCCCTATTTGTCTAGGTAGCAAAGGTTTGAGGAATTCTCCCAGCTTCTAAGAAAATCTACATAGTTGGAGAATTCATTGTCATAGGGAACAGCTAATATAAAATACTCTGTACAGTTAAAATGGTTGCTTCCCAATTTGTATTGCTCTGCAGTTACTAAATATCATTTTGCTGATCACTCTCTTTCAGTGCTCTCCGGAGAAGGGTTATAAGTCATGTCTAATGTGTCAATGTGAGGCTCCAGGTATAATAATCAAACATCTGATCACCTGCTTTTTGAAAGTTTCCCCGGCGACTGTACCACCGTGATCCATATTGTTCACCTCTTTGCATCACTAGCATGTCGGTGTGACCTACATAAAATTCTGGGGCATTAACTAGTGGCCTGTTTATTGCTTGGCCTATATAATCAATTGCCAGATTTATAATGTTTGGTGTGTTTGTAAGGGGGGGGCACATCTTTCTGCAGCAATATCTTGGGAGTGGAGCAGGAGAGGAGGCTCCATCCTTCTTGCCAGAAGGAAGACTTCCATTTGGCAGCCTGCCTGGAAACTTGCAAACTCAATTAAAAGCGCATATGGCCCCCTAACAAGGAAGAATTCCTCTATGCCAGTCTTCCTTCCACACTGTAATGGCACTTATACAACTCTTCCCTCTGCCACTCTGTGAAATTATGTTCCCCCCCCTCCTTGTTTTTCTTACGCTCCTTTGCCAGTAGCATCCGTTTCACATATTGTTTTCTCTGCCTTAAGATAATGCCGGGACCATTGCCAGGAATGAACATCCATGTGAACTCTGTGGGGGTGGATTTTTGCTTTTGAGGAGTTTTTGTCGAGCAAGACAGGTACGGAGATACTTACTCTTAATGAGCAGTACTGGTAGAATTAATAAATCTTTTCAATACTCCCTGAAGCAGCTGCTCTCTTTTTGAAATAATGAGCATATGGTTTCATCATATTTCATTGATTTGATTCCCTTCAGCTAAAGAAGTATTTCAGTGGAATGCAAACAACTTAGCAGAATTTTTGCATAGGTTTCCTACCTCTTCATTTTCTTTCCCTTGGTTAACCAGAAAGTTGACCAGCATGCAAAAGCGAAAGCCAGGGGCAGTATCCAGGGCTCTGAAACTGGAGAATACTGTACATTGGTGGCAATGGAAATGCTGAATGCCAGGGGATGGGGAAGCTGTTTGACTTCATACTATTGGAGGTTATCTAGAAAGACACAGTCCAGTTTTATTAAAATCAAGAGGAGCTTTGCCACTTGAATGGAAGATGGAGGGTACTCAGGGGTTTGAAAATGCAGCAGAGAATTATAGCAAAGGAGTTCAATATGTGTTGGATTTGTCTGAGGGCTGTTCACATGCTTCAAATCTCCTCCATGTGCAATGCTTGGTAATGCTGGTGCATGGAGGATATAGCATGTGATCAAGTGTTCCTTTGAATGTAACTTCGTGTCATGGTAGCTATTGCCACAACCACAGTGATTTCATAATGTGCCAGTACAAGAAAAAAAATCTCAGGTGAGAACCTGTATTCTACAGTCGTACCTTGGATCCCAAGCGCCTTGCGAGTTGAAAGTTTTGGCTCCCAAATGCCGCAAACCCGGAAGTGTTCCAGTGTTCCAGTTTGTGAAAGTTCTTTGGAACCCGAACCTCCGACGTGGCTTCCGATTGGCTGCAGGAAGAGAGCCAGTGTGGTGTAGTAGTTAAGAGTGGTAGACACATAATCTGGTGAATCGGGTTCGTGTCTCTGCTCCTCCACATGCAGCTGCTGGGTGACCTTGGGCTAGTCACACTTCTCTGAAGTCTCTCAGCCCCACTCACCTCACAGAGTGTTTGTTGTGGGGGAGGAAGGGAAAAGGAGAATGTTAGCCACTTTGAGACTCCTTCGGGTAGTGAAAAGTGGGATATCAAATCCAAACTCTTCTTCTTCTGCAGCCAATCGGAAGCCGCGCCTTGGTCGTCGAAAATTTTCAGAAGTCGAACAGACTTCTGGAATGGATTCTGTTCAACAACCAACGTGCAACTGTATTGTGAGATGAAAATGTCCTATGCTGATGTTCTTCAAGGAGTGGAATAGATATAACACAATGAACCTCATAGTGCTATGAACGGAAACTAATCAATGAAGGACCAAGGTTTCTTCAAGATGGATATTTATTGTGGGATGAGTGGTCCTTGCACATGTCCACATGGCTTCATTGGAATCAAAATGCCACCCTGTATCCTCCCCACCATTTAATGTGCTAGTCAGACTTGATTGAGAATGTCTGCAAAGCCCTGCTCTCAGTTCCCATTCCAGACAGACATGCCAGAAGGCAACCCTAGTTGCTGGAATCTAAACCTTCTCAGAGCTCCAACAGAACCAGCAAGGATGTACTACCACTGCTCAGTTCATATTGTATCGTTGGGAATCCTATTCAGACTTGAGTCACTTGGCTAAAACATTGGAAATGTTCTTCATATACTTATTGAGTTTATATTAAGTTGTATTTACATTAAATATCATTTTTGTGTATTTTAATGTTGCTCCTTCCTCTGGAATTGTGTCAACAATGAAGATCAGGTTATTAATCTTTTAAATAATTTTTTTTAAAAATCAAATCCCTTTTGCGATTGGTGCAAGAGAGTTCTGTGACTTTCTGCTGAGGTCAGTGGTCAGCAAAATGGCTGCCACCTGCCATTCTCATTTCAGACATGTGTCAATCTGGCCAAGGACAATGGGTTGAAGAAGGAAAGTATATTCTGCAGGCTGTTGGAAATTTATTGTGATGAAAAGCATTCAAGCCAAAAAAAGGATGCCTTTGCCATTTTGGTCAGCCTTGACTTTTTCTTTTCTTTTCCATGGGTAGCTTTTCAAAGGTGTTTGTGTGTGTGTGTGTTTTGAAAAGGCCAGAATGAAGTCTAAGCTGAGCTTCTTCAAAAATTCTGTGTCTGATGGCCATATGAAATTGTACGAAACAAAACTGCAAGCATCTTCTGCTCCAGACAAAGCCATTTCACCTCAGAGGTCCTGTTCTTGTAAAAAGAATGAATCATTTCCCACTCCTAATTTATGTGTCAGAAATAGGAAGTTTAATGCAGCTCTAAGTATCAATATTTATTCCAGCGTGCAGAGGCTCCCCCCACCCCCCGAGGTTGCAGCAGACAGCAATGTTTCCCTCGCAGTTTCTGACATTCAAATGCCAGGGAGACAGATGAATGCAGCACCTCTGCCTTTGTGACATAATCCATACATTATTAATTTTTGTTGTTGTGTTAACACTGGGAGACAGATGCCATTCTGAACTGAAAACCTCTGCTCCGACATGAGGAGAAGCAGTCCCTGAACTACCAAGCCTGCTAATTATTGCTGAATAATTGAATAACGAATGGTAATTTTGGAGTTATCCCCCACTCCCCACCCCATCTAATTTGCTGTCTGCTAATAGCATCCCAGGAAACAGTAAGCAATGCAAAGTGCATGTGTGAGGGTGTGTATAGCGCTCGCACACACACACGGCTTACAATGAAAGAGAATTAATAATAAGATGAAGTAAAGAGTGTGAAATAGGACAAAGAAGAAAACGATAACATTCCTTTTGGTTTCTTAGTGTCTCTCTGTTAGGTTTTTGAGACTGAGAATACCAAACAAGGAAAGATCATTTGATGTTGTCTGTGATGAAATGAAATGATGGGAAGCCTGTGAAAATATAGGGGAAAGTGACCAATATGTTTAGTAATACTTGGCAATTGTACCATTCTTCCACGCATAGGTCTATGCAACTCTCCTTTCAGCACAATCTTAGACATACGTGTTTAGAAATAAATCTTAAGGAAACCAATAGGACTTACTTCCTAGCTAAGAAACAGGTCCCAGAATTCTTTAGGGGAAGCCATGACTATTTAAAGTGGCATCATAGAGCTTTAAATGTATAGCCTGAATGTGGCCGTAGAAGCACAGATGTATCACAAGGCTGCGTCCAGCAGTTCAGACTACTACTGTGTAGCGTAGGGTTTCCCAACTGTTTTTGGACTACAACTCCCATCATCCCTAACTAGCAGGACCAGTGGTCAGGGATGGTGGGAATTGTAGTCCAAAAACAGCTGGAGACCCAAGGTTGGGAAACCCTGGGGTAGATGTACCAAATATAAGAAAATATGTTTTTTTATTTATATAAAGTATTGATTGGAGAATGATGGATAGAAAGATAAGATTTCTGTTTGCTATGTTCTTGCTTGGGATACCTCTCTTTCCTGATTCAGGACATACATGGATCTGTTTATTCTTCTGTACCTCCACATTTCCTGTATTGTGTGTTCTTGTAACTCAGTAAACCTTTCCTAATCTTAGCACTGACTTGGTTTTACCAATCTTGAGAATGGTGATTAAATCATTCCAACATCAGCAGCAACCTTATTGAACCAGATTGTACATTTCGTTTTACTGCACATAGGTCAGGGTTACTGCTGCACGGTAATATTAGGCCCCCTTCTTGACGCTTATCTGCCTAACACACTTGTTTACACCTACTGGCAAACACTTCATACACTTGAAATCCAATTTACTGTCTTCCTGACAAGAGGCGATCTTATGCATCTTTTATGTCAATTTCATAAAACGACAGCTTTGGGAAAAGATCTAAAGCACAATCCATTCAGTGGCACCACTAGAGAGAAGCAGGTTGTGGCAGAGAAAAGGCAGAAGAAGTTCTGTGGAGGCAAGTCTCAAATGCATAGGGTGTTAGACGTCAACATGAAAGAAAACCTACCTTTTTATTCAACCATCGCAATTGCAGATGCTTCCAGTGATGGGTGGGAAGAAATGATTTTCCAGGGGGGGAAAACAACTACCAGACTTTTAGGAGACATCTGAAGGCAGCCCTGTTTAGGGAAGTTTTTTTTAGGGAAGCTGTTTAGGGGAGTTTCAAAGTGTTGGTGCTGACCTTTAAAGCCCTAAATGGCCTTGGTCCTGTATACCTGAAGGAGCGTCTCCACCCCCATCATTCAGCCTGGACACTGAGATCCAGATTCCCTCACTATGAGAAGCAAAACTACAGGGAACCAGGCAGAGGGCCTTCTTGATAGTGGCGTCTGCCCTGTGGAACGCCCTCCCCTCAGAGGTCAAAGAGATAAGCTACTACTTGACATTCAGAAAATACCTGAAGGCAGCCCTGTTTAGGGAAGTATTTAATCTGTGATATTTTAATGTATTTTAATATTTGTTGGAAGCTGTCCAGAGTGGCTGGGGAGACCCAGCCAGATGGGCGGGGTACAATTATTATTATTATTATTATTATTATTATTATTATTATTATTATTATTATCTGGAGGACTATTGTATTTTAAAATTTTGTTGGAAGCTGCCCAGAGTGGCTGGGGAAACCCAGGCAAATGGGCGGGGTATAAATAAATTATTATTATTATTATTAATTTCAAGTGGACTTCAGCAAGAGAAACTATCACTGGACCATGGCCAAAGAGCACCACCAGATGTGTCCTTAGTTAAAAGCATGCCCCATTGATCCTGGTTGTTGGGTGTATTGTGAAATAAGGATGCATAGAAATGCATATTACCGTATTTTTCTGTGTATAACACGCCCCCGTGTATAAGATGCCCCCTATTTTGGGGGACACAAAATTAAGAAAATTGGCGGGGGGGGTGAGATTGCCAAGAGTTGTTGAGCTTCTTTTGGGGGGAGGATTGCAAAAGAAAACTAACCCTCCCGACCAACGATGGCAATTGTGTGCCTTGCCAAACCCACCAATTGTCTGCTTGCTCGTCACCAGCAGCCACTAATCACCCACCCAATTGCTGCAGAAAATAAACCTCATCTTATGCATGGAAAAGTACGGTAATTTAAGAGTATATCTGCATGAACCTCGCCACCTCCAGGAGTCTGATGTATTCAATCAATGCATCCGTTCCTATACCACAATTGCTGCTTGGCCTGTGGTGCTCCTTATACACATAAACACCCACCCCATAATCTTACAGCTAATCATTTTACTCTACGTCTTACTCCCTTTTCCCCCCAGAGACTTTCTCCAACTTTCCAATTTAATCATAAATTGCTGAGCTCAGAGTGCAGAAAGTTCATTTTCAGAAGCTCCTTAGAAAGAACGGCATCGGGATGTAAGAGTTTTGACAGCTGACATACGCAGTACTTTAATAACCTGAAAGCCTCCCAAAGTGGTACAGTCAGAATGTTTCCCTGCTGGCCTAGAATTTCAGAATTCTTTCTTTCTTTTTTTTACAGGAAGGAATGAAAAATTACCACCCTTCCACATCTGGGTGAATGGCAGTTGCTTGCTCCTTGAAAAATAGCAGGGCACAGTTTCCCTTAATGCCACCGAAAGAGGAACATGCCGAAGAAATAATTATGCGTAGACACAAGAATGACGAGAAAAGACACTGTAAATCCTTCCACCAGGGACAATTAGGCATGTTCAGCCATTCATCTGAATAGACTAGGTGTAAAAACAGAGAGGCAGTCCTGTCTGTTGCATCTTCAAGTGTGCAGGCTTCTGTGATTAGCACAAAGGTCAGAATATGGTTTTTAAGCATGTTCAGCTGAGTGGTAACTGTAACCAGGACTCATAAGTTGTCCCAATCATGAGGAGATCTCCTAAATGCATTCAAGAAACACGCTCATAATATCCTTGTGAGACTGAAGAGGCACCTGTGTGCATGCATTTGCCCCGATCCCAAGTTTAAACTTTGATTAAACAAGGCCGCAAGTCTGTGATGCTTGCATAACACTAGGTGAAGAATCCCACGCAGCTTTAAATGTCAGGCCTTTTCGATCATTACTAGCTCCAATAATTCTTGCTTGAAGTGGACCTTGGATCCACCCAGAGGCGGTTTTAGGGTGTAGTGACCGGTGAGGTGGCATTGGCGCAGGGCTGCGGGGGGCAGGGGGGCACCAGAACAAGGCTGTAGAATGGCAGCAAGAATTCTTATCGCTACAAAGTGGAAGAGTGATGGAATCCCTTCTATTCAGTAATGGATTCGAAAGTTAACAGATTATGCAGAGTTAGATAGTTTATCAGAAAAAAATAAAGAACAAACCAAATCAGGAATTCATCTCAAAATGGGAAGTCTTTAAAGTTTATTGGGGGGGGATTACAGTAGTTTAAACGCTGTCGTAGCGTTTGAAAAATGTTAGTAGTATATTTAAGAAAAATCTGAAATCTTAATTTAATAATTAGTTAATTTAAGACAAAAATGTGTATTGGCAACAAATAATAGATAATTGAAATAAGGAATGGACAGGCGGTCCGGTCTAGTCCAAGGACCGCTTTTTGTTTTATTGATTTGTAATTAATAATGTCAATATTATGATTTGGCTCGTATTTCTTTTTTCTTTTTTTTCTTTTTTGGTGTATCAATTTTTTAAAAAGGCTGTAGAATGGAGTGTTAGCATCACATAGGTTGGGCTGAAACTTGAGAGCCCAAAGTCTGCTACTGATTCACTCAGTGTTTCCCCCCCCCCCCCTGGGGGATGCAGAGGTACGCATACCCCTAAACATTTTGTGCATCTAAGTTTGGCCTCATTAAGGGGCAGTATTTCAATATGAGTAGGAAAATGAGAGTACCTCTAAACATTTTTTTAAGGAAAAAAAAGCACTGGAACCACCCATTCACCTCATCATGGGGAAAATGAATAGCTGAACTAGGAAGTCTTGTTTTCAAACAATCGGGAGATCTGCATGTTCATTGATACCCTGTCCCCATGGTCATAGGACAAGCAGAGTAGAGTATTCAAGCATGGTGGGGATGGCCTGATAATTTCTATACAACCTGATATTCCTTTATCTCTCATGCGAATGGTTATCTCTGTGTTCCTAGACTCCCACAACTTCGGAGGTTGTTCTGGACAGATACACTAACAATGTGGATTTCAACTTCCATCAGCCTCAACTACCATGACCAATGATAAGTGTTGCACTCCAGCAACATTTGGAAGGCTCAGTTCTGGCTACCGTTGATCTAGACTAGAGTCTAGGATAAAACACTGTTGGATGTGATCATGTGGTGGCATATTATTTGCACTCCATAACCGCTCATTCTGTTCACTGTCATTTTTTAATTTTGTAACATTCATACAATCTACGTGTTTTAGAAGATGCACCATCCTACCACTGATATTTTTTATTCTATGGGACCAACACAGCAACTCTTGTTTTCATACTAGATCCCCTTAAGGCACAGAATGGCACTTTAAACACTGAGAATGGATCCTTTTCAAGTTGAACATCCTTTTCTAAACAACGTGCATCTCCCTGCTTTTCTGTTGGGTTTAAGCATCAAATCTAGAGATTAAAATGCAGTAATAACCTGAAGCACAAGGTCACCCTGAGTTATGTTGGGAGAAAAGAAAATCCATACCTTTCCTCTTGAGATAACTCCCACCTGATGTAAAATTGAAGAGATGCTACAGATGTCTGCATGAAAGATGTTGCACAAAGCTCTAGGACATCTGGTCAGCTTCTTCCATCCTATTCTTTTTTTCCTGCTTAGAAAAACTCAGTTTGTTCTCAGTGCTTGTTAAAGCAGGGAGTCTCGAAAAGAAGCCAGGGTGATTGACAGGAAGGCAGGCATTATTGCAAGTGATGCTATTTATGCATGAAGGCACAGGGAAGCTTCAGCACATGTATCATAGAATCACAGAATCATAGAATTGTATCCTTGATGCTTCTTATTTTCTTAAGGCTGCAATCGTATGCACACTTTTGTGACACTGAGTCCCATTAAACTTAATGGGGCTTGCTTCTGAGTAGATATCAGGGAAGGTTTTCTCAGTTCACATCTGAATTGAAATGTACCAAATTCCCCAAATCAATAGGTGAACAGAAACACAGCTATCCTTTGAAATTCACACTTCCCTCAATTTTGTGATGCAGTTCTCCAACCAAAAAGTACATAAGCCTTGAATATATTAGAGAGGGGAAGTAAATTACTTGCAAAAAAATGTTCATATCAGGCCAAACTGTGAACAAAAATTCCTATATTAAGATGCATTAATTAAGATGCCTTGCAAATGTGCACATGAATTTTCATGCATACATTCATTTAGAAAGAATTGCAAATTGATGCAGAACTGGGGCAAACAGAAGCTGAAAGAAAGTGAATATAACCCATACATACTTACCTACTTCTAAGCAGAAATGCATAGAATTGTGATAAAAAAAATACGCCTTCAAGACAGAGCTCATAATATAAAAACAAAATATATCTATTAGCATTGAGGTTCAGATTTTGGTTAGTTGGAATGTTGAGTTCGTGAAACAAAATAATCTTTTTTAGAATCTGATGAGTGAATTTGAAATTCAGATTCATAGATCTTTGGGTGTTTTCATTGCTGGCGTGAAAATCTGAATTTTGCGAGCATGCTCAGAATATCCGAATTCAACATTTTCAGGTGGGAGGGCAATATTTTCTCTCCATGTAACTGCAGAAACATACATTTACTAGATGATAGGGAACAGTCTGGTCTCAATCCTATCCCATAGCCCGATTGAAAAGGGGCTTGATGAGCCCACAGAAACATAGAGAAACCCAGGCCACATAAACATAGAGGGCGTGGTGGCCTATTCCAAGCATTGATGGATTATTCGTTTTTGCACCCGCATTTTGCAGATAGAGATAAGTGAGGAGTCATAAATGAGGACTTTGCTTTCTACTTCAGTTAGAACATCCATAAAATCTAAGAAGTTCTCTCAGCTGGTACCCTGCTGATGTTTTCCTCCCACCATCCCTAACTATTGGGCATGCTGGCTGAGGCTAATGAGAGCTGTAGTTCAAAATCAGCTAAAGAACACTAGGTTGGGAAAGACAAACTAGGAAAATGGAGTTCAGGAAGGAACCTGGGCTTCCTCTAGCGACTCTGCTTTCATAAGGAGGCCCACCTCCTTTTCTGAGAACCCATCTTCGAATATCATTGGAAGTCAAATCCATAAGCATTTTTGCAATAATGTTAAATGAAGAAAAAGTTTCATGCATCACTGCAGAAACACAGAATGGATATTTGCATGGCTGTTTTAAAGACAACAAAACAGGAAGCAAGTCTATATAAAGAAGCATCACACAAGGTGTTGATTATATCATTAAAGGACTTGATGGGTTGTTGCTGGGGCTGGTAGTTGCAGATATAGGTTAAATTATACAAAGAAGCCCACAGAAGTTACTAGTCACAAACACATTCACCAGTAAAATGGGCTTTTTATGAATGCATAACCTGACAGGAGACAAGAACCAATTTTGCTTGATGCTGGAGACCACTCAGAAATGATTATTGCTCACCACAGACAACTAACTAAGATGCTAAACTCAAGTCTATATATTGATATTACCAGTACTTATTGGGGGGGCAGGGGTATGCATACTCCTAAACTTTTTTGAATCTAATGGGAGAAGATTTTTTTTTTTTTTTTACAAATTTAGTTTCTTCTCTAGCATGGTGAATGGTGGCCTCATTTCCTGTCATGGTGTTTCCTGAGTCTCAGACAGAAGAGCATTAAATGTGTTGGAAGTAGGAGGGAAGATGTTAGTGCACACAACCTCATGCCAGTTTGGAAGTTACTGTGAGCTGTCAGCCATGTAATAAGAGGTAATGCATGTTCTTTGTACTTTTGTCCATTTACTGTATTTATTTTCCCCGATTTGAACTATAAAATGGTGATTTTCTTGAGTCAAAATGAGAGTACCCCTAAACATCTTTATTTTATTTTATTTTAGAAAAAAAGCACTGGGTATCAGTATTAAAATTTTGGGCTGCAAATTTTGGGAGGCATAATAATACGAATGTGTACAGAAAACTACTTTTCACCACATGCCGCTGAAATTGCATAAGAAATGTCAGTGCTCTTAAGGCAGAGCTATACAATAGTCTCCCACTCTCCAAAGAAGCACAAAGATAGGATCACATCTCAGGCAAGAGCACTTCTCTCATTTACAATAGTCTATATACTCCTAGGATGTCATATTTTAATAAGGCACCAGAGTCTTATTGAAAGGGCAGGGATCAATCCTCAGCAAACCAGTCAAATGCACACTGAACTTGAATCCAAATTAGTGCTTCTAAAAGGCTGTCCTTGATTCTTCTTGTACAAGTTAAACAAGCACCTCTCCACTTAACACATGGCATGCAATTCTTTTGTACACTGTGCTCCCTCCTCCTTGCCTTGCGACTCCCCCCTCTTTGAAGCACTGTAGGCTCTGGTACAAAGGATTTAGAGTTACATTGAAAAGCTGTAATTGCCTGCTTGAAACGACTGAGTAGAAATATAGTTTCCCCACGAGAGGGAAAGGCATGGCTAGAAAATTCAGAACACAGACAAGAAAAGGTGCGCACCAGGGACTCAGCAAAAGAATGGCCGTCTTGGCAAGGGTATCAGGAGCACCAGTCTGCACATGCTCAAAGGAACTCTCTTCCATAACGTGTCCTATTGAGAACAAGTCCCAGAGACAAGTCCCTGTAAGTCCTGACTTCGTCTTTCACCTGCTACATGCAGAAATCTGAATGGAAGAATTGCAACTCCAGAGATATATTAAAAGAGCTGCAGAGACACAAAAGCATTTCATTTTAAATTGAAACAGATGGATGGTGTTTCTCTCTCCACTTTCCTTTGTTGCAGGCCATACCAATCTTGATCCTTGATTAGTAACATAATTAAGAGATTTTTGAAGCTTAAAGGAGATTGGCAGAGTCCGTGACTGCATTCCTCTAATCTCAGTCTTATATCCATCTATTTAGTCATTTCTATTTGCTATGGGGATCTCATTAGAAGCTGTCTTAAATAGGTTTTGTTGGTGCAAAGCTCATTGTCTAACATTTGCTACCTAGACAAATTCCATTCACCGAAACCAGCATTTACTAATCCAGCAGAATATGACAGTTTCCAACAGGAAAATAAGGAAGAGATTCTCCTTAGAAAACTGAAACACACACACACACACACACACACACACACACACACACACACACACACAGAGAGAGAGAGATACACAATATATACATATAAAAATCACACACAGAGCATTACATTAAAACATCACAATACTAGCCTTTTCCTTTTAAGTCTTTTCCTTAAAAGTGACCTTAAAGAAGAAAACATTCCAAAGGGCTGATTTAGGCAGGCAGCTGATTCTGCAGCTTCACCGTATCTGTACTTAAAAACAGTCATGAAAACAGGAAGAATAAATGTTTAACATAATAATATAAAAATCATAATAGTCACAGGAAGCTTTTAAAAATGGCGTAAAATATACTCCATCATGGAACACAAGGTGCATTTTTCTACCAAATATTCATGAATGTTGCCAAATAAACTCATATTTAGTGGGAATGTGCCAACCATAAAATTGTTTAGTCATATCAATCACAAATAGCCCCCCAAGCAGAAGTAAAGTCAAGGCGATTCACATCACCCCTAGTGGCCCAAATTTTATCAGTCTCTCTCCCCCCAAATGGCGATGAATGTGACTTTTTAAAACTTAGATTCACAGAATAACAAGGTGGATCCTTCTACCCTTGAGAGATCACTAGATGAGAGGCAACAAACCAGTACAGAACTAATTGTTGAGATGTAAGGTCTCCATTGACATCATCAAAAGTGGATAAGAGGAGAAGGAGGAGGAGGAGGAGGAGAAGGAGGAGGAGAAGGAGAAGGAGAAGGAGAAGAAGAAGAAGAAGAAGAAGAAGAAGAGGAGGAGGAGGAGTTTGGATTTGATATCTCACTTTATCACTACCTGAAGGAGTCTCAAAGCAGCTAACATTCTCCTTTCCCTTACTCCCCCACAACAAACACTCTGTGAGGTGAGTGAGGCTAAGAGACTTCAGAGAAGTGTGACTAGCCCAAGGTCACCCAGAAGCTGCATGTGGAGGAGCAGAGAAGCGAACCCGGTTCACCAGAGTCTACCACTCTTAACCACTACACCACACTGGCATTATGTTGGGCATTATTGCTGGCAATCTCCATTACAAACCTGCTTCCAGGACTTGTGTACATAATTACATCCCCACCATATATGCCAATATGTTCTCCGTACCTTACAAGCCCGCCTACATAAGGGGGAATCAAATTTTATAATATGGGCCAGGTTCACATTAAAATGTAAAGCAAATTGAATTTCCCCCGCATCCCTAGCCATAGTTCAGTGGGTGGATTGCTGAGCAAAATTAATGCAGTTTCCTTGCAAATAGGCCCGTTAACCTCCTGCTAGTGTCATCAGTCTCACCACTCCTTCATTTCCATGTCGAAAGAGAGGCTGCAAATTATTTTCTCGAGATACCATCTCTTATGTGCTAAGTGCGATGGAGCTTTTATTAAACATACTGTTTTATTTTAAATAGTACTTTATGAAACATCACTGTACGAAAACCAAGATGTGGGACCAATCTGTGAAGACAGGAATGAGCCAGGATGGTGGGGAGTATTTAACCTCCCATTTTTACATTTTATATTTTGAGCTGCTTTTCTTCCCAGGCGATGTTAATATAAATTAATCAAACACAGGAACAGCAGAGGATTCAAACGATAAAAATAAATCACATCTGATAGTTTCAACAGATAAGAAACGCTCCTTCCTCTATTAAAAGATAAAAATATTTTACATAGTGCAGATTGATCAAATCTGCAGTAAAGTCATAACACAACCCCAATCGCCATCAAGTAGATTTTTTTTTGACACATCAGATAAGCCTCTTGTGTTTAGTTATTGGTGTGTTTTATTGGCACAAGAAAATTCCAATTTTTACAGCCCAATCCTACGCATATTTACTTAGAAGTAAATCCCACAGAGTTCACTTATTCCGACTTAAGTGTGCATAAGATTGCTGTCTTGGGCAGAAATTATCACACCCCATAGCCAAACTGAAAGCACATTCAAGGCCTCACTAAGTCATCTGCTTTCACAGTATCTCTGGGAGCATTTTACTCAGCTATGTTGTCACCTTTTAATCTTTGCTGTTCTTCTTTCAGTTCAGCTTTTTCATGCTCTTCCCCATCACAACCAAAGATTTGCCTCTTTCCCTCATTATTCACATTTTATACTCTGCCTGAAAATTACTCACAGGGAGCAGGAAAGTCTCTTTATGTATGTAACGATGATGTCCGCGCAGATGCTGTTAGCCCAGAGATGGAAAGAAGATAAAGTCCTTACCAGAGAAAAGTGGCAAATCAAATTGTTGGACTATGCCGAAATGGCAAAACTGAACGGAAAGCTCAGGAAGAACCAAGAACAACAAAATTTCAACAAAGAATTGGGAAAATTTATAACTTATCTTGGAAACCACTGTAAGAAGATGACAACATTAGCGGGATTGCAACAACACTTGTAATGTAGCAAGTACGATGGAGTTAATGAAGTTATATAAAACATGGACTATTGAAAAAGATGCAGTAGAAAAGGTGTTATAATAGGACCCATGGAGGGGAAGGTGGGAAGTCTAAAGATTCAGAAGAATCTTTTAACTGTGGATGTGAATGGTTATAATTTTACATTTGTAAAATCAAATAAAAATTATTTCAAAGAAAAAAATAAATTGCTCACGGGAGAGGTTTCGTTCTTTACTAGATTATATGCACTTTAAAACAGATGTTGGATTACTGCAGTGCACTCTGTGTGGGGCTTCCCTTGCCCTGCAAGCTGCAGTTAGTGCAGAATACTGCAGCATAGTTGCTCACAGGAATGAGACCCTGTATGCATGTAACACCTCAGCTTTAAAATCTGCACTGGTTGCTCATTTTTTACTGGGCCAAGTTCAAGGTGTTGCTCCTGATATATAAAACTCTTAACTGTTTGGGATCTGTTTGTGCGCGGTTATCACCTTAACCCATATATGTCCACTTTACTGCTTCTATATGCGGAACTGTTACAGTTGCCACATAAAACACATTCTGAAATAGCATGAAATAAATTTTGGAACTCCCTATTGACATCAGGCAGGTGCCTTCATTGGACTATTTTCAGTGCCTGTCTAAAATATTTATGTATATGCAAGCCTATCCAGACACTTAGATTATTGTTATGATTTATTAAATTTATGTCTCATGGAGGATGCACACAAAGAAGGGTTCAGATGATGATTGCAGATCTAGGTCAGTTCATATGGGGAGAGGCAGTCTTTGAGGTATTGTGGTCCCATACCCATCAACTGTCCCAATTTGAGTTGGACATCGTGGAGTTAGAGAAGCCACCCTGACTTCTGATTGGATTCTAGGATATCCCAATTTGGCTCCCATGAGAGCATGGTCCCCAAACACATGTGTTTTGAGGGGGCATGCTGTCACACAAGTCATGTGACTTGTGCAAGAGTGCAGCCCCAAAAGACGCACATTCTGATTTTCTTCTGAGGGGTGTTGGAGGGTATAAAAGAGAAAGCAATGGATTCAGAAGTGTAACCCCATCAAAATCAGGATACCTTCCATCTATCCAGTCTAGGAACCACCCACTAACAATGCCTCATTCTTATCTGGATTGAGCTTCAGTTTACTGATTCTCATCCAGTCCATTACTGAGGCAATACAATAGTTCAGCACTTCCACTGTCTCACCTGCAGATGTAAAGGAAAAGCAGAGCTGTGTGTCATCAGCATATTGTGGACAATGTACTCCAAAACTGTCAGCGGTGTCATATACATGCATGGAACATGGAGGATAAAACCAAACTCTGAGGAACCCCACACTGAAGGCTTCATGGGGCGAAATAACACTTCCCCAGACCACACCCTCTTGAAATGAGCATCTAAATAGAACAGGAACCACTGCTGAGCAGTGCTTCCCACCCACAAGGTTGATGTCTTTCAACCTTTTTCTTTTTGCTGTTAATTATAATTAAATTTAAATGTTTTAAAGTGTTTTTAAATGGCTTAAATTGATGAATTTAATATTTCTCGTAAACTACTTAGAACCAAGCTGTGTATACATTTTGGTAAGTGCCAAATCTGTTTTCTGCCTTCAATTCTACTAAAGAAGATAATTATTATTTTTTTCTAATTTAATCTCTAGATACTTATCCTAGATGCCTCAGAGTTGATTTCCTCCCTAGGGAAAGATGAACAGGACAAACCAAGGGGGCTTCTCTGCCCATTTTTCGCCCCTTTGATAAAAGTCCCCCATATTCGATCTTCTTTTCCTTCTCGGGCTGATGGTGTAGTGCAGATAACAGAATTACAAAACAGCAAGTCCCTCATTCCCATCTGACTTCTACTGGAAACTCACAGCACATTTTGAAATTCCATCATGAAATATACATCTACTTAGGGATTTGAACAAAACTGGCATGTAACTCACCATGTGAAGCGATCCGATCCATAAGCAGTTCTGAAATGGAATGAAAACCAATGTGGTCAATGTGTCTGTCCAGGGGCATCCAACTTATTCCTGCGTGGAAACGCCTTCTGTGCAGAGTGGCCTTTAACGTGCAGACTGGCTTCTGTATGGTTTCCAAATGCTTGGAGACTGCGGGACATTTTGGAACAAGATGAGTCTGAACAAAGGATGGCTCCCGCTGGAATGCTGGTGCTTAACATCAAAAAGATGGCAGAGCAGGTTACAAACTGACTTCTGCGAAGAAGTTGACAGGAGGTGGAGAGGAGCCAGGCCAAGGTGGCTAAGGGGTGTAAATGTTTCGTGCCATCCAAGTGGGGGCTAAGTGGAACGTGGCAATGGGCACAAAGAAGCAAATTACAGCCATTTAAACTGGCTGAAGAAAGAGTCACGGGAGAAGTTGCACAAAAGTGCACCTTAGGAAAAGGATACTGCTGCCAGCAAGCCTTTAATATGTATTTTCTAATCCAAATGCAAAGAGAGAGGACATGAAAAACATTTAACCCTTTGGTTATTAAAAAGGAACTCAGATCTGTGATGCTAGGGAGAGAAGATACCTTCTAAGATACCTGCTCTATATCTGAATAAGATGGTGTGACTATCAGTCATAGTTGGCAGCCTGCCACATGGGAATGATAGTGATGGGTAGCAGCCTTCTTCCCCAGCTTGGTGTTTTGGACTACAACTCCCATCAGCCATCACAGCCATTCTTGCTCAAGGGTGCTGTAGTCCAAAAGATCTGGAAACCATCAAGCTGAGGAAGATTAATGCATTGGATTGGTTACCCAGCAAAGATTCATGTGCAGGCAAGCCCAGTAAGTAAATTACTAAGGCGCTCCACAACTTTGCAAAGTCGTTGCACAAATGATGAACCAGGATGCAAAGAAGTACTGTAAGAGTTGTAATATCCACGAGTGATCCCTTTCCCCTCCTCAGGCACTTCTAATGTACCTAAAAGTGGGACACCATTTCCCCCAAGCGCTCCACGTACTGCACTCACGATAACCCATCTCCCTGCATTACATGAAGGGATTTCTGCTGCAAGGGCAGTCTGCTTCCACTAGCAGATGCTTGCTCATTTGGCACGGGCTATGCCTGACAGGAGGAAAGGAAGAAGATTTCTTCCTCATTACTCAAGCCATCTCTCAGGTACTAAGTGAGACGTTTGAATTTTGTAGACCCCAGAGAGTTTATGATTATGCTGGACAGAATCCAAGACAGGATTCATAGACCATTTTACGTGTTCGCAGGCACATAAACTCCAATGACGATGACAACGCAAGCTGTAAGGGAACTGGACTCAGGTGGAACAACAATACTGGCAGCATATGCTGGATCTGAAAAACAACAGGCACTTGCAGCTCCTGAGACCAGCTGTTGTTGCTTTTCGGGTACAGAACTTGGTTCAGAAAGGAACGGAGGTCTAATCTAAAATATGTGACTACCGTACTGCCAACGACTCACTGAGGACTGCAGTCACTCTTACTACATTTGTGGGAGTGGGGATTGAATTAATGGCTATAGATTTACAGGCAACAGCAAAACATTCCTCTGGGCATCTAGTTACCAGTGTAACAATGTGCAAAAACAAAGAGCTTAATACTGCAGTGGCTTGATCCACAGAGCTAACATCACGTGAAAAATGCAACCTGCTGAAATTGGATACTTACTGAGAAGCTTCCCCCCCCCCTTCCTTCTATTTAACGGGCACTGTACTTTTCAATGTAAGGTATAATTGCAACAATGCAATGCCTTCGTTTTACATACAATCTCAAAGACAAAGAACCAATTCTAGTTTTGTCCCCATCCTCCTCTGAATTATACAAAGTCAACACTGGAGAATAAAAAGGAGGAAGCTGACAGCCATAACCATCCTCTGGATCAGTTGTAATAAGAAACTAGGTGGGTAAGGGCTAGCTGAGGGCAGACTGAGTTTCATGGGGCAGCCTCCCATTTTCTGTAATGCACCAGCCTCCATGGGGTAGAACACAATAATCCTTTAAAAATAAGAAGTCATGTTCATGTTTGGAAACCACCCTGAGGTCACACTTGATAAAGAATGGTGTAGAAACCAAATAAATGAACATACACCAGGTCTAACCAATCTAAAATCTATATACTTCTTGCCAATTGCAGGCATCAATGCTAAGAACACACAAGGAGGCTGATGGGTTAGGTTAATGGTCCATCTACTCCAGCATCCCTGTTGGCCAGCCAAATGCTGATGGGCAGCTTGAAGATGTGGCCACTCCTATTTAATTTCCAAATGTCCAAAGAGAGCTCTCCCTACACGACTATGTTACACATTGCAGGTTGGGTGAGAACATAAAACCATCCCTGCTTTTGTCCTATAGGCATCTTCAGGCATTTGCTGGTTGCTCCAGTTTTGTTTCCACGATCTCTTCTCTTCTCAGCTGTTGTGTACAGCACATTTCTTCACTACTGAATTTCCTCCAGTTAGATTGCTAAATGCAAAAATTCCCATTACATCTGAGTTGGGAAGTTTCTCATTTTGATTTTTACTTTCTGAACCCAATGCTTTTTAGTTCGGTTCATAAATCCAGCTAACACTGTACCTCTCCTGGTGTTTCAACGATATGGACCTATAGCAGATAATGCAGGGAGTTCCTATTTTAATCAAACTTAATTATGCACTCAGACAAGCAATTTTTCTTGGCTAGTTGCTTCATTCTTCATTACACCTTCTCTCTGGGGAACGGCAAGCTTATCTCAAGATGGAAATACCCTCTTTCGCCAAGTGTTCGATAGACAGCAACAAAATGCACAAATTTATATACAATATGCAATTAGCATTGTCAAAGGATAGATTTAAGTAGGGTCTGGTCTGTTTTAGCCATTCAATCTGACACTTGATAGAAGAAATCATCTGGGCTGGCAAAGACCAACATCCTTCCTTGTCTCAATTTGGCTTGCTTGTATATCAGTACTTGTAAAACCACTTATAGATACACTTTTCATTACCACTAGACAATGCACATTTTGCAGGGCCTGCCTTTCTTGGTGTAGCAGTCTAAACAGTACTGACATCTTCAATGTAACACTGCTGATACAATGATATTCTAAAATTAAAATTACATACCCCCTAATTTACAAGGCTGCTTATATATATATATATATGTGTGTGTGTGTGTGTGTGTGTGTGTGTGTGGAGGGTGAGCCAGCTGCACCAGCCCAGCCACTGGAACCAAGAGGGGCCACTCTACACTGCCTGCCTGCCCACGCAGGGAGGAGCCTGACCAACACAGCCCTTGGTGAATCCCCCCCAAAGCCAATGGAGAGGGGCCTTGGGCTGGGCCATGCTGGGTTACCCATTGCCTAACTCCCTCTGTCTGTGACTGTTCATTATCCGAGTGAGGAGCGAGTGAGCGCTGGCTGAGCAGCCATTCAACAAGGAGGGTGGGGATGTGATGGTGAGGCCAAACTGGGTTATGGAGCCCAGAGACTTCCATTGACTGGCAGGGTGGGACAGGGACCCCTGCACCCCCTAAAAATTGTGTGCCTGGGGCCATGGCCCTGCTGTCTCCCCCATGCAACAGATCACACCCAAATATATTTCACACCTTTGGGATCAATAAGCATCTCCATTCTGATGTATTTTCTTTTATAAATATTTTTTTATTTGATTTTCAGAAAGAAAGAAGGAAAAGAAAGAAAGAAAAACAGAAAAGAAAAAGAATAAAGTTACACCAAAATATCATACACATTCCCGTATCAAGATTACTCAGAATCTCCTGACTCTTCCCATCCATGGGTCTTCTTAATTCTGTTTCCATCTGCATATCAATGCTTCTCCAAATTTTTCATCTTCCTAAATTATCTGTAGTTTCTGTTACATTACAAGCGTATTTAGAATCCTGCTAATGTTTTGACCTGTTTACAGTGATATTGTATATACATGATAAACATTTCCCATTCTTTTTTTTAAATTGCTTGTCTTCTTGGTTCCTGAGCTTCCCAGTTAGTTTTGCCATTTTGGCATAGTCCATCAACTTGATCTGCCATTCTTCTTTGGTCGGGGTTGTCTCCTCCTTCCATCTCTGGGCTAGCAGCGATTTTGATGTATTTTCAACTGTGTCCATCATACCTCAAATACACCTACAGTGTATGAAAAATAGCTCCTCCCCACAACTCATGCCTTTTAAACATGAGCAGCACACCTGGTGGGTTGGAGGTACAGCAATAGTCTTCCATTGGTCCTGTATCACATCCATATAGAAAAGTGAAAGGGCATCAAAGACTTTCTTGATGCATGCATTTGTGTATTCCACCTACAACAGATACATTAGGTATTCAAAAAAGCACCCCATGCAATATATAAAATTGGGCACAGTAAGCCATACTATGACACTTACCAGTTAGGAGAGGACAGCAAGGTTGTGGCTGTGTGACTCTTACAGCATAATGGCTCTGCAGGTGTGACTGTGAAGCCCTGACCTCACCTTTCCACATCCTGGTAAATGGTAGAAACTCTGCTGCTGAGAGGCTGTCACATGAATGGCACTAGGAACCCTGCTTTGACCCCAGAAGTGCTTTTCCTTTTAGTTGGAGTGTCTGGGATTCTCAAAGCAGCAAGAACATGTTGAATGTAGCATCGTTCTTTGCATCTCCTGGTTTAGTGGGCAAATCCTAGTCATAAACGCTCAGGTTTGCTATTGTTGAAATGAGTTAATGAGAGGGAAACATTTCTAAAGACAAAAGAAGGAAGTAAAGAAAGCAAAACAAAAACAAAAAAACAGAAGGGAGAATAGTACAATGAAAATGTGTGTGTGTTTTTAATGGGTTGGGGGGGACTGCCCACCCTTTGTGACATCACACATTGCCACACAGAGAAGCAAACAAGCCTGTATGTAGTTGTCTTTGTACTCTGCTTACCATCCTGAAGATATATTATCCTATAGTCCCATAGTATGTCAAGTGTCTCTCTGAAACCTAAACAGATTATGTCCACTGCTTCATACCTATCTTACTCTCTCCTTTTGCCTTGTGATAAGACAAAGATTTATATTCTTATTCTCCTCAGTGGGGTCCATCAATCTCAGTCAAGTTGCCTGTCTCAGCTGCAAACCTCCATATATCAGAATTGGGTTAAGCGTAATGTTGATAAATGTGGAGAATACTTTATGGACATATGGCATCAACATATTCCATCATTCTTGATACTTGACATCTTACCAAGTGACAGGATATATATATATATATATATATATATATATATATATATATATATATATATATATATATATATATATATATGGTTTTTCTTTGCAAACCAACCAAAGAGTAATAATTTGGATTAAATCAGGAATGCAGTTGCACCCTTTCCCCCAGGGAATGCTTTCCTTTGCTGTGAGTGAATTTGGACATGAAATTCACTTGGGGGAAAAGGTCAAAAAGTATCTCTGCACTGCAATTGCACACAACTGGGTTTTGAGTGACAAGAATACCGTATATATTTTGGCTACTTCAGACTCTTTATAGCAAGCTAACCTCCTATCAGTACTACTGCTACTCCCTGCATGTGTGTGTGTGTGTGTGTGTGTGTACACACACACACAACCCTTGGAAGGCCTCATCCAGGAAGAAGGAAGGAGAAGGAAGAAAGTGACACATGCTAGTGTTACTATGTGCAATGTCATTTGAGGGAGCATCTATAGTGCCATCTAGCTGAGAAATGAGTACATGTAGCAAGCACAGAATCTAAACGCTTTTTTCAGCTGTTTGCTCAATCTTCCTTCAGTGCAATCATCGCCCAAGATGTTCCTCCACAAATGGCCATATAGCTGCATTTTATTTTATTTTTACTCTTGCCTTTGAACATTTGCAGTATCAGTTTCAAAGTTTCCCCTCGTAGGGAAAGGAAGAGGTACGTCAAGAGCTGGGATTAAGGAGGCCATACTTAATTAAGCCTTTCCTTGTAAGACCAATTGCAGTCGTTAACAGTCGTCAACAGGTTTTCCACACCTAACAGCCAATCACCCATTCCCACCACCCTTCTGAGTAATACCCCTCCCCACTCTCTCACTATATATAAGGGTCTGGCGCCTTCTGTTTCAGTGTATCTGAAGAAGTGTGCATGCACACGAAAGCTCATACCAAGAACAAACATAGTTGGTCTCTAAGGTGCTACTGGAAGGAATTTTTTTATTTTTTATTTTGTTTTAATTAAATGAACACAGGAAGAACAGTCTAACTATTAAGACCAGGATGGAGGGAGCTGGTCATAACCCTTCTGCTGCAATAAACACAGAGACAGAAGGCACTTCCAGACCTTTTATTTATTTGTACAAAACATGGTAGTTATCCCACACTTTGAAGTAGAATTATCCCGTCACAGCAAAAGGTCTGCTCAGAAAAACAATGTCAAATTGCACTGAAAAGTGTGGGATAACAGCCACCAACTGGCAATGTCATATAACCTCTGCCTGAATGTGTCAGAAGTGACAATATATAATTCTTGCACAAGTTTTTTTTTTGTGTCTGTACTAGCATGAATACTAAATAAAACAGCTGTTCCGGAAGCTCCCCGAGATGGAAAGTCGGCTAAGATATCCAACTGGCACAATTCATCTCTCCCAGCTGTATCAGAGAGGTTGTTCACATCTCTCACGGGAAGTGTTATCTATGAAGTATCTTATATGCCGGTTCCAATATCCAATTTTCAATTGCAGGTTCAAAGAGCTCTCAATTCCAGTTTCCATGCTCTGGAAACAAACAGCCCCCCCATTGGCAAAAAAGGGGATAGCATCACACTAAAACAAACATCAAGGTTGCAGCATTTGAGACCTTTTAGTTTGGAGAAAAGGCGAGTTAGAAGCAACATTATAGAAGCTTATAAAGTTTTGCATGGCATTGGGAAAATGGATAGAAAAAAAGGCTTTTCTCCCTCTCTCATAACGCTAGAACTTGTGGACAATCCCATGAAGCTGAAGGTTGTAAGATTAGGTAAAAAAGGATACTTCTTTACACAGTGCATAGTCAAAAATGGATCTCACTCTCCCCCCCCCCCCCCGAGGCAGTGATGGCCACCATCTTGGATGGCTTTAAAAGAGGATTAGACAATTTCAAGGAAGAGAGGGCTATCAATGGCTCCTAGCCATGATGGCTATGTTCTACCTCCACAGAGAAGTGGAGAGTGCCCTTGTGCTCATGTTCCTCTCCCTTCTTCCCCACAGGTATCTGGCTGGCTGCTGTGAAAACAGGATGCTGGACTAGATGGGCCGTTGGCTTCATCCCGAAGGGTATTCTTATGTCCTTACGTTCCCAGAATTCTTTGAAAGAAGCCATGACGGTTTAAATTGGTATAACGGTACTTTAAATGCACTCTGTGGATGTGACCAATGAAGGAGAGACTATCGGAAGTGGTCTCTTGTGATTTTAATATGAGGAACCATAAAACTAGTTTTATACTGACTCTGAAAGTATAGGGGGAAGGCGGTTGACTGTTTACTAAATTAGTTAACATCTCAGACAATATAGATCGGTTCTCTCTCCTATTCTAGAATATGTGTTTTGTGAACTTGCCCCTCGCCTGAGACATTGGAGTCGGCTTTTACATGCAATGGCAGATCAAATCCATCTTTAGTAAAATGCCATTAGAAAAGATGGATGGTTTTGCCTTAGCCAGTTAATGTGATAGTTGTGAAATATGCTCATTTCTCTACATTTTTTCTTCTTCGAGGACCTCATCCAAACCCTATTAAAGTCAACGCTGTATTTTCCTTTGATTGTAATAGGTTTTGAATCAAGACCCTAATCATCTTGGATATTCTTTGTAATAAACCCTGTAGTAATAGTGATTATTCCAACCCCAAAGTATGATGAGGAGATCACTAGTCCTCACCTCAAATTATTATACTGGCTTGTTATAACTGCAGTTTTCTCTATTATTGCTTAATGCTGGTGTAGATGATGTCTTTTTTTAAGGAATGATACTATCCAAGCAACTTTTTGCATTTTTTTTTAATTCCACACCCCTCACCAATAGATATGGAAATTGACACTCTACTTCAAACTTCCATATTTGGGTTGGTGGTTCTTAAAAAAATGTTTTTGTTTTTAATTTGGTATTCCTGATGTAAATGCACACCATGCTCATTCTTCCACTGCCAATGAAATTTTTTTTCAACATGATGGGTTGTTGGTTGTGTGCATCTATAGGACAGTGAAATCAGTGATGACAAGGAACATCTTTTCTATAACTGTGGAATTTTAGATATTTAAATTTTTTAGTTTATATTTATATAGTTCCTTCCAGAAAAAAGTGCTTCCTCTGTACAACATGCAGTCCTTCCTAAGCTTGTTTTCTCCTGCTCTGGAGGGTAGGACTTGGACCAATGGCTTCAAGTTACAAGAAAGGATATTCCAACTAAACATGAGGAAGAACATTCTGACAGTAAGAGCTGTTCGAAAAGTGGAATGGTCTCCTAAGGCAGGTTGTGGACTCTCCTTCCTTGGAGGTTTAGAGACAGATGTTGGATGATCATCTGTCAGCTGAGATTCCTGCATTGCAGGGGGTTGGATTAGATGATCCTCGGGCTCCCATCCATCTCTAAAATTCTATGATTCTATGATTCTAACCCAAACAAAACATAGTGAGCCACTTTCTCCTGTAGCCTTACCTCACCGTTTGAGAACCTTTCCTTTTTCCCCAGACTGATGCCCGCAATATTTCATTGCTGCAATAATAACGGCATTTTTGGTGGATTTATACCAGAGCATCCGCACATCATTCTGCTTTATTAGTTGTTTTGTGATGTTCCCCCAAGGTAGCCACATTATGGATATCTGATGGGGCACTCTGGCACTATGGTACAACAAAGGCAGGACAACCCCTCCCTCCAAATATTTGTGGTATGAAAAGTTACCGGATTTCAGCAGGAAGCTACAGGAACATTCAGCAGTTGGAAATGAAGCAGTATGTCAACCCTGGAACTTTTGCAGGTGCAAGCAATATTAAAAGCAGGATCACATATAATCGCCCCAATGCCAACATGAGCACAAATCATCCTGAATGCACAATAAAAAAGGATGTCTGGTGGGGCCCATAATTGTTTTCTTTGAAGGATGTGTGCCCTCCTCTCTCTAGCATTGGAGCACATATCCCACATCTGTTTCAGGACCTAAACTTTCCCCTTCCACTCACAACAAAGTGTGGACTATTGTTGCAGCAAGGCTGCCCTCTCCCATTATGCTTTATGGGTTTCTTGCTCTCCTTGGAAGATTGAGGGTGCATGAGCACATTGCTAAGGGAACATTGAGCCCGTTGCTCAAAATTAAATGAATAAATAAAGATTGGTACAAGTCCAAAAAAAAAAAAAAAAAACATTTCCCAGCTTGTTTCCACAGTCACATAGAAAAGTACCTGGATAAATAATAGCTTTCGTATTACATTGCATTTTGAGGTGCATAATTTAATATTTGGTATGCATGAGGAACTCCAGCTTGTTTTACTGCTACATTTGAAGTTCATTGTTTTACTTACAATTTTCTTTCTTTTTTCTTTTCTTTTTGGACAGATAAACAATTACAAAATCTAATCAGAATAACTGATTGCTACAGGTCAGCAAAAAAAAATTAATAATAATATAAAGTCCACAGAGTCTAATAAAAAGCGGAAATATTGCTGTGTAAAATAATGAAACACTTTGTGTGACCAAAATCCACAAATAAATGGCAAATACACGCTATGCTGTCTCACTGCTAGCTGGCTTGAAAAACAAAACTTAAAAAAAACACACCAAACACATAATTAAAACACACACTTTGTCAAATTTAACAGCACGGTCTGGTGAGATTTTCAAGCTGAGCAAATAATAGAAAACCATTAAGCAATAGAACTACTTGTTTAAAACACACACACACACACACACACACACGCACACACACACACACTCCTAACTACATCTGTGAAAGTGACAGAGTGCAGGCCTGAATGAACCATTATGTAAAGCATGCTATAACATTGGGTAATTTTACTTGGGTGGTTAGTGGAACCATTATGTCTGAGATAAATATTTTTAGACCCACACTATTCTTGTGATTCTAATTGGCTTTAAACTGTTTATAAACATTGTGTTATAAATTGGTGCGACCCAACCTGGGAGCTTATGGTGAACGGATGGTAAGAAATTGAATTGATGATGACGGTGAATTAGGAAATGTAGGAGCTAGGATTTAGATGTCACAGGTGCTCCAAAGAAAGTCAAGAGGCAATGGGAAAGGTAGATTCACAGATTAGCCTAGCTGGGCACAGATGCTTTGTGGATCTGAAAGATCAGAAATATGTCCTGGAACATTTGGAGTTCCCTTGTTCCAGGGAAGCCCACTCTGCAGATTGCTGCACTTGGTTTGATCACAGTTTCCTCCTTTACATCTCTCCCCAGTTTGGAGTTCAACATATATTTCAGGGGACCAGCATCCATATCAACAGCTGAGATGCAACTGGAGAATACTGAGTGCTTTCTGGAAAGAAAAGCTGTTTCCTCCTGCAAGTATGAAAGTGCTCTGTGGCTATCGGTACCAGAAGAGGAAGGGATGTGGATCAATCAAAGGGAGGTAGACAGGGAAAGGTTCAGACAAGAATGTCAATCTTTTCTCATCCATCTATCATTGAGTGTTCTTCCTTTATAATTTTTGGATCATTATCTGGGCTTATTATTATTACAGATGCATTGAGGGGATTATAATAGTGTGACAGAGAGAAAGAAACACATTCCTCTCACTTTCTCCAAAAAGGATCTACCCATGCTTTGTTTACAGTCAGCTTCTCTTTTCTGAGCCTCCCTCCATGTGCTGTGAAATCCGTCAGTCTAAAAGTCATTCTCGGCACCAGTGCAGCTAAAGACAAGTCATCAATCTTCACAGAGCTACTGTAGGCTTCCTTCTTCTGCATTCATCCAAATGTCATGGTAAAGCTCTGTGATGATGCCGTCCATGTCAACCCCAGTTTTGTTTTGCTTTGAAAAATATAATTTTGGAAAACTCACCAGTGCAACATAGCAAGGAGGCATCTGAGGATCTGTCGCTTCCTCCATTGCGAGATCTCCATTGACTAGTCTTTCTGGCAAGAAGGGAGAATGAGCTCCAGGTAAAACCTATCAAAACTGATTTCCAAATGAGCTGATCGGGGAGAGTGCAAATATGATATTGGAGGCAGGCAACTGTTTTGTAGCACTGGAAGTTGGTTTACAGGTAGTGTGCATGGGTTGGCATTCCCCCTGAAAGCATGTGTGGTGTGCAGTTTAGGAGAGCTGGATTCGGTGCTGAATGAGGAAACTCAGGTGCTGGCAGTGACCAGGAGAGTTAAGTGCAACTCTAATTAGAACAGTGTTTTTCAACCACTGTTCCGCGGCACACTAGTGTGCCGCGAGATGTTGCCTGGTGTGCCGTGGGAAAAATTGAAAAATTACTTTATATATAGTCAATATAGGCACAGAGTTAAATTTTTTAACATTTTCTAATGGTGGTGTGCCTCGTGATTTTTTTCATGAAACAAGTGTGCCTTTGCCCAAAAAAGGTTGAAAAACACTGAATTAGAAGATATAGTTTCAGATGTTCCTGACGAGTAGAATTGTTAGCGCTGGTAGGAACTCCATGCCCCATAGATCTTTATGCCCAAGATGTGACCAAAGTGTTGAAGGTTTAATGGAGACCCTCAAAGTGAGGTGTTTCAAACCTTGGAAAAAATTGTGGGGAAGGCAGCATGAAGCTCATTTGGAAATGGGGAGGCTCCAGGTCACATCACATTCCCAATTCCATAACCAGGAGCACATCAGCACACACAATTGTATCAATTTTATTTCCTAGAAACAGTCCCTAGTTCATAGGTAGTCAATATGGTATCCTCCAGATTTTATTGGGCTACAAATCCCATCACCGCTGACCATTGCCCATGCTGGTCAGGGAATCGGGAAGTTACAGTCCAGAGCAAATGAAGAACATCATTTCCTCTATTTTTTTTCTGGTAGATCATTATCCTTATCCCCCACCACACACTTTTAATGACTCCTTCTTAAACTTCTGCTACTACGAATTCCTTTTTTTTTTTTCATAATCTTTTTATTCGAAATTTACAAGCATACATTATATTTACAATACTTTCTTATAAAACATTTCTGTGTTCTGACCTCTCAAGGTCTGGACTTCCCTCAATCCTTCGTTCTGGTTTTCACAATATCGTTTCTTTGTTTTTATATTTATTCCATATATTATTGCTTTAATTTTCACAATCAACTTAATCTCTATTATATCATCATACAATAACATTCATTTTATGCTACAAAGCCTCCTGTAATCCTACAAACGTATTCAATTGTGTATATTTTCTCAAGTAATTAACAAATTTTTTCCAATCGTCGATAAATTTCTGATCTCGCTGTTCTCTGACTCTCCCTGTCATTTTGTCTAATTCCGCATAGTCTACCATTTTCAAAATCCATTCCTCTTTCGTTGGTAATGTTTCCTGTTTCCATTTTTGAGCCATTAATATTCTGGCTGCTGTAGCCATGTATTGGAAAAGTTTTATATCCTCTTTTTTAATTCCTGTATTAATGATGCCTAATAGTAAAGATTCTGGCTTTTTGACAAAATTATACCCTAATATTTTCTTCATTTCATTATATATTACATTCCAATAATTTTTAACTTTTTTACACTCCCACCACATGTGATAGAAAGTTCCCACGCTATCTTTACATTTCCAGCATTTGTTGTCTCCTTTGTGCATTTTTGCCAATTTTGCTGGGGTTATATACCATCTATATATCATTTTATAGATATTTTCTTTTAACGCATTACATGCTGTGAATTTTGTCCCTTCTCGCCACAACCTTTCCCAATCCGTCATCATAACATTGTAACCAAAATCTTTTGCCCAGCTTACCATAACCGACTTTACCTCCTCATCCTTCAGTTCCCACTCCAACAATATCTTATACATTTTTGATAATGTTTTGTGGTTGTTATTTAGTATTTCCCTTTCAAATTTAGATTTTACATCGTCAAAACCTTTCTTCTTTAAATCATTTCTAAACATTTCGTTTATTTGGTGGTAGTGTAGCCAATCATTTACATGTTCTTTTACTTCTTCATATGGTCTAAGTTTCCACTTTTCTGCATCTTTTTTAAGCAGTACTTCGTATGTTGGCCATTTCTCGTTCATATTTGCTTTTTTAAGAGACATAACTTCTAGTGGTGAGAGCCACCACGGAGTTTTCCTTTCTAGTAGGTTGCTATATCTCTCCCACACTTCGTACAGAGCTTTCCTGAATATATGATTTCCGAATCCTTTATGCACTTTAGTTTTACCTTGCCATAAATAGGCGTGCCAGCCGAATCTATTGTCGTGGCCCTCTAAATCTAGTAGATTTGTATTTTTTAATATCATCCAATCTTTTATCCAGCAGAGGCATGCCGCCTCATAATACAATTTCAAATCTGGTAATGCGAATCCTCCTCTGTCTTTAATATCCGTCAATAATTTAAATCGAATTCTGGGTTTTTTCCCTTGCCAAATATATCTTGATATTTTTCTTTGCCAATCTTTAAATATTGCTGTTCCTTTGAGTATGGGGATTGTCTGAAACAGAAACATCATCCTCGGCAGTACGCTCATTTTGATTGTCGCGATTCTTCCTAGAAGTGATAGTTTTAGTCTATCCCATGTTTCCAAATCTTCCTTTATTTTGTTCCAAACCGGATCATAATTATTTTGAAATAGATTTATATTCTTATTTGTCAGCCATATTCCTAGGTATTTAACTTTTTTGACTACTTCTATTTCTATGACTTCTTCTAGTTTTTTAATTTCCTCCTTGTCCATATTTTTAACCAATATTTTTGTTTTTTTCTTGTTTAATTTGAATCCTGCCAATTGGCCAAATTCTTCAATTTCTTGTAATGCCACTCTTGCGCTTTCTACTGGATCTTCCAATGTCAATACTAGGTCATCTGCGAATGCTTTTACTTTATGTTGCTTCTTTCCAATTGTTATTCCTTTGATTTTATCTGAATCTCTTACGCTTTTTAATAAAATTTCCAGGACTGATATAAATAGCAATGGTGAGAGTGGGCATCCTTGTCTTGTCCCTTTAGATATTTCTATACTTTCCGATACCACATTATTCACTATTAATTTGGCTTTTTGTTCCTTATAGATTGCTTTGATACTTCTTAATATTTTCTCTCCAAAATCCATTATTTCCAAATTTTTTATCATGAAGTCCCAATCCACGTTATCGAAGGCTTTCTCTGCGTCTATGAAGATCATCGCAGCTTTTTTTTCGTTTCTGACAGACAGGTATTCTATTATGTTCACTACGTTCCTCACATTGTCCTTTAGCTGTCTGCCAGGTAAAAACCCAGTCTGATCCTCGTTGACAATTGTATTTAGGACTCTCTTCATACGGTTGGCTATTATACTTGCAAATATTTTATAATCTGTATTTAATAATGAAATTGGTCTGTAATTTTTAATTTGAGAAGTATCCGAATCTGATTTGGGGATTAGTGTGATGTATGCTTCTTTCCAGGTTTGTGGTATTTCCGCTTTTTCCCAGATGTTATTCAGTACCTCCTTAAATGGTTCTAGCAGGATGCCACTTGTTTTTTTATAGAATTTTGCCGTGAATCCATCAGGTCCCGGTGATTTTCCACTTTTCATGTTCTTTATTGCATTTAATATTTCCTCTTTCTCAATTTTTTCATTCAGATGTATTTTCATTTCTGTTGGAATTTTTTGCACTCCTTTCCTATTTATAAACTCTTCTATTTTGTCTATTTTGGATTTCTCCTTCCTTTTATATAATTGTCTATAAAATTTTTCAAATCCTTGTCTTATTTCTATTGGGCTTTCAATCTCTTTTTCTTCAATTTTTATTTTATTTATAGTACTTTGTTCTTTCCTTTTCTTTATCTGCCAGGATAGCCATTTTCCGGGTTTGTTTGCATGCTCGAAATTCCTCTGCCTCATCCATTTTATTTTCCATTCTACCTCTTGATTTATAATCATTGCGAATTGACTCTGTAATATTTTTATATTTTGGCTTGCTTTCAGATCGTTTGGTTTGGACGCCAGTTTTTTCTCGTTCTCCATTATTTGTTTTAGGATTTCTTCTTTTTTCTTCTCTTTAAGCTTCTTCTTTATACTATTTTTCTGTATGAAGAATCCCCTCATAACCGCTTTACTGGCGTCCCATACAGTGTGTTCTTTTGTTCCCTTATTCCTATTTAATTCAAAAAATTCTTTTAGTTTCTCCTTTGCTTCTTCTTCTATTTTTTGATCGTCCAGCAAATTTTCATTCAGTCTCCATCTGTATGATTTTTCTTCAATTCCTTTTATTTCGCAATATATTGGGTTATGGTCCGATAGCGTCCTTGGTAATATTTCAATTTTTTTTATTCTTGGTATCATCTCGTTTGAAATTATTACATAGTCGATTCTTGCGTTTGATTGCTTTGATTCTGAGAAATGAGTGAATTCTTTTTCTAATGGGTGTCTTATTCTCCATGCGTCAACCAAATTACAGTTCTTCATCATTGAGAAAAAATTCTTAGGTAATTTCCCATCTTTTGCCTCCATTCTCTTTCTACTTCTGTCCATTTCTAATGAAATTACGCCGTTCATGTCTCCTAATATTATTATTTTTTGGTCCATATACTCAAAAAGTTTTTCTTCCAATCCCTCATAGAATTTTGATTTATTTTCATTGGGTGCATAAATTCCAACTAAAATTATTGTTTCTCCTTGCATTTTGACCTGTATTGCTATTATTCTACCTTCTTCGTCCTTGAATAGTTGTTTGGCCTCTAGGTGTTGTTTTACATATATGACTACTCCTCTTTTCTTAGTTTTGTCCGATGATATAAATTCATTTCCTAATTTTCTTTTAATTAGAATCTTTCTGTGTTTTTTTGCGATATGTGTTTCTTGTAGGCAAATAATGTCCAATTTTTTTTTCTGTAATATATGTTCAATCTTGTTTCGTTTTGCTTTCTGGTTTATTCCATTTACGTTCCACGTCCAAATCCGTAATGCCATCTTGTTTATTACTAACCTTGTCTTTTGTCTTTACTTTTACTGTTCCTCCTTTTCTTCTTTTCCTTCCTCTTCCTCTTCTTCCTCCTCTTCCCTGATGCTGTCTTCTTCTTCCTCTTCTTCTCCTCTTAGCGGTGCTGCAGTTGCTCCCTCTAGTAATTCTTCCTGTTTCTCCAGTTCTTTGTATCTTCTCAAGAATTTTGTCACCTCCGGTAACCCCTTCAGCTTGTGTTTTTTTCCTTTATAATAAAATGAGATCCCTTCCGGGAATTCCCATTTAAAGTCAACTCTGTTTCTTCTCAATATCTGTGTCAACCGTTTGTATTTCTCTCTCTTTTTTAGCAGATGCATAGGAATGTCTTTAAACACGATTGTCATTGTATTGTCTATATATATTTTCTTTTCTCTATTCTTCATTAGTATCATATCTCTCATTCCTCTATCTTTGAATATTATTAGACAGTCGCCTGGAAATTTTTTCCCTTTTCTGCTTTTTGTTTTTATTCTAAAGACATTCACTACATTTTCTGCAAACTCCTCTTTTTCTATCTCCAGCCATGCCGCTAATTCGGTAATAATTTTTTCCGCAATGTTTTCTCCCGTTGTTTCCGGGATCGATCTCAGTCTCAAGTTTTTTTCCCTTGACCTCATGTCTTGCATTGCAATCATGTCCAGCATATCTTCTTGTGTTCTGCTTACCTCTAGTATTGCATTGCTTAGTTTGTCATCTTCCTTTTTCAGATCTTTAATATCTTTTTGCGTACGCTTGACTCCTTCTTCCACCTTTTGCGTTTTCTTTTCTACCTCTTGGACTTGCAATTTCAGTTCTTTAACTGTCATATCCCACTTCTGTTCCATTTTTTCTAATTTGTCTTCCACACTCTGTTTTGTTTCTTTTATGTCCTTTTTTAATTCTGCTAACATTTTTATTATTTCCTTGGAGTCCTCTTGTTTCGAACCTCTTCTGTCTCCTGGCGTTGCTGACCCTTTTGTTCCATTCTTTTTTTCCGCCATTTCCTCCCTTTTCTTTGTTCTATTATTATTGTGTTTTTTTTTCCCCTTTACTTGTTATTGTTTTTACTATTACCTTTTCCCTTTAGTATAGTTCTGTTAAGGGGTAATATTATTATTTACCCTATAACCACTTCTTTTACCGTCCAAGTCCAGATTGTGACATATTTGAATATATTCTGCCAAAAGTATGATTAAAGATCTTATTTCCCCCTGACCCTTAATGTGTTGTTCCTTGATATGGGTATCTTAGAGCATATACAAATTATAAAGCAATATACAAAAAAGAAGCATTAAGGTTATTATATTGTTAGTGCTATATCTTCTTTTTTCCGCCTCTTGGATGGCTAAATCCACATGGGGTAGGGATAAGCTTCAAATGTTTGGGAGAGTTCAAAGGGAAAAAAAAGTTTAAATAAACAAGGGGTTTAGAGAGGTTAATGTTAAATGTTAAATGTTTTGTATTATCTATACCCCTTTTTATGGTTATATGGTATTTGTCTTCTGCCACTTGGTTGGCTAATTCCCAAACAGGTAGGAAGATAAGTCCCAGAGAGAAGGGAAAAAAAGGGTACCTAAAAGGCAAAATTAAAAACAAAACCAAAAATAAAAATGTAAAAAAAAGAAAAAAATGATTACTTCCAGTCTTTTCCCTTTCCACTTGGCTCCCTTAATTTGGTCCAAGGACTCTGTACTTTGCCTTATTTCTTCTGCCACTTGTATGGCTAATCCACATTGATTATTTTAAGGAGCCAACAAAAGGGAGTTAATTCCTTAGTACTATTAAAAAATGAAACCGTAGCAATGCAGAGAGAAATCAGGCGTATGGCAAATGGGGGCAAAGGATTCCCAAAAGAAATAATAGAAGGGAGAGGAACGGGAATAAGGTCTTCCGCTTCTTTGTCTGCCCCCCCACTCCGTTATGGCGAAGTTCAGGGCAGAAGGCTTGCTGTTTGTCACGTAGGCACCTCCCGTCTCTACCCAGCGTAAAAAAGTTTTCCCCCCTTAGGATTTCTTGCGCAGTCTTTATTTCCAAACGAATTATATTAGGCTACTTGTTGCAGGGGCCAAATAGTTAAAAGGTGTCCTTTTGTAGCCTTATATCTATTTTATAGCTTTGAAAACTTTTAAGCTTGTTACAGTTACAGTTGCGGAGTCTTAGCAAAAGTGAAAGTATTCAGTGAGCTCTTTCTCCAGCGAGCTCCGTCTTCTGTTAAAGATCGCTGTTTCCAGCGTCTCTATCATAAACTGTCAAGCACGAAGATTTTATAAAGTCCTTCGATTTTCCGGGTTTACCCGATTTTTACTATTCAGTCCCGTTTTTAGGCTTCAATTTTTGACTCTTCTCACCCTTTGCGCTTTTCTAATATATATAAAATCTCCCACAGTCGGGATTGATCTCCTGTTTATACTCCCGCTGTCCTCCGAATTTTTATTGCCAATTCCGGTTCGGTTACCAACCTTTTAATTTCAAATTCGGGTTTCTTTCTTCCTTTGGAGCCGGGTCGCGGAGCTGGGAAGACCTGAGGCTTCGCTTTAGACGGGTCGAAAAAATGGCTACCCGTATCGGTGTCTCGATCTCGCCACCGTGCAGCCTCCGAAAAAAAGTGAAAAACCGGAGACCCTCTCGGTGGCGGAGAGACCCTTCGATACTGCTGGGTTCTTTGTCCTCAAAATAATCCTTTTGAGGCTTTATGAGGAGTTGCGGCGCCCTGCAATCTCCCCTTTTTTCCGTCTAAAACTGGACTCTGCCCGGAGGGCAGAGTCCCGTCTTCTTTCAGCTCCTCTCCCAACCGGAAGTCTTTTCCTAAGGCTGTTATTCTTCAGTGTTCAGCCCAGCTCCTTTTCAGCTTTTAACATTAGCTCTTTTCAGGTGCTCCCTTTCATGTGTCCTCACTCCATCCCCATACCTGATGGCCAACACTCACTGATGTCCATGCATACGTACTGAACATCTGCAGCAGGGAGCTTGTTTTATCTGTGGAGGCTTTCTGCAAAGTTCCAAATTGTGTTGGGAGCTTCCACATCAAGATAAGACCACCTAGTTCAGACGTTACTCCTTCAATGCATGGACGGGGTGTCAGGATGACTTGACAGGAATGTGATGAAGAGGTGGGACTAGCAAGCACCTCCTCTATGTAGAATATATAAGAGGGGGACACCTAAAAGGACTTCTGTAGTGGTATCATCTCAGAATGGTGAATCGACACATCTTGTATCTAGTACATATGTAGCTTGTATGCTGATCTAGAGCAATATGGCACCCCTTTAGTAGATGGTTGACCCAAAGAACAAAGATCCTTTCTGCAGAATAATTCTATGGATCCATGCGTACAATAAATTGGACTTTGTGGGATGTTTGGCTTTAGGAGGTCCTGATGCATGTTTTTAGTGAACTGTGTGTACTGCCTCCACAGAGTCATGGATAGATCTGTCATCTTTCTGTCTCTCCATCTCTCTATCATCTCTATCACATATCTCTACCATATATCCATCTATTTGTCTATCTATCTATCTCATCACATAGAGAGATGCTGGGCTGGACTATTGGTCCATTGAGCAAAGCATTGTCTACACCTGGAGATGCCAGGGGTTGAACCTGAGACCTTTTTTTGCATGAACACAGATTAGCCATCACTGAGCTATGACCCTGTCTGCCGGTCCAACACATGTTATTAGTGACTAGGCTGTATCTGGCCCTTATGCAGGCCATGCTCACGGTTTTCATGCCAGAAAACCGAAGCAAGCCTGACATTTGTCCAAAAGACTCCACTTTCAGACCTTCCAAGTGTCCCTGTTTTCCAGGGACAGTCCCAGATTTAGAGAAGCCCTTCTGGAATGTCCCACCTTTCCTATTTTCATCAGAGAAATGTTGGAGGGTATGGAGTAGGACAACCTTGTTTTGATTGGAGAAATGTTGGCGGGTATGCTTGTTTATTGGACCTGCTGAAGTCATCATCCTGATGCCCAGAAGAACTAGACAAAATAATTTGTTAGAAAATGGAAGAAGTGTATTTCCAGCATATTTCATCTTCTTGATGACTTTGCCTAAGACTATCTGAAGATTGTCAATGCATTTAACTCACTGAACTGTTAACATCCTCACAGCTTGCTTCTTTTGCTGGGGGATCTGAAACACCAGCAGTATAAGGAGCTAACTGAAGCAGCCAGGAGTCCTGAAAGATGGTGGTGCAATTAATTGAAGTATCCAGAATTGATGAGCGCTGTCAAGGCCCCACTATGAAGGAAGCTACCAAGGGAGCTTAATAAAGTGACTCAGAGAGATCAGGGATATTGCAAGATCTAAGGGAAATTGCCAGGAGCACCAGAAAACAATGGGCGAGCATGTGGAAGAGCAGAGCAGCCCTGCTGTGCTCAATTATGCATTCAAGAGCGATTAGGGTGCTGGAAAGATAAAGAAAACAGTGTAAATATCCCTCACTACTCATCAGTGATGAAGCCAACTTGAACTCATGAAGATAAATCATAGAATGAGCATGAGGTGTGGAAGAAATAATATTTTCTAACCAACATTTTCCCGAAGAGTGTGTGTGTGTGTGTGTGTGTGTGTGAGAGAGAGAGAGAGAGAGAGAGAGAGAGAGAGAGAGAGATGAATTCGGTCTTTGTTACAGATTTGTTTGTTGGCCCCAATACTGACATATAAAGGGATACTCTTAACATCAATTTGCTTGTTTTTAAAACTACTGTTTATTATGTATATAGTGTAATCAGCATACATGGTGTTGTATAGAGTTTCAAATACAAAAAAATAAATAAATTATTGTCGCCAATCATTGGCGACATTGAAACAACTAGTTATCATATATGGTATGGTAGAGTCTATAGATTTCTAATACCCAGTACCAGCGGCGTAGGAAGCCTTGTCGCCGCCCGGGGTGGTGGAGTGGAGGCACCCCCTGGGGGCGGGGTGTCACGGTGCGTACGTCGTGACGCCACAACGCGCCGGATGCACTGCACATGCCTAGAATTTTCCGGCATGCGTAGTGGATCCAGCCAGCGCTGCCATGAGCCGGCGAGCAAGTGATGGGTCGGGCAGCCCCACGACCTGCCACTCGCTCACTGGCTCACCACAGAAGCAGAAGCAGCACTGGCCGGATGCATCCGGGCCGGCGCTGTTGCTCCCGCGGTGAGCTGCAGGCGGCTCCTGGGGGTACCCCATCCGGACGGGGTGCCGGATGGCGGGGGAGAGGCCGGGGAGTGTCACCCCCTCCCCTGGAACCCAGGGTGCAGCACCCCCTATGCTCCTCCCTTCCTACGCCACTGCCCAGTACAAGTTTTCTAGAAAAAGAGGTACCGGAACTCACCATGAACGCCTCCCTTGTTCTCTTAGAATGGCAATAGCACCCACCTGAGAGGTGCTGGAATGGAGTTCCGGAAAGTTCTGGTTGAAAAAAGCCCTGATAGTGCTTCATGTGTATGGTCTAGACGTAACCCCTGTTTACTACTTTGTAGGGGACAGTGTAAAAGAAAGGCTACTTCTGTGTCAATCTTTCAATGAAAGGTAAAAATAGGGTGTCATTTTACACATATGCACCCCCATAAATGTGACACGTGTATTCATCTTCTTTAGTTAATGACCATCAACCAATATTTGTGGACTAAGTCCAGAGACACAGATACATTCGTAAAGATAAGGCGCTTGGTATGTGTTATAACACTGTGACACCAGATGGAGCTGTGGAGTCCCGTATTTCGCCAACAGGAATTCCCTGTATGACCTTTGCAATGTGTTTAACTGATTCACATTTCTGATGTGTCTAGATCCAGCCCAGGTGTTGAATTTAATAGCAAGGATGTTTTTGTTCACAGTGTATAATCAAGCAGCTTTAAAATGGATCGTCTTTTAACATAGACTCTATGGTTTCATAATAATGAATATATCACTTCCAGTCTCTGCCAACAGCTAGGGCTCTGGTAAGACATGTGTATTCAACCTCTTCCGAAAGGCTGCTTTCCAGCACTCTTTCCTCTTGACTAATCAGAGCCCTGCTTTGTAGTTACTGTTCTCTTGGCATAGCATCAGCTCCAATTTCAAGCTCTTCAGCAATTTCGGTGCTTCCACTCCATCATCCCTGACAGCAATTGAAGGCCTACAGGATGTGTGTGTGTCTCTGTGTGTGTGTCTGTGTCTGCCCATGCCAGACACCGCAAATGAGAATCTGTTACCAGCATTCTTACCTCAAAGGCAAGCTGGTATATTTTGTTTTCACGGAAACGATTGACACCTTGAGCCCTACTCAGCCATTATTAAAAGGAAACGCGTTGGACATGTTCAGAGGCATGTCCTGCTCCCTCTGCTCCCAACCTTCCCATGATAAGGCTCCCCAAACTCAGGATGGCTTGTAAGCATATTCAACATGCACTTACAATGTGGTTTGCTTTCATAACACCTGAATAGATCTTTTGTGTGGTACTTGCCTCGTGCAGCCACTTTTTCCTCAGTGGGGAGCGGCGTGGTTGAAAAAAAAGCAACTGGTGTCTGAATATTGCTGCAAAAGGGAGAGGGACGTAATTTGGGCACTGCTTTAGACAGAATGTCTTGGTGTTTCTAGTAAAGTTGTGGGGATTGTCTGAAAGTGTGTAAAGGGGTGTGGCACCCATGCAAGCCCAGTGTCCCTGCATGTGCCCATTCCTCTCAGACCTTCAGGTGTTGATCATAACACAAGTTCTACAAGCATGCTACTTAATCTACTTGATGTCACGGCCTTGAGAAGAGGAAGAGAAGCCTACAGAGTCTGGGACTCCTGTACCACCAACTGGGGAATCTAACATGGTTCATGATGTTGATGTGGGTAGACATAGCTCAACACTATGATTCTATTTTTATTTTTTTTAGTCAACAGAGCTCATGGAGCATGAACCTAGGGGCCTGGATCTTGAACGGGGATCCGCACAGATGCTATCCCTGGAGCCTGACTTGTCAGAGAAACCAAGTGTTCTTGAGCTACCACAGATGTCCAACAACACAGCAGGCATGAGGCCACAGAAGGGTGACAAAGTGACCACAGGGGGGGTTGGCCCTTTAAGAGCCACATTCCTTAGGTCAAGGGCTGGAGTTTGGGAATGGTGAGCTGGAGAACAAGACTTATAAAGCCTCACTTGTGACCTTTGTTGGAGCAATGTGCTCACTCAGTACTACCTGCGCAGTCAACAATCATCAACTTGTCTGGGTGCCAGAGTGGTGTGGTAAAGGTAAAAGGTAAAGGACCCCTGGATGGTCAAGTCCAGTCAAATTTAACTATGGGGTGTGGCACTCATCTCACTTCAGGCCAAGGGAACCGGTGTTTGTCCACAGACAGCTTTCTGGGTCATGCGGCCAGCATGACTAAACCGCTTCTGGCGGAACGGAACACTTCAACAGAAGCCAGAGTGCACAGAAATGCCACTTACCTTCCCACCACATGGACATGGATCAGCAAACTTAGGCCACATCCACACCATACATTTAAAGCAGTATCATACCACTTTAAATAATGGTGGTTTCCCCCAAAGAATCCTGGGAACTGCAGTTTGTTGAGGGTGCTGAGAGTTGTTAGGAGACTTCTATTCCCCTCGCAAAGCCTCAGTTCTGAGAGTGGTTTAAGAAATAATCAAACTCTGGGAACTGTAGCTCCGTGAGGGGAAAAGAGGTCTCCTAACAACTCTTAATGAACAGCAGCTTGCAGAATTCTTTGGGGGGAAGCCATGACTTTTCAAAGGCATGCCATAATGCTTTAGAGATATGGTTTGAATGCAGTCTTAGAGGCCTATACACAATCAGGAACCCTGATCGCAGACAGACTTAAAGCATGTTCAGTCAAACCTTTGTGATCAGACAGGAGACCCACATGCAAGGGCATTGGTAGAGAGGCTGGAGTGTACACTCTACTGCCCTACAAACTTCCAACACTCACATGTTCAGTCTGAAGATGACCATAGATGAACCAGGGTTTGCATCAATGACTTCCCAGAAAATACTTGTGATACTTTAATTGCCCCCCAAACAAGACAAATTTTTTTTCATAGAACAGTAGAGTTGGAAAGGACCATGAGGGTCAGTAAGTTCAACCCCCTGAAATGCAGGAATCTTTTGCTCAACGTGGGACTCGAACTCATGACCCTGAGATTAAGAGTCTCATGCTCTACTGACTAAACTATTTTCACCTCAAAAGGAAAATAATCCCATTGAGGTTTATACTATATAAAATGCATTATCTGACAGTTTGGGGATATTTCCAAGAAACAAAACACAACCAAGAACTGAAGCAATTTTTTCCATTGTAAATTAAGTATCAAGAGAATGAAATGTATCTTGCAAAAGCAAAAGAAGCAATTATTCTCAACAAACTGGATCTAAAATGCAGAATGCTATCCTTTTATTCTTAAAAAACTCAAGACTGCCTTTTAAAAAAGTCTTTCAACGTGTAACACATTGCTTTGTGTGTTAATTGACTTTATTAAAATTAGCATTTTAAAATTTCTAATTTTCTCTCTCATCTGTGAAATGTCACTCATTTCCTCTCATATCATATTCTGTAATTAAATTTTCATGGTATCTAATTTTACTTGTTTATCATTTTTTTGTCTGAAATACTGCCTGTTTTTTACCAGAAATGCTGAATAGTTTACTTATATGTTGACCCAACACACTCACACACACAGACACACAAGCCTCTATTCATTTAAAACTTGTAATTATGATTTTCTGCAAATACCATGTACCTAAATGAACCGAGAGATAATTATTTTCTGTTGCTGCCTAACGGCCAAATTAGATGTTACATAGGAGATGTGTGAACAATCTTTTGTTGGTTTAGTTTTTAATGAAAAGCAGAAGCAGGAGGTTGCCAATCTGGGAGAAGTAACTTTGGGGAGAAAGGTTGCTTGGTCTGTTTTGCTCCTGTCAGTTCTGTGGTCAAATATGACCACACCCAGCTACTTTTCTACCTATGGGAGAAAGGGGAGAGCAATTGGATCTCTGCAGCTTTTCCCAACAGGGAGAAAGCACAATGACAAATGTGAACAAACAAAGGATAGGGTTAAGCAGCTCCTTCCCATACCATACAGTTGCTCGAACTGACATCCTCCTATGGCTGCTTTTCATTAAAAATAAATAAATAAAGCAAGAGGAGCATATTCATGTTCTAATTTTTAATACCTTGTTGGCCATATGAAGGTTATATTTATAAAAGTAAATCTCAGGTAGTTTGTATACTGCTTTGGCAAAGATATTGGGAGTAAATTTCATTCTACTCTCTAAATTATTAGTGCAATCTTTGAGACGTTCCTTAGTCTGTGATTAATCACATGATGGTAATTAGTGTCGCTTTGAACAAAATGGTTCACAAGATTTCTCTAGAGAAATAGAAAATGTTGCACTCTTCTCTACTAAGCAATCTACCTTTGACTTTAATATTTTATATCTATTTCTATTGATGCTGAGAAGAAAGGTAATTACATTTTGTGGAGAGTTTTATTCAGTCTATCTCTGCCGATACCCAAAGAGCTGCTTGGCCTCTCACAAAAGGTTTATGCTAGCCTAATGAAATCTTGACTTTCTCTTGAACAGCTCACCGCCCTTCCTTACCCCTCCCCCATTAAAAACACACACACCCTCATATCATGAACTGATTTTGAGACTCCGTTTAAAGTCCTGTGTTCAGGAATGAAACAAAGATGGCATTGGCTAAAATATTGAATAATATCATTAGCACAATTATGGGGGAAAAATCCACCTTCTAATACGTCTAAAGCTAATTTTCTATATTGTCTTTGTATATCAGTATTAACTAGCACAGTATAAACACTGACAACTGGGAAAGACTGGCCTGCGAGCACTCCAATTGGAGAACAACCTTTACCAAAGGTGTCATGAGTTTTGAAGAAGCTCAAAATCAGGACGAAAGGGAGAAACACACTAAGAGGAAGGCACACTTGGCTAACCCTCATCATGATCAACTTCCATCCAGAAACCTATGTCCTCATTGTGGAAGGACACGTGGATCCAGAATTGGCCTCCACAGTCACTTACGGACTAACCTTTAAGGCCGTGTTCATAGAAGACAATCTTACTAGGCAACGAGTGGTCACCAGAGAAGAAGACAAATTAACTAATTCTGGCACAGATTTGCAGGCCAGCCAGCAATTTGTTTGTGCACCAGACCTGGCCTGGTAGACCACTCTTCATGCAGCCAATCATTGCTAAAGGGGGTAGGAAATATTTGACCCTAAATATTTGACAATATATTGCACCCAACACAAGCATCAGGCTAGATGTAATTCATACTCAATGTCCCAAACATGTGCGATTTAAATGGGCTGCACCATACCGCTGGTCAAGCAGCTTGTGTTTTATTTTATTAATAAAACAAAAGTTTCTGGATTAATTGTTTTTAAATGAAATACTCTTGGCTGGGGGAGGAGAACCAGAGCACCCAGGTCTTCCGGGAACCAAGCCTAACACAAGCAGTCATATAAAAAAAAACCCAGACTCATAAGGATACAACAGGTAAATGAGTTAATTTGGACAAGAAGAAGAAGAATTTGGATTTGATATCCCGCTTTATCACTACCCAAAGGAGTCTCAAAGTGGCTAACATCCTCCTTTCCCTTCCTCCCCCACAACAAACACTATGTGAGGTGAGTAGGGCTGAGAGACTTCAAAGAAGTGTGACTAGCCCAAGGTCACCCAGCAGCTGCATGCAGAGGAGCAGAGATGTGAACCTGGTTCACCAGATTATGAGTCTACCACTCTTAACCACTACACCACACTGGCTTTCCAGTGTATTCCCCTTTGTTTGGGTGCATGATAAGCAGAGGACTCATCACAGACCTCTAATCAAGTGCTCACACAGTGTAGCTGCCTGTTATCGACAAGGCTATGGCACAAGTTCTTTACAATGGCAAAAATCAATTCTCTGAAAAGTTGGGTCACACATTGTTTTCTGGATCAAGACCTCCAGATCCGAAGACTTTTTCTCCGGGACAATTGAGACAGCAGCTTTTTTAGTGTTCTCATACACAACATTTAGTTTACTTTAGAAAATAGACTTCATAATTCACACTACGTGCCAAAAATGCTGTAAGATACACACACACACACCCTCCCACACACACCACATCTCGGTTAGGACAGGTGTGTCTGTGTGTTTCATGTTGTTGCATAAGATCAGTTACAAAAATAGTAGAAATATAAGAAAACTAAACAACCATTTAAAAAAAGATACAAGGCCATAATTTATCTTGGAAATATTGTTCCAAAACATAATAAAGAAAGGTTATCTTTGAATAAACATCATCTCCCCTCCTTGTAATAGCTTCTTTAAAAAATAGGTCTGTTTGGTTCAAAACAGCATCTCAGATTTTTCTGACCCATTCAAAAGTTGATGATACATCAGATTCCACCTCTCCACGCACACAATAAGTATGAACACATATTCTGCCAACCAGTAATAAAATCAATGCCATATTGGCTCAACCGGGCAAAAGATGGTAACTACTGAGCTCGTGATGCCAAATCCTGAGCTCCCATGCCAAATTTTTTGAATAGTAATACGGAACTACTGCCATAAAAGAGTTAATTTTTAAACACAGCTCCCTAATGAATGTCCCTTTTCTCTTGGAGGAATATGGTTAAGACATTTCAGGATGGTGATGCCAGCAATATCTGGGGCTTTCTCTTGTTCTCTTCCTATGGTTTCCCAGGAGGAAAATATATATATTATTGAGTTTCCCGATTGCCAACAAGACTAGTGCAGTTCTCTAGGTCCTTCCTTGTATGGAAGACTGATGAGGAGATTTTGGTTGTTTATGATAAGAATCTGCTTGTGGGGATTTGGAAATATTTCACGGGAGGCGTCGTTTGGGTTGAAAATAAATCAACGAATGTAAATGTTTATTATTATGTATGTGCTTCATTAATTATTCAAGATGCTTAGAGCTTGGGTAAAGTGTTTGATAAATTGGAATACATACATATAAATAACCAGAGTTCTCCCTCCCACTTTTTCTTTTCTTAAGCTGTGGATTCAGCACCATGCATCAGGCAGATCCAACACTTCAGAGCTTGCACTTCAGCCTTCAGATAGAAATCTTAATGCACTCTTACTGTGCTAGGCATGTGGTAGGGGGCCTCCTGCCGAGTCAAAGAGCTAGCTCCTATACTGAAGCTGCATGGAACAATATTTTGCACGCTTCATAAGACCGATTTCCTTTTACCAGGGAAACTACAACGGATGAATTGATATAAGCAGTGTTGATGCTAGACTGCATTGTCTTTAAAAAAAACCACAGGATTTTGGCCGAATTGAACCTACATAAATGTAATGCTGATAACTGGTGCTATTTTTCTAGAAAAAGAGGTTCCAGAACTCACCATGAACACCTACCTGGTTCTCTTAGAATGCTAACGGAACCAACCTGAAAGGTGACGGAACCGAGTTCCAGCTGAAAAAAAGCCCTGCTGATAACATTTGCTTGCCCTCATACTGCTGGCTGAAATGTTGCACAACTCATCCTTTTCTCCTCAGACTTGGACATGGTGTTTTGATGATTTTGATGACATCATTGATCTGAGACAACACATAAGGTTTGTGCTGAAGAAACCATCTTTCTCTGAGCCTGTAGGTATCAACAACGTTCATGTTCAGGCTGCTGATGTTGTAAGCGCACATCAGAATGCGAAATCTTTCTGAACTGAGAATAAGATATCTGAGATCTATTGGATTCTTTATTGACAATCAACAAATCATTCATTTGAGCCTAATTTGAGTCATATCTCTGGGCTATGACTCACTACACAAAATTATTACAGTTACCCATTTTAACAAGGGTGTGTGTGCCCAATATATAATGGTTATAGAAATAAAAGTTGGTGGATGGGAGGAAGCTTGTACCAGTAGCCATTCAGAGATAGGTTACTGAACTGGTGAATTCAGAATTATTTTATAAAGTCTTTCGTGGAACTTTCTGCACAACCAGCTGAGGAAAAAAACAATGCTTTATAAAAAAAAATTCTTTCTTTTTTCAAATATGGCACAATGGGAATACAATTTAAGAAAGAAAGTTGGGAAAACACAAACCTTGGACTGTCTCTCTACCTTTCTTTTCTCTTTCATTAAATTTGTTAGCCACACAACAGGGCTCCCTTCCCTTTGTTCCATGCAGACTGGGGGGAAAGTTGAAGGAAGGGGAAAAACAGGGAAGAAACTACTCCATAAGACCATTTTGTTCTTGAACAACTTCTGGTCTGCAAGAGCAGCTATATGGAACATGGATTAAAAAAAAAAAAAAAAAACAACCATCGAGTATTTGAAGTTCATTTTCTTTTTTCCTTGAGCACTTGTTGACTTAGTAAGGTTTCCCAAGGTATGCTTTCAGATGGGATTACTCCAGCTTTCATAACACCATTTACAAATAATGTACCAGTAAGGGGGATCATATAATCTGTTTCAACCACCAAGATAAAAGTAAATAAAATTTTCCAGAGGCTATTGCTGTTAAGTTACAAAGTGGTTTCACAGAAAAGCACATGTTATCACAGCAATTGCTCGTATTGATTCTACAATTTAGCTGGACATTTTCTAAAAAGAATACCAGAGAGCACCAGTAATTTAAATGATCTGGGTATCACCCCAAATTATATAAATAGGAAAACCCCCACATATTTTCATGTATTTATGTGTTAGTAAAGTGTTTGGGAACCACTGGGAATGCCAGTGGACATTCCATAATACATTCAGATGATCATCAGTAATAATAATGATCGCCCATGACGACGACGACGATTTTAATTGTTAATAATAAAGTTAAATGAACAAAGCTACCCACCACATAGATCAACAAATAGGTTTGTGGTGGATGGCTGCAGAAACTGAATGATGCATGTATCTTTCAGGAAATATTTTTATCTTGAGAACGCTTAACTTTCCCTCTGCTCCCACCGATTGATCTGTGCTTCAAAGCTGACCTTTCATTAAATGATTCATAAACCCAACCCAGGGCATGCATTTCCAAACCCATACATTCCCCCAGACCTGAAAGCAGTTTTTAAAGCACATGTAACACTGTGTTGCACACATATTAGTGCCCATCCACAAAAAAGTGTGCTATAATTATATTCCATTGAAATAAATGAAACTTAGGTTACAGCTAAGTTCTCCCGCTGATTTCAAGCAGAGTTAAGCGTAACTTAAGAGTGCAATCATGTTGTGCCTGGGAGGGGATCCTAGGGGTCAATGCATATGGCAGACTACCCTCTGTATAGGTGGAAAGGGAGAGAGGTCTACCCACAGAGAGAAGGGTCTTCTATAGTGACACAAAATATGCAGTGTTAAAAAGAAATGCAGTGGTACTGTTCATAGCAGACCATTATAATGTTGCGGTCTAATATATCTTGCGGTTATTCATGGAAAATAACACAGATCTGTATGCCACTTGCTGGAGTAACAGATGAAACCAACAAATCATTTATAAAAGCCTTGATTTGCTTTCAACTGTTCTTTCTAGAAGATTGAAAGGACCTCCTGATGTTCAAGGACCAGACTGCCCCATCTCTTCCACAAAAAAGCACATGAAACATGTATATTATTAGGGTAAAGGAGAGAGGCACATAATCAGATACCTGAGTCACCTTCCTTGGAAGCGCTCAGGAGAGACCAGCTTTCCTACCCACCCTTATAGCACCATTGAAATTCTTCTGACAAGCAGTAAGCTCCTGATTGAATATTTTCATATAAAAGCAAAGTAGGCTGACTCTGTAGGGGTGAAGATCTCACAGAGAATGAGCAACTGGCTGTTTAGATATTATCGTGCAGAGAGTTCACATATCTATGCTCTGCACACAGCACATCAAGTGATGTTCTCCAGGTGGGAAGCAGAAACAATAATTAAGGAACAAATACCATGGCAGAGTTTTCACCTCAAAAATAATGTGTCACCTCCTTTACCTCCTGAGCTCGGATAAGCAGCTGGAGGGCGGCTTTGAGCCAGGCGTCAGTGTGTGAAGGAGCATTCACATAGACACAGATATGGGCTGATGTCTGCACCACCCACGACTGGATCAGCCTTTCAGTTTCATGGAAGAGAGCTAGCATGGTGTAGTGGTTAAGAGCGGTGGACTTGTAACCTGGTGAACCGGGTTCGCGTCCCCACTCCTCCACATGCAGCTGCTGGGTGACCTTGGGCCAGTCACACTTCTTTGAAGTCTCTCAGCCCCACTCACCTCACAGAGTGTTTGTTGTGGGGAAGGAAGGGAAAGGAGAATGTTAGTCGCTTTGAGACTCCTTCGGGTAGTGATAAAGCAGGATATCAAATCCAAACTCTTCTTCTTCTTCTTCACGGGGCCATCTCAGAGTACAGGGTAGGTTTAACTGGAAGCAATGAGATTTCTGATCAGAACCCAGCCTCTCAAAGCAGCTCGGGGAGGGCACCATGAGAAGGACGCCATGTGCCTTTGGATTCTATCCCTTCAAGGCTGATGTGATCCCAGCCTCCCAAAGCCGTACACGGCCCAGTGTTGCTTTGAGGAGCTGGGATCATTTCACCCTTGCAAAGTGTCTCGGGGATGGTATCGCTTTGGGATAGCATGCTCTCACACCCAATCCTCTTCCTCTACATATAGTACTTATTGGAGGATAAAGCCCACTGGATACTTCTGAACAGAATTGTAATGGAGCCATGCTGTGTAACCGTTACAAAAAAAAAAAAAAATTGTGAAAGGATTTCAGCAGTAGGTTCTTTATTGCTAGAACCTTTCAATGTGCTAGTGTGAGACTATGGCATAGGATGGATGGGCAGGCAGCCATCCAGAACTGGCACACAAGTGTTTACTTTTGCACTCAGAAATGGTCCCTGAATCATTATTTGGATCATATATGAATGATTTGCATGTTTATAAATGATAAATCTGTCCCTGTATGCATATCAAGGACAAAAATTTCAGATTTTCTTTTGTTTAAGGTCATAGAACTTGATTAATTCAGTAAGAAAGGTGTGCCAGTACAGACTCTGTGGATGTTTCCAGACATTTGTTTTTTTCAGGTGTGATTCAATCACAATCAAGTTGCATAAATATGGTTAGTTGGGAGGTGTCACACAACAAATCTGCTTCCCAAAAGATCATACTTTTCGCAATAAAGAAAGTGACCAGAAAATGCACTGGGAAGTGTGGGATAGCACTAACTTCCCCACAAACAAACCAGAGTGATTGTCCATTAACTATCCAATGTTATTCAATCTCCCTGAAAACAAATCTGGATGAATGTCCACTGAAAGAGACATCACACAGGCATCTATACTAAAGGCTCAAGAATCTAGCCACTACTCTAAATGTCTTGCTCTCTTCTTCTTCTTCTTCTTTTAATTTGTTTTATTTGCATTTTCAAAAACAGGAACAGAGAACATATTTCACCACCCTCCCCTCCCCCTGTCCCACTTACAACCACACCAAATACAGCATATCTTCATATACATTATGACTTCCCTTCCACACTTTCCCTGGTTTCTTTTGCTTTTCTACTCCTCCTCATAATCCACATCTTTTTATCATCCAATTTATTATCTGTTAAATATTCTATTTCAACTCTTCTGGATTTACATAAGACCTGCTAAGCTATGTATTTGTCTATACTGGTTCTTGAAATAGTCAATAAACATTATCAGTTCCTCCTTATATTTCTTCCTTTCGTTGTCTCTTATCTTGTTTGTCAGACCAACCAGTTCAGCATATTCAAACATTTTACACTGCCTTTCTTCCTTAGTGGGTACTATGGTTGTTCTCCACCCAGTTTAGCATCTTGCTCTCTTCTTAACTGCTTGAAAAGTACATCTATGTACACCCCTGTTTTTTCCAAATCATTAGTAAATACCACAAGAGATTTTGCTTAACTAGTAGGCATAGCCAAAACAATCAAATGCACTAAACTGAATTTAATGCAGCAGACCCCTTGGATTATATCCAGAATTTAATTATTGCTCATTACTTTGTTGGCCATCTTACCCTCTCCAGTTCTTAGCAACAATAATACTGGCACAACACTGTTTTCTTATTATTTGGGCTGCTAAATTGCCCACAAAATTCTTCAGAGAAACATGGAATAATATGACAGTTGGACACAATTATGTGCAGAATTTCACTCCCCAGCTGCTTGTCTCCAGCTATGTGTGCCAGTCCAGGAATCTGAAATTGACAGCAAGGCGTGAGCTGGCTGATGCTTTTGGCTGAGTATCAATTTAGAGCAACCCAGCACTTTCTGTCTCCAGACTTAAATCCTATGCCTTACATGAGTGATAGGGTCAGTCAGTAATTCTCTGCAGTGTTTTGTAACTTTGAACACACCTGGGGATTTTTGAAAATCCACAAGATTTCAGCTTTCCCCCTCCCTCCAGCTTTGATATCTCCATTTACCGGTTCTGTTAAAGAAGGCATGAAGAAAGTACCTACAGTAAAATGAGGGAACGCAGACAATTTAGTGCAAAGACGCCCCACGGTTATTGGGTGTGGAACAAAGCATAGTACATATGTGTGAAGGAAACGCTGAAAGATGCCTTCCATTTCCTCGGCTTTAAGACTATAAGGGCCTAAATATATGTAATTTCATTTAATGTGAACAATTTTTTTAAAAAATGAAAATCATCATTGCAGGGGTCCCCAACCAGGATCAATACCAATGAGAAGTTTCCTCCCATGGCCATGTTGGAATACAGTCTTCATCAATGGTTGCCCACCTGGATCCCAACCCACAACTAACGATTTCCATTTTAAATGCAATGCATTTAACAGCATATGTCATTTTGCTCTGAATTAGTCTGAGTCTTGCATCATTTTCTTGCAAAGGGACTATGGTTTTGCAAAGCTATACTTGAGTTATAAGGATGCTAGAGAATAAGACTGTCAAATTCAAGTCACCTATACAGTCTCCTTTATTTCAGTACATAGGTTGGAAGAATTTTGACAGGTGAAGCTCTCTCAGTCCTCTTTCATGCACCTATTAAAGGTAGAGAATACTCGTCTTTTGTTATATCTGATCATCTAGTTCACTCAAGGTTATTCGTTCAAGGTTACTTAGAGATAGCAGCAATTTCAGAATAAAAATATCAGCAAATAGCTCTGTGATTCAGTCTATATCTAATCATAAATAAGCCCCATTGAATTTAGTGGGGTTTACTGCCAACTAAGCTAGTACAGGATTGCAGCTCCAACATTCAACTTCCACCAACTTTATCTTGCTAGTCACCCTGTTCAAATAAATTCTATTAGGGCTATGCAAATCTTCTATGTTATTTAAATATGCAGATTAGTTATGGGTCTTGGGTGACTGGTGTAATGCATGTGACATGCTTTGAACATTCCGCAATGCATGTTTACTCAGAAGTAAGCTGCATTACCCTCAAGACTGCAGCCTCAATAATACAAATATCGATTCAAGAAATACATCTGATTTTGTCCTCCGTTCTGGATACGATGCCTATTTTTGCCCAATTAAGTGTTTGAAGTCCTGATTAGCAGCTGTCAGCACTAAACAAGCCATTACCCATGACAGAGATGAATGGAAGATTAGCACTTTTCCTGTTAAAAGGTCTTGAACACTAATTGGTTGATTAGCAATGTGAGTGTTAAACAGTGTTTTCATGCTGAGCAGTTGTTTGTCCTAACCTTATTTAGGTTGATATGGGTAAAACTTCTGCACTTAATAACATTGTGCCAACCACTTTAAAATGGCATTTTGTTTCTTTATTCATTTACTGTATCAAGACATTTATGTACTACCTCCCCCACCAGGCTTAAGGTGGAGTGTAATTTAAAATAAAAAAAATCATTAAAATCACATTTGCCAGGATCCAACCCAGAGATCACCTCTGTTTTTATAAAGGACATGTGACTGCAGAAGAGTCTGCAACTGGAATTTTTAATCCATTGCAAATTTCCTGGCTCCTGCAGCAACTACCCTGCTCTAATCTGCTGAAGCACCCATGACTTTTGTGTTGTCCCACAGCAAGCAGGGAATTGAGGAGGAACAGGACAGGAAAAGCAGTTTCTACAACCGTTTTAGCCATTGCATATACGCTGAAGAAACAGGCAATATTTCTAGGATGGCATCCCTAGTAGGGACTGACAGTAAACCAGCATGGAATGGTTGCAGACAATTATGAGATTGGATGTGTTGCAGATGCTCTTAAAAGGTAGCCTTTTCTATAACACCACAATGTAACACTAGTATGTGGTCCAAACCATTTGCATCAGATTAACTTCCGTTTGGTAGGACAGCTCCGGAATAAGTAGCTGTTGAATTATGGCAACAGGCAGCAAATAAAAGAAGAAGCTTTACTGCAGTGGAAGGAGTTAATTTCAGGACAGTTCAGCGGATGATTAATATCCCCCAAAAGAAACAGCTGGGCTAGGTTTGCTAGCACATATTAATTAAGGCAATGAGATGGTGTGATGACACTTCTCTTTGATAGAGGCCAAAGGCTACTTTGTATTCTGACAGAAATAGCCACCTTCTACTTTCTCCGCAATATAATAAACCTCCTTGTTATATCATTGCCGCCTAAAACTATTGTCATAATCCCAATGTGGAAGGGAATAGAATCGTAAATAGATTCAGCGCTCAATGGCACTCTGCTCCACAGGGCTTTTGTGTGAGTGTGGCATGAGGGTTTTTTATGGCTTTTTGAGAGTTTTTATCAAAGCTAACAAGGAAAATCAGAAAGGGGGATTCAATAAAAGGAGTCAGTAATGAGAGGAGCTATGAAAACTGGAGCAGTATTGTTTTAGTTTCCAGCCTAATAAATCATATTAATTAAAAGAGAGATGTTCAATCTTCGGTTAGTATCAAGCCCACAGTTTCAGAGTACAAGAACCTTTGGAAGCAATAGAAGATAAATGGAGGAGCCAGGCTAGAAAAAGCAAGCGAGAAAAGGAATAGGGCAAATCCTAATCACACGGGGTTACTAACAATTCCATAAATCATCTTATCTGGTCCGACCTCAGGGGCATCACCTGCAGAAATATCAGCCTGATCTGCATTCGCTCTGCTGTGCTTCAAACACATAGAGAGGTGAGACTGAGATCTGTGAATTCATTATCCTTTCAGTATCCCTTCCTTTGAAAGAAGCGCTGAAAGGATACTGCACCTGTCCATCTGCCTTTGCTCCAGAATGGACTCCACCATCTCATGCAACCTACAATGTTTTGAAAAGGGAGCAATTTGATGTGAATCAAAATGTCTGCACCTCTGTGGTGACTTTCCTCTGGACATATAGGACTGTCAATGGACCCAACAAGGTTTCAATCCAGGGATGGAGAACGTGTGGTCTTCCAGATGTTGTTGGGCTTACAGAACTCATCATCTTTAACCACTGGCCATGCTAACAGGGGCTGGTGAGAGTTGGAACCCAACAACCAATGGATTGACCCCAGGCTATCCACACCTGTTTTGATCGATCATAAGTAACCAGCAGATTAAACAACAGGCATTAGCTTTATATCACATTACAATAAAACAATACAGGAAAAATGTGCCCCGCCATCTGATCTCTCTAGAATACAGACTAAATTTATTTTTAACACCATCTGTACCCAAAATGATAAGAAAACTTTAGAAAAAAAGAAATTTAAAAACAAAGAAAGGAATGTTAAATTATATTAATATACCCTGGAGCTCCTCATAGAGCACCACTGGAAGTCACTAGGCGAAACTGTTTAAAGGAACTTTGTGTTGCTCTCTCTTTACTAATGCAATTAAACCTTCCCTAAATATCTCAAGAAATTATTAGCTGCCACCACCTATTGAATTAGTAGAGTAATAGGATTGCTTAAAAACAGAATATATAATATTACACTCGATTAAATAAATAAAGGTACACTTCATTTGTTTGCTTGCTGAATTAATTAAATTAGAAATGGTACTATACCTTACAACTGAAAAAGGCAGTTTACAGATCTTCAAACTGAAATAACACAGCTGCTGCCTCCCACCATTCCTCTGAATCCAGCCAGTCCATGACAAACAGAGAAGATCCTTCTCCCAATCACCATCCACTTAGCCAGTGAAGGCAGAGGAACCCAAAGGAGGTCTTCTGATGACATTCTTAATTGTCAGGAGTCCAGTCCCCAGCTTGATCACACAGTAAGCGTAGTTAATTAAAAAGGATGATTTATTGTCAAAACAACAGATAGCTCCGGACGGCTCTAACACAGCCTCCTGGCATCATCAATCATGATGACCCTTCTGAAGACCCCTTCCACTTACAGAAGATATTGAACTTTCTCACTTTGCGCCTCCTGCGTTGTTTCCGGTCTAATAGCCCTCCCCTTAGCCTACTCTTAGGAGGGATTGGCTCAGCTCCAATCTCTTCCCATTCTGACAAACTACTTCTTTCTCTGTTTGTGCCAGTTTGCACTTCTTGAGAGTGTTGGCTGGGCTCTGTCCCGCTCTCAGCCATTCCCTTATCAACCAGCATTCCAAGGGGCGGGGGAGTTGGCACTAACTGATGCTCATCCTGTCTGGCAGTTAACCCTCTCTGTTCCTGGCTGCTTTCTTGAGCTGGTTGCAAACCTTCACTGGGTGCTGGCTGCAAAATGTCACTGGGAGCTGGCTCATTCATGACATTAATAGATGGGCATGTTTATCTTGGAATAGGTGGTCCTTTAGATACTGGAACCCAAGCCATGATCATTGTTAGTTCACTTGCAAAAAACATGTAGGAGGTCCCTAGTTCAGTCCCCTGCATCTTTGGGTAGGATAAGGAAAGCCCCTGTCTGAAACCCTAAAGAGCTGCTGTCAGTCAGTGTCAACAGTATTGAGCTAGGTGGACAAATGGCCTGAATCATTATCAAACAGTTCCCCACGTTCCAAATAATAAATCACCATATGGAGTTTTTCTTGCAAAAGCCCATTGAGATGAATGGGAATTACGCAAGACAAAGCTGGATTCCTCCCTTGTGCATCATTGTCAACAGCTGTAGATTTCAAGAAGATAATAACCTTTACAAATGTAGAAATCTAAACTGAAACTTTAAATGATGCTCATGTGCCACAGCTGTAGGTCTCAAATTGGTGCTAAAATATACAAAATGTAGAAATCTAGACTGAAACTTTAAAGGACAGTGATGTAAAACTGTCAGTAAAAATGGTGAATCTCTTTCTGTCACAGCGCACAGTAACTTTGGATAAGAGGAGACCCTTAAGTAGGCGTTGCAGTCACATGGGACTAGTTTTTAGATCCAATGCTCTGTCATCTAAGAAAATGACTTTTGTGAAGATTCGCACCACATTTTTGCAACAGACCAACATTCCATTCTGCCACTGCTGTCTTCTATACATGAATATTAAGGAGTTGGAATTATCAGCAGGCCAGCCATCAATTTTAGAAGACAGATTTTTACAGCATTGTTTTTTTTGGGGGGGGGGCTGGGTTTAAGGCTGCCTTTGAAAATTCGGTTGCAACAGTTAATATCTATATGCCAAAAGCAAACCAGAGCCATAATTTTGACAAAGTTGTCAAAAGCATCAGTCGAGTCACCTAGTCAAAGCCAACTCAGTTTGATGCTGCTGGTGCTAAGCAGCCTGACATCTTTTTTTGCATTCAGTAGATAAATTATAACATGCCACAACAGAGTAGCTCTGTCACTGAAAGGTTTCTGGCGTTTGCAAAATTTCTTTTTTACATATATTTTTAGAACGTAAAAACATTCCTTTTAAACTACATGCCATTCATTATATTTCAGGTTTTCCTTTCCTTTCCTTTCCTTTCCTTTCCTTTCCTTTCCTTTCCTTTCCCCATTCTTTCTTCCCAGACACAATGGCTCTATGCCCATGGTTCGGCATAAACCTATTTAGGGGAATTTGAGACCGGTGAAAGCCACGCCCTTGACAGAGATGGGCTTTTGATTGGTCCGATAGTGAGAGCAGCCCCACTAAGGGCAGCTGAAAGGAGTTCCAGGAGGGTGGCCTGGTTGTGGTTGCTGTTAGAGAGAACTTTCCAAACTTTTCCTGTTGGTGGCACAGTTTTTAGACATGCATCATTTCGTGACACAGTAATTCAGTTTCACTACCAAACTGGAGGTTAAACCCCGGAGGTTAAACTGGGGCTCCTTTACAGCTGCAGGAGGAATACAGGGAGCGTTTGTGCAACACACCTACACACTGCAGCTGACACACTAATGGGTCATGACACACAGTTTGGAAAGCTCTGCTCTAGTATATTGGTAGATGGTAAAGCCCTAGTAGCTCTCTGGGTGGCTTGTAGATCAGCAAGATTTTCCATCTCTTAATGAAAAATAGATCAGGATCTATTAGTGCTTTGCAGTAGATCAGCGATTGTTCAATAACAGACACCACAAAGTGACATTTCCTACCTAAATTAGGTTACTGAACTGAAGAACACTTTGGTCAATCAGGAGTGGATTCTTGTGGAAAAGTAGTGTGAACTGCAAACCAAATTCCTAAGCTCAGAATGTTGTTCAGGGACACCCAGTTCTTTCAGTCTAACTATATGTCTTTTTCTGGTTGGCTGATCTTAGGGGTCTAGCAAAAGTAATTTTGAAGCAAAATTAGTGAGCTTCTCCTTCATTTCTATAAAGAGCCGCTGAACCCTCTTTCCTCTCCCTCACCTCCGTTTTAATATGGTAGCTTTTAGTTCAGCATACTGGCAAAAACAAACAAGCCTACCCGGATCATATTACTAGTTAGTTAGTTAGTCATCCATACAAACAACTGTCAAATTTGTCACCAGAAATAACAAGGAAAAGGAGGTCATTGCAAGAGATTAGTTATTTCTAGGGCCTCCTTTTTGTAAGGGTCAGAGAAAATATGTCTGGTTGCCTTAGGGGAAAATATTTGTTTACTGAGCAGCTTAAGGAAACAGGATGTTGAAAAGAATGGTGAGAATTCTAGTCATCTCCAGAAATAAAATTTTAAAAAGTCTTTTTCTTCTGTTGCAGGCCTGCTTGACTGTATATTTCATGAAACTTTGAGTATCTTTCTGAAATGTTTTCCCTTTTTTCTCTTGAATTGTAATTAGACCAAAGTAATGACATGTTGATACCGTTTGTCTCCTTTAATAAGCTAACTTATTTTTTCCAAAAAAGAAAGAAACTACTTTTTAAAAAGGACATGAAAACATTTTGTATGCACCTAAAGGTTTCAGTATTTCTCCTTTTCTGCTTTCTGCTGATTCTATATTCTTATTCTATATTTTCAGGTTTCACGTTGATTAAGAGCCAGATGCAATGAACACTAATCACCTACAGTGAGATGTTCCTACAAACAAGCAGATACACCCTAGCAGAAATGACTCTCTTTCTTTTGAGTGACAATAATAGCTTCGTAACAAACAGAGTGGCCCTCCATACATTGGCTGCACACACACACACACACACACAAAAAAAAAAACAACCAAGAAAAAGAAATTAGATAAAATTTCTATAAGCTGTTTTGGTGATTTGGAGGTTTAATTTTGCATTCTCATTCTGTATTTTTCTGTTGAGAACCACACTGGGATTTTTGGATGAAGGACAGAATACAAATTTATTAAATAAGAATATAATAAGAATAAGAATCTGAAATTAAGCTAGATTTAAGCTTGTTGGTGTCTCTGATATCTTATTTATGTTATGTATCATTTTATTATGCATGGTATGCATATTATGTATTATTTCGTTAATACTATTGCTACGTTTGTCATGGCCAGAGCAATAAACTTAGGAACTGAACTGAATTGGACCTACAATGAGATCATAGACTTTACCTCCACAAGCAACCCTAAGAAGGGAATCTGGTGCATGTGCACTTTGAAAGTCCTATCAAATTCAATGGAACTTACTCCCAGGAAAACCATGTATGGCGCTGCAGATTAATGAGGGTTAAGAAAGTGATGATGGCTTGGTTGAAGCATTCAGACAATACTACAACCATCCCATCCTAGGCCTGGAGTGTTGTGGCCAGGAAAAGAGGGGTTGAGATGGGAGGCGCATGGTATGTGCATGCATGCATGCAAGCACCTGAATCTTGCAGGCATGCCCACAGGCTTTATAGGCTAGTTTGTGTCCGTGTCTTTATCTGTGGCCAAAGGTTTGTGTTCTGGGTGGATTTGGGGCTCTCAAATCTCAGCGGCGCCCTGTACAATGCTAAAATTTGGTCCCACTGACTTGCTGCAATTGTTGCACCACCCTAAAAACCACCTCTGGGTTATGCATTGCCATGCTCTTTGGAATGGGCAGGGTTTGCCTCGCCCAAGGCTGAAGTCAGCTTATTACACTTATCGTTCCCCTGTTATTAGTAAAGTTATTAATAAAGTTCAATATGTCACTCATGTCTTGCCTATTCCCGGTTTTGGTCACAACTGCTTTGCCATACCTGCCTGGAGACAAAACAAGTGGTTAGACATATACTGAAGAGCTATGTTATTTGACTTTCCAACACTCTGAGATCTAGGCTGACCTATTATTCCTATCTATCTGCTCCATGTGTGAAAACAGTTAACAGGCAAACAGCTTTTCTCTGTAAATTAAACGCACAACCAATAATCAGCAGCATTGTGAAGCTCAGGCAGAGTCTGGTCCCCAGATAAAGTCTTAATTGCAGGAAATTGTCCTAGTGTTCCTCTTTAAAATGCATTATAATGTCAGAAGCAGTACATCAACTCTGCGTAGAGGCACAAAGTAGTCTCTCTCCGAGAAACTTGTTAGAGGTTGCTAAAGATTATGCAGCCCAGACGGGCAAAGTTGTTTATGACAATCCCCTAGACGACGCCCCTAATAAAGAGCATGATATTTATTTCATTAGTGTCGTGTATCCCATGACACCTAATTGCTAATAATGTTTTCGTGTTTTGTTGCTGACAAGCAACAGTCTCCATACACAATGATGGTTGCAGTTATTCTATCAAGATGATTAATGAGATCCAGTCCTGGAGAACCTCCAGATGTATATATTTCATTGAAATGGAACACTCTGGCGCATAGAACACATGTGGGAAGAAGCGGATGGAGATTTTAACTTGCTCCTATAAGTCAACTGGAAGATATGTGCACACTTACTCAAAGGGATACAGAATGGAGTCATAGTGTGTGACTGGACTGACTGGCAAATCTAATCACACTACGCCACTGTTTGTTGAGGAATATGGGAAACAGTTGTGTTGCATAGTTTTGCCCTATTGAGTGTGCATTTGGAAACCAACCTTCCTGAGTTGATACTATATCTGTTATAATAAGATCACATTGTAGTAATTGGCCCTATGCTTTTAAATTCAGCTGTGTTCTGTTTCATATCCATCTTTCCCTACATGGAGATCATCGCCATCAATGAACTATTTGAACTGTGGGCATCACTAAAAAGATAAAAAAGGTAAAGGTGTCAGGATATTATTACAAGCCGAGCTGCGAAACTGCAGTAGCGAGGCCAGCATGACTATGTGTCTGTTTTTATCCTGTGGGAAAGCCACCAGTTCTACCAGCTTTCCCACACATGTGATGGTTTTGTACTTTACTATTGTACTTTACTTTCGTTTCTGGCTTGAGAGATGCCAGACACGCTAATGCACAGCTCTCACCTAATGAGCTGGCAAGCAGAGGCATACTGGACGGTTAAATCCAGTCAAAGACTACTATGGGGTGCAGTGCTCATCTCGCTTCAGGCCGAGGGAGCAGGCGTTTGTCCCCAGACAGCAATCCAAGTCATGTGACCAGCATGACTAAACTGCTTCTGGTGCAATGGAACATCATGACAGAAACCAGAGTGCACAGATACGCCCTTTACCTTCCCGCCACAATGGTACCCATCTATCTACTTGCACTGGCATGCTTTTGAACTGCTTGGTTGGCAGGAGCTGGGACAGAGCAACGGGAGCTCACTCCATCACGGAGATTCGAACCGCCAACCTTCTGATCGGCAAGCCCAAGAGGCTCAGTGGTTTAGACCACAGTGCCACACGTGTCCCTTTAGTGGGCATCACTGTTTTATGGTAATCCACATACCGACAAATTTAGTTTGCGCCGTAAAATTGGATTGAACATTGCATTCCAATGACAAAAATGGACTCCCTTCTAACTGTACAGCTTTATGATATTTTGAAGCAGCCCCCCCCCAAATTTTTTACTTTACATGTGGCTTGACCAACTCAGCCTCAAGGGATAAATGGGGAGGCCTGCAGGCCAGAGGTTTCCAACCTGGTTCCAAATCATTCAGGAATATTTGCAGAAGCAACTTTTCTTTCTTTCTTGCCCATTTATATAGCTTGAGCAGCCTGTTATCGTGGTCTATATTTTCATAAATGCAGACTCTGGTAGAAGATTGCTGTTATAAAAAGAAGCATATATCACACAACCAAGAGAGCAAGAGAACAGCAGGATGGGGGGAGGGGAGCTGTGGCCTGTAGCAGCAGCCCTATAAAAACCCTGTTGAGAATAATGATATCTGCATGGTTAGCAAGTGAACAAATCAAAATTCCCCAGTTAGTCACACAGCAGAGAGGAAAGTGTAGACAGGCTGTCTGCTTCTTTGCATTCATTTCCCCCTCAGCACTGACATTTTAAGATTAGCAGGCCTGTGCGTGGTTCACCCCCAATACACTATGTTATTCCGACGACAAATGGGTACCTGCCACCTAATGGTATATATCTCAGCTCTGTTACATTACCCAAACCACCCTGGGCTTCCCATATTTAACACAAGGGGAAGGAACACTGAATCCAAATGATATTTACCATTTTCTGTGTGTTTGCTTTGTACACTGAATAGCTAAGCAACTAAGAAGGAAGAACTCAGAGCCACCTTTCACCGCAAACTGTCAGAAATGAAGTTTGTCGATCAGAATGGTAACCAAAGTTTAGCAGACTGAATTGCTGTGCTTTTTTGTGTGTGCTGTTTATGTTCTGTGCATTGGAAAATTCCTTATATCACACATTTTGACAGACAAACTTGATGGGTTTGATCTGTAACAGAAGGCTACTTCTTTCTCACTGCAACATCCAATGAGAAAGGATCACAAATATGTCATTTATGAAATCTTAAACATAACCTAAATAATGTGGTTAACAGTTGAGACTGAGCTGGTCATAACACCAAGACGTGTTGTAATAGCCACTAGTAGAAGCACTAATGGGGGAGAGGAGTTGTAGAAGAAGAAGAAGAAGAAGAAGAGGAAGAAGAAGAAGAAGAAGAAGAAGAAGAAGAAGAAGAAGAAGAAGAAGAAGAAGAAGAAGAAGAAGAAGAAGAAGAAGAAGAAGAAGGTGAATCAAGGAAGCAGTGAAATGAAAGAGAAACAAACTCTTTATCAGAAGAGTTATATATCTAAGCAGGTTATAGCCTTGCTCAACAGAAGTGTATAAAATCATGCATGATACAGAGAAAGTGGACAAAGAAAAGTTTCTGTCCCTCTCTGATAATACTAGAAGTTGGGGGCATCCAGCTAAACTGAATATTGCAGGATTCAGGACAGACAAAGGAAAGCGCTTCTCCACACAGCGCATGGGTAATGGGCAGTAGCTTGATGACTTTAAAAGAGGATTAGACAAATTCATGGCCGATAAGACTACCAGTGACTACTAACTCCGATAGCTGTGTTCTACCTCCATTGTCTGGACTAGATAGGCCAGTGGCTAATCCAGCAGGGTCTTCTTGAGTTCTTGTTCTCTTATCCTGACCAATATAGGTGTAACATTGTCCAGTATCCTGTTTCTCACAGTGGCCAACCAGAAGGTCTGCCTAAGGGAAGCCCAAAAGCAGGACCTGGGCCATTTAGGTCAGAACAAGTGAATTAGACAGAAGCAGCGGGACCTGCAGCAGGAATCTCCCCAGACCCAGGAATATTCTTGTTCAGAGCTCCAGTCAGTCTGGAAAGGGAATCTTCTTGCACTGTATGGGCCAAAGGGAGGGCAGAGTGGTTGATGGAGGCTGGGGTTCCCCGCTGATCAGCTAAAGGAAAAGGGCAGTTAATTTCTGGTGTTATGTAATTTTGTATGCCCATGGTGAGGACGCAGGTGGCACTATGGTCTAAACCACAGAGCATAGGGCTTGCCAATCAGAAGGTCGGCAGTTCGAATCCCCGCAACAGGGTGAGCTCCCATTGTTCGGTCCCAGCTCCTGCCCACCTAGCAGTTCGAAAGCACACCAAAAGTGCAAGTAGATAAATAGGTACCACTCCGGCGGGAAGGTAAACTGCGTTTCCGTGTGCTGCTCTGGTTTGCCAGAAGCGGCTTAGTCATGCTGGACACATGACCCAGAAGCTATCTGCGGACAAACACTGGCTCCCCCGGCCTATAGAGCGAGATGAGCATGCAACCCCAGAGTCATCTGCGACTGGACCTAACAGTCAGGGGTACCTTTACCTTTATGCCCTTGGTATGTAGCAACCACTGCCTTAATTGGGAGCCTCCGCATTTCACTTTCAACCCAGTAGGTACTCAACCACCAGAGTCCACTATTAGAAGGAAATATCCTGCCCATGCCAGTAGTGCATCCTTTAAAAAACAACAACACTTCATCTCTCAGAAACATCTACTTGCTTTAAATATTGGTATGCTTAAAATGTTTGTGATATTAAATTTTGCTCAGACTATAGACTAAGGGTACTACCCTACCTTCACATACCCACACACAATGTTGATAGCATGCTCGAGAGCTTAGCATAGCGCATAGGTCTCCATTGATGATGACTGGCACTGCTGGCCAGTGGGGCTTGTCTATGGTGCAAGTACCAGGTGGACAGAAAGCTAACAGGTTTTCCCATAGCAAAAGGAAAATCCTGAAATAGTGCATTACAAGGAAAAAGGATCTACCGATTGCTTTGGATGCATTTGATCCAAAGCCCTGCAGATTGCCCAAAGAGCCCAGTCCATGGGGCCCTCAATTGCACCAGCCTGGAACTGGCTTATTGAAAAATTGCAAGAAGCCAGCCTCCCACACATCTCCTGTCCTGGCCAATAGAAGTCAGCAAGGTTTCAAATATGATAGTAGACCTGCCACATCACACTCCCACAATTCCAGTTCAGATTGCTCTCTAACTTATGTGGATGCAACCAACAGAGCTACGTATGTATACTAAAAAAAAACTTTTTTAAAAAGGAAGGAGACCAGAAAATCCCAAGCAGTAGCAAATGTAGAAGCAAATATAACAATCATATCAGGGTTGCTTAAACCATACACCATAAAAACAAAATTAATTTACTCAGAAATAATCTCCACTGTCCTCAATGGGATTTATTCCTTAGTAAGTTTGTTCAGGGTTACATTCTGAAGCTCAACTTTTCCCTTTTTCTTTTTTACGGGAAACAATGGGAATTTCAAAATTAAGGCTGACCTGTAAGCAATTAAAAGGTTGACCAAAGCTGTCAGAATTAGAGCGGATCTTCAATACAGCCACTTCAAAGAAGTCCAGAAATAAACAACATCCAGACTTTGTTCCAAGGAATCCGTTTACATATACCTACCTCTGTAACCTATTGTTCAGTCTTCCTTGTTTTCAAGCAGCAAGAATAAACATCCACATCAGTTCTGACTGGGCATAGTCTTCCAGATTGCTTTGCTTCACTGAACAGTGTGAACTGCAAGTGATATTCAGCCATGGTAAATATGGAATCCATCAGCAGGAGCAATAATTACCCCGATGAGAATACTCTGATTACTTCCTTATTTTCCTCAAGTGAGACCAAAGCACTGAGTGTTGCATAATCATCTAGTTCAATCTTCTTTAATTGGAGCCTATTTAAGGACTGTGAGTCATCAAGTTCACAAAGTGAAAACATGGGGATCTTTGGAGGGGAAATGGATAAAGTTTGCTGAAACTGGATTAAACATGAAAATCCCTTTCTCTTACAAGAAGAAGAAGGGACATAATCCTCTGTTCATTCTTGCACTCAGATCAAATATTCTGCACCTTCTGGGCACCACAGTTCAAGAAGGATACTGACAAGCTGGAACGTGTCCAGAGGAGAGCAACCAAAATGGTCAAAGGCCTGGAAACGATGCCTTATGAGGAACGGCTTAGGGAGCTGGGTATGTTTAGCCTGGAGAAGAGAACGTTAAGGGGTGATATGATAGCCATGTTCAAATATATAAAAGGATGTCATATAGAGGAAGGAGAAAGGTTGTTTTCTGCTGCTCCAGAGAAGCGGTCACGGGGCAATGGATTCAAACTACAAGAAAGAAGATTCCACCTAAACATTAGGAAGAACTTCCTGACAGTAAGAGCTGTTGGACAGTGGAATTTGCTGCCAAGGAGTGTGGTGGAGTCTCCTTCTTTGGAGGTCTTTAAGCGGAGGCTTGACAGCCATCTGTCAGGAATGCTTTGATGGTGTTTCCTGCTTGGCAGGGGTTTGGACTGGATGGCCCTTGTGGTCTCTTCCAACTCTATGATTCTATGAAAAGTCATATACTTGGTATGATCTGTAAGTATCTGAGCTACTTCAATTTAGTGGAAAAGCCAAGAAAAATCTAATACCAGCCAATTTACCAGATTTTCTAATACCAGTCAGTGACTCAGGAAGTAAGGTCTACTAAGAAAGGCATGTCAAATATGTCGATGATGTCAAAGAGAAAATTCTTGTGAGCCCTATTCACACATCCCTCCACATATTGGACTAAAATCAGAAGGTCAGATGGAACTCTTCCTCTTGGCTTTGCCCTTGGCATCTGTGCATTGAGCATTGGTACCTACAGAAGGGCACCAAGTGGCTGATTACACCAAGGTGTGTCTGCTTCTGGTGGCCCTGTGCAACTGGACTGAATGGAGTTCCACCTGGGCTTAATAGGCAGGTGTCAGGGATGGTGCTGACACAGCAGTTAACATCAGGTGTGGATCACTCAGTGTCAGGTTTCACAGCCCCACAGCATCCATCATGCAATAGTCCTACACTCAAAAGAGCTGGAGGTGAACACAGCATGTGTAGACCAGTCCTCCATGAACTGGTGGACACGTAATATTGTTGTCTTTCCCCTGGTTATCCATGCTGTGAAACAATGAACCATATGAATGTAATTTAGATGTGAAGGAGGAAAAAAAACTCTAGGGAAAAATTACAGTGGAAGGGCTTTATTGTAAAACCCCATTCCAAGAAATCACAAAATATCTTAAAGTACACAGCAATATATTTGAGTGTTGCTGACAAATTACTGTTTTGAGATAAAGATCAAATTGCAGAAAATTACTGTACTTTAACAGCAGTTCAGTGTGAAGTTAAAAGATACAGTATATACCATTGATGTGAAAATCTTTACCAGGCTGATGGCACAAACTTGGTTTTTCCTCAAGCAGTTGCTATATTGTGTATTTGGGGAAAGCGTATATACACATCATTCTTCTAGAAATAAGACCTATGCTAGGTTTTCCTTCACATTCTTAGCCTGAACTTCTTTTGAGATGATTGGAAACAATCAGATGGATCCAGACATCCTGTAAGCAGAGCTACAGTCATAGAATTATCCCTCTCAAGAAAAGAGGGGTGGCATTTTTTGCTGATTCTTCCTTCCGCTCTGTAGCCTCTTGAACCCTCTGAAAATCTGATCTTAAGAACTGGGGGAATAGCATAGCATGTAGGTGGCAGAGAAGGCTGCAGGAAGAATCAGGGGGGGGGAAATAACCACCTCTTTATCCTGTTTTACTGGAAGTTGAGGCTTGCAGGGCAGGTGGCCACAATCTTCTAGACTCATCAAGCCCAGTCAAATTCAGTCCAAACAAATCAAGGCAGGTCTCTCAAAGCAGACATCAGCACCCTGGACAGCTCCCAGTGGACCCAGCTGTCTGAACTATGGAATGTTGTTGCCTCCACGGGGTGCTGAAACCATCTGAGGCTTTGCATTGGGTCTCATATCTTGAAAACATGGCAGTGTGTCCCTTAAAAGGCCCTTGACTGTTGCTTAATAGATTGGTTTCTGCAGGGTCTAGGAGACAGAGGATGCTACGAGACTGTGCAGAAAGTTATTAGGGAAAGTGGTCCAAACCTCATCACCCTCTGAGTCTTCTGTAGAGCACTGTGGGACCGCAGAGGCAGAAAGAGAAAAATGACCCATTTAAGGGAAATGTGGTCCCCACTCTACATCTCATATAACTAGGAAGGAGATGGTTTATCACTGGAAAGCATTTTTTACAGCAATATGTCTATGACAAATGCGCTATGTGTTCCATCTCTTTTATGTACTGTGGCAGTCAAAGCATTTACACTATTAACCAGATCACTGAAAGAGTCACACTTCATGGCTTCACCATGTCACATCTAAAACCACCCACTGTGGTGCTAATAGATTATATCATCGAAATAGACCTTAAAGTTATTGTGGTCCAATGCCTAAAGAGATGGACTTGGAATGGAAAACATATGATCAAGTTGCACCTAGGCTCTGCCTCATGTAAGGTATTTTGCTAGAGCAGGAATGGGGAGACTGTGACCCTCCAGATGTTACTGGACTACAATTACCATCATCCCCTACCAGGACTACTAATGATCAAGGATGATGGGAGATGCAGTTCAGCATCATATGGAGGTCCACAAGTTCTCTATTCCCATACCAGCATAAACACAGTGACAATATTGTGTACAGCCTTCATATAATAAAAAGAACAATAATAAAAAAAGAAAAGAAAATGCTTAAAACTAAAGTGGGAAAGACAATAACTAATAACCTAGCAATATATCCAGGAATATTTTTTTCTGTGCTTGAAATAAAAGAAAGATACTATTGTGCCAAGTTTCCTTTTAAAGACAAGAAATGCATTTTACCATCTGCTATAACTTCATGGCCTAAGGGAAGAATTTTCTTTATCCTGTTCTCACTGATTCTGTGCGTGTCAGTGAAGCATATAACATTTTACAATTTAAATGAGATTTGATAGTTTTATGAAGAAAAGAAAATTCAGCACTCAATTAATTCATCCTACCCAAGTCTGGGTTCAGATATTAAACCATTTGATTTACATGCTGTCTGAGCCTAGACATGTTTACTTGGAAGTAAATCCTACTCATTTCAATGTCAATTTTTTCCCTGGTAAGAGTGCACAGATAGAAGTTGAAAATGTTCTGGAGAGGCAGACAGAGTATATTGCAAACTACGACATTTATTTATTTACTCTTAAAATGTGAGTTTTAATATAATTCGTGTTTTTGTCAGAACCAGGGGGGAAAGATGGAAGCCACATAATGAGACGTGTGGATTAGTTGGTGGAGAAAGTGAGGAAAATGGAAACTCGAAAACTACAACTTCCAGTGCCCACCAGGGCCTCATTCCTGGCCTGCTAGCAGTGTGCCAGAGAAGAAAGGTGTCAGGTGGCAGGGAATTCTCTTCCTTTTCCAGTGGCTGCAAAGAACAGAGAAAAACAAAGAGTTCTTACTAATGAGTTTATTCCATCATCACAGCCATAGATAAGGAACTCAGTCTACCTCCCGTTAATGGCATTGTTCCAACTGAACTCCTCCCGCCTCCCTTCCTACCACAGCACTTTCCCTTATGGTGGCTGCCAGGGGCTAATTGTCTCTGAGTCCTTTGCTCTTGCACCTTCAATGAACACTGAGTTCTGAGAGAAGGGGGGTCAGAAATGCTCTCCAGTGATGACGTGTCAGCTGACAGCTCTGCCTCCCCCCCTCCCTTCTCCCAACACCTCCCAACTCTTCTTTTCACCTTCTCTGAGTCATGACCTTCCTCAAACCACTTCTGTAGTTCAATTCTGCCTTCCTCTCCTCACCATTCTCACCCCCTTCAATCTAGTCCCTAACAAAAGGGAAGGAGAGATTTGATTTACCTCCTTTTCCGTTTTCCATTTTGGATGGAATACACCCAGAGCTACTCCCATGGTGCTGGCAAGTGTAATTTAAATGTATGGGTGAGGGGTTGTAGATAATAGAATCATAGAATCTTAGAGTTGGAAGAGATCCTGAGTGACATCTAGTCCAACCCCCTGCAATGCAGGAATCTCAACATGGCAGGTGGCCATCCAACCTTTGCTTCAACATCTCCAAGGAAAGTGTGCAATTTTGGAAATCAGGCTGGTTAAATATAACCAGAGTTATTGCTATTTTGTGGGGAAAGAGCTCAGCTCAATTCTAAGCTAATCTGATTTGCCTAGGGAGAACTCAACTATCAATAGTTCTAATTGCTGGAAGTTAAAAAAAAAAAGTTTGTTTACCAGGGAGAAGAGACCAGTAAAAGGCAATATGATAGCTGGAAAATATGAAGGACTGTCATAAAGATGATGGAGCGAAATTGATTTATTTTGTTGCAGAATATAGGTGGAGAACCTGTGGTCCTTCAGCTGCAGTCGATCCCCAACCCCCATCAGCCCCAGCCAGCAACCCCAATTGTCAGGAATGGTGGGAGATGTAGCCTAACAACATGGGGGGGGCACAGATTCCTCACTGCTGCTTCAGAGAGTCAGAACCAATTAGAAGGCAAAGGATTTAGACTAAATATTACGGGTGGGCCCAGCCATTTCATGGTGGAAAAGAGTGGTGGTGGGCTCTCCTTTATTAGATGTTTTTTTAAAAGTGAATGGGTGGCTACCTATCAGGGATGGTGTACCTATAAAGGAAAAACTGCATTTCCTACAATAGCAACGGGGTTGGACTAGTTGACCTTTTAGATCTCTTCCAAGTTATTGATTCTCTCTCACTTTCACCCCACACATACATGTGGTTGTTGTTGCTTTTTAGGCAGACGGTGAACATGTATTCTGCATTTCTTTATTAAGGCATTAACAAGCCAGATTCTGCATTTCACCAAACTGTGTTGCTGCTTGTGTCTCCAAAGCCCCCAAGTCAAAATGATTTTGATACTCCTCGAATCGTAAGATAATTCAAATCATAATTGGTAAGCTCAAATCATAAGACACTAAAGGTTGTTTGAGGTCTCTGGCTTGATCCTGGCATGCGACGCCAGGCTTTACACCAGTACAGAAACAAAGAAGAGCTAGCAAATCATATTGGCACTCTGTTACGAAGGAAGTCTTGCTTCCCAAGGTCAGGGTACACAGCGAGATCATATTGCCATAAGTGAAATAAAGTGAAGCGAGGCCTCTGAAGAGTGACTTTTTTTCTTTTTCTTTTGGTGATGAATTCCATCTCTCAAGCAAGTCTTTAACCCCAGGGCAACATCTCATACTCGCTTGTAAAGAGTATTGAACACAGCTGGTGTGATATATAAATAACAAAAAAATAATAATACAGTGCAAAGGAGACATTATTTTTTGCCTAATAAAGGTTTCCTGAAGAGTGATAACATGAAACAGAATAAGAATTCCAAAACCCTAAAAAGGAAAATCTGCAATGCAAATATTATCCTGGCACATGAATACATAATATTAAGAGCACATCTGAATATTTTCTGTGATGAAAAAAACAAACAACCAAACTTAAATCTGTTGTCAAGGAAAATAAAATCCTATGTTCCTAATAAGCTGGACAGACATGCGTAAACGGACTTGATTTACACAAAAGCACAGCAGTTCCAATATCTCAGTTTCTCACAGTTTTGAAGTTTTTCGTAAAGGGCCATAGAAGCAGAAGGAAAGAAAACTAATGGGCAGTACAGGAAGGAACCAATTGCTGTACTAATCAAAGACACTCTGGCTGCGTGGTCCTTCCAGTCTGATCTGATCATTGAGTTGCCTGCACATTTTTTTTAACCCCTCTTTGAAACAATGAGGCCGGAGATTTTTTTTTTTTTTAAAGTAAAAGCTTGCAATTTGAGAAAGCCAAATTCTGCACCAGAATTTTTCATGGCATATGGAATATAAGAGGTGTATGATAATGCATAGCTACCATAGTCCTCTCAAAGGAACACAAAGTAGCTACAGAGTGGCTCAGGCAACCCAGCTCGATGGGCGGGGTACAAATAATAAAATTATTATGATTATTACTGTTTCCAGAGTGGTTACAAATTCCATTGCTCTTGCTCTGATGACTGTAGCTCTGAGAGGAGAAGGGACTCCTCACAACTTTCAGCACTCTCCACAAACTACAGTTCCCATGATTCTTTGGGGGAGCCATAACTGCTTAATGTGATATGATGTGGTTTTATAAATGTATAGTACAGATGGGGCCCATAATGCACAAATAGAAATGGGCGTGGATGGGGTAGAGACCCTGGCAAAAGCCTCTTTCGTTGACTGGACCTTCTGTTTGGTCTTCATGGAGCCTCAACTAGACTTCCTTTGCCAAGCAGCAGGAATCACTACAGAATGGAAATCTATTCAGTCCCAAGACAAAGAGGAGCAGAGCTCAGTTCGGAGGATGTGCGTTATTCTGTGTCATTTATTTCAAGGGTGAGGGTTTTTTTTTTTAGTGCTTTGATCACTTCCTTACAGCAGGAGTTTGGAATGCTTGAATGATGAGAAATAAGTCACTTTACAATGAGTTATGCTGATAGGATTTGAGGAGGAAGCACCAGACAAAAGGGTGCGGGGGGTGGGGGGTGGCATAGGTTGACTGCTAAAATGCTGAAGGAATGCAAGCATTTGACTAAACTATAGAGCTGCCTTTTAATGTTTTGGACTCTAATTCCATCAGCCCCGGTGAGCATTGTCGGTGGTTACAGTGGTTGTTGTTCAGTCGTTCAGTCGTGTCCGGCTCTTCGTGACCCCATGGACCAGAGCACGCCAGGCACGCCTATCCTTCACTGCCTCTCGTAGTTTGGCCAAACTCATGTTAGTAGCTTCAAGAACACTGTCCAACCATCTCATCCTCTGTCGTCCCCTTCTCCTTGTGCCCTCCATCTTTCCCAACATCAGGGTCTTTTCTAGGGAGTCTTCTCTTCTCATGAGGTGGCCAAAGTACTGGAGCCTCAACTTCAGGATCTGTCCTTCTAGTGAGCACTCAGGGCCGATTTCCTTGAGAATGGATAGGTTTGATCTTCTTGCAGTCCATGGGACTCTCAAGAGTCTCCTCCAGCACCATAATTCAAAAGCATCAATTCTTTGGTGATCAGCCTTCTTGATGGTCCAGCTCTCACTTCCGTACATTACTACTGGGAAAACCATAGCTTTAACTATACGGACCTTTGTCGGCAAAGTGATGTCTTTGCTTTACAGTGGTACCTCTGGTTATGAACGCTTCTGGTTACACACGCTTTGGGTTACGAGCTCTGCTAACCCGGAGGTAGTTGCTCCTGGTGCGAACTTTGCCCCAGGATGTCAGCGAAAGTCGCGTTCCAGAGGCACGCGCATTGCGGGAAGCACCATTAGCAAAAGCGCACCTCAGGATAAGAACAGTTTCAACTTAAGAACGGACCTTCGGAAGGAATTAAATTCATAACCAGAGGTACCACAGTACAGGTAATGGGAGTTGTAGTCCAACAATATGTGGAGGGTCATAGGTTTACCAATTCCGGCCTACAGGATTTATTTAAGTGGAAACCTGTTTGGAATGGAGTTATCTGATCCCACACCATACCAGAAACGAGGTAGCTAGGTGTGTAGAGCCAGTTGCACAGATCGGCGAGGTACCTGATCCAGCTGTGATGCATAACTGCCAGGAATCCACTTAGACACAGACCTCTATGCCAATACTCCTGGGAGGAAACAGTTCTCAGGTCAGATTCCCCCACCCAATAGAATGGAGCTTTATTCCCTGAAGGCCTCGCTGTCCCCATTAAATGCTCCCCAAACCTTCATCTGCTTTGTCCTTGTTCATTCTATGATTCTATGGTTCTGGACATTCCACTCCTGCCTGTGGATTGAAAGTCCTTTCCATCTGCTTAAGACTTTGCCTTACCAAGAGAAGTCATTGTGTTGTGAAAGAGCAAGTGATTACCTCTCTCCTCCGCTATGCACATAGGTTTGTATTACAGGAATACACACCTATTATATTTAGTATTTCAATTGTCTTCCATGGGGTGTTTATGCTGGAAGCAGGCCCACCAACATCATAAATAAGCAGATTTGGATATTTAATGAGTGAGCACCTGTGTTTTGACAGCAGGACAGTGCAATGTCTTGGCCGATGAACTGGTTGTACTTGTTGTAGACTGAGAGGAGCAATCTTAGAAAAATCCCTGGAAACATCAGAAAAGTACCGGTAAGTGAAATACTACTGGTATACATGTTTCCTGAGAAGCAAGTCACGCTGAGTTCAACTGGACTTACTCCCATGGAAGTGTGTGTAGGGCCTCATCTGTAGTCTACATTTAAAGTGCTATAATACCAAGTGTCCTGGGAACTGTATTTTGTAAAGGGTGTTGAGAGTTGATGGGATACTCCTATTCCACTCACTGAGCTACGATTTCCAGATTTCCTAGGAAAGACAGATTGGTTGTTAAACCACTCAAAAAACTGTAGCTCTGGGAAGAGGATAGGGAGTCCCCTAACAGCTCTCAGCACCCTTAACAAACTACTGTTGCCAGATTTCTTTGGGGGAAGCCATGACTGATGAAGAAGACAGATCCATTTAAAGTGCATTCAACACACATTTAAAGCACACAACTTCCCCCAAAGAATGCTTGGAACCGTAGTTTGTGAAGGTTGCTGGGAATTTGAAGCTCTGTGATGGGAAAACTACAGTTCCCAGGATTCTTTGGGGAAAATTGTGTAATTTTCTTTATGTGTGTGATGCATGCTGTGTTCCGCCCAACTTCGGGCGGCAGCACATGTGTGTGATGTCACACGTGTGGCATGCGTGTGATGTCAAGCAGTGCAAGGAGGTCTGGTGGGGCCTACTGTGGCTGTGGGTACACCCCATGAGACCCGTCGCAGCCGCGGAAGGGTCTAACGGGGCCTGCCACAGGCTGTAGAATATTGATGGGGCCCAGACTCATCCTTGAAAATTTTGGGTGGCCTCTGCCGCCCCCCCCCCCCCAGATGTGTTGAATATGTTTTAAAGGCATAGAGGCAGAGCTAACTGCTCAGGCACCCGGAGTGGCATGCACAGGGGGGCTAGCCGCCTGTGAGGGCAGGGCTAGCATCCCAGGGGGTGGGGTGAATGTCCCAGGGGGTGGGACAAGCATCCCAGGGGTTGTGTGGCCACGAGCCTCCCAGGTGGTGCGCACCCACCCGCCGTGAGCATCCTGGGGGTACACAGCCACCCCGAGCACGGCGATGTCACCCCCCTCAAGGATGGCACCCGGGGCAGACCACACCCACCACACCCACTTTTCTCCACCTCTGAGTGCAGATCTGCCCTAAACTGCTGTAACACTGCTTTAAACTTATAGTCCAGATGTGGCCTAGGACTGCAGCCTAAATGCCATTATCTGATAAGAGGATTTGAAAAATTCTTTGGAAGGGGAGCTCTTAGTGCTTTGATGGATAGAGCATTTTATTTTAATGTAATTCCAATGGATATGAATTATAAGGACAGCTAGAAATATACTTCTCGCGATAGGCTGTTTTCTTTCCAAAACTGGCAGACTGCAGGCAGTTGGAGGCCTCGTCTGTCATTCTAAATCCTGCCTGAAAGCATTTTTATGCTTGTCAGACAATATACAGATTTTGTCAAGTGCCACATCGAGATATTCAGAGAAAGGTCTTTCTCGCCATTTGTCTCAAAGAGAGGGGAACCTTGTTTCCTGGCACATGGGGAACATTCAGAAGCCTTCGGTGAGTCATTCTTTCTCCTCCTACAAAGCTCGGCCGTACACACATCCGCATGCATGCATACATAGCTGACTTTTCAGAAAGGTTATAACTTTATGAGCTTCAGAATCAAAAACTGATGTGACCTACATAAAATAAATGCTCTGATTTCCTAATTAAAGCAAGCTGTAGTTGCACGCTCGGCTAACAGCCGCCAAAGAAATTATACAATAAATCTTCCGACTGTCCTCCAGGAATGTGGAAAGAAGGTGGTGATGAGGAGGACATGCAGCAGAAGAGAATGGGAATGAGCCATGCTGTTCACGCTCATTGCAGAGGGTCTACGTTTCCTTTCAAACACACAAGCAAAACGTCTAAGATGATTGTATGCTTTGCAAGGGGGTCGGCAGTCAGACCAAATGTTTTAACAGCTGGGGTTTAAAACCATATATATATATATATATATACACACACACACACACACACACACACACATACTTGTTTGGTTAGGATCTGATTTCTTTCTGAAAGGGTGGTCTCAATGGATGCCAAAAAGCTAGCAGGGAATATTTATTCTGAGAAACACAGGGATGTTTTCCTCCTCCGAGGCTGATCCGTTCTTTTGGGAGAAAGAAGAGTTTTCTTTTTTAAAGATAGTTCTTGCTAAAGAGGACCAAGGCTTGGAAAACATGCTGTTTCTTTTGGAGGCACGGGATTGATTACATCATACCAAAATTAATTTTTAAAAAAGAGGTACACTTCAGATACTACTGCTTTATTTTTATTTTATTTTTATCATGCGTCTTATAGGCTTAGGCCTTCTGTTGTAAGACTTGACTATAATACTGGGCAAGGTTATTGAAACTGAACTGCCCCCATCTCTGAGCATTGCACCTAGCAAAGTTTGGAAAGATTGGACAAAGGGTCCCTATCTTATGGTCTCATTTTATTAATGTCACTTACATGGCTGTTTATTTTCACTTTCCCTGCCTTTTAATGACTGACACAGGCTGTTTTAGGCTGCTTTAGTAAGAAAAATAAGGAAACTTTTGACTGGAATTCAATGGTTTGAATTCCTTTTCATTTTCATAACTAAAACAGATGAATTGAATGGGGCTCGTTCCTTTGGCTTTTTGTTCACTTAAAAAATTATGCACAGCGCAAGTTGGTTTGACTTCAGCGTGAATGGCAAGATTAGATATAGATAGATGATAGATGGATAGAGATAGATAGATGATAGATAGATAGATAGATAGATAGATGATAGATAGATAGATAGATAGATAGATAGATGATAGATAGATAGATAGATAGATAGATAGATAGATAGATAGATGATAGATAGATAGATAGATGATAGAGAGAGAGAGAGAAACTTTATTTGCATTAGCCAACAAGATAAGGGTGGAATAACTCATTAAACAGTGACTTTCTATGAAGGAAAATGCATTGATCTAAGGTGCATGTGTCATCATTGGTTCAAAGCTGAAGCAGGACCTTCAATAGAATGGATTGTATGACAGACATGACCATCCTGCTCATAACAGATGCCTGCTTGTGGCAAATTGATTGACTCAGGTGCCACCAGCAAATTCTGCATGCAAATAAAGTAACACCATGGCTAAATCGTGGCAATACTGTGCTACCTCAACGTGGCAAGGGGGAGAAGAATGAGAACCAATGGTACAGCAGGGCATCACCTTTGAAACAGGGCAATTGATTCGTGGATTCCCAGCTTGTCCAGCTACACTCCGTTTACTGAAAGAGTTCCTAGAGGGTAAGAGGGTAAGATTGAGCTCTATTCATGCATTATTTGCATGTAGGGCACTAACTGGAGAGGAACTGTGCTTATGTATGAGCAGCTGCTTATGTGTAGAGGTTCCCTTGCAGACAACATGTGGTCATCAGAGGCACAGGTGGCATGGCAATGATTCCTCGAGGGCAGCGTGAGATGCTTGGACCTATGACTGCCATCCATGCGAGTAACATGCGGATAGTACTTAGGAATTTCATGTTTTCAGCCTTAAATTCATTCATGATTGAAAAACAGGGTTTTAACAGAGGAGTATACCACTACACTGTGTTACCATAATGAGGTTTCAGAATCTTAGTGTGAGAACTTAATCACTGCCTTGCTGAATCAGATTATAAACCCACCTCTGGTAACCAAAACCCTAGGAAGCTGACAAGCCAGGCATTATGGACCTAGCCATCTCCTGTTGTTTACCTTCGGAGATAAAATTCTCCTAAACATTAGGTTCTTTTCTTAGCTATTGTCGCCAAGATGCAATGTTGCAAATACCTTTCAAAATGCTATCTGTGTTAGTGCTCATTCCAACTTCCCATGGTGATAAGTTCTGTAATTTAATGGTGTCCTAACCAATGATTGCTTCCTTTTTTTTGTCCTGAACTCAGTCGACCAGCCAACATGAGTGTTCCAGACAATACATTACTTTTTTTCTGTTCATAATTGTATACATCTCTGTCATCCCTAATCTCAGTCAGTTTTTTTGTCCAAGCTAAATAGCCCCTACTATTTAAGATGCCCCTCCAGAAGGAAGCTCAGGTGGTAGGGGCTCCTGGGCCAGCAAGCATCAATACCTAGAGGGATAATTAAGCTCAGGGCAATGGAGGGCCAGGAAGGAAGAGAATTAAGCTTGGGGAAGAGTGTCTGAATCGGCTGACTAATGGCAGCCTGAGGGAAAATTCAGAGTTCCAGCTGCAGGTAAAAAGAAGATGCTACATCCCAGCCTCTGTTCTTTCTGTTTTCCCTTTCCTGTACTTTCATCTGAAACGTTATGTAATTATTCATGTATATTCCATCTTTCTTCCATAGAACTTAAGGTGGCATGCATTCGATTCTAGGTGGTCTCCCATCCAGGGACCAATCTGATGCAGTCCTGCCTGCATTGTGTGTCTGTGTGTGTGTGTGTGTGTGTGTGTGTGTGCTTGCGCCAGACATATTGGAGTTACATATTGGAGTTACAGACATATTGGACTAATCCTTGTAACAAACACGCTCTTCTAACCATCAATATACCATTCATTTATATAGCAGCATTATTATGCTTTTTAAAATGTTCAGTACATTTCCTAAGAGCCGTTTCCACAAAGCTTTCTACTACGACCTAGCAGAACTGATGTTTTTGGTCAGCTTTTTGCAGGGATCTGAAGGAAAACATCCTGAGAGGCTCCATCCAATTTCCACCTCAGCATGTAGCACTTTCCACTGACTTAAAGTAACCATTTCCAGGGGTTAGCCACATCAGTTTGTTGCAACAAAAGCAACCACGAGTCTTGGGGCCCCTTGAAAACAAACAAATTTATGACGGCATCAGCTTTCATGGACTACATCGGATGCAAAAGTGCTACTCTGAGTGACAGCTACATAGGCACATGGCTTGGTGGGTATTGTAAACAACAGCAGCATGCAGAGGCAGAGCTAGCGGCTCCGGCACCCAGAGCAGCACACATGCTGTTCACTGGGGATGGGGCCATGGGGGTGGGGTGAGCATCCCAGGGGGGAGGGGAGCGTCCCAGGGGGCAAGACGAACCTGGGGGTAGAGTGAGCAGTCCCCATGGGGGGTGGAGTGAGGGCTGCTTCCTGGGCGGGGGGAGGGGGAGCAGTAGCCTTCTTCTCTTCCCTCTTCCTTTTGACAGCTTGGGAGAGGCTCCCCCCCCGGAAGCAGCCCGGGAGCGGGGGGCAACGGTGCACTGCCCACCCGCGACTCCCAAGCCTCCCCCGAGCTGTCAAAATGAAGGGGGAAGGGGGGAAGGCCGCCGGCAAGGCAGCAGAGCTCCACCCCTTCCCCCGATGGCCCAAGGTAGGCTTGGGAGTCACGGGCGGGTGGCGCACTGAATGTCACCCCCCTCAGTGATGACACCCGGGGTGGACCGCCCCACCCCACCCCTTCCTCCACCCCTGCTCTCATGGCACCTGCTGTTCTCCAGGGAATGGGGCAGCATAATCTGGCCACAAGAAAAGACAGGCAGAAATGGAAAGTGTTTCTAAATTATTTGAATAGAAACACAAAACTGGCTTGCTTAGCCATGCAGTCTAAGCTTGCATCATTCATCTTAGACATCCTTACTGGTAGGGTTAACATGATGGAAGAAAAAGAACAAAGATTGTGGTAACCCTTCATCCTAAGATGAGGGGATGTGATCTAGCTAAGCCTGGCAGGACAGCTTACTCCATGGTCTTAACCCCTTCATGCATTAATTACCATCAAGCTAATATATAGCCTACAAAATTGTGTCTTTTATTTGTTTATGTAGAATGCCCTTCTATGTGCTATGTCAGAAAAACAGGCCAGTCTCTATGCAAAAGAAAAAATGGGCACAACCACAACCCCTCCCCCCAAAAAATACAGACACACACATGCACATCTATATACGTCTGATACTCAGGATAACATTGCATGAAGTGAAATAAAGTTTTCAAAATACTCTACCATCATGAATATGTTTGTCTTAGAGGTGCCACAAGACATTAGAGTACCTAACTGTGTGATACCTCTCTCTCTCTCTCTCTCTCTCTCTCTCTCTCTCTCTCTCTCTCTCTCCTCATCCCTCCTTCTCTTTGCCATTTAATAGGTGCTTATGTTATCTATTATTCCCTTTGTACACAGGCAGAACAATCCAGACTACAGGAAATCAGTGTAATTTATGCTGAGGTAAATTAGGCCACGGTAACAACCCTATTCCAATCTCCATTCAGCAACAGGACTGCTGCTGGCTGAGCTGGTCTGAACCTGGCAGAGGGAAAACAAACCTTTAAAATAGTTTGACTTGCACCACCCTTTTTCTGGTGTAAATTATGCTGGTTTTCTAGGAAACATGGCTAAGTTGAACAGAGTTTGGAAAAGGGGTAAGGCTCCTGCTGCCCCATCCCATGCTCCCACCCACTCCCCTGAAACAGCCCTTTCTTGGGATTTACTTTACTCCAGTGTTGGGAAAGATGGAGGGCACAAGGAGAAGGGGACGACAGAGGATGAGATGGTTGGACAGTGTTCTCGAAGCTACTAACATGAGTTTGGCCAAACTGCGAGAGGCAGTGAAGGATAGGCGTGCCTGGCGTGCTCTGGTCCATGGGGTCACGAAGAGTCGGACACGACTGAACGACTGAACACCAACAACAACAAGTGTTGGTTCAGCTGCCTTTCTGAGCTGAGATGAGGAATTTCCACTGGCATATCTGTGGGCGAGCCAGGATGAGGTCTCTGCTTCTTTCCCCTTTTCTTTCTCAAACCATCTCTCAGAAATATGAGAATTCCCCTTGAATCTTGAGACATGTCTATAACAATTTAATCTAAAATCAGATTTATTGGTTGTGTGGTGAGCTTAAGTGTAAGTTTGCCTTTGACACCATCAGATGTCGCAACTGCATGCACATGTGTGGTCTGTAGTTTGAAGAGCATATTCAAATCCTGAGCTCTGGGAAACAGTTGTTCTTCTACATTTTGGAACAGTCAACATCCTACCTCACAAAAGGGGCAGGAGGGAATGTAAACTGTGTTTTGCCTTTGCAGCTCCAAACTTGTCCCTTAGCTACTGCAGTCATTGAAACAAAACACTGAGACAAAGCAACTGGGTATTTGCGTGTCGATGTCCCCAAGCCAGCCCTCAAATAACACACACTTCACACAGGAAATTAAGTTTAAGGTTTTTGGCATAATTTTGGCCACAACTTTATTAAAATACAAAATATGAGTGGTTGCTTAGGCATTGGTTCCGACTATCTGTCCTCGCCTGGGGACAGACTGACATCCGCCTGCCTTGCGGAAGTCAGTAAAGGGAAAACACTTTGGGGAGAGAATGGGGGCCAGGGGGTCGCGCCCTTGCCTCTCCCCTAATGTTCCCAGGGGCTCTTGCGTGACCCTAGCCCCTGACCAGGGGGTACGGACAAAAGCATGGTGAGCCCCTGGATTCCTTTAATGGAATTCCCCACGAAGCAGCAGCATTGGAGGGGCAGGCACAGCCAACCACTTCCCCTCCACCAACCAATTTTAACCAATGCCTAACCGCAACCTTACAAGTTGTGACTAATTGCTACGCAGTAGGCAAAAGCCAAATGGCACCAGCCAATCAGCCAAATGGGAAAATTCCTACCAGGCCCCTGCCCCAAAAGCAGATGACCCCATGACAGGCATAGCAAGGTCAGCACAGAAGCCTAAAATTGTAGGGAGGGAGGGCGGGTGATCCGATGCACGCAGCGAAGAGGGGCTCACGCTGCGTGCCAGAAACATATATAGCCTGTGGGTTGTCCATCAAAACTTGCAACATTCAATTCTCCCCAACAACCCACAGAACCCAATCATAGTCCTTGGTCATCTAAACGATCCCGCCCAGCAACAGAGAGGTGTCTTGCTGGCCCCCACCGCAACACGTGCTCTCCATGAAGGAGAACTCGCTTTACGCTTCAAATGAAGTCAAATCCTATTTGGGCATATTTAACTCTCAATCTGGAATGTTTCTCAAGACCAGATTTGCCTCCTTTGCTATTGCGGAGAGCTGCCCTTCTGTTGGTATCCTAAGCAAGTCCATTCACATAATCGTTTCATAGAATTATAGAATCGTAGAGCTGGAAGGGATCCTGGGTGCCATCTAGACCAACCCCCAGCAATTTGGGAATCTCAGCTAAAGCATCCATGTCAGATGGTCATCTGACGTTTGCTTCAAAACCTCCAAGGAATGAGAATCTGGATCTATGGATATTATATTTGTTTGTGATTTCCCCCTGCCTCCTTGTCAGGGTCTATTTATGCTGAGTGAACATCAAACCAAGAGAACCTCATTATTTGTTGGCCTCTGACAATGTGTACACCCTCCCATCCTCAGAATTTGATAGGCTGGTGCATCCCTTGCAAAGCAAAGCAAAAACACTTATTGTTTGCTAATGGGTATGAAAAGGCCTATGGGTGGCGTTCTCAGCTGATAGCAATAAGTGAATACCGTGCTTTTTCTGGGGGGGATGCAGGGGTACGCATACCCCTAAACATTTTGTGAATCTAAGTTTGGCTTCATTGAGGAGCAGTATTTCAATATCAGTAGGAAAATGAGAGTACCCCTAAATGTGTTTTTTTTAAAAAAGAAAAAAAGCACTGAGTGAATATATTAACACCCCTTCAGAAGCATTCTGAGGTCCAGCACCGAGGGCCTTCTGGTGATTCCCTCACTGCGAGAAGTGAAGTTACAGGGAACCAGGCAGAGGGCCTTCTCAGTAGTGGTGTCCGCCCTGTGGAACGCCCTCCCATCAGATGTCAAGGAAATAAACAACCACCTGACGTTTAGAAGACATCTGAAGGCAGCCCTGTTTAGGGAAGTTTGTAATGACTGATGTTTTAAGGTATTTTTAATCTTTTGTTGGAAGCTGCTCAGGGTGGCTGGGGAAACCCAGCCAGATGGGTGGGGTATAAATATATTTGATGATGATGATGATACAGTGGTACTTCGAGTTACAAACGCCTCAGGTTACAAACACTTCAGGTTCCAAACTCCACTAACTTGGAAGAGTTACCTCGAGTTGAGAACTTTGCCCCAGGATGAGAACGGAAATCGTGTGCCGGCAGCGCAGCAATGGCAAAAGACCCCATTAGCGAAAAGTTAAGAACAGTTTCAGGTTAAGAACTGCAATAACAACAACAACAACAACAACAACAACAACAACAACAACAACAACAACAACAATAATGTATGCCTACATACAGCCACAGATCTCAGGGAGTTCACAATGTTGGTGCCCCTCCAGACAGAGCATCAACTGGATGCAGAAAACCACCCGCCATGTTAAATTTCCCACAATTCTCAGGAGCACCCAGCATAATACTGTTAGGTGCTCCATACCATTGTTTGAAATTTAATATGGTGGTTAATTAATTTCCCAGATGCAGAAGCTGCTGCCAGGTAATTCCTTGCTCTGGAGGAATGGGTAGGCAGGAGCTGCCCATGGATGGTGAGTTCTGAGGCTAGCCCTGGCCTAGTGTATGTGTGTGCATGTGAGCTTGCTACTAAAGACACTGAAAATCTATGCTGGATATTAATTGAATCTGTATATCTACTCAGAGCAGCTTACTTGTCACTTGGGAAACTATAACAATGGCCAATTACTTGCTTCTCAAATATGTATAATATGTTGCACTCTGACCTTGACCATCCCTGCATGATATATTTTAGCTTTGCTTGCTTTTTAAGTAGCCATCCTAATTTCAGGTGGACACAACATCCCCGGCGCAGCTATTATATCTGCTGTGTGTTGGTAGAAGAAGCAGTGAAGTGGCAAAAAACAATGTTTATCCTGGTCAACGGCGACGGAATTCCACCCCGAGGAAATCCTGTTCATACAGTTCATCTGTTTGAGTAGTATTCAGGGAGAAGAAGAAAGGGTCCATTACTTAAAAATGGTAAGAGGAAGAGTAATGAGCGAAAACTAAAAACATTCAGGTTAGATGTGAAAGAAAACTTCTCCACCGTTACAGCAATTTGGCACTGGAAATAACTGCCAAGGGAAGTAGTCAAGCCATTGTCAGTTAAATTACACTATTCGGGATTAAATTGGATATAGCTCCAGTGAGAACAATGAAGAAAAATGTTGTGCATGATGCGTAAGGTTTGAATGGGGTTTGTATGTAAGTGCTCTGTTTATTTTTAATTCTTTCCACAATGCCTACATTATTTCGAACGAGGCTATTATTAGAGATGCAAATTTAGAAACAGACCACACTGTCTGGATTTGAGACGGTGAGGCAATGGTTATCCCCATTTTATACAATCCAGCTACTCTATATATTGTCCAACTCTTTTACCATTATATATACTTACAAACGAAACCAAGGGTGGGTGGGGGGAATCTGATTACGATGATTCATGCTATTCAAAAAACATTACAAACATTAATAACAATTATCCCATTTACCAGAGGCTTAGACTGATTATTAAACCAGCTGCAAACCATTTATATACAGTTGGGGCTTTGCCAGCAAGCTCAGTTCTGAAACGACATTCTTCTGCCCAGCTGCAAAAAATAATAATTCTCACCATTTTGTATTCCAATGTTCTGCTCCCCCATCAGTGGCCCCCTCCAGACATGTCTCTGTTTGCCTGTGTCAAAGTTTCAGCTTTTTGGTGGGGGGTGGGGGGTAGGGAAGGGCCTGGAAATAAGTGTAAAGTCTACTTGCAGAATTAAAATAAGTCTGTTTTTATATATTAAAAAAATAACATTGAAAACATACAGAGTTGACTATTGGGGGGGATTAGAAGAAATAGGAATACCCCCATCACTTAGAAGAGCTTTAAATATAAAAGATATTTTCAGGCAGTGCTGGTGGTCTAGAACCATCAATACTGTCAGTGTTTGGCAGCAGCAGGAATATACATATGAGGAACACATACAGTATTTATTTCCACTAGCTGGATCTAACTGCTGTAGTGCATGAGATGACGTATCTGTGATTAAAGGCTTTCACAGCCCACCACATGATAAGGTAACTATAGATAACTATATGCAACTAAGTTGCAACAATATTATTATGCTATTATGCTACCTTTTTTATGTCGCATAGCATGAAAGGTTTTTTAAGATCATGCTGGATGCAATCATTTGCTTCCCATGGGGAAGTGTGGTAACTATCATTGCCTAGGACAGTGGTGATCTTATTACTGTGTGGGTCAGTTGGGCAGTATTTTGGGGGATGGAGGCTTGTATCATCCTACACATCAACAAATCTGATGGGATAATGCCATTGCTCTGTACAGTACAGTATGAGGCTGGATCTATACTGATATGTAAAAACATCATGAACTATAACATTACATAACTCTCAATGCAGTTTTCCATTGTCAAAGGTTCGCTGCTCTACATTTTTATAACACATTTCTGACGTTATAACCAATGAGTGTAGAGTCGCCCTGAGTCTCTCAATGAGAGCAGCATTTGCATAAACTGATGCCTCCTCGTCTCCTTGGCCATTTTCCCCGAGCACTGTGAAGCTTCTCAATAGGCTGTGATTGACCCTAACACCATAGCAGTAAGCAAGCTTCTTCACAGACTGCATAAGGAATTAGAATAGATTGGCTTTGTGGATGTGTAGGATGGTGTAAACTTCCATGCGTTTAGATTATCTCACCCTCTTATGTAGCCAGCCGATCACCGGACCCTGTAGAAGTGGGCTTCCTGCAGGTAACATCTCATCAGGGTTTAAATCCATATGATGTGGCTCCTGCCCTTTGGAACTTTCTCCTGTTACATCTCAGACATCTGTTGAAGACTCACCTCTTTAAATGAGCCTTCTAAGGGGAGATTGATTTGAAATTGTTTTTATTGTTTTAACTGTTTTGATATATGCCATTGTTTTATATGTGTTTGTATTGTACTGCCAAATGGCTTTGAGAAGAGATTCATAAATGAAATGAAAATGAATAAATGAATGGATAATACGGTGCACTTCCAGAGGAGTAAATCGGAAAAGTTATAACTCCAGCTGACATATGGAAAGAAGGTGACATCACCACAGGCATGGGTTGTTGCTAACTGTGGTGACAGAAGTGGAAATCCTTCCACATTGCTGATGCTTTAAAGGGTAGAGAGGGACCAGGGGCCTGATCCTTCTTGCTGTCTGCGACTTACACAACTAGTGGTGGGGTTGAGTGTTTGTAGCCCTCTTAATCAATAAAAAGAAAACACCATACTTTGTGGTCTCTTGAATCAAGCATCGCTGGCAGATCCACATGCCAGTTCCATTCATTATGAAGCTGCATCTCTATGACAGCCTACAGCTTGAGAGTCAAGTTAATTCACCGATAATTAAATTCAACACAACAAAGAAATGAACTCATTCCAGCAGGAGAGGATCTATGAAGTGTTTCATATTCTCCCCTTCCACAGAGCTGGATTACCAAATAGGCAGAGTAGGCACTGGCCTATGGGCCCCACACCTTTTAGGGGCCCATGACAACGAATCAAAATAATATTTATTTGATCTTGAGAGAAAATTACAATCAAGCTTTCTTCGTTCAATGTTATCCCACTAGAGCTTGCGCAAAAGAAACCTCCGGGTACGAAGCTTTCTGAGAGTTAGGTGTGTTGCGAGTTCCCTACTAGGACCGACTCCAGGTCCTAGTAGAATATTTGTGAGTAACCGAGTAGAAGCTTAGAGATAATTTGCAAGGGGTGCCCTGAGATTTCAGCTGCCCAGGGGCCTCCACAGGGTTTAATCCAGCACTGCCCTTCCACGTATAAGGGATAATTATTGAAATCAGAAGTGTGTGATACTCGCACACTATGACAACTTCCAAATATTGGGTGTAGCTCATTGTGAAGATTCTGTAATAAGCAAAGATCTGTCCTTATTCCCTTATGGGGTACACAAGAGCCCTTGTAAAGTCCTTTGCAGGCTCTCCATTGGTAGGAATAAAAAACAGAGGCCAACCAGAGAATAATTAAAAGCAAAGCAGCTAGTAAGCTTGATCTTTATTGTTCTGTTACAACAGGGTACCTTCCTCACACACAGGTGAGCAGGGAAGGACCCAGAACAAAGGAGCGCCTGGCCTTCTCTGATTGCCTTTTCTCAGTAGCCTGGCCATTCCTTTGAGATGGTAATCTCTTTTAATTCCTGGGCAATTGGGAAGCTCCCTCCCCTCACCCCCTCCCTCCTTGCAGAGAAACATTTGGTCAGATGGGAGTCAAAAAATAGTGTCAGTCCTGCTGCTTCAGACATGTGGCCTTGTTTGCTTGGTACATTAATAAAAAAAATTATATATAAATAAAATACCTTAATATTCTTACAACAATTCTTTGCACAAAATCTGGTCAATGTGTAAGAATTGCACAGAAACTGTGTGAATCTTAATTCATTGTATTAGCACTGGGGAAAGACACACTTCCCAATGGATTCTAAAAACTGAAGGGTACTGGATGTTGTTTCCATTAGGCTTGTTCAGGTGGGAGTCAGAATGGCGAGCTATTGCCATTACATTTGTTAAGCAGAAATCTGCACAGCAGCGAGATGATTACAGCTTGCAGCACATTCATTGTGATGTGTAGGTTCAAGGTGAAATTCACCCTGGAATCATTAAAAACTTTATGAACCTTTCTGGCGAGCCTGCACCCCGGCTCAGAGTAAGCCTGCTTTGATTTATGATTTATGTTCAGACAGGGTGCAATAACCTCTTGAGACAGGTGCTAAAATGAACCGCATCTGAACTTTATTGAAGAGCTAGCAGACACAATCCAGACAATGTCCTGCTCTCTGCAGATGGCCGTCTCCCTGAGGATCTTCTAGAGCTGAAAGTAATAGGACGGTCTCTATGCACGTCTCCCAACATTTCTGACCTGGGCAGAGATTATTGGCCAGAGGCCAGCTTTACTGAAAACTGCCTGATATAAACACTGCTGATTCCAGCCATAGCAGAAATTAACTCTCTAGGCTTCTGTTGTGAGGGATGTAGACTTTGTATGGTGGCAAGGAAAATAATCCATTCTGCTGTGTTTCTCTTTGGAATGTACAAGTGCATTGTTGCTTTTGCAGAAAGTATTCCGTTACAAAGCCGCTATATGTGAGACCCAGCAGTGGTAAAGCTACCAGACATGGGCATTCCTGGAAACAATGCCTGCGAACAGTTTAATTATTTTGTTCTTTAAATCTCCCTGCCAAGAGTCCTTACTGGATTAAGTATTCAACACCAAGAGATTAAAGAGGTATATCCCTATAGCTACCAATGAACAGATTGCCACATAATCACCCGGATTATCTTTCTAAGGAAGTAGATCAAAGCTTTGCCTTTTTTTGCGTGGGTATCAGATAATAAAGGCCAAGGCTAAACCAAACTCTCATCACTTTTACATCTATTCCCCAGCTAGGAGAGCAAGACTAAATAAGAGGGGATGTATAAAGGTAAAGGCAATGGAAAATGATTTATTCCTGTGCAACTTCTGCTATAATAGGAACACAGCTGACCAATTTAAGGGGACCCGGGAGATGCTAGGTTACAAGGAACCTTTTAAAGAAAAGCAATTAGTAGATTGCACACCCCAAAGAAAGAGTAAATGTTGTTGTTGTTCAGTCGTTCAGTCGTGTCCGACTCTTCGTGACCCCATGGACCAGAGCACGCCAGGCACGCCTATCCTTCACTGCCTCCCGCAGTTTGGCCAAACTCATGTTAGTAGCTTCGAGAATACTGTCCAACCATCTCATCCTCTGTCGTCCCCTTCTCCTTGTGCCCTCAATCTTTCCCAACATCAGGGTCTTTTCTAAGGAGTCTTCTCTTCTCATGAGGTGGCCAAAGTACTGGAGCCTCAACTTCAGGATCTGTCCTTCTAGTGAGCACTCAGGGCCGATTTCCTTGAGAATGGATAGGTTTGATCTTCTTGCAGTCCATGGGACTCTCAAGAGTCTCCTCCAGCACCATAATTCAAAAGCATCAATTCTTCGGCGATCAGCCTTCTTGATGGTCCAGCTCTCACTTCCGTACATTACTACTGGAAAAACCATAGCTTTAACTATACGGACCTTTGTCGGCAAGGTGATGTCTTTGCTTTTTAAGATGCTGTCTAGGTTTGTCATTGCTTTTCTCCCAAGAAGCAGGCGTCTTCTAATTTCGTGACTGCTGTCACCATCTGCAGTGATCATGGAAACCAAGAAAGTGAAATCTCTCACTGCCTCCATTTCTTCCCCTTCTATTTGCCAGGAGGTGATGGGACCAGTGGCCATGATCTTAGTTTTTTTGATGTTGAGCTTCAGACCATATTTTAGTTTTTTTGATGTTGAGCTTCAGACCATATTTACTATAAAGAGTAAATAGTCACAAGCAAATCATACCATTTATGCATGGCTTTCTATTGTGTATGTCCGTTGCAGATACCCTAGCTTGCATTCATCAATGACTCTTTGCAAGGAAGCCTTTAAAAGATATTGCTATATATAGCAGAGAATAGAAGTTTAATTCTAAACAAGGCAAATTTCCAGAGTTTTAAGAGCACAGATTCTTGAAAGGCTGGCATATAAAGACTGCACATCTAACAGTGCACTCCTATGCATGCTTACTCAGAAGCAAGTTTCTTTGTGTTTCAGATTGCAGCCTTAAATAGCCTTATATTTTGATCATTCACTATGGATGAAGGACAATACAGCAACACAGTCATGATTTGTTCTGCGCTGATGAATTGGATCGAATGTTGACTTGAAGAAGCATTTTCCATTAATAAAAAGGACCTGACATCACTTAGTCAGCTCAGTGACCTTTCCATCTAGCGTATCAGCTTCTGTCTGAATTGACAGCATTTTTCTAGGATGTAAGGTGAAATATTTTCCAGTGACATATGCAACATATGCAATTATTTTACCAAGGTATTAGCCCTTCCTATAGCACCCTTGACCACACATTGATAATCACATGACTAGAAGGGTCTATTTTATTTTATTTTTTTAAGCATGACTTTAGTTTGCTCTTGAACAGAGAAGGTTGAATAATAACGATGAACAGACAAAAAAAGTGTTTTTCTAACTTTCTTCGGCATTTGATATTTTCCCATATCTGTATTCTCTGCCTGGAAAACTAATAAATGTAAATTGCAGCTTATAAAGCTTTTTGCTACACACACAGACACCCAGGCTCTCTGGTGACACATTTCTGCTCATCAAGTGAAGACAAGAAACAACAACTGACATTCAGCTACCCACATACAGAGTAACTTTGAGTGTGATAGTGATACAAGGAAACAGGAAGTTGGAATGTTTCATATTTCCTGCTTGTGTGTGAAATGAGCCTTTCACTGTCTACCCCCCTCCTCCAAAGGAGATGCGTGGATTCTGAATGTTTATGCATCTATTCACTCTGAAAGATAAATGTTAAGCATTTTTCAGATGGCATGACTACAGAGTGATAGTTAAGGCACACCCAGTAACCCCTTCCTGGCCTATCTAACTTTACATACCCCATTTGCACAGGGGTCACATTCCACATGTTTATTTGGACTGCCATTGAAAAAGCCTGCAAACAACCTGCAAACCTCTGAAAACCCTTTTTTAAAAACCCTTTAAAAAAACAACATATCTGCCAAACTCAACCACAATTGATCCCTCCAAACCTCCTTGCTGAAAATCTGACTCTCCACAGGCCTCAAAGGGCTCCTGGAATTGCACGTGCAAAGTCTTGCAGGATTGCTAGACGCTGTTTTTGTGCCATTTCTTCCATTTTTGCGTTCGTTTAGAGCCGCTTTTGCCCCTTTTCATACCACTTCCAGGTCTGCAACACGTGCCTTGTGGGGTTGCCTGTACATGCACGCACACAAGCACATACTGGCTGCATTCAGACAGCACTTTATTCAATTCACCCAGTGTTTGCTTACTGGATAGCTTCCGCATTTTCTGTGGTTTTTCACAAAACGTAAACCCGCTTCTAGAAAAGTAGCAGGATGTTTTGAGCGTGAAAGCAATTCTTCGGTTTGCAGAGGTGAAACAAAATGGAGGCAGCCCTAATGAGCTAAATAGCTATGTGCATCAGGCCCTGAAGCAAGATGTACTGGGCTGTATCAAATGCTAGTCCTACTCAGAGTAGACCCACTGAAATTGATACAACCCCTTGCTAAAGAGTCAAAAGTTGACATTACAACCCTAACTTCGTGCACTATCCTGTATAACTGAACTTCCAAGTGCGTACAACTATATTCACTATTTTTTATTTATATTAACGCCAAATGTTTGTTTCATCAAACAGCACCCTGGGAAAGCTGGCAATATATTGTGCTAGTACAAAGGTTGGTATGACCATTTCTAAGCATTTATTTGCTGATGCGGCAAGTTTTAAAACTGAGCCATTAAACGACCTGTTTAGCTTAAACATTTTGCAAGTCAGCACAAATCTTAATGTTATGCAATAACTAACTGGAAGAAAACATTGTTACACATTAAGAATTGCATTTATTGTTCTGCTGTTTCGCACTAAGCTTTATCAGCAACATTTCTGAATACCAAAAATGCAGTGCTCTTTTTTTTTAACACTGTTGAATGGTCTGAAAGTATATTATCCTGAGCTGCACTAAAAATCAAAACTTCTTATCTTGGCAAAATGTGATCTGTGCAAATAAAATTATCTGTAGCACTCTAGAAAGTGCTTGTACAAATATATATGAAATTTGGGTGATTTACTGCCATGAAAACAATATGCAGTTCTTTTCTGTAGCGTGGGCTTCGTAAAAATTTAATCTGAATTTAATTAAATGACAGTGGGGTATTGTCAGTGCATGGTGTTGATGTACAAAAACAATACTTTTTTTCTTTAATTCTATCCTTTTAACAATTTCATATGTGTCTTAATATTAGGTCCGCCACCCCCACCCCCAATAATAGAAGCTGTGTACAAAAATGTATTTAATGGCTTTATTTTCTTTTTATGCCAAATAATTATATTTTATCTCCTGCCATGCAGAGAATTTAATTTTAAAATGCTTTATCTTTAGCTCTATCTTTATATATAGAAAACCAATTCCCTGCATTATTATTGATTTCAACACATTTTCTCCGTGTTTATTCTCCTGTACCAGCCATACTTTTTCCCCTGGGTTTTCTTTTTCTTAGGAGGGGGTGTCATGGCGGGGAGAGAAGCCTACAAAATCAGCTTAGACTGGAATGAATAACCTTTTGTATCAAAGTTTTGGCCTGGAGCCATTTATAAGTTGAGGTGCACATTGCTCCATTGTTTCAAGTGGGATTTCCATGTATTTGTAAGAATTTGTAGCAACCAGTGCCTTCATTTGCTTTGGTCGTTAGCAAATGGTAAAGTCTTGTCCTAATAGCAGCCAGATAGTGACAGAACAAAAGATACAAGGTCGATATACAGTAGCTTTGGATGCCAGTTCTGTTGGCCAAGGGTAAAAACAAAATTGCTGTCATAAAAATATTTCGCTTGGTCCTGGTTCCTTTCAGCCCCTCTCTCTTAACAGCCTTGGGTAGCGTGCTCAAGACCTTTCCTTTTAGGAAGCATAACTGGTTGTTCCATTTCTGAATTGCTATGGTTTGGATTATTTGCTGTATTTGTTTTCCCCCCCCCCCTATATTTTATGGCTGGGTTATTGTTACAAAAGTTGGGTGCCTCTGCTGAGTGATGGCAAGAGCCCATGGGGTTCCAAGCACTCGCCTAGGGTCTGTGTTCCTTTGGAGAATTGATACATGGCGGAGACTATTGTAGCTTAAGAAATGTGGTTTATTCACCTATTTACACCTACAGTCTGTATGGAGGGAGTCCTGATATTACAGCATGGTCATTTCAAGAGGGGCTTGTCCTCCATAATAGTGCAACCAGACTTCAGCCAGCCTGCCCAAGATGGATCCCAGTTTTTCTACTTCCCAGCAACCCTTGCTCAAGGCTCCTTTTTCCTGTCACCTCACACCCAGTTACCCTGGCAACCTTCCAAATCCCCAGTCTCTGTTCACACTTCCAGGTGGTGGAAAGGACAGTTCTTTGCATTGCCAATGGCCCTCAATGGCCCTGTATTGATTTTTAATGGCCCTATCTTGGCCAGGTCATTTTGCATAGGCTAGCCCAGGAATTCCTCTGTAGCTTGTATTTCTCCCTTCACATCTCTCTCTCTCTCTCTCTCCCCCCCCCCCCAGTTCTGGTTAACATAAACAAGGACAAACCATTCCTTCTGAAAGGAAAGGAAAGTCAAGTTACATTACGCAAAAAATTATTCCGTTTCTTCTGAAATGTAACATATTTTACACCTTCACTTTACTTAATAAAAAAAACCAAATTTAGCTGGCAGGAGATGCTGATTCAGTATCCTGCGCAAGGTATGCTTCAGTAAATTAGGTTTCAATCTTTTTTTGTTTACTGAGTAAAAAGTGGATTTTTCAGACATTTGTGTTTACTGCGAAGGCACTGAATTCTATTCAAAATAAATTGCTAGCATAATAATCCAAACACAATTCCACTCTTTGTTTCAAATTATAAAAAAGCAATACATATGTTTCTTACTAGGCTATAAGGTCCATTAAACACCTGAAAATGATCATTACCGTACAGCTAGGAAGTAGCAAAATAAAGATAGTGGATGATCTGTTCCTCATCCCTAGAAATATGAACATTGTATTGAAGAAAATGATGCAGCTTTCTCGTTTTCCTGTTGCCACGTGCGCACACACAATTAGCAGAACTTTCTTTTGCATTTGAAAGACACATTGATTCAAACACGACTGCAAAGGAGAATAGAGATGGTAAGGGGCATTTGATCAGGGCTGGCTTGAGGGGATCCCTGGCAAAGTGTCCTCTGGTGGGCCATCATGGACATTTTTCTCATTACTCCATAGCAATATCAGAGGGCATTGTGGGAAATTAATGGCAGCTCCAAACCGGGGCTGGTGATTAGTGCAGCAATGGATGTTGCTAAAGTGTTAGGACCCTACAGAGGGCTTATGAATGCTGACACGAGACCTGAGCCAGCTGGGAAAAGGAAGATCCACAAAGCCAAACACAACCTACCAGCCATGTTGGATGGACCACCAGGAACTTGATACACCTCCCTTTTTTCTGACTAACTAGGCTTGTGCAAATCAGACAGGGTTGATAGGCAACCCATGTGCAGCTTGGTAGTCTATTGTAAGGTGACCACTGGGTGTTCGAAAAATGATATGCTAAAGCAGGATCCACCAACTTGGCATCCATGCCTTGTCTGCCTAGGCCACCTATGGGTTCTTGGGACCCTGCCCAGAGCATGCCCACAGCCCTTCCAAGGCCACATCCCTCCTCTTCTCTGCTCCCTCCTTGAATGCATTTGCTTAGCTGGAATGTGTTCCCAAACTGTGATAATTTCTCTTGATTGCTTAGAGGGAGGAGGTTTGGGGAGTGGGTGGGTTGTGAGGAAAAAGCTGGCTTTTACATGGACACAATGTAACCTACTGTATACCCTCCAACATTCCTCAGATGAAAATGGGGACATTTCTCACTCCTCTGCAACTGACACTCTTTGACCCCCTCTCTATCACTACACCAACAGGACACATCCTCCACTGTCCTCAGAAAACCCCTAAATCCTGAATTGATTTGATTTTATTCTTTGGTAGATTTACAAGAAGAAAGCACACACTAATAAATAAATTTTAGAAAGGGGCAAGATTAGACATGGATGCACAAAACATAATAATAATAATAATAATAATAATAATAATAATATTCATTGTGCTCTGCTTCACTCACCCTTTTTCTCCTCCCCAGGGTGGCCCTCCCCTCTGCCTGTCCCTCAGAGCTAGTGTGTCACACAGGGCTGGCCCTCAGCAGTGACAGCTTCTTCCCCCCCCTTGCCCACTCTCCAGCACCCATATGAGTTGCCCAAAGGTGGAGGCCAGAAACGGTAGCCACGGAGAGACCATGGAGAGGCAATAGGATGCTTCTTCGTGGCGGTGGCTGCTTGCGACAAGAGCCGGCTCATACTCCTCCCCGAGTTTGGAAGCAGCACTGGTGGGGCAAACAGGGACATCCAGAATCAAGTCAGAAGCTGGGGTTGGCTTTCGTAATTCTGGGGCTGTCCCTGGAAAATCAAGACAGTTGGAGGGTATGCCACTGTACAAATCTTAAGAGTCCTGCCTTTTGCTCCACCCACTTTGTCTTCTGGACCCTCCCACTCCTGGCCTGCAGACCTATGAAGGAGGAATGCAGCCCTCAGGCTGAAAAGGGTTTTCCCCACCCCTGCTCTGTGTATTTTTGGGGTGTGTGAATCCACATGTCCTTGAACCATGAAAGCAAGGGGGTGAGACCACCCAGCAAATGCCAGACCCTCAGAAGGCATAGGCTTCAGGGGGAAAGTCGCCACACTTGCTTCGCTCAGCATCCTGCCTTGCTTAGACCCGCGCCAAGTGCTGCTGCAGCCAAGGGCCCTTTGCAGAGCTTAACTGTTCAAATATTGTTGCAGCCAGCCCTGACAGCAGAGCACATGTCAGCGAGAAACTCAAAAGACCAGCCCGTGTGTTCCAGGATCAGCTTGCAGTAGTCGCTCTACTCAATAGATCATTCATATGGCTTCAGCCCAGAGAGAGAGGGAGCTTGGAAAGTCGGGTCATGAACAGGAAGTGATGGAGACAAAGCAGAGTTTCTTAGTTCAGGCTCAAATTCAGAACTGCTTTATTGTTGTCATGGCTACGAGTTCCACATGCCTAGAGTCATAGGTCTGCGAAAAGAATGATGCAGTGTCTAGCCTTACAGCTGTATATATAAACCAAATTAGTCTACCATGCCTCTACCTGTTCCGAAGCTCACAATGAAAGGAGTTATATATCATGAAATCAATCATGCAGCAGTTATAGTCTACACACACTTGTTTTATTGCAGGCACAACTTTATTGCAATTTGATTTCTAACTCGGCATAAATTAACAGGGGAGGGAGCTGTTGATTCAGCTCAGGAGTCGACAGAGGAGCTTCCCGTCCAATGCAAGCTGGAGCGTAAATAAGTTCTTCCTGTGACCATATTTCTTGCTGCAGAATATCTATGCATGTGTACAAAGTGAATATATTACACAGCGGTTCTTTAAAATAATGACAGGTACAAGCACATGCATATGCTAGCTGTTTAAGAGTGTTTACCTATGTCTCAAAAGGACAGGACTGCTTGTATTTATTTTCATTTATTTTTTCATCTTAAACGTAACATGGGAAGAAGAAGTCTGTTCACATTAACCATCAGAATAATTCACCATTCCTAAATACAAAGTGTCCCTCCTGTGGCTGGTGGGGTATGTGGGGGAATTATCAGTAAACAAGTGACACAAAACCAGTTCAACTTCCTTGAAGAATTCAACTCCAGCTTTTTGTTCCTTATTTCAATCAACAGCTCCCCATTTCACAATGCTAAATGTTGTTGCTAAATAAAGGACCATCCCTTGAAATAAATAAATTTGTTGTTGTTCAGTCGTTTAGTCGTGTCCAACTCTTTGTGACCCCATGGACCAGAGCACGCCAGGCACCCCTATCCTCCACTGCCTCCCACAGTTTGGCCAAACTCATGCCAGTCGCTTCGAGAACACTATCCATGAGTTTGGCCAAACTGCGGGAGGCAGTGGAAGATAGGGGTGCCTGGCGTGCTCTGGTCCATGGGGTCACGAAGAGCCGGACACGACTGAACGACTGAATGACTGAACAATAACAAATGTATTTATTTCAAGGGATGGTCCCTTATTTAGCAACAACATTTAGCATTGCGAAATAGGGAGCTGTTGATTGAAATAAGGAACAAGGGGGCAAGCCAAGCTGGAGTTGAATTCTTCTAGGTACTTGAACTGGTTTTGTGTCATAAATAGTGGCAAGTCACCGTGGAGAATCCTGACAGTCATTTTATTTATTTATTTATTTGAATTTATATACCGCCCTATACAGTGGTACCTCAGGTTAAAAACTTAATTCGTTCTGGAGGTCCATTTTTAACCTGAAACTGTTCTTAACCTGAAGCACCACTTTAGCTAATGGGACCTCCCACTGCTGCTGCGCCGCCAGAGCATGATTTCTGTTCTTATCCTGAAGCAAAGTTCTTAACCTGAAGCGTTATTTCTGGGTTAGCTGAGTATGTAACCTGAAGCGTATGTAACCTGAGGTACCACTGTACTTGGAGGTCTCAGGGAGGTTCACAGAAAAGATCACAATATATTAAGTCAAAATAAGAACAATAACCTAATAACACCCCCCCAAAAAAGGGTATAGGGTGTCAATCAGGTCAACCAAAGGCCTGGTTAAAAAGGTACGTTTTTGCTTGGCGGGTGAAGGTGTATAATGAAGGTCCCGGGTGAACTTCCCTAGGGAGAGCATTCCACAGATGGGGAGCCACTGCAGAGGAGGCCCATTCTCATGTTGCTACCCTCTGAACCTCTCAAGGAGGAGGCACACGAAGATGATTTCAGGGTCTGGGTAGGTTCATATGGAAATGCATTAACCCTCTTCCAGTGTTATCGCTCTAAGAAGCAGTACCAGTACAGGCTGTGGGCATGTTGTGTTTAGCACTGCCCCTCCCCCAGGGCCGTGTGACTTCTCATGCCCCTCCCATAAGAGCATAAGAGGAGCCTGGCCACATCAGGCCAAACTGGGCCCCTCTAATCCAGCTCTATCTTGTTATATCAGGCTTAAACCAGGGGCCAGCAAACTTTTTTAGCAGGGGACCAGTCCACTGTCCCTCAGACCTTGTGAGGGGCCAGACTATATTTTGGAAAAAAAAATATGAACGAATTTCTATGCCCCACAAATAACCCAGAGATGCATTTTAAATAAAAGCACGCATTCTACTCATGTAAAAACACCAGACAGGTCCCACAAATAACCCAGAGATGCATTTTACATAAAAGGACACATTCTACTCATGTAAAAACATGCTGATTCCCGGACCATCCGTGGGCCGCATTTAGAAGGTGATTGGGCCGCAGGAGGCCCCCGGGCCTCAGTTTGGGGACCCACGGGAAGCCCACAAAAACAGAGCCTAAATGCAACAGCACCCTCACCCAGCAACAGGGGAGAAATTCCATTATGTTCACATTTAAAGGCAAACCCAACATTTCAAAACAATATGAAAACCAAAGCACAGCCATCCAGCGGAATTCGCTTGTCTCTGAATTTTGCAGCGCGGTCCTACGGCTAAATAATGCATGCAAAAATGTATATGCGTGTGCCTAAAAATGCTTTTAAATATTGCTACACACCACCTCTAATCTCTGCTGAGCGGTAGCAACATTCCAAGGGGTTCCGGGCAACCGCCCAGGGTTGTGTTTCCATTGGAAAATCAAGGCACAGAGGAGTTTGCAGTGTCTTAGGAAAACGGTTTATTCACATGTATTTACACCTGGGAGCCTTCAGTGGAGGGGGTGCAGAGCATCATATCCCAAGGCAGTCTCTCATTGCTCCCCTCTTTGCTTCAGCAAGCTTGGTTCTAAAGCAGCAGTCAGTCATGTACCCTAGTCTCTGTGTGCAGCCTCATCCAGCCAGCACCGCACAGAGTTTTTCCCACTTTCTCCTTTTTTCCCCCAGAACACCTTGCTTTTTCCCTGTGTGACATCACACCTATGTTGCCCTGGAAACCTCCCCCTCAACTACCCATTGTTTCTTTGTCTTGTAGATAGTTTTCTGTGATGGCTTAAAGACAGGGCCATCATTTCCCTCTGCCCCTTTGTCTGGCAGAAAAACAAGCTCAGCCTATGAACTCTGATTAAACCCGATTTAGACGAAGAGAGGCCCTAGGCTACTTCACTTGTGAGGCCCCTCCCAATCCCCCACCCTCATGACTAGAAGAAAATGGAAGAGTGTTATAAACAAAAACTGAGTGAAGCCAAGGATGATGATGGATATTTAAAATTCTGCAATTCACAATTTCTCCTCTAAAGGACATAAGATGTTGTTGTTAAATACCATGGTGATTTTTTAAAAAATGCATAAAATTAACACTGAAAAACTATTGCAACAACTGAACTTTGTAAACCTTTTGTGGAATAAACATTATTTTTTTAGGAAAATGAAGTTGTAATGTTATTCTTAAAAAAAACACACACATTGAGTTTACAAATTACTGCATAATTTGTAGTAGGGTGAAGGGCTGGCCAGGGCAAAGGCCTCTTATATACCTGCTGGGATTGACAAGGCATCTGACCTTCACCTGAATCTCATAACTCTCCTGACAGGTAATTTTGTCTGCAGCCATGGTGTGGAAATAAAGGATGAGGCTGCCCACCAGATACTAGGCACTCTACTATTCAAATTAGGCCCCAGTGTTTTTCTTACAATCTCCTTCTCAATGAAGTAATCAATTTTAATATAGAATTTAATTTCTCAAACTTTCTTATTTGTTAATTCGAGCAAGTAAACTATTCCTCTCACTTCATTACAAACAGTATTTCTACCTGCAACACACTTGAGTAAACCTGCTCCTCCTCCTTTCACAGATATTTTGTTGCCATTTGCAACTGTAGCTGCCTCTGATTAGTTA